>NC_138543.1:43263037-43888433 GCF_964234715.1 Podarcis melisellensis
TGGGCAGCTTCTAACATAAATAAAAACATAATAAAACATTAAACTTTTTTTAAAAAAACTTCCCTATACAGGACTGCCTTCAGATGTCTTCTGAAGGTTGTATCTCCTCCTTGTATCTCCTTGGCTTGAGGATCACATAACTCCATACTGACCAACATTTCTCCGATGAAAATGGCAATGTTTTAAGGAAAAGCGGACATTATGGGATCAAATTAAAAACCAGGATGCTTCTGTAAATCTGGGACTGTCCCTGGAAAATAGGGACACTTGGAGGATCAGTTGTCCTGATCCAGCAGCCTAAAGCAGGGCTCGTGGGATTGGTTTGGGGCAGGTATATGTAAGAAGGATGTGAAAAAATGAGAGTGTGATCAGTTCTAGTGCTTTATTAGAAGAAGGAAATGTAGATTTACTGCACGGCCTGTAGAGACACACAACCTTTACAAATGGACACTGCAATAGTGAGAGGTCCACGGCCATGCAAACGTTCATACCTTCTTTATACATAAAGCACCATATGTCACTTAGGCCAGGACTTTCCATTGCTTCACCTGACCAGATGAGGGCATAGGTGGCAAACGCCCAAATCTTATAGATAGTTCCCCTTTCTGGGCTCAGAGCCCAGCACCCCAAGCCACAGATAAGCATAGCATCAAACCAAGCCAATTAGCATGTATTAAAGCAAGTGAATCATTCTTGCAACAACTGCCAGTTAGTTTGGGGTTATCTGGACTACCAAGATGGCATTTGCAGACCTTTCGGAGCATTTCACCTTTGGTTCAAAACCCTCCCTTCCACTTAGGCAATGCTTATGAGTGGCCATTTTTTGTTAATCGGACATCCTATTAAAAACTATCCCTGAGCCTTTTGAACCCTTTTGTGTACAGTTGACATTCATGTTCTGAATGTCATATATTTTATTCTGTTGATCAGAAAATAATAGCAATAATATAGAGAGTATAGTTTGAGTACCAATTAGACTTATCCTTGTAATTTTGTTTGGTTTTGTCTAATATTCCCAATTTGTTTACTGTATAATCTCAATACACTGCATTTCTTTCTCCATAGCTTTAATGTTGCTATCACTATGAACAGCTGGCATTTGCTAATTAAAAATATCAATCTTTAGTTTACTGCAGTTTAGGATTAGCGTACCAACTTAACAGAGAACTGAGCATTGCTGAATACTAAATAAACAAAAAAGAACTTTAGTGAGGAATTATTGACTCATTTTAAAAATAAAATTTAATTACAGATACATAGCTTAGATTTGTTTAAATATGCATGTGGACTCCTACTGTCAGTGAAACCAAGATCAGTTTGTGTGCTTAACTTTTGGGTAGTTTTTTGTTTTATACAGCAATATAAACACCCCAGTACAAAAATAAGCCATGATATATCCTGGAATCCTCTGTCCATGATTCCTTTTCCTTGGAAGATACCTTATAAAAAGTAATTTCTCCTCCTATTCTCCTTTCACACTCAGTTTGTACTTTATTTCCACTCCATCAGTTTCTTTCATCCTTCCTTCCTGGTCCTTTTACTCTCTTCCCTTTCTATTTCCTGTTTGTTGTTGTTAAATGTATGTATGTATTATTAATGTATGTATTATCAGTCTACATCCCAATCCCAAAGAAGGGCAGTGCCAAAGAATGCTCCAACTACCGCACAATTGCACTCATTTCACACACTAGCAAGGTTATGCTTAAAATTCTACAAGGAAGGCTCAAGCAGTATGTGGACCGAGAACTCCCAGAAGTGCAAGCTGGATTTAGAAGAGTCAGAGGAACCAGAGACCAAATTGCAAACATGCGCTGGATTATGGAGAAAGCTAGAGAGTTCCAGAAAGTCATCAACTTTTGCTTCATTGACTATGCAAAAGCCTTTGACTGTGTCAACCACAGCAAACTATGGCAAGTTCTTAAAGAAATGGGATCACTTCATCTGTCTCCTGAGAAATCTCTATGTGAGACAAGAAGCTACAGTTAGAACTGGATATGGAACAACTGATTGGTTCAAAATTGGGAAAGGAGTACGGCAAGGCTGTATATTGTCTCCCTGCTTATTTAACTTATATGCAGAATTCATCATGCGAAAGGCTGGGCTGGATGAATCCCAAGCCGGAATTAAGATCGCCAGAAGAAATATCAACAACCTCAGATATGCAGATGACACAACCTTGATGGCAGAAAGTGAGGAGGAATTAAAGAACCTTTTAATGAGGGTGAAAGAGGAGAGCGTAAAATATGGTCTGAAGCTCAACATAAAAAAAAAAACGAAGATCATGGCCACTGGTCCCATCACCTCCTGGCAAATAGAAGGGGAAGAAATGGAGGCAGTGAGAGATTTTACTTTCTTGGGCTCCATGATCACTGCAGATGGTGACAGCAATCACAAAATTAAAAGATGCCTGCTCCTTGGGAGAAAGGTGATGGCAAACCTAGACAGCATCTTAAAAAGCAGAGACATCACCTTGCCAACAAAGGTCCGTATAGTTGAAGCCATGGTTTTCCCAGTAGTGATGTATGGAAGTGAGAGCTGGACCATAAAGAAGGCTGATCGCCAAAGAATTGATGCTTTTGAATTATGGTGCTGGAGGAGACTCTTGAGAGTCCCATGGACTGCAAGAAGATCAAACACATCCATTCTTAAGGAAATTAGCCCTGAGTGCTCATTGGAAGGACAGATCGTGAAGCTGAGGCTCCAATACTTTGGCCACCTCATGAGAAGAGAAGACTCCCTGGAAAAGACCCTGATGTTGGGAAAGATGGAGGGCACAAGGAGAAGGGGACGACAGAGGATGAGATGGTTGGACAGTGTTCTCGAAGCTACAAATATGAGTCTGACCAAACTGCGGGAGACAGTGGAAGACAGAAGTGCCTGGCGTGCTCTGGCCCATGGGGTCACGAAGAGATCATGGAGCATATTGAGTGTAGCACCTTAACAGCATCATCTTTTAAAATTTTAAATAGTTCAGCTGGAAAACCATCACTTCCACTGGCCTTGTTATTTGCAGTGCTTTCTAAGGCCCATTTGACTTCACTCTCCAGGATGTCTGGCTCAAGGTCAGCAACCCCACTACCTGGGGTGTGCGAGACATCCATATCTTTCTGGTATAATTCCTCTGTGTATTCTTGCCACCTCTTCTTGATGTCTTCTACTTCTGTTAGGTCCCTACCACTTTTGTCCTTTATTATGGTAATCTTTGAACGGAATGTTCCTTTCATATCTCCAATTTTCTTGAACAGATCTCTGGTTCTTCCCATTCTGTTGTTTTCCTCTATTTCTTTGCATTGCTCGTTTAAGAAGGCCTTCTTATCTCTCCTTGCTATTTTTTGGAAATCTGCATTCAATTTCCTGTATCTTTCTCTATCTCCCTCGCATTTTGCTTGCCTTCTCTCCCCCGCTATTTGTAAGGCCTCATTGGACAGGCACTTTGCTTTCTTGCATTTCCTTTTCATTGGGATGGTTTTTGTTGCTGCCTCCTGTATAATGTTGTGAGCCTCCATCCATAGTTCTTCAGGCACTCTGTCCAGCAAATCTAAATCCTTAAACCCGTTCCTCACTTCCACTGTGTATTCATAAGGGATTTGATTCAGATTGTATCTTACCGGCCCAGTGGTTTTTCCTACTTTCTTCAGTTTAAGCTTGAATTTTGCTATAAGAAGCTGATGATCTGAGCCACAGTCAGCTCCAGGTCTTGTTTTTGCTGACTGTATAGAGCTTCTCCATCTTTGGCTGCAGAAAATATAATCACTCTGATTTCGATGCTGCCCATATGGTGATGTCCATGTGTAGAGTCGTCTCTTGTGTTGTTGGAAAAGAGTGTTTGTGATGACCAGCTTGTTCTCTTGACAGAACTCTATTAGCCTTTGCCCTGCTTCATTTTGCTCTCCAAGGCCAAACTTGCCAGTTGTTCCTTTTATCTCTTGGTTCCCTACTTTAGCATTCCAATCCCTTATAATGAGAAGAACAGCCTTCTTTGGTGTCACTTGTGCATAAACTTGGATTACTGTTATGTTAAATGGTCTGCCTTGGATTTGTATCAAGATCATTCTATCATTTTTGAGATTGTATCCCAGTACTGCTTTCTCCACTCTTTTGTTGACTATGAGGGCCACTCCATTTCTTTTGCGGGTTTCTTGCCCACAGTAGTAGATATGATGGTCATCCAAACTGAATTCACCCATTCCCGTCCATTTTAGTTCAATGATGCCCAGGATGTCAATATTTATTCTTGCCATCTCATTTTTGACCACATCCAACTTACCAAGGTTCATGGTTCTTACATTCCAGGTTCCTATGCAATATTTTTCTTTACAGCATTGGACTTTCCTTTCGCTTCCAGGCATATCCGCAACTGAGCGTCCTTTCGGCTTTGGCCCAGCCGCTTCATCAGCTCTGGATCTACTTGTACTTGTCCTCCGCTCTTCCCCAGTAGCATGTTGGACGCCTTCCGACCTGAGGGGCTTATCTTCCAGTATCATAACTTTTATATGCCTGTTGTCTTTGTCCATGAAGTTTTCTTGGCAGGGATACTGGAGTGGCTTGCCGGTTCCTCCTCCAGGTGGCTCACGTTTGGTCAAAACTCTCCACTATGACCTGTTCATCTTGGGTGCCCTGCTCGGCATAGTTCATAGCTTCTCTGAGTTCTTCAAGCCCCTTTGCCACGGCAAGGCAGTGATCCATGAAGGGGGATAAAACACTTTAAAAAATAATAATTCAGGAACATATTAAGCTTTTATATCACTTTCTGGTTTCCTTCAACACCTCTCTTGGCCTTTGGCCTTCCACCCTCTTCCAACTCATTTGTCTTCCAGCCACCTTTCCTCAGAATACAAGTAATTACTGATTTTGGCATTGGTCCAGTCAACAGGCTATGTCATGGCTTGGGAGCAGGGCTTGGGAGCAGGAGGCACTGGGCAGACTGAGGTCTACCTGGCTGAGGCCACCCGAAAGTGGCCCAAGGTCCACTGTTTGAGCAACGCTCTTGTATAAAACAAGAGAAAATAGTATGATTTTGAAAGTGTCTGGGTGGTGGTGGTGGAAATAGAAGTGTGAGTGGCAGATGGGGAAATGTTATTAACAAGGACTGCAGATCTGAGGGAGAAGAATCCAGTGGGAGGAAAAGTTAAGTCCTAGTTGAACATTCAAGCCAAAGGCAGAAAGGGATGTTTTGCAAAGCCTGCCTATGAATAAATACCCAAAGGACCTTGTTTTCTTAATTTGTCTTCTGTCGTTATGTTTTGCATTTCTTTAAAGAAATATTAGAAAAGGAGAGAGCGAGAGATGCTTTAAATAAGGTTTTGTGATTATCTATTTGCTTTTGCTTGTTTAAATTGGTATTTTTAATGACTGCATTGCCTGGAGTTATTGATGTGTTCAAGAAGTTATGACAAGATTGTAAACTTCATCAATCACAAAAAATTAAAGTGGCCTTGCAGTTAAGTCTCCCCTGCCCTATGCATTCTTCCTGCTTTCAGTTATTTCGTGGCATGTTAATGGCACTGGAGGGGGTGGGGGAAGGAGCAAGCTAAGCCTCTGGCAGCTTACAAATGCATCCCTGCTGGGTCACCTTGAGGTACCCCTTGTTCACCATAAGCAGCCAGGTGAGTGGCTTTTTACGAAACCCGATTAAGAAAAATGGGATAAGTACCTGCAATAGTCCTGCAAAGAGAAGAGCAGCTATGCATCAACGAGAAGACATAACAGAACTAAGAAAGCAGCTGAGCACCTCATCAGCCTTGCATGTCCCTCTCCACGTAGCAGTGACATTTACGTTCTTGCCACAGGAAAACAGCCACGTAGATACAAGAGGGTTGGTTGAAGCAAGACAAAGGACAAGATGTTCTGTTCTGTTGCTCTTTGCGAACAAATCTCTTTGTAATGCACACAGGCAAAGTTCCATTGTATCTTGTTGCTGTGGAATTTTTGTGTGAAATGTTGCAGAAGGACAAGGATTAAACAAAGGCACCAAGTAGCCTCTGGCATTTGGGCAGAAGGTGAAGCCAGTATTAGATAGAGAAAGATCAATTGTTTCTCTGTGCTATTTGCCCTTTGAGTATATATGCTGTACAGATTACTTGACATTTTCCTCCTCATTGTACTATCAGCATGAAAATTGTCAATGTCCAGCTAAATTAGAGAGGCAGAAACCTAGATGAATGCAAGACAGAATCTGAATAGCAGGAAGTTGCTTTAGAGTGGGATGAAAAGAATATCTTAGATTGTAATTACTGTTCCATATCTTGACATCTATTGTCTGGCCTGTGTGCAGCCATTTAGGATTTCAATGTAGTTGACTTCAATCTTGGCTGTTCTGACTTTGTATTGATTTTTGATGTGGTGTGTGACATATTTCACATTTTTTTACTACATTTTGATTTTAAGCTATGCATATTAAATGCTTTGTAAACTGCTTTTGAGAATCTGATGGACTGGCCCCATCAATAAAAAAGTGTAAAGCATATTTTTAAAAACAACTAAAAGTATAGGGTGGGATGTTTCATTCCCTTGCATTATAGAACTTTTCTACCTGTTACTTGCCCATCCCCCCTTGCATCAAATAACTATAAGTGTAGATGTAGTGCAGTGGTTAAGGGACTGATCCCTGCACCAGAAATGCCCAGGTTTGAATCTTACCTCACCATGAACTCACTAGGGCTAGGTGTTATCATAGAATTGTAGAGTTAGAAGGGTCCCTGGGAATCATCTCGCCCAACTCCCTGCAATGCAGGAATCTTAACTAAAGAATCCATGAAATATGGCCATCCAACCTTTGTTTAAAACCCTCCAGTGAAGGAGAGTCCATCCACAACCTTCCAAGGGAGACTGTTCCATTGTCAAACAGCTCTTACTGTCTTAAACCTCTTCCTGATGTTTACTTGGGCTCTCCTTTCTTGTACCTGGAAGCCACTGGTACGGGTCCTACCCTCCAGAGCAGGAGAAAACAAACTTGCTCCATCTTCCATATGACTTCCATGTGCTGTTGTTAAATTGGTATAAAGTGCTGTGAATATGTTCCATCATTGGTTCTGGATCTACCTGCTGTTGGCTTTCTAGCCTTCTGCCCTGCCAGTCCCAATGATCACCAGCCACCACTGTCAGAATGTTCTCACAAGCAACGTTTTCTTTAATTTTAATATATCTTTTGCATCTGACTCTGGTTGGTAGATGTTGGGGTTCTGTTAAAACAACAACACACAAGGTAGACCCAAGAAGATTGAAGACTGCTTGCTCTTGGCTTGAGTAACTATTGGTTCAGATGTAGATTTGGGCAACTAATCACATCTAAGAATAGGTTGTCTAGGATGTGGGTGAACAATGTCAAAACACACATCCAGCCAGGTCAGCAGTATTAGGATGAGCATTACATCGCAGATGGGGATGAGATTATTTCTTCCTTTTGCTGTTCTCTCAGTCCAGTCTGCCCTGCCTTCCAGCATGTATACTAAGGCTAGGTCGTAGGTACCAACAAAAGATCCAAAGACAAAAGTGGGAGTATTTAAAATGAAAAAAACAACAACACAAAAAACCTTTGGGATTCAAAATAAGAACAAACTGACTAATGGGTCATTTTTGTTGGATCTGATCTGGGGCTTTTGCACCGTAATACATTAAAATCCTGTCTTCAAAAGAAGCTTCAACACTTCATGAAATAATGTTGTGCATTTGTAACTGTGAAGACTGATTACTCAAGAGGTTCAGATGATGACTAGAAATAACTGTTTTCAAGAAAGAATTTGTGGAATTAGATTGCACAGGAACATTGTTAGATATCGTTTAGGGCTCTTTTTTGTGTTTTGTCTGGATCTTTTTACCTGAAGTGCCTTGTTGAGTGATTAGATTTAGTTGAGTAGCCTTCTCGGTCTGTTTCCCTGGATAAATTTCTTTTCTTCATTTTAAAGTATTCTTGTTAAAAATTTGTCTGTGCTGGTATCTTACTTCCAACTGCCCCTTTCCCCCCAGGGACAGTCCTTTCTGGAACCTGTTGCTTTTTTTAACTGGTTGGGGGTGGGGACCCCTCTGTCTTCTGTCCCTGTTTTACCTCTTGAGCAAAGATTGGTGCATGTGTGTGCACACTCAAAAAATCCTGTTATATCTTGATTTGAGTTCACATGCTTGTAAAATGCAGGCACACAAAAGACCTGCCAGCTTCCAGTGCCCCTCCCTTCACTTGGGTCATTTGTCTGGACACAGAAAATCCTTCTTCAAAAATGAATGCAGGACACACTCTTCCTGCTGCGCCACCTCACCTGGCATTGTTTCTGGAATTAAGTCGAGCAATAGGCATATTCATCCATCCATCCATTTTGTTTCAGCAAATCACTGTTTAGGATGGACATGTTGCTACTTAGACACCACAACTCTGCTTAGTATAAGGATATTAAACCTGTGCTATAGTCAGAAATTCTGGTGTCAAAGTTTGGGATCTAGATATAGTTATGCAATTTAGCTCACACAGCCTCTTGAATATTTTACATGCTCTTCCCTTTCAGATCTTCATTTGAAATATTGGCAGTCAGAGTCCGGCTGCGTCGACATTGTGTATGCTGGCAAATAGTAGATGTGGCTTTCATAGCTTATTAAACATGGGGGCCAGAGATAAGCCTGGTTTCAATTATCATCGAGGCTTCATAAACCATGGTTTATGAAACTGGAAATGAGTATTGAGGCTAAGAACCTCTCGCTTTGCTTTCTCACTTTGTGTGCTGGCTTCAGTGTGAAGATCCTGGCTTGTGTTAAGCCAGAATTTCTCATTGTGTCCAAATGAATCCTGTTTTCTTTTTCTGGCTTGTTAACCAACATGTCAAAGCTCCACTGTTAGGCTGTTATGTGTAACTTTGGCCAGGATATTTGCACTGAAATACAAATCAAGTTCTTTGTAATGGAAGTGGGGATAGGAGAAGTGGTTTGCCCTGATGCTTATTCAGTTTCATGAATCGTGATGTATGATACTTCCAGTGAATGGGAGGACCAGGCTGCTGTTATTTTCTTCTCTAGTCTTTCCTTAGGGGTGGGGAAGATGTGATTCCATTCACATTTAAAAGCGAAGCTGCCAAATCCGTATTTTCTGAAACAGTACACGAACCAAACCCCAGCCATTGTTTGAAATTCACCCTTCTCCGATTTTTTTGCAATGCAATTCTCCAGCTAAGTAATGCACACAAATATGCATATGCTAGGATAAAAATTGTATAAAATGAACATGTGAAATGCATTGTATTAGAAAAAAATTGCTTTGTGAAAATGTGTATATGAGGGAAATTGCATACAAAAAAGAGAGAAATGTGTAAGAAAAATTCCACACCAAAATGCCGATGGATTTCCATAAGAGCTTTAAAAAGAAAGCTGATGTGGTAATGGGGAGAAATGAACTCAAGTCTGCAAAAACATGAAACTGTCTTATTCACTCATCTCTCTGTCTCCTGCATAGCATCAAACTATTCCCCTTGCCACTAATTTTCCCAAGGGGCTTTCACCTGTATTAGTCACCATTCTTTTCAATAATGCTAACAGGGGGCTGAAACTGCATTTCACTTGGATTGCTGGTTATTTTATTTTTTGTTTGTATTGTTACCAACTCACAAGATTGCAGCCAGTCTTGGCGTTCTGGAAAGTCTCTCAGTTGTTTGCAATGACCAACTTAAATGATGGAATGGAAATGTAACCAGCTGAGAGATTCCAGTTGGCTGACATGGTGTGATATCAATCTAAAAATAATAAAATGGGTACAATTGATTCTGCATGTCTTTGTGTAGTTAGGGGCTTGCATTCCTTAAGACAGCAATCCCGCTGTGCCCCATAGCAAACCATTTTTTAAACTGAGATAACGTACACAGGCAATTATTTATTTTGGCATCCAAAGGAAGGAGTCTCACTGGGCATGCCCAACCTCTCAGAAAATGGTCACACAAACCCTGGGAGTTCCAGGTTTTCTTTTAACACAGAAAATGTGACCTTTTCCCTTGGAAACTTACCCATTTCAATTCAATTGGTATATTTGGGGAAAGGTGCTTCCTTTGGCTACAGCCAAGTTGACCAACATAGCTTACATGTAGCATGGCTACATTACCATTTATGATGGCTCCAGTGTGCTGTCACCACACAAGCCAAGCACGCATGACGTTAACCACAATCCATCTGTATCCCTTCGCTTTTAGAGTACTCCTGTTTGATGTGCTTTTGCTCAAACTTAGTTTCCATCTGATTGGAAAACAGAAGCCACGGTTCTGTTGCTGTGCGAACAGCTCAGGCTGCTTTTCTGCACGCACAGGTGACAGCTTCACTTGGCACACGGGAAAACATTGTTGGGTGAAGGCATCCTTACCTGTGCTGTGATATGAACCTGGTGGCGGGATAAAGCAACTTGGAAACATAGCAGACTGGTGGTGATGGAGGAAATGACCTCGCAGCATTGCAAGCCAGTAGTGTGAGCATAGCCTATTATAGCTACCGGTAACAATCAAACATGGATAAGGCAGTATGCTTTTGAATACCAGTTTCTAGGAAACAAAAAGCATTTAGGTCCTGCTTGCGAGTTTCCTTGGTTGGCCACTGTAAGGACAGGATGCTGAACTAGAGGGCCATTGGTCTGATTCAGTGCTGCTAAGTTACTGGGTAACAGATGGATTTTATATTTTCAAAATGAGGGATCATCAACAATCCTAGGGGCAGCTCTAGGTGCAACTTGAAACCTGCATAACACACCATGCAAAAGCCTAATCTAGTTAAGTCTGCACTCTTTGCCCACACTCTATTTTAAGAGACTAAATGCAGACTCTGCGATTTCAGCCTCCAGCCACCCTTTCCCTCCCCAACCCCACTCCTGCTTTGTTTAACGTCCGGACTGGTGCAGAATTCTGGAGAAATTGAGAGCTTGCTCATTATTTTGTGGCATTTTGGTTGCTCTTTAATAAAGGTATCACCTGATCATGTAATGTGTGTGTGTGTGTGTTTTGATGTTGTTTAAAAATGTGCATTTACCATTGCAAGTTGGTTAAGGCACTGTTTTAATTTTTCATTTTAAATTATCTTGCACTTCATCAAGAAGCATGCAAACGCAGGCCTTTGGATTTCAATAGGTAACCCATTAAACACACATTTATGAAAGCACACAACCACTATTTTTATAGGGCGAGTAAAGGGATTTGTTTAATCTGTTCTATTTTAAAGCGATACCAGCCACGTGACACCAGGGTATTATGGTTAAGAGAACTAGATAAACACATTAGAGTAATTAACCTGCCTGGGAAGGGGGAGCTTTTGAAACTTAAACACACTGTATTAAAAGGTAGTCAGTGTTGAATTATCAGCAGCTGCTGGATCAAAGCAAATTATCTCATTATCATTTCTTGCAAGCAGTGGTGAATTTATGATCTGCAGGCTCCTGTGTACAGGCCTTTTTGGAGAGGAGGCTATTCAATCAACTTAACAAATGTGACTATGTTAAAATTAGAGGTGTATGAGGGTATGGTGTTATTAATGTTTCTGCTTTTGTACTGTGCTGTCCCTCCCCAAACAACAGTCAAGGACAGGCTGGATGAAGAGGAGTAGTGGGAAGTATCAGCTGGGGATACCCAAGGCAAGAAGGCTCAGAGCCTGGGAATTGGTGGTGGAATGATGATGAACAGTGAGATAGTGAAGAGGGAGAAGTCTGGGAGGAGGAGGTGTCAGAAGTGAAGGGGCCGGAGGGTTTAGGGAGTAGGAAGAGGCTGGGGGCAAAGAGCAGTCAGGGGCAGAAGAGAAGGCTGGAGAACAGGGGGCCAAGAGGCAGTGATGAGATTGGCTGCTGAAGAATCCAGGGAGTCTCCCCTTCCTGCCGTGACCAGCTTCCTTCCACCCTGGTCTCATAGAACACAGAGAATTGAAAAGGGCAGAGGAGAGGTTGGCTGTGCACAGATACAGTCTACTGCTGCTTAGAGAGGAGGGGACTTAGGTAGCTGTGGGAAGGTCCTTTTAACTTCCTTCAGTCCTTTTAACTGCCTCACTGGGGCAAGACGTACTAGGAAGAGTTGCTGTGATCACTAGGTCTGAGTTGTTTTGGTTGCTTTGAATAAAAAGTTAACTTCACTGTATTTTTATTGCTGGCCTATGCTTGACTCCAGCAACTGACACAATTTGGACACACACACACAAAAAAAGAGTGCTGTGGACCAGTCTGGAGAAAAAGGTGATGGTAATAATGATGCCTCTGAAAATGGATTCTCCCACCCTGTAAATCCTTGGGAACAATCGGATTTTTTTATTTTTTTTTTATAATGATGCTGATGATGGTTCAGAACCTACCCCAACAACTTTGGGACAATTCCTGCTGTATGGCATGCAGCAGAAACAAGAAAGCATTACCATATCCTCCTTCCACCCTCATATTCAACTAAGGCCCCTCTTAAGTAGCTGTGTGCTCCACATGCTGGCAGGCAGCAAAAGAAGTGCAGCTACAATAGGATGACTACCATATTTCTTTCACATGACATGCAGGCATCAAAATGAGTGACAGGTGATTTCTGTGATTTCTTCCCACCCCAACACACACACTTGGTTTGCATGAAGGACCATTTTGAGAGCACAGTATAGAATACAAGCCAGAGTAAAAATAAATTGCATGCACAGAATCAAATTCTGACCATATCAAATTGTGGGCTGTAAGGATGAAGAACTTGGACCAAACAAACAGTGATCTCTGGTTTGGATCTAGTTCTAAGCTGGAGATTGTGGTTTGTTTCTCCCCAGTGCTAGCAGGGAGGAGTGAAGCAGCTGTGATCAGATCATAACATCACGATGATGCCTTGCTATTCTGTCTCTCTTGATTTTGTAAAAGCCACACACAGGTTAAATAAATGCAGACTTGTGTGGAAGTTTTTCAGCTTTGGCATTTCACACTCAAATATCTCCATGAAGGTTAAGTGCATGTCTGATGGGAGCTGATGATAACTTGCTACTTCAAAATGAAAACAAACAAGAATAATCTTAAACTCTTGGCGAGAAAGGCTATAGCTAAGTTCATTAATTTTGGTGGGCCTGATCCAAGTAAAACTTAGTTGAGTGCCACCCATATTATTATTACTCTTTTCTTAAAATGGGAAAATCTGAAGAAATATAAACCTGTGAAATGTTGTGATTATAGAATATGGTTGGAGTTTGTTCTGTGGAACCTGAGAGCTGCCCTGGGCTACCAAAGAATCTCCTCAATTAGGTTAGCTTTAAAGATAACTTCATTGGTTACAACATGGTGCTGACAACACCAAGGTTGCAGGATTGATCCCGGTAAGGAAGAGCTCCATACTCCTGCTTTGCAGAGGTTTGGCCTAGATGATCCTTAGGGTCCCTTTCAACTTGATGAGATGAGATGACGTTATGATTATACTCATTACAGTTCCTCTTCTTTGCTGTGCAAAAGCAGCATTGCCAACAACACTTACATATTCAACTTGTACTGCTTAAAGTTAGGGAGAGATAATGGAGGTGTGGCTTCACAATAGCAAGAAGCATGGACATAGTCATGTCTTCATTTGGGTCAGTGCAAGGGGAAGTACCCAGATAACCATATACTACCCTTCTGTGAGTTCTCTTGAAACCATATTGTTCCATACTTCCCACATGAAGAAGAAACCCAAGGATGGACTGTGGGCAATAAAGGAAAACTCAAATCTTCCATTTTTGTTGTTGTTGCAATGCCCACATGCTGTGTTGTAACTTTGTACTGTTCAAAACGTCTAGAGGGCTTTTTTACATTATTTTTTTAGTATGAAGTCTAGTCTAAACTTTGCTCTCTGAAGAAAGTCCAAATATTTTTATTATGCTAAAGCAGAGTTGTCATGCCACACATGAAACATAGTGCCATCACCACATGTGGAGGAAGATTCCTTTCATGTAGCAGAATGAAAGCATCTAGAGGCCCGCGGTTGGGCCTTGCACAAGAAGTTAGAGGAAGGGAGATTGGCAGAGTTTTAAGTGATGTGCCCTGGTGTTTTTCTAGACGTGCCTACAGAGAGTGAAGGAAGAAGGGACTGACTATATATTCCCCATGATTCCACAGGAAAAGGAGAGGGTATGTCACATCAAATGGAGGAGTTTGTGGGGAGGATAACTGCATAGAGTAGATGCAAGTTCTGCTGGCTCAGATGGGTAATAGGGTTGATCTAAGACCCAGTACAGTGATACCTCGGGTTACATACGCTTCAGGTTACATACGTTTCAGGTTACAGACTCCGCTAACCCAGAAATAGTACATCAGGATGAGAACAGAAATTGTGCTCTGGTGACGCGGCAGCAGCAGGAGGCCCCATTAGCTAAAGTGGTGCTTCAGGTTAAGAACAGTTTCAGGTTAAGAACGGACCTCCGGAACGAATTAAGTACTTAACCCGAGGTACCACTGTATTTGCCAGCACTGTAACACTAGATTTCATATTCTTTCACAGGATAGACGAGACTAGGAACATAGGAACCTGCTGTATATTGAGTCAGATCATTGGTCCATCCAACTTAAAATTGTGCATCTCCCAGCTGTACCTGGAAGTTTTGACCTGGGACCTTGTATATGCAAAGCATGTTGGTCAGCTGGGAAACTATGCAAAGCATCAATGGACATAAGTCTCAGCTACTGAGCTGTGGCCCTTCTCTGTCTGCAAATGAGGCGACCAGTTTGCATGATGCCATCGTATCAGGATATGGCTTAATTAACATTGTTTCTTTGGTTGCAGCTGCTACAAAGGGGTTCATGTCTATTAGCTCACTCTGTGCTCGCCTTCCCCTTAGTAGATGTAGATACAGGATGTGCAATTAAATAGCTGATGAGTACAAAACAATTAAAATAACCCTCTCACCTCTCAATAACAGCAATCCTTCTCACATTAATAGTGGGGGGAGGGTTCCCCCTCCATGTAACTAAAAGAAGAGTTTACTTACCCAACAGAACAATTTTAGCAAAGTGTGTTACCACTATCCATGGTGGTCACCTTTTCATGCTTGCTAATGTTGGACAGCTTCCATGTTTCATTTTATCCACCAACAAAAGAGTGCATTAGCAATTTGATAGGTATAATTGAGACTATATCTTGAAAAACAAAAGCCTTTCAGCAATAATTTAACGTTAGTGTTCTCTCAGAGCAGTCATCCAGAATGTCCTTCTCTATGTATAACTCTGTCCCTACCATGACATTGTGTTATGGCTTGCAAAATTGTCCATTAGATTATACTTTTATTTAAAGTATAATTAAAATAATATGCTGCTAAAACTGAACAGTTGTGATATTCCTTCCATACGGTACTGTCTGAGATACTTTTATTTTCCAGCTGGTGGAACTGTTGATTAACAAACGCCTCTCAGACATACATCTGTCAAACTCCTATTTCTGTGTTCTCCTTTCAACCTAAGTGAATGTAGACATCTGCGTATGTGCTGGGTTTTTAAAAAAAATCATATCTGTAGTGCAGACTTTCTGAACCTGGTGCCACCCAGATGCTTTGGATTCTGTAACACCCATCTTCCATAATGATTGGCTATTCTGGCTGGAGTTGATGAGAAATGGGGAGGAATTCAAAGGAGTGCTAAGCAGATTGTCCCATCAAAAGCAATCATTTCTGCTTGCCTGAGTGAACAATGCCTTCTACTCCACCTGTGAGCCAATTGTGTTTTTTGGGGGCATGGGGGCATATGTGTGGAAGAGGGGGGAAAGTCCCAGTGCACTAGCATAAGTCAGGCTTCCTCAACCTCGGCCCTCCAGATGTTTTTGGCCTACAACTCCCATGATCCCTAGCTAGCAGGACCAGTGGCCAGGGATCATGGAAATTGTAGTCTCAAAACATCTTGAGGGTTGAGGTTGAGGAAGCCTGGTGTAAGTTATTCTGCAGGTTTATGCTGGTGGGGCTAGTGAGTTGAACCCTGTCCACAGAGTCCAAAACATCTGGTAGGCATTGGGTCGAGGAAGGATGTTGTAGTGCAAGTTTGGAAGTTTTGGTATTGTAGGCAAAATATTGATATGCATCAGTACATGTGCTCAACACACACACACACACAGAAGGACTTGTTTCCCAATGAAGTCTCCTTCACACCTCTCTGCTTCCATCCACTTATTCCTACAGCTGGGCTAGCACTTGCTTTGTGCATAGTGTAGAGTGGGAATGGGGGAACCCCAGATGTTGTTGAACCCATTATTCCTAGCTATTAGCTATGTTAGCTGGGGCTAATTAGAGTTCAACAGTGCTTTGGGGGCTACAGATTCCCCATCCCAGTCTAAAGGCTTCATTTCTGAACCTTATTCCACCCCCCAACAGCTTAGGTTTGTTTCTTGGAAGTATAGCTGCTTGACAGCACAGTGCAAACATACCTCATCAGTTGTGTGAACACACACACACACACACACACACACACAGAGAGAGAGAGAGAGAGAACCAGTTACCAGAAAAAGGATCACGCTCTCCCTTCTGTGAATTTCAAGGGAAAGCACCAATTTCCCCTTCCACAAGTAATTTGCTCTGTGGGTAGCATTTCCTCTTCTTCTTTGGTTGCTGTTTTTCTTCCCTCCTCCTCCTCTCCCTGAGCCTGTCTTCATCAACTTATGTAAGTCTCGGGATTTGTAAACTGGCGCATGGTGCTTATTGGCCATCTTTCAATCTCCTCCCACGCTAAGATCATCCTCCCAGTAAACGTGTAACACATCAGGCAAAGATCCCCTAATGCCATGAGCCTCTTCAATTACTTAGGTCTTCAATTATACTTCTGGGATTCTGCAACTTGCAAACTCCTTCACAGATGGTGCATACAGTGTAGGAGTTCGCGCTGCATAGAGTGGCGCAGACTTCTAACAAATTTATATTCAGAACAATTTTGTGTTAAGCGCAGGTGGAAAACTTCCTTCCAGTAGCACCTTAAAGACCAATTAAGTTTGTTATTGGTATGAGCTTTCATGTGCATGGAGCATGGGATCAGTTTGGCTTCCATTCCAACTTCCCCGGGTGGGATTTCAGGGTCGAATTCTCCCACATTTCCGTGCTGTGCATCTATCTGTCATGGTCACGCCTTACGTTTATGCATTAATTTTGTTTAATAAATAAATATATTAAACTGTGTATTTAATAATATATATACTATGTATATTAACTAATATTAACTGTATTGCAAACACTTTAATTAATGATATAGAAATTTAATTCAAAGTGTAGCCCATGGAGTCTCTGTCAAAATACCGTATTTTTTGCTCTATAATACTCACTTTTTCCCTCCTAAAAAGTAAAGGGAAATGTGTGTGTGTCTTATGGAGCGAATGCAGGCTGTGCAGTTATCCCAGAAGCCAGAGCAACAAGAGGGATTGCTGCTTTCACTGCGCAGCGATCCCTCTTGCTGTTCTGGCTTCTGAGATTCAGATTTCCCCCCCTTGTTTTCCTCCTCCAAAAACTAGGTGTGTCTTGTGGTCTGGTACGTCTTACACAGCGAAAAATACGGTACTTTTTTTGTTGCCCAGCTGGTCTGAGAGGTGGTACCATAGCGTCTAGCTGTACAGCAGCAACTACTTGCTGTATGGATTTCTAAACAGCGGGGATTGCCAGTTTTCTGTTGCTTTCAGCATTTTTGTCTATATTTGCCTTAATAAAACTCACCTGGTGGTTTTCATTCCCCTCTTTATTTACTGCAATCTTAGCAAATGTGAGAGCCATATGCAGTAGCATCAAGAATTGGGGGGGGGGGATAATCTAAATTTGTATCATTTCAATCTACAGGAGAGGTGTGCATGGAGCAGATTTTTGAATGCTCCTTCACATAAAAAGCCACATGCACTTCAGAGAGAAGACTATGCTAAGCATTTTTTTCCTGCCTGAGAGGTGCTAACTGGAAGCAGACACTGAACTCTAGGCAGGCTGGGACAAGTGGAGTCATGTAAGCAAGCAAGCAGACAAACAAAACCACATTTCCTAACCATTAGCAGAAGATCTCACATACCCTGCAGCATTTCTCTGATGAAAATAGGGACGTCCTATTTCATTTATTATTATTATTATTATTATTATTATTATTATTATTATTATTATTATTATTATTATTATTAATTTTACTATTTATACCCCATCCATTTGACTGGTTTGCCACTCTGGGCAACTTCCAACATATATAAAAACATAAAGAAGCTTCCCTATGTAGGGCCACCTTCAGTTGGCTCAGGGGTTGGAAAACCCTCCAACGATTCTCCAGTGAAAATAGGGACGTCTTTCCATTCCCTCCATCATTTATCTGATGAAAATAGGGATGTCCTAAGGAACAGCAGGACATTCTGGGATCAAAACAGAAACCAGGATGGCTTCTGTAAACATGGGGCATCCCTGGAAAATAGGGACACTTGGAGGGTCTGCTCTCATACAGACAATCAGTGCTCCCCCCCTTAAAAATGATTGGGGTACTCTCATTTTCCTACTATTGAAATACTTCTCCTCAATGAGGCCAAACTTTGTTTCAAAAAATGTTTAGGGGTATGCGTCCCCCCTCGTCCCCCCAGAAAAAGCAGTGGGGCTTTTATAAAAACAGATGGCAAATGTGTTTCATCTGCCTGAATGCCCAGGATTTGATTCAGCTCAGGAAATGTAATGGCATAAGGCATTTGTACTTTAGTTGGGTTCAGGAATTGTCAGTTAATTAATTAGTTAATTAATTAAGTTTGTTAGTCACTTTATCTTTGAATGATAGAATTGTAGAGTTGCAGGAAACCCTGAGGGTCATCTAGCAACCTGAAAAAGAAGAGTTTGCATTTGATATCCCGCTTTATCGCTACCCGAAGGAGTCTCTAAGTGGCTAACATTCTCCTTTCCCTTCCTCCCCCACAACAAACACTCTGTGAGGTGAGTGGGGCTGAGAGACTTCAGAGAAGCGTGACTGGTCCAAGGTCACCCAGCAGCTGCATGTGGAGGAGCGGAGACACGAACCCGGTTCCCCAGATTACGAGTCCACTGCTGTTAACCACTACACCATACTGGCTTACAACCAACCAACCAACCAACCAACCAACCAACCAACCAGGCAAACAAAAGCCCATATAGATACATTAAAACCAAGGCAGGTTGGGTTTGTGTGTGGGGGGGGGGGGTATATTTAAAGCATCCTGTCCTCTTCTAAGAGGCCATAGATAGTTAAAGGCCAAATGTCTGGTTATAGAGAAAAGCTTTTGCCTTGTGTCTAAATGTATGAAGTGAAGGTGGCAGATGAGCCTCTCTGAAGAGAGCATTCCCCAAGCAAGGAGCCACCGTGGAAAAGGTCTGTTCTTGTGTTGCCACCCTCCAGGCCTCTTGTGGCACACGAGGAAGGGCCTAAGATGATGATCTCAGGGTCCAGGTTGGTTCATGTGGCGGGAGGCCTTCCTTGAGATATTGCAGTCCTGAGCTGTTAAAGGAAGTTGGCCTTTGAACTCTCTTCTTTCTTCCATTTCTATAATATATACACTATATTATGGTTCAGCTCAGCCATGTGAATTCATTGGCTAGCCTGAGGCCACCCAACGTTTGCTTTTTAAAATATTGAAGGAAGAGCACATTAAATATTTCCCATTCTGTTAAAAAGCCTGATTCTTGCCTTATGCAAGTTTCATAGATGCTCTTGCCCCTACTCTCCTATCCATTGCATATTTAAATACTTTACACTAAAACTGTCTTAGAACTCATATAGCATACAGCTTGTTATCAAACGTTCTGGGGTAGCTTCTTCTACTCATGCTTACTTGCAGTGTAGCTTTTGTCTGGAATAAAAATTCTAAGGGGCGGATATTTTTTTATATTATTTATTTATTTATTATTAGCTTGCTCAGCCCAAAATTTAATTAACAGACCAAAATGGGTTCATAGAGTCATAGCTTAAATGAAACCAGTTTTTCCCCCGATCCACTCTGTTTCCTAAAACATACAGCTAATATAATCCGGTCCCAATTCTACAATTCTGTGATTCTTCAGCCAAACCAGCTCCCAGCTTACAGATCAGTAAAGAAACCAAGGTGGTTCCTGCCCTCAGGCTTAGGGTCTAAAAGACACAACAATAAATTTTAAACAGAGTGGGTGGGGAGGGGAAAAGCAAATCCAAGCACCAGTTCTTAAAAGTTACAGTTCTTACCACGACCAGCTGGAATGGAAGTGGTTCGAATTAGCCTGATGGAACGGCCAATACTGATTAAAACAATTTATTTATCTATTTATTTTTTAAAAGACTTGCACACACATATAATATAAAACCACCAAGGAGACAGGAATAGTAGCTAAAATCTTGTGTAAAACCATTATCTGACGTGTTGTTGTTGTTTTAAAAAAGCTTGCCGGAATAAAATGGTGTTCGGTAATTGATGCAAAATAGTGAGGGAGACGTCCAGCCATGGTTCATGGGGAAAGGTGTTCCATAATCTGAATGCAGTGATAGAGAAATCCCTGGGCTCATCCACGCTAGAGTTTAATGTGGATCTGGAGTTTTTTGTGTCTGTATTGATTTTTCTTCATCCGCATGATGCAAGTGGCAGCCTGCACTCCCCACCCCACCCCCCACTAAATTTGGATTTCCCTGATAATCCAATAAGGGAGCAAAATCCAATATAGAATTGCATGCTACCTGATTGTGGATGCATTAAAGTGCATTGTGTGAGCAAAGTTTTTACCTGTGTGGTGACCTGGGTGCAATACCCTCACTTCCATTTTGTTTCCATTAGCCCAGAGGAAAAGATGCAGCCCGACTTCTTCCACCGGTTGTTGCTGGAAGCATACTTTTTAATCTTTTAATCAGCTATTTTGCTCTTGCGCAAAACAGCTCTTAAAAATCAGAATAAAAACTGCCCTTGTAGATAGAGGAGGTGGGAAGAAAGACACTCGCAGCCGATCCTGTGAGTGAGTTGAAATCCTCTTCTGGTTTGGAGTGATACACGGCCTTATAATTTTACTGCTTTTTTGTGATACAGTGGTATCTCGGGTTAAGAACTTAATTCGTTCTGGAGGTCTGTTCTTAAGCTGAAACTGTTCTTAACCTGAGGTACCACTTTAGCTAATGGGGCCTCCCGCTGCCGCTGCACCACCGCTACACGATTTCTATTCTCATTCTGAAGCATAATTCTTAACCCGAGGTACTATTTCTGGGTTAGCGGAGTCTGAAGCGTATGTAACCTGAAGCATATGTAACCCGAGGTACCACTGTAATCTGGTATGGTATGCCAAAAAAAGAACTGTATTCCCATTGTTATTTCTTACACAATTTCCCCCCCTCAAACATTGGACAAATACATCCCATCAAGCACTGCTTACTAGCAGGGGCAGAGGAAGGGGGGCGGTGGGGGCGGGCCGCCCTGGGTGTCAGTACTGAGGGAGCGTTTTGACAAAATGCTGGACGGCACTCATCACAGGGCCTGCAGCACACCCGAGCCACGCATCTCTCCTGGGAGAGACGTGGTGGCTTGGGTGCGCACAGGCTCTGCGATTCCCAAATGGTCCACCCGCAGCCCACCCCCCACCTGTAGGGCGGCTGAGTGGGAGGAGGCAGGCAGACTCCGGAGGCCCTGGGGTGTGACCTATCCCTATAGGCAGCTAGCCCTGCCCCTGGGCGCAACGCCCCAGGCACTGCAGTGTCTTCCTCCACTGCTGCTTACCAGCATAGATGGGAAACACCCACGATGGATTTCAGAGGCATAAAACTGAAAGCACTGATGTGTAGATGAAGGTGCATGCAGAAACAGCAATCCACATACAAATTAGCTCCCACCGCTGTTCCTCATCCAATCAGTCCTTGATATGGGAGCCCCACTGCCCTGCCCTGCCATCTGCTACTGCCACAGTTTAAGGAATTGCCCCTCTCTGCTTTGCAAGATAAAGAAATTTCATGCTTTTATTGCTCCCAATAACCACCAGTCTAATGATCAAATAGTAATAGCTGGCAGGCTTGCAGGAATTTCACAAGTCTATCTATCGCACAGTACTGCCATACAGCCTTGATAAGGCAGGTAGATTTGGCCTCTCCTGCACCAAGTGGATGTTTAGTAAATAGGGCAATGAATTATTGAAAGAAGAATCTGGATATCTGATGCACTTAGCTTCCAGCCAGCAAGAGAACTGGAACGAATAATAGCATTATTAATAATAAAAAACAAACAGGTCGGATTTAGCAGTAGATGAAATTACTAAGAAAGAAGATGGATTATGGTTGCTCTGATATTTGCACAAGACCTACCCTTTTGTAATTAGGAGATCAAGTATCTGTGTAAAACAAAGATGTCTGGGACAGCATAATACCTTTCACCAATGTCTCTGTTCCTCATGCCACAAAATACTTCAAGTTTGCCTTGTAATTACCTAGGTCTGTAAGTTTTTCAGTATGTACTTCAGCTCATCAAGAAAAACTGTGTAAACAGTACCCTGCCTCTGAAAACTGAATGCCAACAGATAAGGGCTGCTTGAAATATTAGCCCAAGTTGTCTTGATGCACACATTATTGCTAATTTGCATTTCATGCGAACCAATTTTTAATTTGCTCCTTGTCCTGTGCTGCCTCCTATTATCTTGAAAACTTCTTCAGCTTTTGAATTCTTGGGAACGGCTTATGTTACCTGCCTGTCTTACTTGCTAGCTATATTCAGACACCACATTAAATCATAGTTTAATGTGCAGTGAACCTTGTGCTTGTTTCTTCTTCCTCCCCTTCCTCCTTTGGTGCAGCCACAAAGAGGATTTTGGAAAGGTTTACTTCTGAATTTGATCAACCACAGCTTGATATCTCATCTGAATCAGACAGACTGGCTTATTTGAAACAAGCCTAATTCAAATGATTGGTTATCCGGGTGGCACACCTAATGGATCATGGTTAGGAAGCAGAGAAATTAACCATGGCCCCAGGTTTGGAAGACATGCTAAGCCAGACCTTGGTTAGTTGCTCCACCATACCAGTCTAAAAGGACCAGGAAGGAGCAAAATGGATGTGAGACCTATTCATAAGCTAGCTCATTCACAAGGTCCTGTTAAGCCATTGTTTACTGTGACATGGAAACCTGGTCATTGTTTATTTTTATGTTGTATATCATCCTGAGGCCAGAAGAGCGGTTAAAATACTGTTAGTAAATAACATCAACAGCAAATTATATAATAATGATTCTCAGCTCTGCTTCAGGCAGCAGGAAATTGGCCAAACTCTGATTTTGGAGGTGGGGCAAGGATTTGTTGTGCAAATTTCCTTCAAGTAAGTTTACATTAACATTTGGATCTGAATCCAGGAATTTCTGGTTATGGGATATTCATGGTTTAGTTTAGGAAGCAGTACACACCAGGAAAATAATAGGGTTGGAGTTTGCACAGAAAGGCCAAAGTATACTTCTGATTGAGCTATGTCTCATATATTAAGATCACTAAAAGAAAAATAACATTATATGTTAAAGGCATAAGTCCAGTAATTTGGGAGGTGGCAAGTGAGGGCAGGCAAGATTCTGACTGAGAGGGTTCTGCTTGCCTCTCCTCTGCTGCTGCCCATAAGTTTGGATTTTTTCCGCTTTCCTTTCTTCCTGCTTGTAAGTTTCCTGTGCCCCAGCTGCATTGTTCAAATTGTTAAGAAGAAGCAAACAAAGGTTGGGAGAAGGGAGTGCAAGACATTTAACGAAAATTATTCATATATGCCCAGTTCGGAAGGAATAATAAACATTTGCAAATTACTTTAGAAAACTATATGGGAGCTTGTGATAAGTATGCTGAACAGTAGCTAGAAGGGGGGGGGGGAGAGCCAGCATTAATGCATGCTGCAGTTTTTCAATTAATTCACCACAGCATGAGTCTGCACGCATGTGACATTTGCACAATGTGTACGCACTTCTACTCCCTTTTGCCTGACTGCTTCTTTAGGCAAGTATAATTTGACAAATCAGTTTCTTTTTGAGTTCCAATTTTATTCCACTCAAAAATAGGTGCCCTTCACATACAGCCATGTGTGGTAATCTCACATGGCTGCAGTTTTGTGTGTGAAAAACAGGATGCTCCCACCTGCAGAAAGAGGAGAGATGATTTTCACCAGTTCTCCCTGGTGCCCATTGTAATCCATGAAAATAGGTTTCAGAGGGATGAGGAAAGTATTCATAGCTGGAGGCTGTAGAGTGGCCAGTTCTCCATGGAGGGGGTGGGGTGGGCGGGAGGGATTTGCATCATGAAAAAAGAGGGCAAAAGAGTACACCCATTTGCATGAGGCAATTTATATGTACAGTGGTACCGCAGTTTATGAACTTAATCCGTTCCGGAAGTCCGTTCTTAAACCAAAACTGTTCTTAACTGAGGTGCTAATGAGGCCTCTTGCCGCCTGTGCCCTTCCGTTTGGATTCCGTTCGTAGACTGAGGTAAAGTTCACAAACCGGGAAACTACTTCTGGTTTTGCGGAGTTCTTAAACCAAATAGTTCGTAAACAGGGCTGTTCTTAAAATGAGGTAAAGGTAAAGGGGCCCCTGACCATTAAGTCCAGTCATGGACGACTCTGGGGTTGCTGTGCTCATCTCGCTTTATTGGCCGAGGGAGCCGGCCAACAGCTTCCGGGTCATGTGGCCAGCATGACTAAGCCGCTACTGGCGAACCAGAGCAGCACATGGAAATGCTGTTTACCTTCCTGCTGGAGTGGTACCTATTTATCTGCTTGCACTTTGACATGCTTTTGAACTGCTAGATTAGGTATTCGAACCGCAACCTTCTGATCGGCAAGTCCTAGGCTCTGTGGTTTAACCCACAACGCCACCTTTGTCCCTAAACTGAGGTATCACTGTACAGATACAAATTTAAAAATTATCGGTGGAGGCTCCTTCATTAGGGCAAGTAGGGCACTCAAGTATCTCTCACCTGCCTGCCTTAGAACAGTCCAGAGGGTAATTCTGACTGTCAGCTTCTTCCTCCTTAGTCTCAACTGCAATACGTGGAGTCAGAGCCAATGACAGGCAGAGCCAATTAATTTGAGATTTGTCCCCAACCTCCTTGTAGAACTCAGCAAGAACGAGGATGGGGAGAAAAATAAAATTTGTTGGCTCTTCCTGTCACTGGCTCTGGCTGCACCTATTGCTAGCCCGACCAGTTCCAATGAACACCAGCCACCGTTGGAAAGAATTACTGTTACTGAAACAGAAATATAAGTTGTTGCTGTTGGTAAACAATGTCAAGTCTTCTGCTCTGCCCTTGTTATGGTTCCTTATATATAAACCAGAACCGGACCAGCCAGCTGTCAAATACAGGACACCTTCCAATAGAGGACTGTCTCCTGGTAGCCCTTCAAAATTTTGGATTGTCCTCTGTAAAGTAGAGCACATGGCCACCCTAGCAGGAGGAGAGGGAATCAACATTTTCCTCCTTCCTTCCATTCCACTGGATCCCACTCTCATCTGTGAGCAGATTCTTGAAGCAGTTTTGATGCAAGCAGGGGTGGATCTTGCTAATACGCCAATTGTGCAAGGTCAAGTTTTGACGCCCTCCTTCCTAGCCCTCACAGTGCTGGCTTAAGCTGGGCTTTGGGAAGGAGACACAAAACTCTGGCAAGGTCCTAGGGCTCTTCTACCTCATTTCTAAAGCCCAACTTTTGGAAGAAGGAAGGCAGATTCTACGACCCTCACAGGCTTTGAGAAGGCACCCATCTATGCACTGCCATAGATCCAATAGTCCAGTAACAACTTAGCTCTACTGTGTGTGCCACCAAATACCAACCACAGCTTCTTCTTTTCTGCAGTGTGCGTGCTAAGCAGAACAAGGAGGCATTAGGATTAGCCAAACAAATGGAACAAACAAATGGAACAAACAAATGGAAGAAATTAGGATTGGCCAAACTCAGAAACTGGGAGATTGGGTTTGTGGAGTCAATACTCCTCACTCTAAAACCATTCCAAAGATTCCCTGCTGAGACATAAGCAGAATTTGAAACTTTGGTTTGTGAGATGATCTGAAAGCCCTCGCCCCATACCCTTTCTGAAGGTAAGAGGATTGCTGGTGGAACGTTCTACAGCCCCCTGAAGATGCATCTTTGCAGGAAGGTATCAGGTCTTGAGCAATGCTAAGCATCCTCATAGGAGCATCAAGTCCACTTGGTATATATACTGTATTTTCTGGCATATGAGACTACATTTTAACCCAGGAAAATCTTCTCAAAAGTCGGGGGTCATCTTATATGCCGGCTACAGCAGCTGCTCCTGCAGCAACTCCCCACCAAAGGATAAAACGACAGCAAATTAAATCAGAGGATACCATGCTCTCTAGATGAAGCAGAAATACAATTGAAAATTGGTCCCAGAAGCCTCCGGCCACTGGGAAGTGGAACGGATTTCCAAGCCAGAGTGGAGACTGTTTTTTAAATTTTAATTTGGTGTGCGTTGGAAGAGGGGTAGTCTTATACAGCGAGTATATCCCAAACTCTATATTTTAACTGGAAAAGTTGGGGGGTCGTCTTATACGCCCAGTCGTCTTATATGCCAGAAAATACGGTAGGTCAATCAACAGCAGCCCATGAGTATGTAGCGTAAGTGTAATGCTCCGTAGTATTTCACTTTCATCCTAGCATTTCTGTTGTGGTTTGCACCCAGGCCTTAGGTTGGCAGACACCAAGTGCTTATTCATTTGTTTAGAACAATTTCTATCCCCCCCTACCAGTGTAAAAACACCGTGCAGAGGAACTTGTAGCATAGAACACCACACTGTAGAGAAACAATATAAAATCATTAGAACAAAGAGACAGGGTCAGCAGCATTAAAAAAATCATTATCTGCATCATAAAATGAAAGCCTGATAGAATAAAAAAAGATCTTCAGTAATGGGGGGGGGGTGAGGAAGGGAAGCAGCCACACTCAATGAATAGAGGTGTCCCCATAATCTGGGTGCACCATTTGCACCCAGATCCTTTCTCCCTTCCCTACCCAGCCATACACATGCTGTATCTTTGGGGGGAAAGCCAATACATTTATTTCCTGTGCAAACTGTAAATGGTTCAGAGTTAAAAGCAACTTTAAAGGCTCTGTAGCAGGCATAGGCAAACTCTGGCCCTCCAGATGTTTGGGACTACAATTCCCATCATCCCTAGCTAACAGGACCTGTGGTCAGGGATGATGGGAATTGTAGTCCCAAACATCTGGAGGGCCAGAGGTACCACTCCGGTGGGAAGGTAAACGGTGTTTCCGTGCACTGCTCTGGTTCGCCAGAAGCGGCTTTGTCATGCTGGCCACATGACCTGGAAGCTGTCTGCAGACAAACGCCAGCTCCCTTGGCCTATAGAGCGAGATGAGCGAGCAACCCCAGAGTCATCCGTGACTGGACTTAACGGTCAGGGGCCCCTTTACCTTTACTAATATTTACAGCTAAAATGGAACCGAGATAATTGTAACAGAACACTCTCCCCCGCCCCCTCTCTCCATAAAGTTATTGTATGCCACTCTTACGTTCCATCCTCCTCTAGAATGGCCTGCAATCATATTTGAGTCCATCATAACCAAACAACATAAAAGCAATTGAAACAATCAATAGTACATGGGACATAAATTGCAGGAACAGCCTGAAACTTACTCAGAGGAGCAGGAGGTGCGGGAAGTTTATAGGTAGTGATAATTGAATCTGTCTCACTATATCTATTTGTTTTTAAAGTCTGTTGATTTATGGCATTTCCTTACAAATATTTTATATAATTTTGCGCAAACTGTTTAGAGGGTTTTAGTTGCTGTTGATTAAAAAGCTTATAAATCATGTTAAATCAAACAAATAAATAGTTGCAATGGACATTGTAATGGCAGCATTTCTGAAGAATTCCATTTGCCTGTAAAAATAGATAACTCCTTCATATTGGTGACTGTGAAGTAGGACACATGGCTACCCTAACGCTTTTGTATGTGGGTGTATCATATACTTAAGGTATGTTTTGGAAGGTTGTTTGCTGTGTGTTTGGAGACCTCTTGAAATACTCTAAACAAATCTTGCATGATATGATCAAAGTTTTGCTTTATGTTTGAATACAGTTGGATACCATTTTGAACCAAGATGGTGGACTGAACAATCCAAAACAGTACAAATTTTAACCACTGATTTTTTTTATTTTTTATTTTTAGGATGCTATCCAACAAAAAAGGTCGGCTAGCATAAGGATTTTGGCTGCACAATGAATGGGCCCTTGCCCCCATCTACTTTCCCTATGAACCCTTTAATCTGTTCTGGAAGTCCCATCTCTAGTCTTCCAGAGCAGATTTGTTAATGATGTGGGGAGTGGGAGGTGATGTTGCATTGTGTAAGCAGAAAAATCCTTGTGCTAAAGGAACTACAGTGGTATCTTGGGTTACATACGCTTCAGGTTACAAACTCCGCTAACCCAGAAATATTACCTCGGGTTAAGAACTTTGCCTCAGGATGAGAACAGAAATCGTGCTCCGGTGGAACGGCAGCAGCAGGAGGCCCCATTAGCTAAAGTGCTGCTTCAGGTTAAGAACAGTTTCAGATTAAGAACGGACCTCCGGAACGAATTAAGTACTTAACCTGAGGTACCACTGTACATCCTTTTATTTTTGTGTGCACAGTAATATGATTTTCTAACTACAGGTCACCTATCACTGGGATTTAAGGACCCAAATGTAGGATTAAAATGTGTTAAATGTCTGAAAATCAAATAACGGGAGCTCAAAGGCAGTCCCCCACATGCAGCCTTCATTGCAATTGTTAGCATGGCACTTTCTATAGTGCAGTCAAAACATAGGGACCCATTGGACAATTGAGACTGAAGGTCAGTGTTTTGTATTTTTTAAAAAACAAACTGCACAAAAACCCAGTAATTTGCTGAAAAGTACTTGGAAAATGAAAACTTGGACTGTGCATTGATTTTTTTTAAGCAACATGACAAATGGCTCAAATGCTTTCTCTTGACATGTGTGGCACGTTTCCATTTAGTTCATGGGGGGACAATGCAATTTAGAAAGAAGAAAAGGTTCTGTCCTGTATTGTTTCCATTGGCTGCCAAACAATGTAGAATAAAGTGTGAGATTTTGCAGTGCTGCAAAACAATTGGCCTTTGCTGTCAATCTGATCTCCTGCTTTTATATTCTGTCATCTATCTATCAAACTTTATTTACCAAAGTGTGTGTGTTTATTGCTCTATAAAGCTGCTCTATAATTCTGGAACTATATGCAGTGAAGTAAAGATAAGTATTCAGACAAGCTGCAAACAGGATGAAATTGTGGAAGATTAAATGAAAGTTAGAACTTCAGAACTTCAATTTAGGTCACTGACATCTGTTCTCTAAGGAAAAGCTTAGAATTTAAGGTGGGCTATTTTTTTTTTAATGCTACATACATTAAAACCCTACTGAGGTTTAATGCTGTGAGCCAATGTTAAAATGTCAAGCAAGTGAGGAAAAAAACATAATTTACCTCCCTTCCAAAATTTGATCACACCGTGTACCTTTAGAAATGCATAACAAGCCCTGTTGGGTATTGGCATGGAGTACTGATGGAGAACTGCGTGATAAGAAGGGGAATTGACAGAATTGAAGAATTGTAAGATTTTAGAGCTGAGAGAGATCTTGGAGGTCATGTAGTCTATCCACCTGCTCAGTTCTGCAATACTGGATTCACAAGCAGCATTCCTCACAGAACTGCCTGTAAGCTTTCTTCCTCAGCCTCAAAGTTATAATAATAATTATTAAATTTGTTCAATACTACCCTTCATCGGGACGTGGTTGGTGCTGTGGGCTAAACCACAGAGCCTAGGGATTGCCGATCAGAAGGTCGGCGGTTCGAATCCCCGCAAGGGGGTGAGCTCCCGTTGCTCTGTCCCATCTCCTGCCAACCTAGCAGTTCAAAAGCACGTCAAAGTGCAAGTAGATAAATAGGTACCACTCTGGCGGGAAGGTAAACAGCATTTCCATGCGCTGCTCTGGTTCGCCAGAAGTGGCTTAGTCATGGTGGCCACATGACCTGGAAGCTGTATGTGGCTCCCTTGGCCAGTAAAGCGAGCTGAGCGCCACAACCCCAGAGTCGGCCACGACTGGACCTAATGTTCAGGGGTCCCTTTACCTTTACCTTACCGTTCATCAGAAGATCAAAGCGCAGTTTACAACACATAAATCTGAAATAAGAACACAAAATACATAACAGAAAGCTAAGTAAAGGAAACCAGTACCCCGCCTTCCACAAACACACTTAAAAGGTCATGGATGGTTTAATAAGCCAAAAGAAATGTTTTCACCTGGCAAATAAAGATATGCAATGAAGGGAGCATTCCACAAATGGGGAGCCACCGCAGAAAAGGCTCCTTCTTGTGTTGCCACCCTCCTGATGTCTTGTGGAGGAGGCACATTAAGAAGGGCCTCAGATGATGATTTCAGGGTTTGGGTCAATTCAAATGGGGAGAGGCGGTCCTTAAGGTATTGCAATCCTGAGCTGTTTTAAGGCGTTATAGGTCAAAACCAGCAATTAATTGGCCCTGGAAACCAATTGGCAGCCAATGCAATTGGGCCAGGATCTGTATAATATGCTAAAATCATTTTGTTCCGATGAGCATGTACCCCCAAGCTACATACCTGCTCCTTGAGAGGGAGTATAACCCCAGCAAGAGCAGGCAACCTCCCAGCCATATGGTCCAGGGAAGAGGGATCTAGTTGCCCTTTCTGGAACTCAGCAGGGGGAATAAGATGACAAAACCAGACTGGGTTGGCTCTGCCTCTTATTGGCTCTGGCTCCACCTACTGTTGGTCTTCCTGCCTTCCACCCCACCACTATTAATAGGGACAAGATAGAAAATCTGTAGCTGTGTTATCCTCACCTGCACCACATGTCACAGCATTCCTGAGACCTTTACCAACAATTTTGACTTAATAGGGAAGGCAGCAGAAAGAAAAAGACTGCAAAACTCTGTTCCACAAATGACCACCTATTCTCAGTGCATTGGCATATGAAATGCTATGACCTTTCCCTTATGACCCCCAGCTATGGTGGCTGGGACTCATGGGATTTATAGTTTAGAATATCTAGAAGGCACCCATTCACCAAAGGCTGCCATAGTGCTTGAATAATAATGGCCACATATTTTGAAGAAATTCTCTTTTCTATATATCTATATCTATATCTATAGCTATCTATCTATCTATATCTATCTATCTATCATCTATCTATCTATCTATATCTATATCTATGTCTATGTCTATGTCTATGTCTATGTCTGTCTATGTCTATGTCTATGTCTATGTCTATATCTGTATCTGTATCTGTATCTGTATCCGTATCCGTATCCGTATCCGTATCCGTATCCGTATCCGTGTCCGTATCCGTATCCGTATCTGAATCTGTATCTATATATCTATTAGCCTTGTAAGCTTTTGGAGGTAGTATTGAATATTAGAGAGCTTGGGAGTTGTCTGAATATTCAATTTGCACAATCATGTTATTATGTTGACAATAAGTCACGCTGCAGAAAATGAATGCCATTTGCCGCAGATCACTTAATAGTTCCAGTGATTTTTGCTTTGACAATTTTAGCATATAGGAGCACCCCTGATGCATTTGAGTTCAGAGATGAAAGCTGCAGTGTTTCCACAGATTGCAACTTGGAGAAGAGAACTCCAATATTAAACAGGAACTGTGGCACCAGCGGACTTAATGGAATGTCAGGTTTAATAATTTGACTTTGCAGTCTGAAACGTGATACATTTCACAAAGAAAGATATTTATAGAAGCCAGCCCCACTGATGCAGAGCTGAGGGAATTTGGGACAAATTTGCCTGGTGAGCGAGTTTTCCTCTCTTTTTTTGCATGAAAAGTTCATCAGCAATTTGGGGCCTCAACAGGACATTATTAAAATGCCCAAGAACAAATAATATAACACAGAAGATGCATACTTTAAATATTATTTACCTCCCTCAAAGGCAGCACTGGAAAAATGCAGTGGATAGATGCCTCTAGATTTCTTTCACTGGCCCTAGACCACAGCCCCTCTCCCCAGCCTTCATTTAATGCTTTTGTCTGTGTCCTTGAACTGTGACGCTCTTACCTGCTTGGATGGAGGAATGTGTTTGAAGGGGTGTACTAGAACCCTCTGGTTTTTGAATGGATGGACCATAGCGTGCCACACAAAGAAAATAGACTCATCCAGGCATAGGCAAACTCGGGCCTCCAGATGTTTTGGGACTACAATTTCCATCATCCCTGACCACTGGTCCTGTTAGCTAGGGATGATGGGATTTGTAGTCCTAAAATATCTGGAGGGCCGAATTTGCCTGTGCCTGGTCTCATCCATTGCTTCACCCACTTTTGCCCCGGCTTAATCCATCACTGGCAATAATAATAATAATAATAATAATAATAATAATAATAATAATAATAATTTATTATTTATACCTCGCCCATCTGGCTGGGCTTCCCCAGTCGCTCTGGGAGGCTTCCAACAAAATATTAAAATACTGTAATACATCAAACATTAAAAGCTTCCCTAAACAGGGCTGCCTTCAGATGCCTTCTAAAAGTCTGGTAGTTGTTGTTCTCTTTGACATCTGGTGGGAGGGCGTTCCACAGGGAGGGTGCCACTACCGAGAAGGCCCTGGAAGAAGGCTCCTGGAAGGCTTCTCTCAGTAAGGACCTCCTCAGGCTGAAAAGGGTCCTCCTCTTCTAAGCTCTACCATTTTGGCACACATAGAAAATAACTTCTGGAGATCACCTTTTTGGATCCTGCTGCGTTTCTTTTCTTTTTAGGAGATTAGGTCAATGGATGCTGCGAGGCTAAACTTTCATCCTGAGCCTATCAGACAAACACCAATTAGTTGACAAGTCCTTTTGAAACATGCCTGAAGGTAGGCTTTGTTTCACTTCAAGGCTATAGTTGTTAATTCACCGATTCCCTGTGCAGTGACTGAACTGCACAAATGGGGGGAATAATTGACAGCAAAGCGAATTACTGCAGCGAGTTCCACTGTGACAGCATTACAACTTGCTTCTTCATATTGTGGTAGTTATATACTGTAGCTTCGGCATGCTGAGTATTCTGATGTTGCTAACATATTTCAGAAACACACGTGTTTTTGTATTGACTTCCTATTCACACCCAAAAATCAGTTCCCCTTCTGGCAGTGACTCCATTAACTGAGATCAGGAAATCCATCACCCACCAGAGGGCTTTCTCCCCATGTTATCCCAGTTGTGGAACAGCCATCCATCAGAAATTTGGCAGGTGCCTACTCTTTTTTCTGTTTATCTTTCAGCACCGCCTGAAGACAGTTCCTTTACGTCTGGCCTTTGAACAGGCCTTCTGGAGATGGAAATTTGTTGGGCAGATACTGGTTAGAGCATGGTGCCAATAACACCAAGGCTGCAGGTTCGATCCCCACTTGAGGCAGCTGCATATTTTTGCTTTTCAGGGGGTTGGACTAGATGATCCTCAGAGTTCCTTCCAGCTCTACAATTATATGATTCTATGATATATTTTAGAAGACATCTGAAGGCAGCCCTGTTTAGAGGAGTTTTTAATGCTTGAAGTTTTATTCTGTTTTTAATGTTCTGTTGAAAGCCACCCAGAGTGGCTGGGGAAACCCAGCCAGGTGGGCGGGTAGAAATAATAAATTTTGATGAGGATGATGATGATGATGGTGATGGTGATAGGAAGCTCCCTTATATTGAGTCAGCCCATCTCTAGTATTGCGTGCACTGGCTGGGGCTGGCTTTTCGAGGCTTTCAGGCAGGGGTCTTTCTTAAGACACCAGGGATTGCACCCTGGGGCCTTCGGCATATAAAAATAGTTGTTCTAATACTGAGCTGCAGCTCTTCCCAGCAGAGTGATGTTAAAGGGCTGCACTGGTTAATTTTAACTGTTATGTTGTATATTACAAAAAAAAAATTCCTTCCAGTAGCACCTTAAAGACCAACTAAGTTAGTTCTTGGTATGAGCTTTCGTGTGCATGCACACTTCTTCAGATACACAGTGTGCATGCACACGAAAGCTCATACCAAGAACTAACTTAGTTGGTCTTTAAGGTGCTACTGGAAGGGAAAAAAAAATTTGTTTTGACTATGGCAGACCAACACGGCTACCTATCTGTAACTGTTGTATATTACATTATTGCGATTGATCCAGGATCACTTGTGATGAGAAGTGGGTTATAAACTTTGTAATAAAGTGGAATAATTATTTAAAAAATTGATGTGAAATTAAAAGGGATTCCCCCCCCCCCAGAAGGTGCATTGAAGAGAGAATGTGTTTCATTTAACTACGTATGAGTCTGCTAGTTTATCTGTTCAATCCTCCATCTAGGTTTCTATAGTAAGGACTGCATCATACATTATGGTCTATGGCTGTTATTAAAAGCACTTTTACATTGTGCTCTTGTAAGATTCTTAAAATGTTTCCCTGGCAAAATCACATATAAAATCTTAATGCTGGCAGAAGCAGCCATTAGATGCATGTGGTGGAGACACAAAGACTCTCCGTGGTTGGGATGATGCACAGAGTGAGACTTACTTGTTACAAACCCTGCATGGAGCACCAATGTGAAGGTGTTTTTGTGGCCTCCATGTGGAGTTGAAATACATGAAGTGGACCTAAGTCTTTGAAAGCGAGGCACTTCTGAATATAGGATTCCATTGCATTATTCCCCTGGCCGTTTTGGATTAATTATCATGCAGTTCCAAATTGTGGCTTTCCATAAGCCCTCTCTGCTCTTTTCAATAGAAACCTGCTGGAGCTAATGCTCAATATTATATTGGGCAACGAATAATTAGGCATAAAGCACCGAGACAGAGACTTTGAAAAATGAGCATAGCGGAAACCAACATTCAGTGTGCTGTTGTTTTGAAGAAACCATGGCCACCAAAATAAGATGGTGGACAGTGAACCAAGAGTCAATACCATTGGTATCTCTTGCACCATCCGGCACCCAGATCTTCCTAGGGAGATATATCTGCTTCAGCAGCAAAGGCACTCCATAGCCCTGGCCTTTCCCTCGCCATACTTGCAGTTCATTGACTAACAATACTGCTCTAAGGGCAGCTATCAGGTATGGCCAGTGCAGAAGGTTATTGTTGCAATTTACTCCCGCATGCTGCCCACTTACTTTGCTGGCTGATTGAGCTCTTAGTGCCTGACCTTAACTAGCCTCTGCTCCTTCCATGAGCATCTTGATCTAGTCAAATAAATGTTCAGGTTAACGGCCCCGCTTGAAGTTTGCTATGCCACTGTACTTGTCCTAGTGCATCAATCTTGCTACTGCCCCTGAGCCTTGGAGAAGATCCAGCAAATGCTTAACCTGTATGAACCCAATCTTGGCAGCACCTCCCAGTAGCATCTGATGCACTCAGAAGGCTTTCATGTACGGTTTTTAAAAGATAGTCTAGGTTTGCCTCTGAGCAGTTTGCAACTGTCCCGATGAGTTTATTTGCATATTCTTTCTTCCCTTGCTTTGCCTTCCTCCTTCTCAGGGTGGTGCACAACTTGATGAAAAGTATGCACAATAATTTTAATGCACAATATGAGCAATAACTATGCACAGTAATCAAAGCACCTGTAAAAGCAAAACAGCAGCTCATCCATAGTAGTAAGTCCTTTGCATGGAGAGGATGACAAAATGCTATTGGGTGACAGTGAGAAGGTGGAACTGCTTAATGTCTGCTTTGCCTCTGCCTTCAACCAAAAGGAAAGCAATGCCCAACCTGGTGATAACAGAATAAATGTTGCAAGAAGGCAGCTGAAGCCCAAGATAGGAAAAGAGATGGTAAGCGAACACCTAGTTGCTTTAATCAGTGATGGCCAAACTTGGCCCTCCAGCTGTTTTTGGACTACAACTCCCATCATCCCTAGCTAACAAGACCAGTGGGCAGGGATGATGGGAATTGTAGTCCCAAAACAGCTGGAGGGCCAAGTTTGGACATCACTGCTTTAAATGAATTCAGATCTCCAGGGGCTGATGAGCTGCACCCAAAGTTACTGAATGAGCTTGTGAATGTAATCTCAGAGACTCTGTCTATAACCTTTGAGAATTATTGGGGAATAAGTGAGGTCCCCGCAGCAGACTGGAGGTGAGGAAATGTAGTTGTCCCCCCTTCAAAAAGGGAGGAGGAGGAAGACCCAGGTAACTACTGACCGATCAGCTTGATGTCGATACCAGGAAAGGTCCTAGAAAAAAATAATTAACCAGTCCATCTGTGAGGACTTAGAAAAGGATGCTGTGATTACTAAGACCCAGCATGAGTTTGTCAAAAACAAGTCATGCCAGACAAAACTAATTTCTTTTTTTGGGGCAGAACTACAAGCTTGGTGGATCAGGAATGCTGTGGATGGAGTATATCTTGATTTCAGTAAGGATTATGACAGAGCCCCCCATGATATTCTTGTGGAGAAGCTGGTAAAATGCAGGCTGGATGAGGTAACTGTTAGGTGGATTTGTAGCTGGTTGGCTGACTGAGCCCCAAGAGTGTGCACTAATGATTTCTCATCAACCTGGAAATAAGTGTCAAGTGGGGTGCCACACTGCCACAGGGTCAGTGGCGTAGCGTGGGGGGTGCAGGGGGGGCCAGCCGCACTGGGCACAACATCTGGGGGTTAGGGTTAGGGGCGCAAATCCACGTGTTAGGGGGCACAAATTACTTGCCTTGCCCCGGGTGCTGACAACTCACGCTACGCCACTGCACAGGGTTCTGTCCTAGGCCCATTGCTGTTCAACATCTTCATAAAAGACAATGGGTGTTTCCCATTGTGTTGAAAGTAGGTCCATGCCAATATAAATGTGCATGTTTCTGTACATTAGATGTCTGTACATTGTTCTGCATGATGCTTTGGCCTCTTGAAATTGCCTTTATGTGCCAGAAAGAAAAATAAGTAACACCCCTAGTCCCAATATTAGAAACTCTTACGGGAACTTAAATATTTAGAGTGCTTAAGGGAATCAAGTCCATGTCTAACAAAGTGATTTTTGGCTGAAATATTTGCAGAAACTCAGGTACTTGTGGCAGAAATCTCCAGCAATCCTTCAGATGTTTCCACAACATTGTGTCCTTACTTTACATCTCTGTGTGTCTGGTTTTTTAAATAAAAAACCCCACCGTTCTTATTATTTCAGAAATAGAGGGAATAGGATGCACATTATACAAGCCAGTGCAGAGTCTTCTGAATTGAGTGCAGAATACTGAATACTCTACTGCAAGCTTCAGTTTTTCAAATCATTCATAAATGATATCAAGGGGCAGAGTGAGAATGCAGAGCTTCGACAATTTGTGACAAGGAAGGAAAGGAGTGGTTTTGACTGAAAAGTGTCATCACAGTAATATGTTTGCTATTCCAGCTCAATATTGCTCAGTCCCAATAAACAACTAAATGTTTAATGAACAAGATTCTTCTGAGAGCCAGTGTGGTGTAGTGGTTAAGAGCGGTAGTCTTGTAATCTGGGGAACCGGGTTCGAGTCTCCGCTCCTCCACCTGCAGCTGCTGGGTGACCTTGGGCCAGTCACACTTCTTTGAAGTCTCTCAGCCCCACTCACCTCACAGAGTGTTTGTTGTGGGGGAGGAAGGGAAAGGAGAATGTTAGCCGCTTTGAGACTCCTGAAGGGGAGTGAAAGGCGGGATATCAAATCCAAACTCTTCTTCTTCTTCTTTGATAGTTATTTGATTTTATCCTGTTTTTCATACACTATTGTCTTGTATCAAACAAAGGCTCTGCCCCCAGGCTTTCAAACTAAAAAGGTTCAGTGCAGATGGGAATGTCCAAAACTTGGTGGATGCTGATAATCAGCTATGAATGCTGTCAGTTCCAAATGAAATCCATGGAAGTCCAAAAAAATACTTGTTTCTCCACTTTTTGGACATTAGTGAGTAGATACTGGAGCTGTGAAATTTGTCCCAATACATTAGCTCCTATGCATATTACTCACATGAATATTAAATTGTAACTGCTGCCAACCAAACTGATTCCTTACCAAAATCATTGCTTGGTTTCATAATTTGAACTTTAACATCCAAATCATTCAAGCAGCAGCTTTGCTGAGAGATTGGAGTCACAGCTACTGGCATCCAAATGACTCTCCCCACCGCCAGGTGTATGGGCAGGCAGTAAAATACTGGAAGTGGAATCAGGCTGGTTCATCACAGCAAAACAATAGTGGCTGCCTCGTATCTCCACATTTACAAATCTTAGACACTTACTTTTAAGACGTGCCACATGGGAATCCCTTGTAGATGACCACTGTGCCTGGAGACACACAGTCAGTTAGCAGTGACCAGAGGAGGAATGACTGCTGGGAGGATTGCAGAGAAGAGAATAGCCATGGTGCATCGGTATCCAGTTCTTGCTGTATTGCAGGACTGTAGATTCTGAGACTGTTGTGAAGTGCTAAGTTCACGAAACGACACTTTTCAACTTGCAAATCCAGGAGCTGAATGCCATTGGCTGGATTAGGCCAGAGGTAAAAGTGGGTGAAGCAATGGATGAGACTCTTAACCTTTGTAGAATAGCCTATATTCCAGCCGTTCAAAAGTCAGAGTGTTCTAATACAGCCCCTGAAACACATCCTTCTATGCAGGCAGGTAGGAGCTATTACTGCTTTATGGCAAGTGGGTATCTTGCCACATGAGATGTAACCTTTTCCTTGAGCTCACATTCTGTTGTTTTTGAGACAATGTCACCCAGTGTCATGGAGCATGCATTTTAAAAGTTAGCATTGCCATTATAGGTGTGTGGGTATATACAGTGGTACCTCGGGTAACAAACACCTTGGATTATAAACACTTTGGGTTACAGACTCTGCTAACCTGGAAGTAGTACCTCGGGTTAAGAACTTTACCTCAGGATGAGAACAGAAATCGTGTGGCGGCGGTGTGGCGGCAGCGGGTGGCCCCATTAGCTAAAGTGGTTCCTCAGGTTAGAACGGTTTCAGGTTAATAGCGGACCTCCGGAACAAATTAAATTCGTAACCAGAGGTACCACTGTATAGACAGAGGACCCTGTAGCACCTTAAAAATCAATTATGATTCACTTGCTTCATCTGATGAAGTCAACTCGTTTGTTTGTGTGTGTGTGTTTTTAAAAAAAACATGTCTCTGTTAACTAATCAGCAGTTTACATGCTACACAAAAGCAGCAGTGAGTCACGCTTTTGTTTATCCACTAATGACTGCCAAGAGGACTCATGCATCTCCCCCATGGTAAAGTTCTCACCAAGATTCAGAAGGTCACAATTTGCCCTAAATGGTTCCTGCTCTTAATCAGCACATCCAGAACTGCTTTGCCATTGGAAAAGACACAGAATTGTATACCTTGTCTGTCTGCAGGATTACAATGAGGATAACTGGAAAGCATGTGATAAGTATAGTTTTCGAGAGGTAGTTATGAAAGGGCACCAGGAATCCTCAAAAGGAGAACTCTCCTCACGACACCTCATTGCCACATGCTCCTGAATCAGTTGTGTGTCCAGGGAGAGATGAAATACAATTATGGGAAAACCTGGTCATATTATGTCTTTCAGGAAATTTATTTTTTGCCTTCCTCTCCTTCAAGAGAGGGTACGAATTTGCCTATGATATAAAGCATAAGCAAATTGGATGCAAATCTGTGTGCTCTTTTGTTGTTGGGTCAGAGGACCCAATCCACCTCCTGTCTACATCTGCTTGGCCACTATGAGAACAGGATACTGGACTTGATGGGCCTTTGGTCTAATTTAGACAGGCCCTTCTTACTAGGCAAATTATGGCATTTAAGCCAATGCTGCCAGTTTCTGTGAAAGAAAGAAAAAATGCTGCCTTTTTGTTTCAGAAAGAGATTTAACTAAATTAGGCTTTTCACATTATGTAACATCACGGTGCAAAATTAATGTCATTCTCCTTCGAGAGTTTCTGCTGCTTGAGCCTTATCTTAACAATCTTAAATCCACTTCTGTAAATGAGCAAAAGTCCTCCCAGTTTAACAGACAGCTGAAATTAGAGTTCCTCACGAATCACCTCACATTTGCAAGTGCAAAAAGAGAAGAAAAAAAATTCTATTTATTGTTGAATGTGCAGTTGCAGTAAGATTTGGGTACACAAGACTCCTGGGGGCAGTATGTGGCAACTGAAACTGATGGATCCCAGTGCTTGTGCAGTAGAGAAGTCAGTAATGTGGAAACTTGAAATCTTTCTTTGCTGGTATGAATTCAACCTGTATCCTCTGAAGTGCATTCAGCATTAGCCCTGTTGGGGAGTTCAGTCTCCCTGCATGCAAGCCGACACTCAAGGAGAAGGGTCACCTCTACACAGTTTAGAGCCCTCCATGAGTTTGAGGACCAAGATCCATGAGCCCTCTCCACTCCTGGGAGATTCCTTGAGCAGTTGAAAGAACCCTGCAGTATCAAGCCATGAAGCTCACTAGAGTGACCTTGAGCCAGCCACCATCCCACATCAAACGGATGCTGTAAGAGTTTAAAAAAGAGGGGTGTAGGGGTAACGCTCCATATTGCGAAGGCAAACATCGCACAAAGATGTGCCACAGTATGTTGGTTGAGGAGCATTACTCTTGCTTTCTCTGACCTTTTGCCTTCTTGGCTAGAAGACAGGGTTTTCCCCTTGACCTTTTGTCTTTTCGCAAACTGTTTGCTTAGACATGTCACTTGGCTGGATCAGGACGGGTGAAACTGGCGTTATCAAGTATCAGAGGAACATTTGAGGGAAGCACCTGCTGACACGTGTATTTGCTAATGCTGGAAATGTGCTTTGATGGAAATACGTTAAGTTCAGGGTGGTTTCGCTACTGTTTCCAATTGTTGACTTCTGCTAATAAAAGGAGCCTTTGCAGAGCTAGCCGGCAGCTTGCTTGGAGCATGCTTGCTTGCTTGCTTCGGCACAGCTCACATGCATTCAACTCCCATGCTGTATTTCTACGGGGGGGGGGGGAGAGAATGAACGAAGTATGCTACCAGTGTGCATGCCAGTGTGAGCCAGTGTGGTGCAGTGGTTAAGAGCAGTAGATTCGTAATCTGGGGAACCGGGTTCACATCTCCGCTCCTCCACATGCAGCTGCTGGGTGACCTTGGGCTAGTCACACTTCTCTGAAGTCTCTCAGCCCCACTCACCTCACAGAGTGTTTGTTGTGGGGGTGGAAGGGAAAGGAGATTGTTAGCCACTTTGAGACTCCTTCGGGTAGTGATAAAGCGGGATGTCAAATCCAAACTCTTCTTCTTCTTGAGCTCACTGCAGAAAATGATTGCTAAAGATTAAATAAATAAATCTGGCTGTATCGTGTTGAGGTCAGGTGTGTAAATGAGAGAAGGATTAGAGGTAGACAAGTGTTTGTGACACCCAAGAAGCAAACTATTAATGGGAGCACCTTTTTCAGGTGGTCCTCTATCTTGGCCCTAATTTAACACAGGATATACCTGAAGATGTTTGCTAACTTCTCTAAACATTAAATGTGTCTGTAGTTGCAAGCTCACGTATTTTGGGATGCTGTGGCTTTTCCCACTTCATGAGCACAGTTGCAAAGAGAGGTTGCCGTCTACACAGAATGGTGCACTGCTCAACGATATTTGGGCCGAGTAATAGCCTGTGAAATTAAGACTGTAATATTAAGACTATTTCATAGATGTGAGATGTATAGAGTAACTTCTTTGTTCGGCTATGACCTGTATCTTTCCAAAGAGATAGCACTGCAAAGGTTCCTTTACGGTGGAGAGAAAGGGATTGGCATATAAGCAGTTATGGCTCTTTAAATACAAATTGGTTAAAAATGAAATGGCAGGGGCACCAATTATATATCCTGAAATATCCCAGACACAGGAGGATAATTTCAATTTGAACTCTTTTGTGTCTAAAAATAGGTTCCTGCCTGCGCCGGGGAGGATGAATGTGACCAGTGTAAAGCTCAAGAATTCTGCAGGACACTATTTGACGTTACAGGATGTAAAATATTCATGAATGATTGCATGCTTATTTTTTCCACTATTGTATCAAAATACCTGCTGTACCATTTATAGCAGGAGATTTTGTTTGAGCCCTGCCACCCACCTCCTTTCAATAAAAAGCCATTTGCCTTGATAAGCAACACATTAAAGGGGATAATTTCCATAATAAATATGCAAGAATAACTTGTTATTGAAGTGCTTTTGATATTTGGGCGGGGGGGAGAGAGAATAGTCTCTGTGCGTAATTTCAGTAAGAAAAAAAATGTCATCTCAACTGCAGCAAAACTCAAAAAGCAAAATAAAAGGCAGGGAATAAGTAGCACCATAACTTTCCTAGTATATGTGGAACTAGCAACAAAACATTGCAGTTTATTCTCCATCCTAAATGATGGCTTTTTTTTTGAAATTTCAGAGAGAATTCCTTATTTGTGTTTTAGTTTTATTTTTATTTAAAAAGGATTCTGTTAGCAGATGTCATATGGGAAAAGAGTGCAGGGATAGCACATGCTTTTTTATAATAATATTTATTAAAGTTTCAAAAAAGTTACAAAAATGAGAAAGAAAAAATGAGAAAAAAAGAAAAAAAAGAATATAAAATACAGAAAAATAAAAGCAGTTAAAAACATTTCCCTCTTTCCATGTCTTATCTTTCATTTACTTATTTCCCTGACCTCCTCACACCTCCCTTTTTTTGTATTCTAGTTCAATTAAATATTCCAGCAAATCCTTTCCTGCACATGCTGTTTTGCTGGTTGAGGCGAGCATCTCTTTCCTGGGTTGCATAGCAGCACCCGTGAATTGCTGTCTTCCAGCAAGATCTCACTGAGATCTTGTGCACTCTGCAAGATCTCAGTGAGATCTTGCCAGAAATGGGTGCTGCTTCTTTGCTGGTGTCAGGACAGGCAGGGCAGCTGTAAGGGTGCCACCTATTGGACTTCTGCCACCCGAGGCAGCTACCCTCCTTGCCTCGTGTGTGGGCTGGCCCTGGCTGGGTGACACAGCTGTAAGCATTTCCTGTGTCCCAAAATGTTTGGAAGGTCTAACTGGGAAAGAGTTTCCACTAAAAACCACCTGATATTGACCAATTCTGGGGTGCTGGGTGAGGTGGCCTGTTTTAAGATTCTGTGCTTTATTATATTTTTTTATGCAAGCATTAGATTCAGTGCTCCCTTAACTGGAATGCTAGAATGACAAGCTCATTGGAGCACATGCTGGCAGAGACTCTTAACCTGATTCTCTGTTCAAATCAGATTGCTTTTGAATTTGTTTAGAGCCATTAACTACAGGCTGTTTCATAGATTTTCGAGGCGGGAATAGATCTCCTATATCATCAGAAGCATCTCCTTGACTATGCAGCAGTGTTCCTGGCAGAGCGCTTGCGGGTGTTTTACAATTTAGTGCATTCACCTGTATAAATGTGTCGGTGAAGGCATTGTGCAGTTTTTAAAGCATAGCTCCTCCATGCTGTTAAAAGGGCAGGAATGATTCTAGGTGGGGTGACATTACCAGGCATACAAAAAAGGGGTGGGGTAATATCCAATGCAGTCTGGTCCATTAGGGCGAATGGGGGAACCTCAGGATTCAGCTACATTAGCAAAGAAAAATCATTTTATATGCGTTATAACACTGTGGCACCGGATGGCGCTGTGGAGCTCCGTCTTTCGCCAATGTGATTTCTCACTTTGAGGTTTACAACGTGTTTGTCTGAAATGCTTTCCTGATGTGTCTACATGCAGCCTCAGTCTATCCTCAGGCAGCCCCGACCTGCCTACTTCCTTACATGTTTATATATGGGGGGGTGGAGCCCAAAAAAGAATATAAACTATAGTCTTATAAGGGAAAAATGAATTTTCCTGTTGTGGCAATTCCCCTTTCATCACTGCCTGGCACAATAAAGGTTTTTCTTTTGTGAGGGCAGTCAAGCGAAAAACATTGGGACTGCCTAAGTGTTTTGTCCAGCCCTTTAAAGTCTTGAACCCTTCAGAGATGGGAATCTACAGTCATTCAATGAATGCCCTCCCTCCTAAAAATGAAGAAAACCATATGCATCAGCAGTGAAGGCATAGGGAGGATCTTTAAGCTTGTGGTAGAGTAAATGCTTTGCAAACACAGGGTCCCAGCTTCAATCTCTAACATTTCCAGTTTTTCCAGTTAATGGGATTGCACTCGAGATCACTGGAAGTCAGAGAATGCAGTTCTGGACTGGATGGAGGAATAGTTCAACTGCTCAAGTCAGCGCGTTATGTTTCTACACTATTTTATTTACTCTGGTACAGATACCTGAATACAAAACATCAGTTTAAATGCCAGCGCATGTGAAAATGGTCTGTTTCCTCTTTCAAGCATCCTACTAAAAGCAGATAATAGAATTCTACAAATGATAAATATATGGAACTGAGCTGAATCATTATTAAACATCTGGCTGAAGTTCTCTAAACACCTATATTGCAAAATTTAATATCATAAGGGGTACTAAGCAATGATATATGTTGAGATCTGGCTTTAATCAAAAATGTAACATCTACTTTCTGCTTCCCAGAAAAGTTTCCTATTTGTAGCTACATACAGATGTTATTCTACACTGTGATTACAGTTGATCATCATAACATATAGCCAAATGAAATATTTGATCCCAAAAGTGCCGTTAAAAAAAAAAGAAAGATTAAATATCTGAGGGGAAAATGAATGTAATGTTTTAAAATCCCTGTCCTTTGTACTATTGCAAAGTAATAAAATGCAAAAGGTAATTCACAGAAAAGGCAGCATGTTGAAGAGAAGAAGAAGAGTTTGGATTTGATATCCCGCCTTTCACTCCCTTTAAGGAGTCTCAAAGCGGCTAACAATCTCCTTTCCCTTCCTCCCCCACAACAAACACTCTGTGAGGTGAGTGGGGCTGAGAGACTTCAGAGAAGTGTGACTGGCCCAAGGTCACCCAGCAGCTGCATGTGGAGGAGCGGAGACTCGAACCCGGTTCTCCAGATTACGAGACTACCGCTCTTAACCACTACACCACATGTTGGGGATTGAATTATGTGCATATGGTTTTTAGTATTATTTATATGACTAGCAGGCAGGTTTTGAATTACTTGGAATCTGTTAATCAGCTTTTCTGGCAGATCTGCTGAGGGAGCATTAGAATCGTCCAGTCAAGACTCAAGAAAGAAAGGCCCAAATTAGCTGTGAACCATTTCTAGGGACATGCAGTGCATCCCGCTGGTTAAATTTCTCATTTGGGGAGAAGCAGGCCAGTTATTCACTAATATGTGATTCAAAGATGAACAGAGAATGTCTAGCTCCACTTTCGTCTGCATCTACTGTATATACAGATACCAGTTCAGATCTTCCCAGCCTTGAGCTTATGCTACCCAAATTGCAGCACCTGTGGAGGAGAGAAAGAAGGAGGAGGAGGAGGAGGAGGAGGAGGAGGAGAAGAAGAAGAAGAAGAAGAAGAAGAAGAAGAAGAAGAAGAAGAAGAAGAAGAGGAGGAGGAGGAGGAGGAGGAGGAGGAGGAGGAGGAGGAGGAGGAGGAGGAGTTTGGATTTGATATCCTGCTTTATCACTACCCGAAGGAGTCTCAAAGTGGCTAACATTCTCCTTTCCCTTCCTCCCCCACAACAAACACTCTGTGAGGTGTGTGGGGCTGAGAGACTTCAGAGAAGTGTGACTGGCCCAAGGTAACCCAGCAGCTGCATGTGGAGGAGCAGAGACGCGAACCTGGTTCCCCAGATTACGAGACTACCGCTCTTAACCACTACAGCACACTGACTATGGTGAAGCAACTCTTCCCACACTCCGCTTCACTGGATGACCCTGGGTTCTAGAATAATGAGAAGGGGGAGGACTGCCCACTTTTTCAATACCATGCATTTCAATACCAGTGGGGCTGAGAGACTTCAGAGCAGTGTGACTGGCTCAAGGTCACCCAGTAGCTGCATGTGGAGGAGCAGGGAATAGAACCCGGTTCCCCAGATTACGAGTCTACCGCTCTTAACCACTACACCACACTGGCTCTCAGAAATAAAGGCAGGCTCAGAGTAAACCTGAGGTATATATGTTAAGGCAGGGCCAGCTCCAGGTTTTGGAGGGACTTTGGGCAAAAGAGCTCTCAGTGGGCCCATCTCCTCTTTGTGACTGCCACAGTGGAACGGTCTCCCTCGGGAGGTTGTGGACTCTCCTTCTTTGGAGGTTTTTAAGCATAGGTTGGATGGTCATCTGTCATGGATGCTTTAGCTGAGATTCCTGCATTGCAGGGGATTGGATTAGATGACCCTTCGGATCCCTTCCAACTCTACGATTCTTTGCTACTCATTCACTTAACTCAGGGATAAGGAAGTTTTTCCCCCTCAGGCTGACGGCCACAGTCCTTTCTGGAAAGCCTTCATGTGTGTGAAGCTAAGGATGTAAATCTGATCTTTGTACAGAAGGCTAGTTTTACAAACACTCAGGCATTCTCCGTCCAGGCATGCGAAAGGAATTACCACAAGGTAAAAGTAGGGCCAGTGAGAGGTATGGCCTGGGGAGAGGGTAACCTGAAGGGCCCCATTTGGCCCCTGGCCACCCCTCACTTACCTTTTCTTCTGCTCAACTTAGTCCACACATCTGTCCAGAAGGAGAAGGCAAGGCAAGAGAAGGTGGATGCTGTGTCTTCTCACTCTGGCCTTTGCATGTTTGGAGAGGGTAAAGTTGAGCAGCTGAGCCTGGACGCATCACTCCCCCCCCCCCCCGGCAAAAAAAAGATGAAATGCAGCACCAAATTAGGAAGTAAATAGATGCAACAGCAGCAAGGATATTACTCGCTAAGAACTGGAAAACTCAAGATCTACCCACACTGGAAGAATGGCAGATGCAACTGATGGACTATATGCAATTGGCGGAGATGACTGGCAGAATCCGAGACCTGGGAGAAGAAAGGATTGAAGAAGATTGGAAGAAATTCAAGATTTATCTACAAAAATATTGTGACTTAGTGGAATGTTAAGAAGGATGCTTGGTTATAAATAATTGGCCATCACTAAAATAGATCAGAATTTGGTAACAAGAGAGATTAAGAGAAACAAAATTTGTAGGAGAATTTTTTTTATTGTATTTTAATAAGTGGTTATAAATTTGGAAATAAGATGATAATTTGCTTGACAAAAATTTATTAATGATGCAAGTGGGAGCGGGAGACGTGAGGAAGTCTAAGGATGTTATGAAATTTTGTAAAAACAAAGCAACACTGTTTATTATTATTGTATTTCTTTTCTAAAAATTCCAATAAATATCTATTAAAAAAAAAGGAAGTAAATAGATGCACACTGTACATTTGCATATGCTAATATGTCTCTCTGTGTGTCTATATATATACACATAAAGTTAAAGGTAAAGGTACCCCTGACCGTTAGGTCTAGTCGCAGACGACTCTGGGGTTGCACGCTCACCTCGCTCTATAGGCCGAGGGAGCTGGTGTTTCTCCGCAGGCAGCTTCCGGGTCATGTGGCCAGCATGACAAAGCCGCTTCTGGCGAACCAGAGCAGTGCACGGAAACGCAATTTACCTTCCCGTCGGAGCGCTACCTATTTATCTACTTGCACTTTGACGTGCTTTCAAACTGCTAGGTGGGCAGGAGCAGGGACCACCGAGTAATGGGAGCTCACCCCGTCATGGGGATTCGAACCGCCGACCTTCTGATCAGCAAGCCCTAGGTTCTCTGGTTTAGACCACAGCACCACCCACGTCCCATATGCAAATTTAGAAACAATAATTTAAGCAGAAATGCAACCCATCTCCCCATTCTAGAGAAGAACTGTGCCCAGGCGTACTCACTCTGTCTACTGTCCAAGATTCAACCTTTACATTGCGCTTGAATCAGCCACCCCTTCAAATAGAGGACTGACCTCTAACAGCCCTTCAAATACATGACTGTCCTCTGTAACATAGAAGGCATACACACCCACCCTAGGGACCACACAGACCAGTGGTCCGGTAAGAGCTAAAAAGTAGTAGTTGTCACTGCCATTGCTGTGGTGTCCTGGGATGAGGAGAAGTCAGACAGTAGTGTGGTTTGTACCACAGAAACATGCCACACTGACCACACCGCTGCTTTGACGTCTCAGTCTGCCGCACCAACAGCAGCACAGGGAGGTCACTTTCCTATGTTCCTCTCTGCTCAGCTCATTTAGTAAAGATTTACCCCTCTCCCCGCAATGAATTAATGTGAAGCACGTCTAATACTTTTTAGAATTTTTGTTTTCCAGTTCCGATGGCCATTTGTTTTATGAAAACAACTTACTGACGATTTGATCTTTGTGCCTTTGTATAAAAGCTATTGATTAAAACGGGTTATTTATAAGAACTTGCTGTTATTCTAGATTTAGCCGTTCATGTTCTGAAGGGGATAAAATGATGGAAGTATGAAATCCAATATTTCTGCTTTCCACGTAATACAATTTTTTTCTGATTAGAAAATAAAATAAGCCCAGCTTTCGCAAAAAGCTTTTATACGTGTCAGTTGCGCCACTAGATGCAATTTTCTTCACAGTAAATAAGCAAATAAAATAATGAATCAATATTAATTAATTAATTAATATCAGGCTTCAAGCTCATTTCTTTTTTAAAAAGGAGAAAATACCTGGGACTCCTTCAGGAGAAAAGGCAGGATGTAAATGAAAATAAAAACAACAATAATAAACCCTTTATCATTAGGTTGTTATTTTATCTACTTTTCTCAGATGGGGCTCCTAGAATAGTATTCTGTGTTTAAAATATGACTGAAGAATAGATTAAGGGCATTAAACACAGTTGTATTTTGAACCCCTTTCTTGATAATTTTTTATTTTATTGAATTCTCTACCATGATTCCGGGTTGAGTACTGCCAGTCAGAAGATTCTCCAAGCACTTAAAATAGACAAAAACATCCTTTAAGATTCATATTATAGTAAATTTACAATCTATTTAATTACTGCCATGTACTTCTAAAGGCAATTTAATCTTGCATAATAACTTTAGTACCAGTGAAATGTACTACCAATTTTTTACCTTCCTTATTTATTTCTAACCAAACCCTTCACCATAGGGTCCCAGAATGGGTTACAGCCATATAATATGACATTCTAAAAGTAGATAGGAAAAAAACCTGTTCCCGCTACAACAGAACAGAAAATTCAACAAAAGAGGTTCATCCCACAAAACAAAACATTTTCGCTGTCCAAAGGCTGGGGCAGATATGTACATCTTCAGCAAAAATGATATACTGAAGATGCTAGATGCACCTCCGTGGGGAGAACTACAGGGGTCAGCAAACTTTTTCATCAGGGGGCCAGTCCCTCAAACCTTGGGGTGGGGGGGGGAACTATATTGGGGGGGTGAACGAATTCCTATGCCCTACAAATAACCCAGAGATGCATTTTAAATAAAAGGACACATTCTACTCATGTAAAAACACGCTGATTCCTGGACTGTCCACAGGCCAGATTTAGAAGGCGATTGAGCCCGATCCGGCCCCCAGGCCTTAGTTTGCCTACCCATGGTTTAGAGGGTGTTGGAGAGAAAGCTCATTCTGGACCACCATTCCCCACACTTCTGAGGCTAGTGGAATTCCCCTCTGTCATGCTACATTACAAACTGCTGTTGAACCTGAGAGGAAGTTAAAAAGAAATTGGTATCTGCAATTCAGAGGAGAGTGGAATACTCAAAAATTCCATGGAACCAGCACAAGCCCTTTACACAAGCTGAGCATTTCTTTCAATGGCATTTTAAAGCCAAAACTGTTGCTTTAGATGTATGATTTATGATGCACTTTGAGACCTATTAAAATATGGCGAGATTTATGTTGCCCTCTAGTTACAATAAAATGAAAAGAGTAACTTTTCTGATCTTACTCCAACAAATGGAATGTATTCTAACCTTGAATAATGATTTGTTTAACTTATGGTGACATCTGGAAAGTGCAGCTCACCTCATTTCTTACAGAAAATCAGAACTATATAGGCCACAGAAATGATTAAAAATATGTAAGGACTTCTGTATGAGGAAATATTTAAAGGATTACAGCTTGTCAGAGAGGGGGAATAGGAGTTGACATGATCAGAATTTATCAAAACAATGAATGGCTTCAGAGAAAGTAAACAATGTTATTATTGTTTGTTCCCATCCTTAAGTAATCTTAGTTTTTGCTTGTTAATGGAAATGAGAGAATAGCCAGATCTAAAAAGTTATGGCCGCTAGCATTTTCTTTAGATAAGCGCATTCAGCAAGATTGGGAAATTTGAGGCTGTTCAGACGTTATTGGACTACAACTCCCATCTTTCCTGGCCGTTGGCTGTGCTTATTGAGGCTGATGGGAGTTGAATTCCAGCAACATCCTGAGAGCTACATGTTCCTCATCCCTGGCATTGACAAAGAAAGTGCTCTCTTTTTGTACTGAGGAAAGATGGATAAGCATGAAATGGTACAAAAAAAATCATTAGATTCATTCTTGGCCAAATACATTAGATTCATGAAATTCTTGCCAGCCCAAGCTTTGAAGGCAGCTAAAAGGTTTACAGGCTATTTTCTGTATCGCTCCAAATGTTGACTCATGTGGAACTCTCCATAACAAGGGGCATTCCTCTGTTGCTCATTTGGCACCCAGCATATCCTTCATTGTCACAGTGAGTAATGTTCAGGGTAATTTATCATGAACCATGCTCCTTAATATTCCTGCAGCCCTTGTAAGAGATTGGGAGACTTGTCCCTGTAGACTTGTTTAGATTCTGGCTTCACCCGATAAGATTTTTTGGAGTGACTTCTTGTTTTGCAACTCATGTTTAAACCATCCCTGGAATGTATCCATTTTCAAGACATCTGGGTAATTAATTCTTGCAGTGCTGGTCACTAAAGTCATTGGCATTGTTCATGCCTGAGAGCAAACGCAGGCTGTGGGAAAGGAAAGAATATCATCCCACATCCCTGAACTCTTGCTACTGGTAAAAAGTTAATCTGGGCTGCATCTTTCCTTGCAGTTAGAACAGAGAGGGAAAATAGCACCACTGAACTTGACCTGGCAGTTGCCCATATTATATTTACATCCATTATTCCTTTATCTAGAATATAGTGTTGCCTGGTTTGTGGAATATAATAAGATGCCTTATTCTGAAACAATCCTTTGGTGTATCTAATTCAGTGTTGTCCAGTCCATCCTTTTTTTAATCTGGTGCCATCCATATTTTATTTTTTATTTTTGACTGTTGGTCCATCATGGTCAATGATGAAGGATGACTGGAGTTGTAGTCCAAAACATCTTGAAGGTACCATGTTGAGGAAGACTGGTCTTCCTCTGACGGTCAGTGGCAATCCAAGGTTTCAGAACGGAGACTTTCTCAGTCCTATCTGGACATGCCATGGATTGGACCTTGGACATTTCGCATGCAAAACATGTTTTATTCTACTGAGCTACCCCAGCCTTCGCCAACCTGGTGCCTTCCAAACTATCCCAGATTCAATTCCTAGCATCTCCTGGTGGGGACCTTCATTGAGATCAATTTAAGAAACCAGGAAGAAGAAACTAGGAATAAATCCACAGTGAAGAAATGTAGAAATTGTCAGTGTTTGTAAAAAAAAAAAAGAAGAAGAAGAAGTTCTGACCACCCTTTGTCGCCTCAGCCTTGTCCTCGGACCCTTTTCGGCATAAAAGAGTCCACAAGAAAAGTATCCTTGCAGAATACTTTCTGCTTTTGTTCTTAAAAGTCTTTCTGCAAAAGTGACTGACCAACTGTACACATCAACACTACCAGCTTTCACTAACCAACCAACCAACCCAACACCAAACTAACATTTCTCACTCTATATATACAACCCAGTGCAGGCTGCTGACTCATGCTGACCCAGCTTTTTAAGCATTAAAGAAACAGCGGCCAATTTTTAGCCGTGACAGAAAGTGGACAGAGTCATATAGATTATTTTTTTTTTTTTGCACTGCCCCTTGTATCAGACAATTTGATATAAGTTTATTAGTCAGTTGGATGCTAGTAGGGAGTGGAAATCAGACCAATGTACTGTAAGGAAGCCTTCCCAATGTTTATTCAGGATGGGGATAAGATGGAGATAGTAGCCAGGTTTCTGCAACAAACCACAACAGTATTTTAATGTTAGATGCAGATTCTGTTAAGCTATTTTATTGTACTGAACTTTTCTAAATTTTGTCTATACGCAAGTATATGAGTATAAAGGGGAGTCCCCCCCCCAAGGGGGGGGGGGTATTAGTACCCGTGCTTTTTAACTTGTGCATAAATGACCTGGTGTTAGAGATGATTAATGAAGTAGTCATGTTTGCTGATGACACCAAATTGTTGTGGGTGGTTGAAAAAAAGGGGGATTTCAAAGAACGCCAATATTTCAAAATTGGGTGAATAAGCATTAGAATGGCAAATGCTATTCAATATAAGCAAGTATAAAGTGATATACATTGGGGCTACGAATTTGAACTTCAAGTATACCCTAATGAGTTCCGAACTGGTGGTGACTGTCCAGGAAGAAAACCTTGGGGTCATGGTGGATAGCTTAATGGAAGATACAACCCTGGGTGCAGCCTCTGTGAAAAAGTTGAATTTCACATTAGGGATCATTAAGGAGGGTGTCAAAGCGTGTTCTCCTTCATGGAGGGCACGTGTTGCGGTGGGGGCCGCCAGGACACTCCAAAGTTGGGGGTGGGCTAACTGATCGTTGGCCACTGATGCGATTGGGGCTTCCCTGGTTGTTGGGAAGAAATTAATGTTGCCATTTATTGATTGACAGCCAGAAATGCTAAAACTCCTTGCACGAGGTTAGGGCTTCCTCTTTTCGCACGTGCAGCGGATTGCCCGTCCCTCCCTCCCTAGAATAGGGTTGTTTGCTTTGACCTTGCTATGCCTGTCATGGGGTCATCTGCTTTGGAGCGGGGCCCTGGTAGGAATTTTGTCCATCTGGCTGATTGGCTGGGGCCATTTGGTTTTTGCCTACTGCGTAGCAAATCGTCACAACTTGTAAGGTTGCGGTTAGGCATTGGTTTATGGTTTGGTTGGTTGAGGGGCATGGATTGGCTGTGCCTGCCCCTCTAATGCTGCTGCTGCTGCAAGGGATTATGTTAGAGGAATTGGGGGCTAACTACTGCTTGTCCACTCTGTCAAGGGGGCTCGGGCCATAGCAATGAGCTCCTGGTTGCATTTGGGGTGAGGGCAGGTTCCCTGCTCCGCGTAACCCCCAAGTGTATTCCCCCATTCTGACTTTCGCATCGTGCAGAATGTCAGTCTGTCCCCCATGGTGGGGGCAGATAGTCGCAACCAATGCCTAAGCAACCACTCACAAATTTGTATTTTAATAAAGTTGTGGCCAAAATTATGCCAAAACCTTAAACAAAAATTCTGTGTGAAGTGTGAGTCATTGGGGTGGACCTGGGGACCTCGACACGCAAAAGTAAAACAGCCAAACTCATAATACCTTTGCAGCCATGCTAAGAATATTACATACAATTCTGCTCAAAAAAGGATGTTGTAGAGCTGTAAAATATGCAGAATAGGGCAACCAAAATGTTCAAGGATCTCCCTATGATGGAGGGTCACAATATTTGGGGTTTTCTGTGTAGAGAAGGGTGAGTAAAGGAGGCAATGGTAATGAAATGCATGGTATTGAAAAAGGGGGCAGTCCTCCCCCTTCTCATTAGTCGCTTTGAGACTCCTTAAAGGGAGTGAAAGGTGAGATATCAAATCCAAACTACTACTACTACTACTACTACTACTACTACTACTACTACTCTTCTTCTTCTTCTTCTTCTTCTTCTTCTTCTTCTTCTTCTTCTTCTTCTTCTTCTTCTAAATGGCTTACTATTATTTCCAGATGAGGTCAACATGTGGAACTCAACTCTACAGATCACTATTAACTGCTTCTTTGAATGTGGTACCCCTGTGGCCAAAAGGATCACCTAGTTTCTAAATGAATCTTGTACTTCTCTCTACATCTGTACTAACTATGCTTAATATTCACCTTACCTCTGCAATAATAGTGGACTTGGTGAGAATGTTTGTGTGTGTGTGTGTGTGTGTGTGTGGCTCCATTTGTTTGTTCGTTCACAGTCCATTTGGGGTTAGGAAGTCTTGCTGTGGAATAAATGAGGTCAGCACAATGAAACTGAATGCCATACTCACTGAATTTGAGTTTAGAAAAAAAATAACACATTCAAAAGGACACAAAACACTGATTGCCTTCAGCTCAAGTTTTCTAGATACACGTTTGATTAAAATTAGTGTGCACTTCATTAAATCTCTCTGGTGTTTTCCCCTTCATCATTAGTTTAGCCGAATCCAAGCTTTCTACACTCATTAGCAGCTTTGCATAAACCATGTAACCAGATTTAAAATTCTTGTATATGCCTACCCACTTTTTCTTTTGCAGAAAGATTAGTTTCCCAAAGAAATATACTGAAAATTAACTGTATATATATAAGGATTCAGTTGAACAAACACTGCTGCCTTCCAGGTAAAATAAAATATTGCACTCAGCAGCTGTTTTACATGCTCTTTGTTCTCAGACTCAGCTTCTATTTCACGCCTAGCAAAGAGTTACAAACTATATAGGGCAATAGGGCTAGACTTGACTCTGCTGACGTCAATGAGAGAAGTCCATTTGTCTTCAACAGACGTCGAATCAGGCCAACAGTTTGCTATTGATCTTTTGCTGAGAACACAAGTGTCAACAATAGTTGCTTAGTTGACATGCTGCCTATCTAGAGCACAAGATGAATCTGCTGAAATGGCTTAAGAGGTTTCTTTGTTAACTTTTATAGCTTCTAGTGCATGGGTGGCAACCTGCAGCGTGCGTGATACCATAAATGGCACATGCCGTGACCGATTGCAGCACACCTTGAAGAAGAGGCATGCCTGGACGGTCTGTCCTGTGCTCTTTGGTTGTCTGCTCCTTGCTCAATAGAAGCAAAATCATCTGTATAAAAGAGATAGGAAGTGTTGATTTACTTACTGGCCTGGACAACATTAAAAAGAACCTGTAGCAGACTTGCCTGGGCCCCATGGAGACGGTGGGTCCGTACAAGATCACAGCATCTCAGACAGAACTGTCAAATTAAAACTTGTCTGACCAGCTCATAGATCAGTAATTGTGGAGTGGCTACGTTCTGTGTTATTGATATGTCCATTAGTAGCCTGGTAATCTCAATTCTAATCTCATGCAATCATTATGAGCAATGTAATGGCTCACTGTGGAACACAAGGGTAATGCTGATTTGATTCAGAGTCAGTCTTCTACTCTAAGCATTTAAGGAATGCTTGGAGTAGAAGACTGATTCTGAGGTCTTGAAGAGGTTTTGCAAGCTGCAGTAGTAGAATGCAATGGTCTCGTTAATCAGTGATCTGGCTTTTCAGATGTTGCTCCAAAACATGTAGGCTCTACTGCAAACTTCAGATGGGGACAATAGCATGTATAAACCTGGCCCCTCTCTGCACATTGTTCATATGTTCAGCAGCAAAATTGTGCTAGTATTTATTTGGGGGGGGGGTGAGGGGGTTAAAGTGCAGGTGTTAAAGACTAATTAAAATGCACAGATGTTTTATTCCATGTATCTAGTTAGTTTCCACATCAGAGTGCAAGAGTGCACTTAGCTGCCTTCAAAAAGACCTGAACAAATTTTGTATGGAATTATTGGGAGCCACAAAAAATGACTTTGCTCATCATTACTCATATTCAGAACAGATCTATTGAAATTAGGGGACTAGTTTAAGTTAAGTGCATTGATTTTAGTGGGTCTGCTCTGAGTATGATTAACCATACAGTGTCATTAAGGAACATGACTAATGCAAGGATATACGTCTTTCAAATGAAGCCAAAAGATCAGGATGAGCTTTGTAATGTTTAAAGAATTTTAGGCACAAAGTGGCTTCCTAGTAAATACCTCTGAATAAAAAAGGGATTATTAATCAAGTGTGAATGAAACTGATAATAGTGCAATGAACCTCTTTGACTTCAGAGGCCAATCCCTTCTCATAACCATCAGCGTCGCTGCTGATCCGTTCTCAGTTTTTGCTGAAGTTGTTTTCAGCAAGGTGGTATAAAGGGGTTACAATATACAGTAACTAAGTTTATAAGAAAGGTCTAGTTTGTATGAGGAACACAATGTAAGGGGTTCAGCTTTAGAGTACCCCCTCCCCAAGATTTTGCCTATCATGAGATTGACATATTTGAAAACTGTAATGAATGGTAATGAATTATAAGCTGTTGTTGATGATTTTAAAAAAAAACTATATTGCTTTTTACAAATGTGAGTTATATCTTGCAATTTGAAAAAGTAATTAGCCAAATTAATTAAATATATTAGAGCACCTCAGTGTAGCTTGCAATGTATGTGTATTTAGTAGGATTTATCTTAACACTGTCTTAAGTAACCTGTGGTTTCTTTCCTCCTTTTCTTTTTTTCCTGCAAATGTTCAGTGTAATGCTGAACTGAACAGCGTAGGATTATTTTATAGCAACAGAGTTATCTATCACCGGCATGTTTTTATGGCAATCAGCTCCTGTTCAAGAATTTAAAAAACCAAAACCCATTCTAAACTGTCATTGATGAAACAATTGCTTGATACTGATCACCATTGCATTGAGAGTATTTTTAGTTTTGATAAGTTAGGGCAGTGGTGGCTATATTATATAGAACTGTATATAGAGCAGTTAGTTGACCGTTTTGGAAAACTAGAAACTTGGGAGTTTCATTAATGAAAAATGATCTCTTAAAACCACATTCCGGGGAATCATTTATTTATTTAAAGCATTTTCATCACAGCTAACAACCAAGATTTGTTCCAGCGTGATTTGAACAACCTATATATAAGTGGCCTGGTTTTGTTTTGATTTTTTAAAGGTGCTCACCACCTGCAGGGTCTGACTTAGAGTTAAACTGGATTTGGAAAGTGTTTCTGAAATGCCAGCCAGTTATAGTTAAGTGCCTAAAAATGGACCAGACCAGACCAGACATTTAGGCTTCTAGGTTTTATAGTTTGGGCCATGGATGTCTTTTTGACGGGTCCCTTTAAGGAGAAAAGATTTGGCCTCCATCCTCACTTCAAATATTAGAAAAATGTTATCACATACCCTTGGCTCAGAAGTTATTTATTTACATGAGTTCTACCTGTTTTGGTTCTACCTGTTCACCTCTTTCTGACTGCTGTCCTACAGGTTGGTTTTAGTTATTTGAGGTTTTAGTTATTAATATTTTAGTTATTAATAGGGAGAAGTGGCTTTGTGGAATGGGGTTAGCCATAGGACCAAGAACTACACATGGGCTGAAGTGGGTTTAAAATGACCAAAACTTTAATGGACACCGCTCATGGTGTTCAGCATAGCATAGGGCCAAGGATTCAGGCATTAGGTAAACAGGCTGATGCTATCCCAGCCCCGCCGCCAGTTTGCATTCTAGGATAATGTTGAGGCAGGGTAGGAATATCAGGCTTACCAGGCAGGGATTTAGGTTTGGTGGCTCGACCACCAGTACACTTTCCTCTTCCACCCAGTAGGATTGCTCTGTTAGTAAGTTTTCTCATCCGCAAAATGGCTATATTTCTTACTAGTGAAGTGAAGCTGTTGCTGGGCTGAACAAGATAAAGGCAGTGTGAGTGCATCTCTATATTTTCCTTCAGAAGGCAGGGTGTGGATACATACACTGTGCTTTGGATAGAAATTTGAGGCAACCGCAATTGTACAACTAATAAATAATATTTGCATGTTGTCAAGCCCCTACCTAGCTATTGCCTTAGGGAGACCTACACTGCGGTAGCATTACAGAAGTTAGACAGGAAACCCCAACAACAATAGTATCAAATTCACAGGACAAAAAATAATATTTGTAAAAATACTTTGAAATCATCAGTGATACATTTGATAACAGCAGAATGTTTTGTAAAACCAAATGTGTTATAGAATTTAGTGCTTCTATTGCTTATTCTTCTGTGTTTAGAATCAATGCACACTAACATGCCTCTGGTATTGTTCCAACCATTTAGCGACTCAGCAAATTTTCACCGCACGGCACCCATATGAAGTTTGTGTCATTCCCAAATCGGAAATGGAGAACTGTGTGGATGGAGCATGCTGACATTTGCACCTGTTCATCTAGTTAATACTGGGAGAGATGGACATTTCCATTCAACCATACTTTTGGTACAGCAGGGAACTTGTGGTCTTCCAGATGTTGTTTCACCCCCAGCCCGTATGGCCAATGGTCAGGGATGTTGGGGCTTGTAGTCTAACAACATCTGGAGGGTCGCAGCTTTCCCACCCCTCCTTTAGTGCATACAGAAAATACTTTCCAGGCCAATTTGTCTACAAAGAAACTTCAAGGACTGTAAAAAAATTCTGAATGGTGGACACCATCAAGGCCTCTTGAGCTGCCTGGCTCTAGAGGATTTTCTTTATTCTCTGTTGATTAAATATGCTGCTAGACCCCGCTTCAACTGCCAAGATATCATGGCAGCATACAAAGCTAAAGGAAAATAGAAACAGATTCAGAGTGATCACTTGCCTTGACAAGAGAGGACTCATCAAGTTGCACGGTTTTGGTCTCATTGTCATACAATTTCTAATTTTCTCTACAGATTTTCCACATGACATATGATCTTGCAAGCGCTGTAGTGAGAATCTTCAACCTGATTGGAATGATGCTCCTCCTTTGCCACTGGGATGGTTGCCTTCAGTTTTTGGTACCATTGCTCCAGGATTTCCCGCACGATTGCTGGGTGTCCCTAAATGGTATGGTTGTAAGTATTGTTCATTTTTCATTGTGTTTTTTCAAACGTCCTTTTAAGAGCTGTAATGAAGAAGGCATATATTCAGAGCCTGTACAGTATGTACAGTTTGCTAGTAAGGTTTTGAAGGTTGTTTTTTAGCTGATGTTGATGATGATGATGATGATGATGATGATGATAATGGGACCAGACATCAGCAATAGATAATCAAGTGGCAAGTGCAGTGAAATATTTCGATGTGTCCCTGGGCACCCGTGCTGGGAATTTCCATGTGTTTCCTCTGAGCCAAGAGGAAAGCAGGGGAATCTGCCAGACCTGTCAGTCAACCCATCATTTCTCTTTGTCTTGCTTCCTTTTCCTCACCTGCCATGCTGGTTCTGACTCCCTCTTCCCGCTGAGCCTGCCATTCCATCCCTTTTCTTCTCCCTCCTTCTCTTTTCTCTGCTGCTTGTTCCAATTTCTGCCTTTCCCACCCACAATGCAACTGGAACAATGTTATGGCGCAATGCAGAGAGATTCTGACAATGCATTGTGGAAGAACATTGCTGTCCAGCTGTCTGCCGACTGCTGCTATTCCAGGGCACTTCAGTGGCTGCTGTTCCTAGGCAGAAAAAGTACTGTGTAAAAAGAAAGAGAGAGGGAGAGAGATATAACCTCTTTAGAATAGATGCAGCTGCCCTGGCTTCTCATAGCAAGTCCAAAGTGTTTTAAACCAGGGATGAGGAATCTCAGGCTCAGCGGCCAAATGCAGTTCTCCAGTCCATTCTGTCCATCCCTGCGGACTTTCTCTGGGCCATAACTCTCACTGACCTAACTATGCCCTCCTTGAGTGCTTTTGCCCGGCTGGGATGACTCCTTGGAATCTGATAATGCCTCTATGCACCTAATACGTAGGTGGAGGAAGGATGGGTGTAGAGACTTCAGTTGTTGTGGCTGAAACGAGCTTGCTGTGCACTGTAAACTGTAAGAGTCACATCTTTTGCTCTGCTCATGTCTGCTCCTGGCCCCTGGAGGGCTGCCCACGAGAGAATGCAACTCTGTTTTGAACCTTCACCTGCCTCCCATTAAAATGGAGATCTTTTGTCTGAAAGCTCCCCATTGTCACCACCAAAAACATAAAGGTGAAATACTCTGGCATGTCTCTAAGAATCTGAGGCACCTGAGGATCTGATGAAATTGGCATATAGTTCCCAGGAAATTGATGAAGAGAGATGTGTGGGTGCTGGGTTGCAAGAGGCCAACTGAGAGTGACAGAGATGCCCATAGGCTCGAGGAAACAATGGCTAGTGGAGAGATACAATTGTAAAACTGACTTATAGCAAAAGAAGAAGAGAAAGAGAAGCACTGCAGAAGCAGATGGCTCAGGTATTTGGCTAAATGTGTTCTCACCCAAGGTAATTGATGGCTTGTCCCTAGGAACTGCTGACCACTGTGCCACATGGTGAGTCATGCAGCTGCAAGCTCTCAGGAATGAGACTTCTGGATCTGGTTTTGTTCCCCCCACCCAGGCTGGCCAGTGAGGTTGGTTGTTGTAGCAGCAGGGCAATTAATCAAGGGCGGGCAGAGGTGAAGGGAGCCAGGGAAAGAATGGAAGTTTCCAGCTGAGAGTGCAAATATATTGTCTGGATGTCAGGTTCATCTGCAGATGGCCTCAGGTCTATCCATTGAGAACCAATAGAGAGGTGGACCTGGAAGCTTCTCAGAGATCAGGCCCATCCAGTCATCAGAACTTCCAGAAACGGAAGACGTGTTCTCAGATGTTAATTATGGATGTTTACGTACTTATTTGGAGTGTTTACCCACCCATCGTAGTTCAGAAAATGTCCTGTTAGCACCCTTGTCAGATGCCCATATACCTGTGTTATTTGTTTCGAGTTTTCTATGCAAGACACTAACAAAAGTTTTGACACAGCTTTTGAAAAACTTGGCTGCCAAAATAAAAAAAAAATGGAAAAGGAAACTCTGAGTGGTATGCAGCTTTTTTTAAAAAATACATCTCAATTTTTTCCCCTTATGTACTTCTGACACGTTGACATTTCTGGGAGATGACACTAAATAATGAAAGGCAGGCATGTAGGGGGAGATCCTTAAAGAATTCTAAGACTGGCTGTTCTCCAAGTAGAATGTCTAATAATCAGTTATGCTTATGTGCCCAGATTAATTGCAGAGTGATTCATGTTTTGGCACAATGAGCCCTATTTTTTAAATGGGTTAAAAGAAAGTTCAGCGTTTTCAAATAAGAAGTAATCTGGAAATGTTGTTTTCCACGGGCAGAGCAATGACTGCCTTGAACCTGTTATCTTTTGTCTGTAAGCGATGATCAGTGATGGATGATCAGTTCAGGAAAAGTGAAATCTCCATAACTCACCTGCCTCTGCAGTACGCTACCAGTGGACAACATGCCTTCTTAGCCTAGCATATGTGCTATGAACCATCAACACCTACGACCCTATAAGTTGCATCTGATTGATGTTACTGTTCATGCCCTTCTTACACAAAGTAATTATTATTTTAAACTTCTGCAAAAAAAAAAATCATTTGCTTCCAAAATGTGCTAAATTATTAATTTCTCTTTCATTGGGCATTCCCCAGAGTTATTATTTTTTTGACAACTGAAGATAATGTGAATGATCATCCTGATTTCGCCAATTGATGTTTGTATTGCTATGAAAGTCTTGCATAGGTGAATGGGAGGCACGTCTTCAGGTTCATTTTCAAGTAGATGAAAGAAAGTTGGGAAGAGGACCTATAAGCTTGTTGGGGGGGGGGAAATGTCTGTACTTGTTTCTTTGTAATGGTGTAAGAAAACAGTGGGATTGTTTGTGGGACCAGATTCTGGCCCATTGCTGCCCCATTGCTGCTGCTGCTGTGTTAGAATCATAGAATTGTAGAGTTGGAAGGGACCCTAAAGGTCATCAATCCAACCATGGAATCATAGAGTTGGAAGAGACCACAAGGGCCATCAAGTCCAACCCCCTGCCAAGCAGGAAACACCATCAGAGCACTTCTGACATATGGTTGTCAAGCCTCTGCTTAAAGACCTCCAAAGAAGGAGACTCCACCACACTCCTTGGCAGCAAATACCACTGTCGAACAGCTCTTACTGTCAGGAAGTTCTTCCTAATGTTTAGGTGGAATCTTCTTTCAACCCCCTGCAATGCAGGAATCTCAGTGTGCTGGTCCGAGAGGTGAGGTCCGAGTCCAGTCCGAGGTCAATGGTCCGGTATGGAGGCTGTCCGTCAAAGCTGTAGCTGAGTCCAAGGCAGGGAGTTGGGTGGGGTCAGGAACTCTGGCAGAAGAGCAGGACAGGGTGCAGGCAGGAACAGGCTAGCAACAACCTGGGACTGGGGCTCACTGGCTTTTATCTCCTCTGAGGCATAGGGCGGCACCGGTCCACAGGTGCCTCTCCTGGCCTGGAGGCAAGCACTCCTCCTGCAGGAACTTAGTTCCCTCCGCCTCTCTGCCCTGAGCCTCTGCAGCTCAAGAGAGGCTGGAGGATTACCAGACCCAGAGGCAACCTCCTCTTCCCCTGACGGGGCTGAGAGTGGAGCATCTGCAGGCAATGGGTCCTCCATCCCTTCAGGGGCCAGAGCAGACTCAGCTGGTACCTGCACCTGAGGATCCAGCACAGGTGAGGACCCTTCAAGCTCATGCCCCAACCCCGGCTCAGCTGGTTCTGGAGGCGGGGACTCCTGTGCAGGCTGGGATTCCTCAGGTTCAGCCTCTGAGTCTGAATCCCAGGCCATCACAAACAGCTAAAGCATCCATGACAGATGGCCATCCAACCTCTGCTTAAAAACCTCCAAGGAAGGAGAGTCCACAACCTCCCAAAGCAGACCGTTCCACTGTCCCAACAGCTCTCACTTTCAGAAAGTTTTTCCTGATGTTTAGTCAGAATCTCCTTTCTTGTAACTTGAAGCCATCAGTTCAAGTCCTACCCCCCAGAGCGGGGGGAAACAATCTGGGTCCCTCTTCCATGTGACAGCACTTGTTGTTGGCTCATTTTATTTTATGAATCACCTTCCATGTGAGTCTTAAGGTGATGTACATAAAAACAGATAAAAATAGCTTTTAAGATCAGAAAATGAAAGCTAAGTCTCAAAACAATACAGAGTAAACACCTAAGGCAGAAACCATTTCAGCATGTTTTTTTTAAAAAATATATTAATTTATGACTCTCCTTCCACATGAGTATCAAGGTGTTTTACATAAAAACAAGTAAAAGCTGCTTTATAAGCAAGCAGCACAAAAATGACAACTGAAGAGAGGTGTTTATGCTATATTGTTTTTTAAAATAACAGACTTTCCCCCTCATCTAGAAAAGCTTTTGAAAACAAAAAGGCATTCAATTGTTTCCAGAAAGCGTGTTCTCCCTAACAGAGAGCACGTGTTGCGGTTGGGGAGCAGGCCACCCTGGCATGATTAGGCAAATTTGGTGGAACCCAGCCTTAAAGGGTTAAGTGGGTTACTGGGGAAATTTTGATGTTGCTAATTTGGAGGAGGGGTCAGAGGCTTTAAATACAGGGGCCAGACGATGGGACGTCCTCTTGGCCGTTTGGGATCGGATCACCCGCCCTCCCTCCCTTTAATTAGGGTGGTTTCCTCAGTTGACCTTGCTATGCCTGTCATGGGGTCGTTCGCCTTGGTGCGGGGGCCTGGTAGGAATTTTGCCATTTGGCTGATTGGCTTGTGCCATTTGGTTTTTGCCTACTGCGTAGCAAATCGTCACAACTTGTAAGGTTGGCGGTTAGGCATTGGTTAAATGGTGCTTGGAGGGGTAAGTGCCTACCCCTCCAAATGATGCGAAGGGAATTCCGTTAAAGGAATCCAGGGGCTTGCCATTCTTTTCGTCCTTGTCCATGGCGTTGGACCTGGGCCGTGCAAGCCCCGCAGGAACATGAGGGTGAGAAGTGCGGGACTGGTGCCCAGCTCCACTTTCTCACCCAATACTTGTTTCCCACACTGGATTCCGTTGGCGTACGGATTGCCAGCTCTGTCCCTGAGGGCATGGACAGATAGTCATAACCAATGCCTAAGCAACCACTCACATATTTTGTATTTGAATAAAGTTGTGGCCAAAATTATGCCAAAAACCTAAACAAAAATTGAAGTGTGAAGTGTGAATTATTTGGGGGGGGTGGCACTGTGGAACTCAACACGCAAATCACAAACACTGGGTCTTTATAGTATCTCAGCAGAGATGCTGTTCCACAGAACAGAGGCAGTCACACTGGAAGTCCTGCTGTGAGCTACTAAGGAGTGGACTTCTGACATTTTAGAGAATGGCTTCGGCCCAGTATACCTGAATGAGCATCTCCACCCCCATACACTGAGGTCCTCCTCCTCCTTCTGGTGGTTCCCTCACCGTGAGAAGCAAATTTACATGGAACCAGGCAGAAGGCCTTTTCGGTAGTGGCACCCACCCCGTGGAACACCCTCCCTTCAGATGTCAAGGAGATAAAGAACTACACAACTTTTAGAAGATACCTGAATAGATATGTTGTAAGTTGCCCACAGTGGCTGGAGAAACCCAGCCAGATGGGTGAGGGAGGAATAAATAAATAAATAAATGAAGCAACTATCCTGCAGAACATAGTGGCCAACCGGTCATGTAAAGAGTAAGGTAGTCTCTCAAGTAACTTGATCCCAAGCTGTGAATAGCCTTGGATATTAGTGCTAAAACCTTGAACTTGGCCCAGTAGCAGATTGGCAGGTACCATTGACAAGATGTTACATGCTGGCAGATTGCCCCCACCAGCTTAGCTTAGTTGCCACTTTTGACGCTAGCTACATCCTCCATACAGCCTTGAGGTTACCAAGAGGCATGCACACTTGTTGATCAGTTCCGTTGGTATATCATAACATTTGAAAACAGAGCTGTGCAAAAATGTCTGCTTGAAATTCTTTATCCTATTTGTGGGGGGAAAGACAGGACCATTTTACCTTTATTTGCCAAGGAGGAGAAGAGATTATCTTAAAGTTTCTGGAGGGAGGAGCTCATCGTTAGCAGTGGTAGTAACATAGCTTCTTTATTTGTTTCAAAGTTGTAAGTACATGTGGCAGCCTAACCACCATTTTGTGTCCTCCACAATGCCCAGGACCTAGCCTAGTTCCAGGGCATTATGTGTCAGCAGCAGAATTGTTGTTACCATGCACAAAAATGATGCTGAATATGTGGATAAAATTCCGTAAGGGGAGCTACTTTTTGTGGCAGTGTGTGTGTTTTTTGTGTGTGTGTGTGTGAAATAAACAAAACCTTCAGATGTTTACTCTGGGAAAATGTCTCATGAGACTTTTTTTCTTCGCATTACATTTCCAAGAGACTCTAGAGCTGAGCCCAACTAAATTATAGATTGGATATTTAATTGCATAATCAGCCCTCCTGATGATGGTGATCATTATAGCAACAACAACTACTACAACAACAACATATAAGGCACCTTTGTTCACAGACCTTTGTGAGTGGAATACATTACATTGTTAAATTGTATTGACCTGCATGTAACCCTCAGGGTGAAGGGCCGGCCATAAATGTCTAGAAATCAATCAATAACAGCTAAAAACTAGTTATATTATTAAGTCTATCCAAATTGCCCCAAGCCAACTCTTCCCATCCATTATTATTAAAAAAAAGAAGAAGTGTTATGAGTGAAAATAGATAGATTTGTGCACCTGCATGTTTTCATCTGCTAGTTGTTGGGTTTTTTTTTTCCTCTTTTGGAATATTGTTCCTGATGTCTCACTGTGACAATGCCAGTCTCACAACAGCCAAGTGACTGTAGACATCCAGAAACATCTTTAATGATAAATGGCATGTTTGCTGACGCTTCACAAGTGCAGCTTTCCTGACAAAATAGTGACATATCTTCAAAAATGTAATTACTCTAATAAAAAGTAGGTCACCGAGTTGCTGACTGGCACGTCTTGGCAATCTTTGTGCAGCTGCTTTTGTGGCTTCCGCTCCGCACAGATTGGAAACTAAAAAGTGCATATTTCCTGCTGAACTGCTGAAGAAACCAAGTGCCTGAACCAAAGGAACAAAAGCACTGCCAAACCAGCTAGTCTGAATGAAAGGAGCAGATTTTGTATTGTGTTCAATAAAGAGCCACAGAAAAGACAGCAGAAGTAGGCACAGCCTTTGAAACTGCGTAAGAACTAGGAGTCTAACCTTCAGTTTGCAACTCCAGGCAGACTTGTGTGGAAGGCCAAGGAAACAACTGGGACTTATTTCCATTGAATGGCCCTGTTTGCATGTAATGCTAAGCCAAACCAAACCATGGACTAGCACAAGTCAGAAAGCATGTGGATTCCTGGAAGGGAGAGTGCTGCTACTTTTCTGATCACTCTGGTGCTGTGTTACACTTAGCTAAACCATGGTTTGGCTTAGCATGTCATCTGAACCCAGGCTTGTGATTTAGCTCTCCCCAGATAAACTAGGAGCTGCAACCACGGTTTGACTTCATGCTACATGCAGATGCCGGCAATGTCTACAAGGCAGAAAAATCTCCAGCATTCAAGCAAATCTCTGCACTTGTGACTTTGACTCCAATCTTCAGTTCTCCTGCTCCAATGGCCAGAGCTGCTGGGCGTTCAGCAACAACTGGAGAGCCGCAGCTTCCGCACACCTGATACAGAACAATTGGCTGCATATCTACAAAATGTGAGGGCAGTTATTTCAAATGTTCTCCATGCCCTACACAATCATCATTAATCCTGCACATTGGTAAAACAACATGCAAACGGTATCTTGATACAACAACAACAACAACAACAACAACAGCAACAACATTATTATTATTATTTGTACCCCGCCCATCTGGCTGGGTTTCCCCAGCCACTCTGGGTGGCTTCCAACAGAACACTAAAAACAGAATACTGTATTTTTCTGTGTATAAGACTATTTTTTAATGTGGTCATCTTATACACGAGTAATGCAGAGAGGGGACGGGTGATTGGTGACAGCCGCAAGCAGGAGATTGTCAGCTGCAATTGGGCAGGTGATTGGTGGCTGGGGCAAGGTCTGCTGACGATTGGCTGCTGGCGCGACAATTGGGAGGGCCATTGGTGGCAGCTGGCGGCAAGCAGGCAGATGATAGGTGGCTTCGGTGAAGCATGCAGTTGGCATTGTGGGTCAGGCAGGTGATTCCCCCCCCCCCCACAAAAAAGCTCAACAACCCTGGGCAATTCCCCCCCCCAAAAAAAGTTCAACAACTCTGGGCAATCCCCCCATTTCCTTAATTTGGTGTCCCTCAAAATAGGGGTCGTCTTATACATGGGGGGGGGGTGTTATACTTGGAAAAACATTGTACTTTACAACTATATATTAAGGCTGTGCAATAAATGCCATATCGTTGAATTGTATTGAAATAACATTGTGATATGTGCTTCAACAAGGCATTATACTGGTGAACAAAAGGTGGGGACTTAACAGCTTCCCAGGGGGTATCTCAGCTGAACCAATACTTTACAGATACTTTGCAGATAATTTGCAGGCACTGGTGTCTCCAGCTTTGTTTGCTGTCTCCTTTCTCCCTCCTAACTGATAAGAAATGAAGATAAGCCCTTGCACAAACCAGCAAACTTTTTCAGCTTCACTGGTATATTTCCACTTAGAGCTCAGCTAATTGTGCAGAGCCCACTAACAATCCAGGAGGGACCCCCCCCACCAATGGCTGGCTGGACAACCATAGATCCAGCTGCAAAGTAAACAAAGAGCATAACAATGAACTGGAAAGCTCTTCTCTCTTTCCTTCCTCACCCCCACCAGTGAAAAAAAAGTGTGGGGAAGAGTTTCCATTTTCATTTTCTGGTGGTGTTTATGTTGTTGGTTCCCCTTAAATAGCTTTCCTCCATATGGAAAAGGAAGGGTTTTTTATTATTTAAAGGAGACTATCTTTTTGCTTGCTGTGTGAGAATGATGGGGAGGGTGCCATGGTACCCCTGCAGCAGCAGAACCAGACAACTTCTTCTGCTCCAGCTGCAATGAAACATGTCTCTGTCATATCAGTTTCTACAGCCACAGCAGGCGCTGTAACTCTCCAACAGTTTGACTTCACTTTAGAGACAGACGGATGCCAACCACATCACAATTGATGTTTGCCGTATTTTATTAACACACGCATGCAAATTATCAATTATCAGAGAACTGTGAGAACAAAAATGTGTGGCAAACTCAGCATGCCCAATACTCTGTGAACATTCAGTGAATACCGCTGAATACCATGGAGATTTCATTTCAAAAACAAAAACAGCTAATGTGGCTCTACAAAATGCAGGTGGAGATTTGAAGCAGGAGAATTTTAGAAGCAGCCCTATTTATCTCGCACATTTTAGAAATTTATGTTAAAGAAATATCTAATCTTTTTGAAGTATACCTGGTTCCAGATCACGTACCTGTGATTCTGGAGGTCAGCTATGAATTTGAAGTGTATGTAATGGGAATAGCACCAATCAGTTCAGAGGACAAGGCTTCCATCACCAGAACCTTTTTATATGGAAGTACTGTAGGTGGTTTTGGAGACCATGCTTATCCCAGTGATTCTTGCACCGGAGTGAATGTTAGCAAGATTGTTTTGCTTTGTGAAATAGAGTTGTGTGCAAATGGCAGAGAAACTGGCACAACTTTGCTGAAATTCCCCAGAGAGAGCAGATACTGTCCAACAGTTTCTCAGGGTTGGGGCACTCGCTCGCAGTAGCTTAGCTTCACCACACACAATCTCTTTTTCTGTTGCTGTTGGCAGCCTGGCCCCACAAACATGAGGGCCATTGAATTTAATGGGCTTACTCCCAGGTAATGGCTATAGCACTGCTGTCAATGAGAGGAAGTCGAGTCCCTCGAATGCATTTTTCTCTTTCTCTGGGTAAAAGAGGCAGAATGATGGCTATAAAGAGAATAAACTGGCATTTTATGTACCTTCTTAGTTTCCATATATGCTCTGTTTTTCTTCTTTCTTTAGTGATGGCTAAATAGCTCCCTGTGGAGAAATGCATCAACATATGTATCTCAGGATCCTACTTTTGCAACAGCTTTGCTAGTTATCTAATACATGGGACTGGGATGTAAGGACTTTTTTTGCAAAACTCTGTTGCTGTGCAAGTCTCCTTGAAATGAATGGAGGCTTTGCAGAAACAACATCATGATGAATTGTTCCTTAGATTGTAGGCCCGGGAGTTGTAGGCAGAATGCAGGTTTAGCAATTCTCCCAAGGCCTTGCAACAGCAGAATGCCATTTTAAATACAAAGAACACACAGTTCCTGAAACCAAAGAGAGTAACTTACTGGTCTTGTTTGCACGTAGCACTAAGCCAAATACAGTGGCTTAGCAAGAGCAAGCACGTATTTCGGTACTCAAAAAGAAATTTACAGCTGCTTTACTCCTCCTCCAGTCTTCCTGTTGCCACTATCTGGAGCTAAGCCATGGTTTGACTTAGTATTCCATGCAAACCTAAACTTGTGGTTTGTTTTCCCCCAGACAAACCATGAGCAGTAAAACTGGAACAAATCTGGCTTGTTGGGAGTGATACAAACCACAAGTCCAGGTTCACCCATGACACTAAGCCAAACCGTGGCTTAGTTTTTGGTAGAGTGATGACAGCAATACTGGAGGAGGAAAACGAGCTGTGATTTTCCTTGTTGGTACCCACATGCTTGCTTAATCTTACTAAACCATAGTTTGGCTTAGCATAGCGTGTGAACCAGGCCACTAACTGCAACTGAAATGACACATGAACACAGAAGCATAGGTACAACGGGTGCTTGCTTTAGGAATGAGATTGAGTCATAGAATTGTAGAATTGGAAGGCACCCTGAGGATAATCTAGTCCAGCCCCCTGCAATGCAGGAATAAGCAGCTGTCCATTATGGGGATCAAACCTGCAACCTTGGTGTTATCAGCCCCATTCTCTAACCAGCTGAGCTATCCAGGCTGTGTGAATTTTTCCTGGAGATTTTCCAACCTATGATAGGGCATTCCATTTTTAGTCCCTAGAGATCATTGCCTGGAATCCATTTTATTGTCCTTTTTTATTTCCCTGAAATTTTGAGGGGCAATTTTAACCATGCTGATTTTTATTTGTTTATTTATCACTGCCTGTATAGTTTTTGTGGCTTTTACATTTTTTGTTTTACTTATTTGTGTACATGCTATCTGTTTTATTCTTTTTTAAAAAAAAAAACTGCCATAGGAATATGCTTGAAGAGCGGTATTAAATACTTAGAATAAACATTCCCTACCTTGTTTTCTTGCCCCCAATTTTTGCTTCCTGTGAAATGGCAGAATTAAGCAACAACATTTACATCTTTACATTTTTAGAACTCCCGATGTAGTTTTCCTTTAAAGAAGACTAGCAGGTGGATTCTATATTTGCGCTGCAGAGTAATTTTGTAGATCATCCTGTAATCAGAACACCATGGCTTGGTGCTCAGATGTGAATAGATATGTTTCCGTTCAGAAAGGTGTTTGAAATGATTGCTAAGCATTTCTGCACTTTCTAGTGGCATTACCATTATGCTATTTTTACACTGTGACAGGGGACCCTTTTTCTACCAAGGGGGAACATTCCTTTCCAGGCAACCTTGTAAGGGCCACATGTTAGTAGTGAGCAGGGCCAGAGTCAAATATGAGTGGAGCAACAAATGTAAATTTGCCTGTGTATAATACACTAGTTTCTATGCATCCCTCTGTCCTCCAACTGGGCAAGAAAGAGGCATTATCAGAATTCAAGGACACAATCCAAGCAGGTGAAAAACATTCAGGGTGTAAAGCAGTGAAGGGTGTAGCCTGGAGAGACTTTCAAGAGGGGACTAGAGGGCTGCATTTGGCCACCAGACCTGAGGTTCTCTAAAGAGCATGTGTGCTATGTGTAATTACTGTAGAATTTCTTAAGGACTAGCTCTGAGATATATTAATGATGCAAAGTGGATATTGGGCCAAGCAATCCTGTAGCCTATAATTTGAAGTGGGGAGGAGATGTATTCTTCTTCTTTGGCGATCACTCGTATCCAAGTAAGATTGTCTTCCATAAACACGGTTTTAACAATGAGTCCGTAAGTGACTGTGGAGGCCAATTCTGGACCCACATCCACAGAAACACCAGCAAAGTCCACCATGCGGCCCACAGACAGCAGTAACCAATGAACTCAGGTCAACAAGGAGACAAACAACTGAATCAACATGCGCACACAGGGCACACAATTATTTCAGCAAATAGCCTTTCCATGAGTCCCAGTAGCACAGGCAGCCATGAACCCACTTCTGTTAATCTCCAGGCATCTCTGCAGGGAGGAGAGGGCCATTGTTCAGTGATAGAGCACCTGCATTGCATGCAGGTCTTAATTTCAATTCCTAGCATCTCACAAGTATGGCTGGGAATGTCCCCTGCCCAGTGGCGTAGCGTGGGTTGTCAGCACCCAGGGCAAGGCAAGTAATTTGTGCCCCCTAACCCATGAATTTGCGCCCCCTAACCCCCATATGTTGCACCCGGTGCGGCCGGCCCCCCCTGCACCCCCACGCTACACCACTGCACCTGCCTGAAACCGTGGTGAGCTGCTGCCAGCCAGAGTAGTTAATACTGAACTAGACGGACACTAAACGGTGTTTCCATGCACTGCTCTGATTCGCCAGAAGCAGCTTAGTCATGCTGGCTACATGACCTGGAAGATGTACGCCGGCTCCCTCGGCCAATAAAGCGAGATGAGCGCTGCAACCCCAGAGTCAGCCATGACTGGACCTAATGGTCAGGGGTCCCTTTACCTTTGACGGACAAAGAGTCTGACTTGGTGTAAGGCAAGTTCCTTTGTCCCAAGGGTCCATCTCCTCTTGAGCTGCTTATAACTAGAGTAAAACATACTAAGGAAAGGGAAGGGAGTACCCACTGCACAGCACCCAAGCAGGACCAGATAGAGGACAGGTACACAGACCTCCCTGAGAAAGTGGTTCAGGACCCACTAAGGCAGGGAACAACTCTTTTTGCCCATCAGCCAATGCTAACAGTCAGCACATACAACAAGGTGAATGGCTACATTTAAAACGTAAAGCAGATAGGATCACAGCATGCATAAAAACATCAAGGCTCGTGTTTAACATGCTTCCATCTTGGCTAATTTCACAAAAAACAATTTGGGAATATAAGATTGCCCCTGTGTTCCTCTGAGCCACTGGCTTGAGCATAGATGTTTACATTCAGCATCTTACTGCTGTGAATTCCTGGGGCATGGAAATGTAAATTTCCATAAAGACTGTTTCTGCACAGGAGGTACTTTAAACTGGGTGGTTTCCACATTGTATACCGGGTATTTCTGCAAAACGTATTGTTTGCTGTGGAAAGTATGCATCAGCTGAGGGATGTCCCCCACCCCCACAGTTTTTTTGTAAACAGCTTCCATTGCCTTGGAGGGTCCATTTGCACTTCTTAGAGAGAGAACATGCTGTGGAATAGCTAGTCAGGTTTATATCACTTCACTCCTTCAACTGTCTGTCTCCAAGACTTGTTACTATATAAAACTTAGGAATCATCTGTTTTCATTTTCTTATCAGATCACCACTGTTACCAAGTCAAAACTTGGCTTGGCCATAATCTTTCAGCAGTAGTCTGTTGTATAATGTCTCGGTTACTAACGACGCCCTATTTTCAATATTTTAATTAACAAAAGAGGACAAGGAAGGAGAAGCAAGCTAACTTTCTAACAAGTCACAGAGACATTTCGAGAGAAGGATTTTAATTCCAAGAGGAGAAAAAATTCTGCATATATAAAGGACTTCATTTTCTTAATTTACTAAAGAGAAGAATTCTAGACTGAGGCTGTGCATGCTACCATTTGCGCTATATCCAGAGCACTCCCACTACTGTTTCTTTTAAAGCTGTGAACACATGTTAGCCACCATCTATATCTATTCTGTACTTTCTTGAGAAATACTACTGCCGAACCAGCTTCAGTTCAAAGGAAAACTCAGTATTCCTTTAAATGTTGCTTTGCTGATGAATATTGCAAATCCTTCTGTGAGAAAAGAATGAGGCTGCTCCGTTCAGAGCAAAAACAAAATTCAAAGCATTTGTGCTCAAAATATCACTGGAAACAGCCAATAATTTATTTTCCCTTTTGCTGCAAAGCAGAAGCATCTGCTTTGGGGCAATAATTCTGCAAACCCGCACCACCAGGCTGTGACAGCTGGAACTAGCCTGCCGTAACAAGAGAAGGAAAGCCCCATTTAGGCAATAACCTTCAAGCTTCAAAATTTCTGAATCAATTTATATCCGAATGTGGGTGTATGGATGAGTGATGATAAGCCTTGCCTAAGGGACGAAGCTGCTGTGTGGCAACAGAGCTGATTTGCTTGACGAGAGAATCTCCCAGGAATAACTTCATCAAAACTTGAAAACACCATTAAACAACAGATGGTTACCTGAGATGGTGGCTGCCTTGTAGTTTTGAGGATGGCGAAGGCACATTTCTACCTGTGATGATGAATCAATCATCCATCCTCAAACTAGAAAGAGCTCGTGCCTTGCCATCTGTCCTGGTAAAAAATAAAAGGTATCAGAGGGTGAGGCTGTAGATTAAAGAACAATTTAAGAACAACATCAGAGGTCCCCAAACATTTTAGGCCAGTGGACACATTTGGAATCCCCAGATGGCATGGGCAATGGTGAAGACAGATGGAAATTGTAGTTGTCAACATCCAAACAGCCTCAGGTTTGGGAAGGCTGGCTAATGTGGAGCTCAGCTGGTGGAGCTCCGGGTTGTGGGTTCAAACCCCACGTTGGGCAAAAGATTCCTGCATTGCAGGGGGTTGGATTAAATGACTCTCGTCCCTTCCAGCTCTACAGTTCTATCATTCTGTGAAGGGTAAAGTTATATTAAAGGTAAAGGTAAAGGGACCCCTGACCGTTAGGTCCAGTCGTGGCTGACTCTGGGGTTGCGGCGCTCATCTCGCTTTATTGGCTGAGGGAGCCGGCATTTGTGGACACATCTGGAATTTTATAAAGAAGGCTGATCGCTGAAGAATTGATGCTTTTGAATTATGGTGCTGGAGGAGACTTTTGAGAGCCCCATGGACTGCAATAAGATCAAACCTATCCATTCTTAAGGAAATCAGCCCTGAGTGCTCACTGGAAGGACAGATCCTGAAGCTGAGGCTCCAATACTTTGGCCACCTCATGAGAAGAGAAGACTCCCTGGAAAAGACCCTGATGTTGGGAAAGATGGAGGGCACAAGAAGAAGGTGACGACAGAGGACGAGATGGTTGGACAGTGTTCTTGAAGCTACAAACATGAGTCTGACCAAACTGTGGGAGGCAGTGGAAGACTGGCGTGCTCTGGTCCATGGGGTCACGAAGAGTCGGACACAACTAAACGACTAAACAACAACAACAACTGGAATTTTAAGAAGGTGTTGTGGGCACCAGTCCCAAATGTCTGCCTGCCTGGCTCTCTCTCTGTAATATCAGAAAATGGTTGCTGTGGGGATGTCACAATGGTTGCCACATGAAATAGGACTTATGATACAGGAATATCCTATCCACTCCCCAGTCAGCCATCCCATCAATGAGGGAAGAGGCCCCTATGTCAGCCGCTGCTGTGTTCGCCCATCTGTTCAGAACAGCTGAGTGGCCAAGCCTGGTGTCCAATGAAATAAGAGCATGTTCAGGGAATGCCGAAAAGGTGAAGCCACTGGAAACAGGAACTGAGCAGGAAGAGCAAACCGTCTCTTCTGTATTGTGGATTTTTAAGGAGGGAGCATTTACACAGATCTTTCACGGGCAGCATATGAGGTAGTGGTGGTCACATTGGCATCTGCAGGCACCACATTAGTGACCCTTAATCCATGTGAAAGATGTGCATTGCCTTTGGAGATGAAAGACATGGCCAAAGAGGTACTTTTCAGCCATTCCGGTCCTCCTGGCCACCACTTCCTCTTCTGTCTCCCCAGTTTAACCATGTCCCTTTGCATGGTGGGATGGGAAAGGGCACTTAGGTGCCATACATATCATACACCAATGTTTATGATGAATACTGAAGGAGGAGAGATGAATTCTACTTTCTCTCAGGCTGTGGTCAGCAACCTAGAGAGTCTTTTGTTCAGAAATGTAGGTCTCCCTCAGTGTTGAGTTTGCACCTGTATAATAATAATAATAATAATAATAATAATAATAATAATAATAATAATTTATTTATTTATTTATTTATTTATTTATTTATTTATTATTTATTTATTTATTTATTTATTTATTTATTTATTTATTTATTTATACCCCACCCATCTGGCTGAGTTTCCCCAGCCACTTTGGGCGGCTTCCAATCAAGTGTTAAAAACAGTACAGCATTAAATATTAAAAACTTCCCTGAACAGGGCTGCCTTCAGATGTCTTTTAAAGATAGGATCGCTGCTTCTTTCCTTCACATCTGAAGGGAGGGTGTTCCACAGGGCGGGTGCCACTACCGAGAAGGCCCTCTGTCTGGTTCCCTGTAACCTCACTTCTTGCAGGGAGGGAACCGCCAGAAGGCCCTCAGAGCTGGACCTCAGTGTCCGGGCTGAACGATGGGGGTGGAGACGCTCCTTCAGGTATACAGGACCGAGGCTGTTTAGGGCTTTAAAGGTCAGCACCAACACCACTATTATTATTATTATTAGTAGTAGTAGTAGTATGCCACTGAGCTGCCTTGTTTCCATGCAAGGAGGGTTGGAGGAAGCCCACTTCCCTGAACTTAGAAACCTAGCTTGCCAGGAAGAAACATTCAGTTTATTCTTCTCAGTGACATACCCAGTGACTTTTTTCAAACAGGATTATTTTGTTCCAGGAAAGTGTTCACACATGCAATCGCCTGCCTGCAGCCTTAAAGTGGCACAGTATAGGAAAATGACAGTGTCGCTTTAGCTGATAATATACTGCTTATTGTAAAAAGAACGTATTTTCAACAGAACAAGTCAGTTACAACTAATTGAGTCGCACGGCTTGCTGTGTTAGTCATTGAAATCTTCTGCATGCCTTTTCAGAAGTAAGCTCCACTGAGTTAGTGGATATTGGATTGCAGCTTAGCTTCATCCTGGTTATCTTTTGCTGTGTGGGACCTCTGTGTGGGAGGCAGTATTCCTTGACTAAGCAGCATAGAAAAGACCCTTAAACACAGAAGATGCACTGTATTTAAACACTGATTACTAAGGAAGACCTATAAATTAAGGCTTAGACTTGGTAGACTAATTGCAAATAATCAGCGACCAGTGCTTTTTACAAACGTGAAGATTTCCTGACATCCTCAAGCTCTATTACATAATCAATCCTTGGATAAACAGCTTTCGTATTTGCCACAATTACTGTCTTTAATAGGTTATTTCCCCCCTCAAATTAATGTTATTCTATTTATATCAGTTAAAATGGATTACTACTAAGCTGAAACCAGCGATAAACTCGATGTCAAATAAGAAATTGAATGCCCCCTTTCCAAGGTAGATGGCATGCTTCCTCCAGCTCCTCTGAGGAGCAGAAAAGATTTAAAACAAAAACGAAACAAAGCTGCATTTTTGTAGCAGCTTTTGGCAGGAAGGGGGCTAACAAAATAACAGAATAGCCCTGTTTTAAAAGTCGATGTGGAAATAAAAGATTTACAGTTTGGGTTACGTGTTTCTAAAAACCATCTGCTTTGGACCAAAGTGTACGGGGGCTGTGTGTGTGTGTGTGTGTGTGTGTGTGTGTGTGTGTATTCACCTGAATCATAGAGAACCCACACTTACCTAAACCTCAGTCCATACATCCTTTGCACACCGTGGTGGAAATCCATGCATGATCTCTGACCGAGTAAATTACAAGAAGGTCATCTCCTATCCTGTCCTTCAGCAGTCTGAGGCATGGGTGACTCTGGGTTGCTGCATTTAGACTCTGCACACAGCGCTAAACAGATATTCTCTGCTATCTGCTCTTGCAGCCAATTCCCTGTTCAGAGGTGAAGAAGGAAGGGCTGGGGAGTCAATTCACCCCTCCCTCTTTTGCCATGTAATCAGCACAGCCAGAGGTTTGCAACATATTACTTATTGCCAGCCTTCCCCATCCTGGTGCCCTCCAGATGTTTTTGAGCACAGCTTCCATCATCCCCAGCCGGCATGGGCAATGGTGAGGGCAGATGGAAATTGTAGCTGTCAACATCCAAAGAGCATCAGGTTTGGGAAGGCTGGCTAATGGGGAGCTCAGTTGGTAGAGCTCCGGAGGTTGTGGGTTCAAGCCTCACGTTGGGAAAAAGATTCATGCATTGCAGATTCATGACTCTTGTGTTCCCTTCCAGCTCTACAGTTCTATCATTCTACGAAGGGTAAAGCTATATTAAAGGTAAAGGTAAAGGGACCCCTGACCATTAGGTCCAGTCGTGACCGACTCTGGGGTTGCTGCACTCATCTCGCTTTATTGGCCGAGGGAGCCGGCATTTGTCCGCAGACAGCTTCCAGGTCATGTGGCCAGCATGACTAAGCCGCTTCTGGCAAACCAGAGCAGCGCACGGAAATGCCGTTTACCTTCCCGCCGGAGTGGTACCTATTTATCTACTTGCAGTTTGACGTGCTTTCGAACTGCTAGGTTGGCAGGAGCAGGGACCGAGCAACGGGAGCTCACCCCATCACAGGGATTTGAACCGCCGACCTTCTGATTGGCAAGTCCTAGGCTCTATGGTTTAACCCACAGCCCCACCCGCGTCCCTTAAAGCTATATTACTAGTTATCAAAATAGTATATTTTTATTTATTTATTTATTTTTAAATACAATGATCCCAAGGCCTTGAATGTCTTCTTTTCTTTCCCTTTCAACCAGTGAGCTTAAGAATACAATATTGGTAAGGAAATCCAATGTGTGAAACAGTTTTCTGTGCGATTGTATCGATATCTGACATCCTCGAAGGCTTTATTGTGACGATGTAGTGATAATAAATATCCCTTTTAACATTTTTGAGTTATGTATTACAAGGACGCTCCTTCAAGATAAGTTATCTTCTTCTGACGTAGGCTCAGATTCCTTTGTTGCCCTAGCTGACTCAAGCCCTTTCTCTGTTACCTTTCTCTGTTGCAGAATGATTCGTGGGGGAAACAATACTCATATGCTCTCTTCAAAGCCATGAGCCACATGCTTTGCATTGGTTATGGAGCCAGAGCCCCTGTCAGTATGTCGGATCTCTGGATAACTATGCTGAGTATGATTGTGGGGGCCACCTGCTACGCCATGTTTGTGGGTCATGCAACAGCCCTGATTCAGTCTTTGGATTCATCACGGCGTCAATACCAAGAGAAGGTAATTTGCTCTGAAATACGACTTTTGTTTTCAAAGCCTCTAGTTATCAAGTTGTGTTAAATCTTGGGGGGGGGGGGTGGAGTTTTCACAGAATCTGTTCAGATAAGAAAAAGAGAAAGAAATGATAGATATTTGCCTGGTTCACATGTAACACTAATCCATGGTTTGTTGACCAAACCATGAGCTAACCACAAGTAGACCCTAGTTTATTTCTCCAAAGCTTGCCTTATTTTATAGCTGCTGTCACCTCCCATGTTTGTAGCTTAAGGAACTGCTGAGGTAAAATGGCCAAACAAACTATGGTTAAGGAAATTTGCACCAAGCCATAGTTAAAACAAACTAAGGTTCATAAGCCAATGACAAATCATGGCTTCAGATCGTGGCTTGTTGACAGGAAACAAAATATAGTTAAACCAGCAGGTAGGGTTTGGATGATCAAACAGCTGTAGCTGAATAAACTATGGCTAAAAGTTATGTGCAAACCAAGAGGATAAAACCACAGAGAATATGCTGGGGCAGGGAGGATAATACCATCTGTGAGAATTTCTTAGTATTCATAATCAAGTATTGTACATTCCAAATGCTCATTAAACCCATCCTGTGACACATAAGAAGTTGTTCTTGAAATTCATGTGCAGCTTCCTACTGAAATGATCTGTGTGATTTGATCCTGTTGTCCTGTCATATACTACTGTGTGAATAACAGTGTATATGTGTATAAGTATCAGGAAAATGTAATTTCCTTCCTTAAGAATGTCACCCTCTGTAGATTAGAAGTAGCAAAACAGCCACCAATGATTATACCTGCAATTTATTTTGCTTTAGTGTCAGTTATACAGTAGAAAATACTTATAAACAGAGGGAATAAATGTGGGCAAAAGACCAGCTTTAAAGAATAAAGTGTTTATAATACATTGCAAGGAGATTCTGCGGGGTGGGGATTGAGGCAACAGATACTGTTCGATCAACAAGGCTGCAGGAAATTCAATGAGGGAATGAACTGAAAATAGGAAGGTAATATAAAACTTTCTGTTAACAAAAGGCTCAGTTGATCTAAATGGGGAGGGAACAGAAGAACCTAAAGCAGTAGGCATTTTGATCAGCAGTAGATGAAACCTGATCATAGTATCTTCATCGGGAGAGGGATGCAGTAATGAAGGTTTGTGAAGACAGAGGGTTGTGATGTAGAATTGTCAATGGCAGGTGGTTGAGTTGGATGTTGGCATTCAAAGTAAATATCTGAACAAAGGAGAAGATGCTAGAGCTGAATCAAGTTTGGAGACCAGATTCATGCTTTGTTATATCACATTTAGACTGCTGCATTGTTCTCCACAGAGCCTGCCAGCCCCATGAAGAGTGTTTAGTTCCATGGTTCCCAATGTGGGGCACACACCCCACAGGGGGTCAATTTCATTTTTAAGAGGGGCAATTTGATAATGAGTTAGACCAAGTTAATGACCTGTTAGGCTTCCTCCAAGTGAACAGGAGTTCACTTTTTGAATAATAAGAATCATATATCATGGGGGGGCATCAGGACTTTAGCGATGCTTAGGTGGGGCATGGCCAAAAAAAGGTTGGGAACCACTGGTTTAGATGCTTCATTTGGTACAAAATGCAGTTGCCAGACTGTTAGGCAGCATCAGGATTATATTACTCCAATATTGAAAGATCTGTGCTAGTTGCCAGTGTTTCCCAGACTCGGTTTGAGATGTTAGTTTAGGATACTGCTACCTGTAAGACATCCTCTTTATGGTGTACATGAAAGGACTTTCTCCTGTGTGCCTCCCAGATTGTGGAAAATTCTCCTTTCAGAGCTACCTTTGGTCCCTGCCCTCTCTGTTTTAGAAAAGTTAACAAGACACATTTTTATGTGGCCTTTTAAACGTTTTAACAGTGTTGCTGTTTGAAACGTTTTCTGTTGCTTGTAATGTTTATATTATTTTTTTGTTTTTGATTTGATAGTTTTCAGAAATGTGATGTTTCTATAAATACTATAGTACAAATGATTTTTGGCTTGAGAAAATCATGGATTTTAGAATGCTAGTATTGGGTGATTCTTTAAATTTTAATACTCATCAGCTGTTACTTAAAAGATTACGACTTGACAATATATATGTGAGTTCATAGTGTAGTGCAAGAGAAAATGTAAATTTGTAGAAATATTTATTTAGAGTAAACGGTACTAAATACTGGCTTTCCCGACTTTGTATGGAAGCTGAATTAATACCCTTATGTTCAAACTCAGGTAGCATTTAACAATTGCAGTTTTTGTACAAGAGCAAATAAACCATTAAATTAGATTTTCATTTACCCGTTTCACTCACATAAACAAAGGAAACACTGAATTAAATGGTTATTTATTTTTCTTTGTCGTGAATAAGTATTCCCCCCACCCCAGAATTTTGAAAATCCTGTAATATTTTGATTTCCACAAGTCAACCCTTGGTGGCCACTTGTTGGTGGAAAGTAATTATATATAAATTAAAATAAATGTAAATCATTAGGCAATTAAGATTTATGTTTGAAATCACCCTTATGCTTTTTGAAGGTCTTTGAGAGCCAGGAGTTCGTATTAGGTTTCTCCATACATTCCCTCTGTGATATCTGGCACTGAGAAATGGAAGACTCTTGCTATTAAGATCTGATAGGGCAGACTACCTCTACCATGTCCATTGATTGCAAATCCAGAATTACAAAATGCATAGTCTGTCTGCAGAGGATGCCCTTTTATTTGTGCATATTTTGGCTGGGTTATCTTAAGACGTTATCTATTTTGAGTCTCTTGGGATCTACCGTTCAGATAGAAAAACTAAATATTAAAGTTGAAATGATAGACAGAAGCCATCACCTGTTTTTTTGGCTCTAGTACTGCTCTTTTTGTTTCACCCTGTGTCCCTTGCGGGCCTGAAAACTGAATGCATTGAATGATACTGAGTGAGTATCATGCAAGCCTCTGATAAGGATTATTCTCTTTCGCTTGCAAAGAGGATAAATGGCTGTTTCAAAGACTAGGTTTCTTTGCTGCCTGTTCTGCCACCACATTTCTGCGTGTTAAAAATAGGCTTATTTTCCTGTAAACATTTATTTGACTAAAGGAGGATATAAAATCCATCAGGAGAATTATCAGTATTTCTATGATAAAAGGGTGCTGGGATTCTTTTATATCTGGATGCATTTTTCTTGTCTTGAAATCCAGATAATTTCAAAATGTACTAAGGAACAGTGCCGCTGTTGTTTTTCTGGTCTTATTTCTGTCATTATATTTTAGCGTTTGCATTTCATGCCACATAATAGATTTCGACTTTGACAGATACTTGAGCAAACTGATAGTAATAATCACTTTGGTGCCACCTGCTTTAGGGAAATAATCCATCAGCTGCATTTAGTATTCAATTTATGTAGGCTAGCTTGCATGATGCAAATGTTAGAATTGCTGAACGGCTTAAACCAACAAAATCCACCTGCCCGAGATTTTGATGGCTGTTTTCAGGACCCTTGGGTATCAGAGGTCTTCTGTTCCCAACCTCTGATATTTCAGTAATTTGAAACCATTGAACAGTCCGCTTGAACTTTTCGAAATTAGATGGTTTCAAATAGTTTGCAGAATGGACAAAAGGCTGGAATCTGTTCAGAATTTGCAGGAGATAAAAGCAGATTAAAGGACAATGGCTGACAACTCAAATGGCCACTGGACTAGAGCATGCTGAACAAAGGAGCAGTAGGCCACAGAAACATGCCTGCGCGCGCGAGCAGACACACCCACCCACCATGCAGAGTGCTCACCCCTTTTCCACCAACATTCCTCCATACCATCTCCCTCCCCCTGGTTTTTCAGATTCTTTTCATAGACAGCTCCAAACAGCCAGAATTCTTGGCAGACTCATGATAGCCTTAGTTCGTTGGAGTGAGCAAGTGACTTCTGCTATTCTTGTGGTATTCTTGTAGAAGATCACTGGTTCTTTTTTCATCCCCAGTATTCTCTGTATATTTGTTGCAATTCTCCAAATAACACTTCCAAAATATGGTATAGACATTTGATACAAATAAAATACACGTGGCATGTATAAATATAGTTGTTTTTCTCCTGGATTCTACCTGTTCTAGAGATGGGAATACCTGTTCTTTGCCATGGGAATTTACCTGTAAAATGTCCTTTCAGCTTGAGTTATGCAGTTGTTTTCTCACAGTATTCCACAGGAAAATGCACAGTAAGCTCATTGCGAAGACACCAGCTTTTTCATAGCAAAATTAAATCAGTTCTGTGGGAAAGAAGTTAGACGGGGAATCTAACTTTGCAGGCATCTTTCTGTGTCTGTGCTTGAACCTGCTGCCTTTTACTGAGAGATTCCTCATGAAAGAAGCCCAAGGTTGCAATCCTGCAGATCTACGTGTGCACAGCCTGCTCTAGTACACATTACAAGCTTTTAAAAAACCATGTTTCTGGCTGCTGAGATTGGAGGTGTTTGTGACAAGGATGGCCTATCATGTCCACCTGATAGCTCAGTTGGTATAGCATGAGACTTGTAATCTTACGGTCGTGGGTTTGAGCCCCACATTGGGAAAAAAAGATTCCTGCATTGCAAGGCGTTGGACTAGATGACCCTTCTGGTACCTTCAACTCTATGATTCTATGATGTTGGTCCCAAAAGAATTCAGGGGAGAGCAATACAAAGTGATTAAGAGTTTAGAACCAATTTCCAGCTCTTGTAGAGGGAAACAAAGCAATTGGGGGCATATCTTTGGTCATTTATCTTTAATGGAAAGTTTATTCTTCTTATTCTTCTTATATTCCACCTTTCCTCCAAGGAGCTCAAGGTGGCATACATGATTCTCCCTGTTCCCAAATTTATTCTCACAACAATCCTGTAAGGTAGGTTACACTGAGAGGCAGTGACAAGCCCAAGGTCACCAAGTTAGCTACATGGTTGAGTGTGGATTTGAACCATGGTCTCTCAGGTCTTGGTCCAGTCCTCTAACCACTACACAATGTTGTCTCAAAGTTCCCCCTAAATCAGTGAGACTACATGCTGAAAACTCGGTAGCCCAGTGTGTGAACAACTCTATACATAATTCTCTGATGTACTGCTGAATATTTACATACTAATCGCCATGCTTTAGCAAAGTCCATCCTGAAACTCTCCAGCCAGAAATTGAGTGCTCAGATATCAAACATTTGCTAAGACTGGAACCAGGGGTTTAGAGACCAAGAGTAGCTACTATGGTGCCCTTCAGATTTTGCTGCACTATAAACCCTATTCTTCCCAATGATCAGGGGTGATGGGAGTTGTAGTCCTATACCTCTGGAGGATCCCAGGTCGAAAAAGTCTGGAATTAACTGGTATCTGAGGCAACCTGAACATTGATAGTACAATAACGAGAAATAAAGGAGCACTTAGAGGCCTTCAGCTCTACCCCATACATGGCATGCCTATCGTTTCATTGCTCCATGCTAGAGAACTGTATACTTCATGATTCATAACTGCATATGTTCGAACAATGAGAGTCAAGTTACTGGAAAGAAAAACATTTGTGATAACATTGATGAAGGCTTGATCCATATATGCAGGTCATCACCTTGCAATCATCAAGCGAGAAACATGTGTGTTAACCAGCCCTCTGTGGGTTCCCTGCTCTCATCTGACAGGCTGAGAGATTGGTGGAAAATCTTGTGTTTCCTCTACCCCTTTCCGCTCAGTGCGCATGCACGTGTAAAGCAATACTGTGATCCATATCGCTGGGTTCACTGAAGTGTTGATTTGTTTTTGCTTTTCACTTCTGTATTTCAAAGCATTAGTTTGATCCTTGGTGTGCTTTGCTGGCTCTTGTTGACAGCTGAAAGCATGTAGTTAATATTTCCGGTAGAAGTGTTCTGTGGATGACACCTTTAGTCTGTGCCTTATCTCCTACAAAGCGGAATCGAAGCTTTCTGATGCTATTGAAGATGCAAGATGAAACAAAATATAATATTGCATGATCGATATTTGTGGCACTTTAGCGGGGGGAAACACAGCAAAAGAAATCTGCTGAAAGGTTTGTTGAAAAAGTACAGCGTGTAAAAAAAATATCTCTATGATAGTCTAAAGATTTTTACCAGGGGAGTGTTTTGATGCATCTATTTTTATTTTGTGCAGTGTATGTGTGTGTAACACAGTGAGCAAAGTAACATGACCAATTTCTGGAGGTCATGTCCCATTGACGTCATTAGGAAGAGTGAATCAGATGCTAGATATTGTCTGGACCAAACCTTATGCAAATTCTGAGACACTTGCATGGAAGATTGTAAAATAATGACAGTTATTGGTGGGATTTGCCCTTTGATGTGTAGTGGACAAAATCTGGGTGACCGTAAAACACCCAGAAACAAAGGTAGCCCTGAAATCTTTCCAGCAGTGGGAAGTTTGGTCCCAGGACCATTGAGCCACATGACAATGTCAGTGGGAAGCAATCTCTTACTTAAGTACTGCTGCATAATACTTTATAATTAACATGAAATGCAAGGAGAGAATACAAGGAAGGTGAGAAAGTGAAAGGCAAATGAGTTTGTTGTGTCAGCTTAGTTATGATAAATTACCTCAGGCAGTTTCCCTTATGTAAAAGCCCTACTGTAAGGAGAGTGTCTCATTAATAAGTAGGAGAAAGTGACAAGATGAGTTATAGTGGAGCAATCCACACTTAATATGGTACACACGTGTGATTATAAAGAATGCTACCAAGTATCCCTGGAAGAGAAAATGTTTCTTTAAAGACATATACTATCTTAAACCAACTCTTTAAAGTATGTAGGAAGAATATTCATAACTGAAAATACATCTGTGTATACAAAGACTCACTCATTGCCAGTAGTATCTTCCATTAAAGCAGGAGCCTTAGATAGGCTTAGAATCAAATCACAGTGACTAATTTCTTCTAACATAGCAGGATCCATATAGGAGGTGATTGGAGTGAGTTATAGTTGTACAGAAAGAAAAACAGGTAAAATGGGCGAAGGCTGCAGCAAGAATGTGCTGTCAACAAATCAGTTGCAATAATCTAGCTAGCACCAATCACACAAAATGCCTTCTCATGCTAGTGGTCTGTTTCCATTAGCAGTGTGATGTTGGAGCAACTTAATTCACACTAGATTGCCCTTTCTTTTCCATGAACCAGAAAATCACAAGTCTCAATTTTCCAGTTCACAGGAGAAGAGCTGAGATCTATTGTGAGTTAGTCACCGTAGTGTTTACAGTATTCCCGCAAGAAGACAATCATTTGTAAGAGTAAGCTTGAAGCAGAATATCTGAAGTCACTCACTTTACGAGTCTGCCATTCCCTATGTTGGTCTGGGCTGAGAGATGTCTGGTTTTCAACATCATGATAAACCAGCTAAATGTCCTGGGCAACAGCTACTACTTAGCAGTCTAAAACTGACACATTTTTAGTTACTTTTAACTCATCGTTACAACTGTTATTTTATAGTACAAAGCTACAAGGGCTGCAGGAATCACTATGACCCGCTTCACATCCCCCCCCCATTTTTACTTGGCACACACACACAGTGCTGGATTTACGTATAAGCTAAACAAGCTATAGCTTAGGACCCCACTCTCTTGGGGCCCCCCAAAAAAATTAAAGGGAAAAAAACTAGATGTACATTTCCAAAATATAAGATAAAAAACAAATAAAATAAAACGTACATACAGCAACAGTGTTTTGTTTTGTGTAGGCTCCTATGATGTAAGTAATGGGCCCCGCCTGCTAGCCTGCTCCCTAAAATACCACTGGTTTGCTCATTTCTATATATAGGGTGCCAGTGTTATGTAGTGGTTAAGAGCGGTAGATTCGTAATCTGGGGAACCGGGTTCGCATCTCCGCTCCTCCACATGCAGCTGCTGGGTGACCTTGGGCCAGTCATACTTCTCTGAAGTCTCTCAGCCCCACTCACCTCACAGAGTGTTTGTTGTGGGGGAGGAAGGGAAAGCAGAATGTGAGCCACTTTGAGACTCCTTTGGGTAGTGATAAAGCAGGATATCAAATCCAAACTCTTCTTCTTCTTCCTACATTCTGCATGGCAACATGTGCAAATGGCTTTAGATACCTATTAGATCCATAAATTACCATATAGCATATATTCAATGCAAAAAACAGCGACAATTTGTTGTTGACAAAGGACAGCTGGACATATAAAGGGCCCCATTACCTGTAGTAGCTTAGGGCCTCATCAAACCTAAATCCAGCCCTGCACACACACACATCATGATTCATGATATATTATCATGTTGGATATTGTGAAACCATTACCACGATGTGGACTTCAAACCAATTTAGATGTTGTATTGATACATCACCCAGCAATGCTAGAGGACAAAGCTTAGAAACACAGGAAGCTACTTCATACTGAATCTTTCCAGTGGTCCATGTAGCCCAGTGTTCTCTACACAAAACGGCAGTGGTCTTCTGGTTTTCAGACAGGAAAAATTCCCAGCCCTACCTGGAGATTTTGGGTACTGGACCTCAAACATTGTTAGGATTGTACAGTTAGTGGGTTTAGATCCCAGGCCATTGCTTTGTATAACTCCGTATTTAAAGAACATAGAGAGTCACAGTTAAATGGCATAACTATACCATTTGGCCGATAACAGTCCTCCAATCAGTTCTTCATATAAAACGATTTTACTGATTCAGCCTAAGAAATAGCTGAAATTATAGTACATGTCACTCTGGGTGAAATAATGTGAGTAATCAAAACCATTTCATGGTGTGGCTGATGCATGATCAATGTCAAAAAACCTCAGTATGATTTTAAAAGTTTTTTTTAGTCATCTGGGTTTAATGGGTGTTCTCTTTCAGTGCTATTTAGATACAGTTATTTAGCTTGTGCCTTGGGATTCTTAATTGTACCATCTGTTGAACAGTAAAGGAAAATAAGAAGGTTGCTTATATTTATTTACCTTGGTGTTTATTAGTAGTAATAATAGCAAAAGCTCCTCCCCCCCAAAAAAATTAGTTTTTGAGCTATTTTAAAAGAATGTTTTTAGAAATTTCACAAAAAAATCAAAACTTCCAATAAGAGCTACCATACACCTAGATTTTCCTGTTCATTTTAACCAATTTCTGAAAATTCCACCTGGGCAGTATTTTCAGCGGATGAATCACAGATATGTCCAGGAAATTCTGGACATATGCCGGCCCTATGTTTAGCACAGGAGGGGTCATTTTCTTTAAATTGTGGGATATTTGTCAAGTATAGCCAAAATACCTTCTACTTGGTTTGATTAAGAGCTTGTTCATGACTGACTGAATGTGAAATGAGGTATGTTTTTCCCCACCCCACTAGATGACTTCATGTCATCTGATGCACTGACATATCAGGCTAACAGTTAGGCTATCACAGAAAGGCATGGTTCTCACATAACACTAAACTATGGCTTAGCAGTATGCGCGAACCCATCACAGCAGTTTACTATGGCTTATATAATAACTATGGCCAAAAACCACTTGTCGACCAAGGTTTATAAAGCTTAGTTAATGTGAACTATAGTTTAGCATTATGTGCAAATCCTGACCTACTCCTTAACCATGGTGAAGGACTGTCACTGCCCAAAAGCTACAGAGCTGCGAGTTAAGAGTGGCAAAAGAATTAAACTGCTTTCAGGGCTTGGCTGCTCTCATTGGTACTATTAATTATTCTGTGATGAAAGCTAAGGTTTAAGTGACTGTCTGCCAAGTGTCTCTGTTTTAGCTGTGGTTTATTAACTATGGTCGACATTATAGTTAGGCATGGTTTAGCATTATATGTGAACCTTTACCATGCGCTCCATGTACCCCCCCCCAAAAAAAATAACCTTCACTTCCCATCCCTTCCCTCAGCAAAAGGGTTCATCTTACTTGGTTTATTTTCTGCCAGGAAGGCTATGCACATACTTAGAGCTACCAAGCTAATAATAATTGTAACTGTTTGTCAAAGGTGGTTTGATGGCCTCAATGCCATTTTTTTCTCAACAGAGAAATGCAGTTGTTATTTTTAGCACTGTGAGCAGTCTTCTGCTTGCCATGTCTGTCTGCTCATTCCCTCATCCAGGACCCCTTACTAATTACCTTCCAAGAATTTTTATAATACCATTTAACTTCTGCTCAGTAATTAAACATTTCATCTCAATAACCAGTTTATACAATGTCTTACTATTGTTCATTTCAGTTACAATGATTGAGAAATTAATTAAGTTTGAGTGAATTTTTTGAAGAAGATTCATGTTCTCGGTCTGTTCCCGTGGAGTCAGTGGTTTGCTTTATTTATTTATTTTTTAATATAGAACACAATGCTCATAACTTAATTTACTTTGAAGTAATAAAAAAAACCCCACCTCATGCTGAAATTCCATGGAAGCGGGGCAGTGTCTTCAGATTTCATCCTTATCAGCTTTCCCACCTTCCATAATGGCCTTCCTGGGGCCAGTCAACAAAGCTGAAATTCAGGGTTTGGCCTCTTTTTGGATAGCCTTGAAAGAGGATCGGGCAATTTTTTGAAAAATAAGACTATCAATTGCTGTTATTCATTATAGCTAGGTATAGGCCTTTGAGCACCAGTTGCTGGGAATCACAAATGGAAGAGTGCCGTTGTGCTCATGTCTTGCTTGCAGGATTTTATAGGTATCTGGTGGACCACTGTGGGAACAGGATTTTGGACTAGACAGACCCAACAGGATCCCGTACAGTCTTCTAACCCATAACCAGGCAAATAGGTGTTGTAGGTTCTATTCCGATACACCCGCCATGAAACAACTTTGGAGCCACAGTTGAACATTCAATTCTCTTCAAGAAGGAACACCTGCAAATTATGTGTAAGGTAAAGGGACCCCGACCATTAGGTCCAGTCGTGACCGACTCTGGGGTTGCGGTGCTCATCTCACTTTATTGGCTGAGGGAGCCAGCATACAGCTTCCGGGTCATGTGGCCAGCATGACTAAGTCGCTTCTGGCGAACCAGAGCAGCACACGGAAATGCCGTTTACATTCCCACCGCAGCGGTACCTATTTATCTACTTGCACTTTGATGTGCTTTCGAACTGCTAGGTTGGCAGGAGCAGGGACCGAGCAGGGGGAGCTCACACCGTCACAGGGATTTGAACCGCCAACCTTCTGATCGGCAAGTCCTAGGCTCTGTGGTTTAACCCACAGCACGTGTAGCCAACACATAAAATCAAAGCATCCCACTTAGGCCCAGCTCTGTACAGATCTCCTTATTCCTGAATTGGGAGAAAAACTGAACATATGTAACATCAAATAAACCTAGCAATTAAGGCTTTTGGGGTTGTTGTTGTTGTTTTACCAAACAGCATATGAATTTGATCCTTACCAGGTAAGCAAATGAGGGTTTGTGTCATTCAGTAATCAGAGTCAACATACTGGGTTTCAAATGCTGTTCATTACATTAGCAGTGAACATTACATTGCATTGCTGGCTAGCTTCTGGCCACAACAAGGCTGGTGATAGCTTAAGCAGCCTGGTGAAGAAGAGGAAATTGGGAAAGAAGTGAGTTGTGAGAAAAAGAGAAAAAGAGACTTAGCTTGGTAGGGGACTTACTCAAAGTCTCTTTCTCTCTTTTTCTCACAACTCGCTACTTTCCCAATTTCCTCTTCACCGGGGTCTAATGTGGATTAAATTGCCTATTTGTGTCCATTTCTCCCAAATAGGCAACTCCCACAAAAGGAAAACAAGAGAGGCTACTTCCCTAATGTTAGGGCCGAACCCATTGCCACCTGGGCACCTTATCTCCTGAGACAGCCTAGTATCCCCTATAATCTGACTTTGTGAGACATATACTAGGGCATATGCTCAGCAACAGCAGCACCTGGCCTCACATCTGATGCTAATCCTGTGTGACATGTCCTACTTTCAGTGCAGGATATTATTTTCATTCCCCACCTAACTGATACCTGTGGTCAGTGTTCACCTCTTAAACAGAACAATAGGGATATTAATTGGGCATTAAAATATCTGACTTGTTAGCCAATTGAAGGCTATATACTGAGCTCTCACTGGGAGCTGGTTAAAGTCCTAAGTACTCTCCCCAGTGAACAGAATATGGGTTGTAAATTCTGTGAACACTAGACTTGTTAAAGCACAAATTATCCAGTGAGATACAGCTGCATATGAAGGGCATATACACCCAAGAATGCATTCACATTTTTATCCTGTATCTTCCAAGAGCAGGAAAAAAGTAGAGTTCTGATCTTTAAAAAGTGTTCTGCAAAAACTCATTGACTGAAGGCTGGAAAACTCCTCCTAAATCCTGCTGTTAACATACCTTGGTATTAAGTAATGAAAGCACCATCATCATGAACCAGGGAAGCAACTACAGTCATTAGCCATCAATACATTCTGGTCATATTGGCAGGATGTGACCTGGACTTATTGATGTGATTGTGCAGCCTCTCTGTTGTTGATTTGTCTTTGTGAACATAGTGATCCATTTAAAGTAGAAGTGGCAAACCTGTGGCTTTCCATATGTTGTTGGAGTCCAATTCCCTTCATGCCTAGCCTTCAGCAGATTGGGGAGGGGGCATAACCAATTTTTTTTTAAATCATCAAAAACAATAGAAGCTTATTGGGAGATTACGGTCATATGTAGCACTTCTCAACAACATAGTTTGGTTAAGAGAATGGTAAAAAGTGTGTGTGTGTGTGTACGCACTCACAATGGAACTTCCACCCCCCTCCTCTCCCCCCAGAACAGATTTAGGGAGGACTGCAAGGTAGGGGGGGGGGGTTCCATTGATCAAGTGGAAATTGTTGCACTGATGGAACAAGTTAGCTAGATAGTGTCCTTAGTTTTCCTAGCAATTTACCCAAAAGACTTTGAACAGATAGCTGAAACTGGTGTCATTAAATCTCAGGTTAATCACTCTTAGTGTCTGAGGCTGATCAAAAGATTTTTAGGTTGGCCAACAAAATAGTAAATGAGGTATAATACCCACAAATGTCTTTTGAGACCTGGCTCCAGCAAGTCGAATCGCTTAGTTCCAAGCTTTGTTCCCTTTATTATTTATCTTTCACCTAAGAATGTGGGTCGGAGGCTATTCAGTTGCAAAGCAGAGCGCAGTCAAAGAAACAAGCAACAGAGGAGGATTTGAACAGGTGACAGAAGATCACAGATCAATGCACAGGGGACTGGCTATCCGACTCATGCAAAGGATAAGGAAAGGAAATGGGTCAAAGCTAGGATTGGAACTTGTTAAAGTGTATTAATTCAAATCTCTTAGGTCAGTAATCTGCCAAGAGGCAGAAATGTGGATAAGAGTACAAAAGGCATGGCTTAAGCAGAAGCAATTAATTGGACTGTCATGTACTAGAATGCTACCAGTGCAGCTGAAAAAGGCGTACATTGCCTTGTAAAGGTCAAATTCTGGGGAACCAAGCAGGAAAAGAAAAGTTATAAACACTAATTCTGTGGTCAAAGCTTGAATGTCATGGTGATTAGATCAGACATTACCTCCACCAACAGATACAGGCTTTTCCTGGTCCTGTCCTATATGTTCTCATGCTGTGGTTCACTTGCTCAGTAGACTAATTGAATAATTTTCTTCAGCATACCATGTGTTTGAAGTGTTCGTGTGGGTTGAATTATCAATTAATTGTTACTTTAAGCAGGTATAACCGAACTATAAACTTTGGGGTGGCATTTTGCTCGACCTTTTCTACCTGGGTATTGATACTGAGATATAAAAGACACGTGCACGCCAATATGGACACTTAAACAGAAGCAAGAAGGAATAGCTAGAAGGAGCCGGACATGAGTAGCTGGGTTACAGCAGCAAGACGATTTTGACTAAAATTAGCTGGGTTGTTAAATGGATAGGGTAATGTGTGCAACAACCAGTGACAAGGTCTGAAGTACCTGGGATAGCTCCTTGCAGGGGCTCTGTGAATAAGAGTGGCATTCTTGGTGTGAAGGCCAGCATTAAACTCTGCACAGTTAAGCTGGAATTTGTTGTCAGAGGTTATAGTGATGGCCACCAACTTGGGTAGCTTCAAAAGTATTTTAGGCCTGTTCATAAAGGACAAGACTATTGACAGCTACTAGTTATGATGCCAACGTACTAGCTCCAGCATCAGAGGTGGCATGCCTCTGAATGGCAATTGTGAGCTTCCCATAGGAATCTAGTTGGACACTGTGGGAACAGGTTCAGCCTTTGGTCTGATCCAGCATTGCTCTTGCAGTGTCCAAAGGAGCCTTTAAACCTGGAGCCCCAACTCCCTAAGATTATAAGGCAGGGATTGGGGAAACTTGTGCCCCTCCTGTTCTGGGGTCTGATTCTGACTCCTCAGTTGGAAACATAGGAGTGAGGTGAGCTGATGTATCAGGGATATTAAATCAGTCTGGTGTTCACTACTGACAATCCATTCTTACTCTGACAGATTGCACCAAGTTCTCTGCCTTGGACTCAGTTTTGGGTGGATTTCAGAATTTATTTTATTTATTTCATGAAAAAATATACAGTGGTACATCGGGTTAAGTACTTAATTCATTCCAGAGGTCCATTCTTAACCTGAAACTGTTCTTAACCTGAAGCACCACTTTAGCTAATGGGGCCTCCTGCTGCTGCTGCGCCGCCAGAACATGATTCCTGTTCTCATCCTGAAGCAAAGTTCTTAACCCAAGGTACTATTTCTGGGTTAGTGGAGTCTGTAACCTGAAGCGTATGTAACCTGAGGTACCACTGTACAATGCTTGGAGTGTAAAAAAACAAACAAAAACCCAAAAACCTCAAAGCAGTTTATAAAAAGAGAAGTCTCTGGGGCAGGTATTTCCAGCTGAAGATCATCTCAGAAAGATCTAGGGGTTAGGCTGTTGTAGGACCCATTCCTTCCCTACCTGCCACTGCTGGGAACTTTTCAAGGAGAATATTTCCAGACATTCTCTGTTTGCATAGATGAAGAGCTTTTCATATGGACATACTCCACTGATTCATACAGGAAATGTTTGTACTTCTTTAGTGTAAAAGCATTCAGTTAAAGGTATTTGACAGAAGGGCTCGTAGATGAAAATCTTACACCATTGGTTATTTCACCTTCTCTCATATAACCTTGGTAGTAGGTCTCATGTGTTTTGCAAAAGGACCAGGTTCATCTTCCTGAATCAGCTGCATACACCCAAAAAAACCCTTTACCACAAAACATGGCTCATATGTACAAATCAAAAGCAGCCAGCCTATCCATCCCCAGTAATTAGTGCAATATCAGCCACAATGTCCTGACAGCAAATATACTGATTTTATAACATCTGGTGCTGAGGACTAAACAGTGACCTTCCTCATAATGACCTTTCGGTTTAATCCCTTTTGAAAATAAATCTTATTATGGATGAGTCAGCAAACAGCTCTACTGTGTTTGCTGTTTACAGCTTGCATTTTTCAGGCAGCAGAAAATGTAGATTTTAATATACCGGTATATGTTTTAGCCTTTTCATTTCTACAGCATCCCTCTGTGAGGTTAGTAATTTTTTAGCAATCATTTTAGTGAGTACTGTACATGATTTGCTTGTGATCTCCCCCTGATTCTCTAAAATCTATAATGTTTCGACTAAAGCAGGTTGCTCCTTGAAATGCCATCCCTCCTATGGTTGTTTTCAGCATTGGCATTAGGAATCTCAGATGTTGGGGGACGGTTAGGCCAGGGGTTGGGAACTGAATGCAACAGCCAGATAATCCTCCTCAGTCCCCACAGACTTAATGGCGAAAATTACACCTGCAACCAGCATTTAATTCCAGCTACCGCTGGGCGAAAGTAAAAATGGATGGATCAGTCTCTTTCCATTCCATAGAAATAAATTCATTCACAAATCCATGTAATCCTATTTCTACATTAAATTTAAATATGTATTTTTAAAGGATTAAATATGTATTTTCAACATTTTTTGTCTCAATATACACATTTCTAAACATATTTTATCCCAGATATATACTTTTATATTACATAATTATGATACATTATTATAATTGATGCATTTATGAGAATGCAATTATCCTTTTTATACAGATCCGGTATAGCTTAGTGGCTAATGTGGTATGTGCTGAAAGGCACAGCTCAGTAGTAGAGTCGATATGTGGCATGGAAGAGTCCCAAATTCAATCTGCAGTTGGGAAAGATCCCTATCTGAAATCCTAGAAAAAGTGCTGTCAGCCAATGGAGACAATACTGTGCTTGATCTGACTTCCTTCCTATATTCTTATGAGTCAGGGCACCCCAAATTCAAGTATCACTTCAGCCATGATCACTGACATAGAGCTGCAGAGTTGGAAGGAACCCAAGGCACATCCAACACAACCCTGTTCAGTGCAGGAATCGTGCCTGCAGCTGTCCCCGGGTGGCCTTGAACCACCAGCCTTCTGGTTAACAGCCAGGCACATGGACCCATTGGGTCACAGGTCTCACAGACGATACGTTTGCTTGAAGAAGACATTAGCCATCACTGCCAATGTTCTCCTGTAGTGGTTTCAGCTGGTGGAAAAGACAACATGTTCTCCAGGTCATTTCTAGACTTCTAGTGAGGCCCGGCAGTCGTGACTGGGATCCCATGTGAACTGTGTGGCTGCTCTAAAACATGAACATGACTCATGTGAAGAGTTCTGGCATTCAATGGCAAATATTCAAATGGCCATGGGTCCAATGCAAGAGGCCATTGTTCCCCACATGGGGAAAAGTTCAAAAGCCAAGCTATATAGAAAGAAGTTTTTGACCACACAGTGCGCTAACAAAAAGTCTTTTCTGAATTATCACCTCAAAACTTTGTGCAATGTCAAAGCAAGGGAGAAACCACTTATTATTATCCTTTCACTCCCTCTGCTAATAGCCACACATTTGCCTTTTTCTTTTATGATGTTAGTAATTCACTCATTATGGATTTCCCCCATTATATTTTAAAAGCCTATTGCATTAATATACTTTTTTTTTTACATTTCCTCTTTTTCTAGTACAAGCAAGTGGAACAGTACATGTCGTTTCATAAACTACCTGCCGATATGCGCCAGAAGATCCATGATTATTATGAACACCGTTACCAGGGAAAGATCTTCGATGAAGATAGCATTCTCAACGAACTCAACGACCCACTTAGGGAGGTAAGGATGTCAACATTGCGAGAGGGTTTCTCCCTCATTCTGAGCTTGAGAACAATTCAGGTGCATGAAAAGTACACCCTCCATTTGAGGTGGGCTTTAAAGAGCCCCTGAAGTTTTTCTGAATTTGGCTTGGGTCGGGAGAACTTTGCTAGTTTGTCTCCAATTAGACACAACAGGCAAACTAAAAAGTTATTGCGATGATATGTTTATTTAAAATATGGTTTACTGTTCTGTTTTGCTTCTCAGCAACTCAGTTATGGCATTTCAGTTATTATGTAATGTATTGCTAAAACCACCCTTCTTAAGAAGAGGATTGAAAAACCACCAACCTGGGAAAATTCAGCAAACATCAACCCAGTTCCTCCACTCTGCCCTAGTACCCAGGAAAACAATATTAAGACCAGATTTCTTTTTAAAAAATAGGCCAGGTTCACATATCACTTTACAAGCTTAACAGTGGTTTAAAAGTGAGCATACAGTGTGCTAGTTCAGAGGGAGAAAAAATATATATTCGCTGCTTTGCTCTTTGCTTTTTCCTCTGTACTGCGCTACTGGGAACTAAGCCATGGTTTGGCTCAGCATTACATCCACATTATGGTTTATCTCTCTGCAAACAAACCACAAGCTGTTTTTCCTTGGCCTGCTACTTGTGGTTTGTTTGGTGGAGACAAACCATGAACCTGAGTTTGGACAGAATGTTAAGCCAAATCATGGCTTAGCTCCCAGTAGTGACGCAGCAACAGGAGCTGGAGAAAAGTAAAATGGGCCATTCTTTCCTCCCTGTACATTTGCCTTTAAGCTACAGTTAAGCACAGCTGTGGTGGTTAAAAGTGATGTATGAAAGAGGTTGGAGAATCTCAGCCCTTGTTGAAGAAGAATCAGCATAGCTTCTCTAAAAGAAAGTCTCACCTTACTAGCAGGGTTGGTCAATAGACTCTGAAGTCACAAAGTACTGAGAACCAAGTGGAACTGGGTCATCTCAACTTACCCAGAAAATAATGCACTTTGCAGCTTCGACAAGCTCAATATTTTTGCATTTTATCCAACTAATGGTGACTGCAGCATAAATTCCTTCTTTGTTTATAAGCATGAATTTGCTATTAGCATTATCAAAATGTCATGCTCATTAATTGTTAAGCTCTGATATGGAATGACAAATGCTAAAATTTCCATGCCTGATAGTGCTTAATGCCAACATTTTTTAACCTTTCCAAACTACACTTTCCATGTACTGGATAACAAATTGTATTTCTCTTGCACACAAGGAGCAACAATTCATATTTTTCCCCTCAAGTTGACCCTAGGAAAAAATATATGAGTGAGCTAACAAAAACACATGCAAATGCTTTACTCAAGAGGTGAGCTTCTGGAAATATGAGCAAGAGAACTGAAATGCTTATGTAGCATTAACTACAGAAGGTCATTGCTGTTCCTGTTGTAATTGCATTGTGATTTCAGTTGTTCTAAAAAATTAAACTGCATAAAAACTTTAAAATACAGGACTGTGCTCAGCAGTCATTTGATGACAGTGCATAATTTTCACTGATGGGAGATTTTAATTATGTTTGTGGAAACTTGACAAAGCTGACTGTAGGAGCATGTTATGAACAGGCATGACATCGATCAAGTTACTTAAGAACAGGATGGTGGGTGGGGTAACAATAACAACAAGAAGAACAACAATTCAACCTACAAATGCTGGCACAAATGTCTCCCTAAATTTAAAATTTCCATGTGCCATCAATGATGTTTAACAGGATGGGGATGAAAAACAATCTGTTTTCTATCCCAAAATGAGGAAACCTGCACAATATGTTGGAGGAAGAAAAAAAAAAAGGATGTTTGAGACACCCAGGTTATTATTTGAGCCCAGAAGCAACTGGCTTGGTCATGCTGACAAGTTGGAAGCAGTTGAATGAACTGCGGGTGGCTCAGTACCAGCAGATGTGCGGAGCCAAGCATTGACTGAAAATGCCATACCAAGAATTGCGGCTAAATAAATGCTAATGCTAATGAAAGGATTGGTGGACAAAAATAAATAAAATAAAATCTAGGCATGAATCTGCAAGAGCAGATTTTTATTTCATACATTCCCTTCTGGGCTGGCGATGTTGGGAGCAGATGTGAATGTTCCCTTTGTACATTAGGTGACACACACAGAGAGACCAATCTCCATCTTTTGTGCCACCAAGAGACATTCAAAGGATTCATTCCAGCTAGGCAAAAACATTCAAGATGGGTGCGAAGTTAAGTCCAGGCAGGATGTGAAGTCTTGGGAGATTACTTGAGGGCCATGGCTGGTCCTGAGATTCAGCACTCCCTTCCAAAAAAGAAACCCAAACCCAGATGTGATTAGCAGTGGCACATTTAGCATCATGCACAGCTAATCCCATAGGTTTGAGTGTGTTGTTGTTTTTAATTAAGGGGGAAAGCTGAAGAGCAGCAAGCAACTGTGTTTTGAGGGACATGAAAAAATAACACTGGGACAATAAGAGACTAGTGCCCCATTGCCGAGTGATAAGATTTCCAGACTCATGAATGCTAGGATAAAAAATGCCAGGAACTCTCTCCGGCGATGTGCCTTATTGTTCAACTGTCTGGAGAGTAGCATTCCACTAGCTGACCTTGCTCACAGGGGTTTTGTGGGCATCATTACTTGCTTCTTGCAGATAATAACAAGTAATGCAGTGGGATGGCATCGGTCGGAGAAGTGTTCTTTGCAGTTCCTTAAAGCAGCTCTGAGTTCCTGTAAAAAAAATAAAAATGAAAAGAAAGTCTTGACACTTTGAATATGATGAAAGATTTTTGTGCCTGACTATTACCCAGGCTATAATTGGTTCCATTAGTTTGTTTCATGGGGATGAAGAAGAAACTTCAAAGCTGTGCAGGGAACTGTGTGTGCCACTGTTTCTACGAATAATAAGATAGTTATTGCATAGTACACAACGCTACAGTATAATCCATTAAGTTGTTGGTGGAATTGTCCCTCTAATCAGAAACGTGGGGAAAGATGTAATCTGTTTGGGGGGTTTTGAATAATTGTTTGCCCAAATTGTTTGAGTCTTCCTTGTAACTATTTTACAAATTTAAAGTAAATATAAAGGTCTCTCTGAGTGAGACTTCAACCGTCTTGAAGGCAACAAATCTCTTCCTCATCCCCATCCCCCCCGTCACATCTGGCCATTGAATAGCACCAAACCATTTCAGCTACACAGATTGCTTACAAAAGCTCTTCAGATCCTGAATCTACCTTTCCAAATGAAACTTAACCTGGTCCATAACACATTGCCAGGCACAAACATTCCTCTTCTCCTAGGCTTATCAAACAATCTATGGCCTTTTAAATTGGGGTGGATATTGTTTTAGTATGTTAAAATGTTGTGTATTTTTGTGTTCTTATATTGTAAACTGCCCTGTGATCCTCAGATGAAGGGCAATATAGAAATTTAATAAATCATCATCATAAGTAAGAGAATTTAAGCCAATTTATAGCAACGGAAAAATTATTTATTTCCTCATTTCTATATGGCTCTCCATCACAAAATCTCAGAGTGGCTTACAAAAATATATAAAATAATATTTGAAATACAGAAAACGGAAACCAACAGCAGGAAGAAAATACTCCTTACAGACTGTTGACCAAATCAAGCTGTTCCCATGAGCACTCAAAGGCTTGAGTGAAAAGGTGTATCTTAAGCAGCCTATAGACCCGACATCAGGAAGAAGCCTAATGGACCTTCAGAATCAGGGAGTTCCACTACATCTGAGAAGGTGCTACAATGGGTCCCCACCCCCTGAACACTTCTCAGGTGTGCAATTATAAGGAGGGCCTCCTCCACAGATCCTTTCTGCCAGGCTGACACATATTAGGAGAGGCACTCAGTTGGGTCCTTGGATCCCAAACCATTTAGGGCTGTATAAAACATGCAGACCCATGAGAGTCCCATGGACCACAAGAAGATCAAACCTATCCATTCTTAAGAAAATCAGCCCTGAGTGCTCACTGGAAGGACAGATCCTGAAGCTGAGGCTCCAGTACTTTGGCCACCTCATGAGAAGAGAAGACTCCCTGGAAAAGACCCTGATGTTGGGAAAGATGGAGGGCACAAGGAGAAGGGGACGACAGAGGACAAGATAGTTGGACAGTGTTCTTGAAGCTACTAACATGAGTTTGACCAAACTGCGGGAGGCAGTGGAAGACAGGAGTGCCTGGCATGCTCTGGTCCATGGGGTCACGAAGAGTCGGACATGACTAAACGACTAAACAACAACAACAAAGACAAAATAAGTATCTTAAAGTAGACTCCATAGCAAATAGGCACCCAGATCATGGGAAATAACTCACTCAATAACTGAGTAGAGTCATTCTGCACCAGCTGCAGCCTCCAAAGCATCTTCAAGGGAAATGGGTTGAGGGCTGGATGCACCTTATGTCTGAGATCCAGCAGAGTTTTGTTTTCTAAGCAGTACTTGAGTTCTCTGCATGTTCAAGTAAAAGAAAGCAACACTTTGATCAAAATCCAGTCTGCCTTATCAACAGTTAGATGTGACTACGGAACATAGCTGTCAACTTACCGATTTGAAAATAAGGGACCAGCAGCCTTGAAAATAAGGGACCAGCAGCCAAAATAAGTGACCTGCAGCCTCACCTGTTCCAGGCACTCCAGTCTTCCTGTCCTCCTGCAGTCTGGTCAAACTCATGCTGGTAGCTTTGAGAACACTATCCAACCAACTTTGTAACCAGAGGTTCAACTGAATAGAATCTGAATCACATGCACCACAAGGCCTATGCAGCCTCAACTTAAGATGGCTCCCTGGCCTGGCTTTGCACTGCAAAGTTTGCAGCAGCACATGCAACAAAATGGTGTCCAGCATTCAAAAACCCCTCAGCTTGCATTAACTAGCCACACACAAGGCATGCAAGCTCCACCCCCCAGTCGTTCTTAGACTTCTTATTGGGTGAGCAACACAGCCAAGCAACACAGTTGAAGCCTCCCTCCTCCCTGGCCGGCAGGGAGGGAGGGAGAGGAGCTGCTTCCTTTGAAATTTAAGGCACATCATTTAAGGGACATTTAAGGGACATCCATCAATCAGGGACAGCAGCAGGACATGGCACTGGAATAAGGGACTGTCCCTTCAAATAAGGGACACTTGACAGCTATGCTACGGAAGTTTAAATTGGTCAATTTTCTAACCTTCAGTTCTCCACATTTCCAAGTTAGCTGTGATTTTTTTTAAAGTCCTCATGAGAAGTCATCAGAATTTTAGTGTAGTGTAGCTTTATCTTGTAAATGTATGCATGCCATTTTGCCAAAACTGCACTTTTTTTTTGCAGAGCAGTTCCCCCCAAAATAATGCATTTATGTATTTAATTTTCAATAGTATATGCGTGTTTATGAACGCTTTACCCCAATGTACGCATTTATGTAATTACTTGGCTGGAGAATTACACTGCAGAATTCAGATAAGAATGGATTTCAAAAGATGGCTGTATTTCATTCCCGCTTTGTTTTGGAAAGTGCAAATCAAATGTGAACTGAATCAAATTTCTCCCCATCCTTAAGAAGTGACACACTAGAAGTTGGATGGTATTATTTCTGCATCACCATGACAAAGCCTTAATACATAGCATTGTAGGGCAGACCTATTCTGAACACCTTACACTGGATACCGTACTTCAGCATCTCCCATTGCATGCCATTGCATGCTCCATTGTAGCTCTGCAGATCAGATCAGATCAGCCCCAGAAAATTATAGCCCGGTTGCTTCTCCAAGGTAGGAGACAGCTACAGTTCTACAATGCAAGTTGTGACAGAGCTATAACAGCACAGCAAACCCAACTTGTGAGAAAGAGGTTAATACCCTTTCTGAGCCATTATTTAAAGTTCAGAGCCAGCCTATTTTTAGATCGTAGTGTGAGAAGACGTTGGCTGAAAATAGATACAGATCACGTCTCCTTGTAGAATATAGAACATTGGGACACTTCATTTTCAGAGAACATAATTGGTATTTGGGATATAACCTCCCTGCTTTCAACCTTTCGTGGACTGTAAAAAGAGATTTGTTATAAAAACCTCTCATCTTATGTGAGTATTCCTAAGAACACAGAGCACAGCAAAAGGTGGGGCAGGGGTGGATTTAGTTAAGATTCGGTTTTGCTAGCCCATTTTGGGTGTGGCTAAGGTCAAGCTGTCCCCAAGTTTCCATTGTCTTGGTACTGTTTTGGCAGGGTGTACGTTTAGCTCTCAAGCAGTATACTCTGTAGCAGCAGAATATATTATCCATTTCAAAAGCAGACAAATGAAAAATGCACAAGCCCCCACCATTGTCTTCTCCAGTGCCCTGTGGTACTCCCATTATGCTCAGAAGTTCTTTCTTAATAGTGATTTCATTTATTTATATATGGGATGCCAGCTGTACCCAGCAAGAGCAACTCTCCCATGAAAATATTTTATTCATTGATGGACAAGAGGATTTCTAGGTTGGCCTTCATTACACGATCCCAGGGTAGACTGTGCGGCAATAAAAGAGCAATAGCAACAAACAAAGAGAACACTATGAAACCAGATTCAGCACAGCTTTATACAAACAAACAAGCAGCATCATTAAAAATACCCAGGAAGCACAACCTGGGCTTCACATCTGCGGCAGCAACATAATTCCTAATAACTTTTTTTTTAAAAAAAAAAAAAAAAGAGAAACGCCTGGGCAAATGAGGGATTTGTCACCTAGTGTTGAAATGACCAAAGTATTGGCACTAGCTGTGCCTCAAGGGCAGGGCTACCCCACCTTTCTCAGATCAAGGCCTGAACTTTTTTCTTGACAATGTTCCAGGGCTGCATCCCAGTAGCAGGCAAGGCCAAAAGTAAAAGTGGGTGGAGCAGTGAATGTGAAATTGTTTGATTGAATTTATATACCGCCCTATAACTTCACAGAACAAAATCAAAACATAAAACCGCTAAATACATAATAAAAACAACTCAATGACCCCCCCTCCCCCCCCAAACCCCACATTTTTAAAGGGCACAGGATGTAAATCAAATCAACCAGAGGCTTGGTTAAAAAGGAACGTTTTTTGCCTGGTGCCAAAAGGTGTATAATGAAGGCGCCAGGTGAACTTCCCTGGGGAGAGCATTGCACAGACGGGGAGCCACTGCAGAGAAGGCCTGTTCTCGTGTTGCCACCCTACGGACCTCTTGAGGACGAGGCCCACGAAGGAGGGCTTTACACAGTTCAACTTTACACAGCTGGTTAGTTTCTACCTGGACTCTCCCCCCCCCCATCCTCCTTCAAGGCAAGAAAGAGGCACTATCAGCATCACAGAGTTGGAAGTGTTCACAGACACATCCCAGCCAGATAAAAAGAGGGGGTGTGAATCAGGGCTAGTGACAGATGTGTCTAGGGAGAAGGGAGAGGCTAGAGAGAAAGTGGGGCATCAGGAGAACACTGAGGACCAGAGAGAGAAGCTTGGAGGGCCACCTTTGCCACGTGGGCCTGATGTTCCCCACATCTACTGTAAGGGAAGGGTTTCCAAAGTCAGGGTGATACTATGCACATGAGGAAGGCTCACCCAAAAGCTTTTAGAGGAGTCAGAGTGTGTCACCTGACATATTCTGGCCTGCTTTCTTGCTGGCCTCCTTCCCATTCCTTCCTTTGGCCAGAACTGGACAGTCCTGCGAGATTTTCAGAATTTCCAGATTTCCGGGTCAAGACCCCCTGTGTGTTGATATTGCTCTAGTGCACACATTTTAACAATTTGATTAGTGGAGGAGATAATACCAGAATGGACTTCCACTGTGTACAGAAGAGCTCAGGGTGGCAGCTTCGATCATTTTGTTAAACTCTATTCGAATGCAGTGTTTATCTGTCTAGCTCCAAAGTGTTAAGTGCACTGTGCCTTGACACTTACAACATTTTTTGCATTGCCCCCTTGAGCAGTAAGTTCGCAAGGTTTGCCATCATTCCACCTTGGCTGACACCAGGAGACCTGATGTCCCCCTTCCACAGCCAGGTGGTGGCACTTTGTCATTCTGGCCAATATGCAGCATCTGAGTCACTGGCTTGAAAAGATTAGACCTCATGTCCAGCTCTCGAAGACTGCTCAGGCACTATAAAAATCAACTTTGGTGGAATCGCAGAAGTGGTGATTAACATGCAGGCGTGTTTCAGAATAATTCAAACCACTTCTTGGCGAAGGCAGAGGAGTCTTATTTCTTACAGAAATGATCTTTGGTTCATAATTAATTTATAAGTTAGGTGAGATAAACGTAATTGAAATGCTCTTCACCGCAAAAGACATGTCAGGCTGTAATAGGCCCGTAAATTAGCCAGCCTTGGCTTTGAGTCATTTGAATGTTCTTTTTAAGATTCCCTGGCCACATGAGTTACTTAAGGAGATGGAGCCAGGCCACATTGCCTTTTAGGCAAACTTCCAGGGCCACACACCAGTGGTGGTGGTGGGGAAACAAAGGCCAACGTGGGCAGATCCATGGATCTGAATTGGTTAGACTGCAGGCTTCCTCAAACTCAGCCCTCCAGATGTTTTTGGCCTACAACTCCCATGATCCCTAGCTAGCAAGACCAGTGGTCAGGGATGATGGGAATTGTAGTCTCAAAACATCTGGAGGGCCGAGTTTGAGAGAACCTGGGTTAGAGTGTGGTGCTGAAAATGCCAATGTTGCAGGTTTGACCTCTCTATGGGACAGTTGCATAGTCCCGCATTGCAGGGGCTTGGATTAGATGCTCGCCAGGGTCCCTTCCAACTCTACAATTCTATGATTCTATGACTCTTACCTTTGCACGGTAGGCTACATTCCATTCATACAGAAGGCAGAGGCTTCTACCATCCACATATACACACCTCTCCACCCACCACCAAAGCAAACAAGAGACATTCATAAGGCTGAAGGACACAGGCAAAATCTCCTGAAGTACAGGAGCAGGGCTGGTGAGGGCCGTGGTCTTGGGAGAGTTCTGAGGACAGAAGAACATAAGAAACTGTTGGATCAGGTCAAAGGCCCCTCTAGCCCAGCGTTCTGTTCTCACAGTGGCCAGCTAGATGCTATGGGAAACCTGCAAGTAGGATTTGAGCACAAGAACACTCTCCCCTCCTGTGGTTTCCAGCAAATGGCATTCAGTAGCATTGTTGCCTCTCACTGTGGAGGCAGGACATAGTCATCGTGGCTAGTAGCCATCAATTCAATCTGTTTTGTTAGCAGTATGCAATAGTTTGCATGGGGATTTTTAATAATTCATGGACTCCATATTTTTGGGTGTATTTCTCTATCACTTTCCTACCTGCAAAAAAAAGTCTGTTTCCTTTTTCCTTTTTTATTTTAATGTGGATTTGTTGTCCTGGAGCAGCAGACTGCATTAATCCACTTCAATTCCCCAAACTTTGATTTCTGGGTATGTGCTTGAATCACTCCCACAAAAAAACTGGCAGTCTGGAAGTGCCCCAAAATGGAATGAAGGAATGAAGATTCCCAACCTGAAACTATTAGAAATCCACACATTCAGCAGTTCCTCTGGTTTCTGTGCTGTCACCAGAAATTCTGTGTACCCTTTATAGCATGTCCTTTTATTTTAAAAATGAAATCTGGGAGTCTCGGGAGACTGGCATCCAGTGCCACATCCTGTGGTTTGCAGAATCATGACGAACACATTATCCTTGACCTTCCTTATCCAAGCGGCAGGGTTGTGAAAGAAGCATTATTTGGAACAATTTGTTTTGTCTTCATTTTCCATATTAGATGTCCTCAGGATGAGTGGCGTGCCTCGTCCCGTGTTGGCAACTCCATGTCCTCAACTCCATGCATTTTGGGCTTAGAATGACTTGATTCCTGTTCTGCTTTTCCCTTTCATACCACTATGCCTTTTTAGCTCTGTTCTGTAGGCAAAAGGACTAAATTGACTGAAGTCCCACTGCTCCCACTTAACCAGCTTGTGGGATGCAGCCATCATCATAATTTAATCACTCCCCAGACTACTTCTATCTTCTATCCACACAGTGGTAATTGCTAAGGTAATATTTGCTGCTTGTTTGATGCAGTTTTTTAAAAGAGAGAGAGAGTTTGCAGAGGTGACAAAATCCTGTTGGTCCCCCTGCCTTTTTTCTGGACAACTTGCTTGTTTGGATCGGCAATTATTTTTTTGAAAAGATTTTCATTGGTAAAGTTGCTGCATTGAAATAAGTGCTCCTGCACATACACAGTCCAGGAAGTACTTCTGGGCAAATCTGAATCAACAAAGCATGCACAAAAGCACATATTTGTTCCTAACACAGCTGCCACTCGTTTCTGTTGGGTGTACACAGAAGACACTCCTAATGAATCATTGTGTTTTTAACTTCAACTTCTTCCTTGCCAGTCAAGTAGCTGTGTGTATATAGTTTTGTGGTGCTAGATGTCTGAACTAGATTGCCTCTTGATCTTGCCACATTATTCTGTGTCTTTCTCACTTTTCCATTTAATTTCCTTCCATCTGAACATGCCTTTGTGATGACCCCAATTATTTTTCCTCCCATTTTTAGGAGATTGTCAACTTTAACTGCCGGAAGCTTGTCGCCACAATGCCTCTCTTTGCAAATGCTGACCCAAATTTTGTGACGGCTATGCTGAGCAAGCTGCGGTTTGAGGTGTTCCAGCCTGGAGATTACATTATCCGAGAAGGGGCTGTGGGGAAAAAGATGTATTTCATTCAACATGGGGTTGCCGGTGTTATCACTAAATCCAGTAAAGAGATGAAGTTGACAGATGGCTCTTACTTTGGAGGTGAGTACAAAGGAAATGTATGCCTTGAGGTTTATATATAGAGGGAGTGAATGCAGATTAAACCCTTTGGATTCAGGAAGGTTATGAAGACAACATAGCACATCTGTTGGGTATATTTTCTCTTCCTTCCTTGAAGATTGTGGCAACAGGATACAGTAACTCATCTGAAAGCTTTCTACTGCACTCATTGCTAAATTGCCAAGAAGGATGGCCTGTGTCCTGATTTGCTAGTTCACTCACACTTCCACAGCATTTTGATTGCTCATTGGTTAATGGTTCACAGAAAAATGTTTAAGTTAATGCTGTATAAAAACATTGTGTTTTGGGGGGACAGTGGTTGATACGAAATGACTGGTTATGGTCTTCAAAAGTCATTGCTTGATGCTGCCATCATTGACAAATGCATGCGTGAACTCACTATGATGCTGTTTATATGCAGTCGCCCAGCACATGGATGTCTATTTGGCACAAAAAGAAACATGGCAGGACCTGCATTGGGTTATTTCCAACTGTATTTTATGTACCACTGGAACATGCACAATGGCACTTCTTCTCATTCCCCAGGAAGCTCTCCATGTCCTCTGATCTGCTCTATAATGTTGGGGGGACTCTCTGGAGCAGATTTGGGAGCTGAAGGGGCTTAAGAGGGAAGAGAAGAAAGGGAAGCTCCATTCCACAAGTATAATACTGCCCATGTGATGTTCAGTACAACCAATTGGCTTCTTCATGATTGTTTGTATGCAGTGACCATACTTAATGTTGCATATGCTGGTGCGTGGCAGCAAGGACAGTGGATCTGGAAGCAGTACTCCCCAGAGCAGTAGGGAAAGATGTCTTACAGGTATTGCTGTTCTTTAGATAGTACTTTTGGCGGTCTCCTACGTCAACATGGTAATAACTTCTTGAGGCGGGGAGAGAGAGCAATCTTGCAGCAACTTCTCTTTCAGTTTGATTATACTTAGGATTAATGGCAAATAAATGTTTTCCGTGCCTTATGAGAGACTAGGTGTGCAAAGATTCAATTAGCATAATATTATTTTGCATGGAAATAGCTTTAATCTTTGAATGCTTTCATTTTTATTAAACCTCAGAGATAGGCTTGCCATTTCCTGTCAAGTCTCCTATCCATTTGTGTTTATGAGTTTCAATAGCTTCTAACTAAGAGAATGGAGCAATATAACTTATCTAGCTCACGCATGCACCAAACCGCCCAATTTTGATAATGAATCTGATAAGTGTACAGTGATACCTCGAGTTACAAATGCCTCAGGTTACAGATTCTTGAGGTTACAAACTCCGCTAATCCGAAGTAGTACCTCTGGTTGAGAACTTTGCCCCAGGATGAGAACGGAAATCGTGTGCCGGCGACGCAGCAGCAGCAAGAGGCCCCATTAGCAAAAGCACGCCTCTAGTTAAGAACAGAACAAATTAAGTTCATAACTAGAGGTACCACTGTATTTTTCATTTTTAACTCACACAATATTAGCCTTCCTTAGAGCATAATCTCCTACATGGTGCCCATTCTAGTTTTGACCCCTTCGTCTTCCCTGCTGAATTCTACAAGTGCAACACTGAGGCTGTGGGAGGAAGAAACTGATAGGCAGTCAAGGAGCTGTCAGGCGAATACAAATCATTCATAGAGCAGGAAAGAACTTGAGACATGGAATGCAATTAGCTTTTATTCACAGAAAGTAAACAACACAGCAGAGTCCCTGCGGCTCATCTCACCTAGCTTGAAGACGTTGCTGGAACTGACCACTGACTCTGCCTTCCCCCTCTAGCCTCTCACTCCTGATCCCTCCCAAGCAGCCGTAGACTGCGGCGAGGGGGTGGAGTTCTTCTCTGTGCCTGTCCTGCTTGGCCCGTTGCTCAGCAATGTCCTGGACTCTCCTTGAGCGGAGGGTGTCAGAGGCGGAGGAGAGCCAGCAGGACTGGGACTGTCCAGCTCCTGAGCAGCAGGGGCAACCTCTGACCCCTCCCTGTCTGAGTCGGCACTCACACTGAGACTCTCTGCCTCGAACCCTGCCCTGAAAGGGCCTCCTTCTTCTGACGCCCCCTCCCTCCCTAATCACTTAGCCCTCCTGCATCTAGCATCTCCCAGCTTGTCCCTTCTGTGAACTGGTCCCCTGTGTCCTACCATCACTGTCCTGGGTCTAGGTTGTCTTCTTCTGTGTCATCCCTGGGGGGCTCTTGGGCTGGCAATGCCCACTACCATTCCTCATGCAGCCAGTCCCTGACAGCCACCCTCTGAGCTGGTTGTAAGGAAGAACGCAGATAGGTGAGGCCAGCTGAGTTTAGTGGGACAGCGCCCCATTTGCTCTAATAGACCAGCTTCTCCCGCTTGGGATTCTGAGTGTCTTCACCACTAGAGATGTCAAATTAGCATAGTTGCAGATAGTACAATAAGCCCAGCTTATCTTAGTCACCATAGTGACTGTTTAGGAATGGATCAGTCTGTTGTTACCTTGTATGCATTTGGACTCTGCCTTGTTTTTTTAGCCCATTTACAAATTTCACTGTGCCTCCTTCTCTCTCTCTCTCTCAATTTGTGTATGTGTTTATTCGTACAGCGCCATCTATGAAGATGGCACTTTGCAAAGAATAGCTTTGACAGGTCGCTACCCTGAGGGGATTACAATCTAAAAATAGACACAAAGGAAACCTGAGGGAAAGGAGAGGGCCATAGAGGCCGGAATAAACAAAGGGAGGATATGTCATTATTTCAGTTACATATACTTCAGTTAGTTATACCTAAAGTAGTGAAATATATATGTATATTTGGGCCAGGGGGGCAGGCGGGGTGTGTGTGTCTTCCTTTGACAGCTTTGTATCTGATGGAAGTACATTCTAGTGCATGGACTGCAATATATTTGTTTGCTTTGTCTTTTTTTAATGGGTTGTGTTTTGTTTTTGCGATAAAGAGCCATTTTCCATTTACTTCCTGCTAGTTGAAATGCCCAACACATGAATACGAGCCTATCCCTCTGCATTTAATAACTGAAAGACACGTAACTATAGCAATGTTGATTTGGAATTCAGCAGAACAGCAATCTTGCCAGCAGGTCAGCAGTAGGCCCTGGTTTTCCCCCCACCCACAAGTATAGAGTGCTTTCGGATAAATACTGCAATTGTTTCATTTTGTTCCCCGCTGTGTGTCATTTGCTGCTGAATCCCCTCACTGCTTCTTCAGCCCACACTAGATGTGACATGCAGTCTCGTTTTTCCTTCACCTGACTATTTTTTTATTTAAAAAAAAACCCAAAGCAGCCTTGGGGAGGGTTGTTGCTAATCCTTTCCCCATATCTATTTTTCTGTTAAAAGTCACCCCACTTCCTCCCTCCCTCTCTAGCTTCTCCCCATATAGGGGGAAGCAGATGAAGAAAGATGCATCTAACAGAAAACCCAAGAAAGCAGGTTTTATATGTTATATAGTCTGCATATGTGACTACAGTCTGCATGCAGTGTAGGTCAGTCTTTCCCATATCCTGGACCCAAACTGTTTGGGGCTTTGAACATAGGAAGGGACATAGGAAACTTCCTCATTCCAAGCCAGATTATTTGCTTGTTGTTGTTGTTGTTTAGTCGTTTAGTCGTGTCCGACTCTTCGTGACCCCATGGACCAGAGCACGCCAGGCACTCCTGTCTTCCACTGCCTCCTGCAGTTTGGTCAGACTCGTGTTTGTAGCTTCAAGAACACTGTCCAACCATCTCGTCCTCTGTTGTCCCCTTCTCCTTGCAGTCCATGGGATTGACTCTCAAGAGTCTCCTCCAGCACCATAATTCAAAAGCATCAATTCTTTGGCCATCAGCCTTCTTTATGGTCCAGCTCTCACTTCCATACATCACTACTGGGAAAACCATAGCTTTTACTATACGGACCTTTGTTGGCAAGGTGATGTCTCTGCTTTTTAAGATGCTGTCTAGGTTTGCCATCGCCTTTCTCCCAAGGAGCAGGCTTGTTTGTTTTTGTTTTTGTTTTATAACTTCTTCATTGATACTTATTTGTAGCTATACAAAAATACAAACCCATTACAAAATATCTTTTTTTTAATATAATAGACTAAGATAACCAGATACTTATTTGGAAAAAGAACAAAGTCAGAAAGAGGAAAAGGCAAGAAAAAGAGAAACCCATTCTCTCTCATACACACACACCAAAAAAAGAAAGAAAGAGAGAAGGGGAGAGAAAAGGGAAAGAAAGGGTGGGAAAACTAAAAAAAAAAAAAAAACCAAAATGAGCAAAAGGGTCATTTTTTGATCTAGCTTAATATTGCCCACACGGACTGGCAGCAGCTCTCCAGAGTTTCTGGCAGAGGACATTTCCAGTTGTAGTTGGAGATGCTGGGGATTGCACCAGGGAGCTTCCACATACAGAGCAGGTTTTCTGCCACTGCGCTACAGCCCTTCTCCATTATCGGCATGATAACTAGCACCTGGGACTGGGCTTGTAAGCAGGTGGAAAGCCAGTGCAATTGTTAAAGTACTGGTGCCATGAAGTCAGAATATGGGGCTGTTGCATTCAGTACCAAGTAAAACCTCTAGGCACGTTCAAGAGCAGCACCATGTAATGTGTGTTGGATAAACTAATCTCAAAATGACAAGATCATCCTTATCTACTTGAGGGCAAAACTGGGCCAAAGAGCCTTACCAGAGAACACACCTGTTCCTTCAGGAGAAGTACAATATTTTGAGCATCCCCACCGAGTTGGGCCTTCCTTTTTACCACCAGTATTTCCATCTTACATAAAACACTTGTTGGATGTTTAGGATTGCAGGTTTTTTAATCTGAATACATCTGCATGCTATCTGCATGCACCTTTCCAATTTAGCTAAGTTGTCTGGTTTCTGTGTACAAGATTCCATTGCAGGATCAAGGCCCAGTGTATTGTAAAAGTCCACAGTGTTTGCTTATCCATACAGAAATACATAGCTAAATGATAAAGGAAGAGTGAGCTATGTCTTTTAATCCATGAATGTAGCCTGCCCCCAGCCACAATGACTCAAGTCCCAATAGACATCTCCTCTTCTCTAATCTTGGACCATGCTATAAAAGGAACAAACCTCTTGTGCTGCACACTTTCATCATTATTCTTAAGGGATCATGCAGTTGGTTAAGCCTTTCCTATATGTGACTTGCTAGTTGACGGTAACCCTTCTCCTATCCAGACTTGCTAATTGATGATCATCCAATCTTTTCAAAGTTCAATGTATGTCTGTACAAAGACTACCTAATTGCAGCTGGTTACACTAGACAGGGTGGTATGTATTGAGTTTCCCGACAACAACAGCTAATTTCTGGTTAGCTTAAAATGGGTGCTAATCTATCACAATGTTTACTAAGTTACATCCTGTTGCAGGAAGCAATCTGTTGGCAAAACTACTGGGTGAAATTTCAGACTTGGCTGGCAGTTAGGCATGGCATTAATGTCTTTCTTGAATCCCATGATTCAGAACTGCGTCAAATCCTTCACTTTGGATTTTTAATTTTTAATTATTATTTTTTTAAGAAACAAGCCTGGTGGGTGCAGGAAAATAGAAAACCGAATCATAACACATTAAGCCCTTGATGCCATTGAGGTCACTGGGAATCTTTCTTCCCCTGTAAAATGCCTTCCTCTCTCCAAACAGATGTGAACAGTGCTGTCAAAATGATATTTTCCATTGTACCTGGAACTTCTCACAGTCTTCACTGCATGCAGTACACTAGAGCAGGGGTGTCTAACCTCTGCTCAGAGGTCGAATGTGGTCTTCCATTCCTCTCACCAGCCCTTGGTACATTCCCACATGGCACTCCAGGCCTGACCTGTACCTTCAAGGATCCCCCTCCCCCATGAACTGTGATAATACCTTTCTTGGTTTGAGAGATGAAGGTATGTAGAAACCTCTGGCCTTTGCATGGCTGGAATGCAGCCTGCTATACAAAGCTAAGAGTCATACTCATTGCTCTGCCTTCCTTGGCCTCTGGCCTCACTTTCCACTTGCATGCAGCCCCCAGAAAGTTGCCTGCGAAGAAATGCAACCATCTCAGGCTGAAAAAGTTCCCCGTCCCAGTGTTAGAGGCAGAGAGTAGGAGACAGAATCACCATCTAAGTAGGAAGAAAGACAGATGGGTGGGAGATGGAGTTTGGAGGTGTGTGTGTTGATAGCAGCGGTGGCTGACTTTGGGGTCTAAAATTTCATCAGTGCCCTGTGCAATGCCAAAATTCAGTGTGCCCTCACCTCTTGTACTCCATTCTAAATAACACTCGCAGCATCTCCCACGCTCTGCACCCTCCCCTAAATCCATCTCTGATAGCAGAGGAGCAGGAGTTCTCAATTTCTATTAAAATCTGAGCCAGAGCAGATCTTTTAGAGCCTCAATTCTCACCTCATATTTAAGCCAAGTATTCCAAGCCAAAAACATTCTTATTTACACAACAAGAAAAACGAAACTGTGCAACACCTGTAATCTCAGAAGTCTCCCTGAACACAGACCACTATTCATTATGTGATTACCTGATTTGTGACCCAACTATTGTTAATTGTCTTTAGGATTTTATCCTCTGTGATATTTTAAAGGATCCTTACACAAAAGTTTGAGGAACGTTTTGTTTTTGTTTTTGTTTTGTTTTGTTTGTTTTGTTTTTACAGTGCAGTTGAGGTAGACACATTAAGTAGATAAGAATTACGTTTGGATAAACAATGGAGTTAAGAAGTAAAAGATCAGAAACGCAACGTTTGAAGGATCCTTTGCACCAGTGATACCTTCCATCTTAATAGACATCATAATGACTTTCCATTAAATATTTCCCATCTTGATGCATGGATGGCTCACTGAGAAGGCTTTGTGATTAATTTTAAACAACGATGCATGTAAATTGCTTCCCTTTCTTTCCAGCTAATTTAAATGGTGTGCTGTTTTAGAGTTCATTCAGTATGAGCTTTCAGTTTCTGCTGCATCCCCTCACCCCAGTGCACACACACTGCTCTGGATAACGCAAGAAGAACCTGTTCCTGGTCACTTCCTAACCTTCTACTTCCTATGGGTGGGCAAATGGATACTTTGGGTCATTGAACCTACATCTGTACTTAATAAAGTTTAGCTCCTGCTGCTTGTTCAATTTCTAATGACAGTTACATCTGAGGGGGTGTACTTAAATTAACACCAGAGCAGTGAGTTGGTTTGGTGGTGGTGGTGTTTTAAAAAAGAGCCAAAATGCTGTAGTTTCAAGTACATTTTTGTACATGCACATTGGGGCAAGAATGCTCACACAAGCTGTGTGCACCCATCACATCAGATTTCAGCTTTACCAACAGTGCAATCCTATACAAGCAGTGATCAGTCCTATGCAGGTCTGGGGGGGAAAAGTAGCAAGCCTATTTTGCAAGATTTAGGGATTTGGGGAGAAGAGGGGATGAATTGACATTGACAAAGCTAAACTAGTGTAAAATCCAACTATTGTGTAGATTGCTGGAATTGTATACTGTAATTTTGGAACATTTTCCATACATAAAGGCAATGGAAGTTGGTGCATCTGCATGAATGGACACTGTCCCACCAGCCTCAACCTGCCACCACCTGTCTACCTTCCTCCTTAAAACCAGTCAATGGGATGGCACTGACTGCCATCTTCTTGCTTCTCCTTCTCCTCCATCTCAGTGGGATTCAGTGCCCTTGTGGGATTCAGCAGGGAGGAGGACGGGGACAAAACTTGAATAGCAAATGGATAATAGTTGAATTTTGGATTTTTAATGTATTTCTAAAATAAGACTGGACACTGCAAGCTCCAAACTGTTTAAGCCAACCTACAGGCAAAATAATTCCCTCTCCCTTCAAAGGAAGGGTTTGTGAATTATTACAGTTTTGCTTCCATAACTGTATTGCCTGGGTGTGGGTTGCTGACTAGGCAAAAGAGCCAAGTTTAAGCATTTTGCTGTTGCTTGCAGTATATCAGGGCACCAGCACTCCTCTTTTTGTATTATCTTTAATGTTTTTATTGTGTATGCATGATTTCTGACAGTAATGTAGCCATATCAGAACAGGATATTGCCTTTCAGTCTGTTTAGGTTGCTGAAGACTTTGACCTATCTGCTTATGGAGTTCTTCCCTGGTTTAGAGGAGCAGCTATCTGTGTTTTCTAGATCAGTACTGTACAATTATGAACTGGGAAGCAGTGTTACATTGCATTATGTACGAGAAAATCCCTTTTAATTAGGCTCTGTGTACTCTGATGTCACCACATCATAACGCATAAGATTAGTGAAAACAAATTCAGCATTGCCTTGTTCTTTGTAATGCAATCTGCCATTCTGTGCTTCCTTTGCACAGTTATGTATTTTTACACTTTGCCATACTGCAAAAATGGATATGACGAAAGCTGTGACCCACCATGTTAACTTTAAGCACATTATATTTTGGCTGTGTGTTTCATTTTGTTTGAAATGTTGGTCATTTTAAACCACTGCTCGGTCATATGAAACACATTGGATGTCTTTGCTGCCCTTTCATGACTCCACAAATCTGCTGCCTGAGGTGGCCAGCTCACTCTGCCTAATGGTAGGGTTGGCCCTGGTGGCTCACCTCCATGAGGATAAAACAAGGACACCTTATGTGCTACCATGGGCAATACAAACAATATAAAGCTGTTGCGCTTAAGTCCTGCTTGCTGGGTTCTCATGGGCATCTGCTTGGCTACTGTGAGAACAGGAAGCTGGGCTAGATGGGCTTTTGGCCTGATTCAGCAGGACTGTTCTTTTTATATATATACTGTATTTTCTGGCATATAAGACTACTTTTTAACCCAGGAAAATCTTCTCAAAAGTCGGGGGTTGTCTTATACGCCAGCTACAGCAGCAGCTCCTGCAGCAACTCCCCACCAAAGGACAAAACAACAGCAAATTAAATCAGAAGGCACCAAGCTCTCTAGATGAAGCAGAAATACGCTTGAAAATTGGCCCCAGAAGCCCCCCCCCCAATCACCAGCAACAGAATGACCCTAACTGCTCCCGGTAGTAGACCATGTGGTCCAAAATGGCAGCCTCGTGTTGCCCCAGCAACTAGACACGTGGCCGCTGCCTCAGCCCAAGCAGCCCCCGCAGTAAAAGAAAAGGAAAGGCTCACACCAATGGCAGGGAACCAACAACAGCATTAAGCGCACCCCCAGCCACTGGGAAGTGGAGCAGTTTTCCAAGCCGAACTGGAGACTGGTTTTTTTTGTGTGTGTGTGTGCGTGCGTTGGAAGAGGGGTAGTCTTATACGGCGAGTATACCCCAAACTCTGTATTTTAACTGGAAAAGTTGGGGGTTTTCCTATACGCCCAGTTGTCTTATACGCCAGAAAATATGGTATATTATTGTGGGAAACAGAATTCTGGACTAGATGGAGCACTGGTCTGCTCCATATGGGCTCTTGCTCTCCCTTTCTAACGTTGATGGGTACAAATCTTAAGATTTATGAGCAAACAGAGCTGAGAACTGGTGACAGATGCTGGAGTCCGAAGCTGCATTTCTCTGTAAGGGAGAAGGATGTGCATATTAGAAAAGTGATTGACTGAATCCTCCAGCCATTTACTTAGTGTGAGCGGAAATCCGTTTGCTTGGAGTTCTTGAGGAGTCTTTAATCCATAATGAAATGGAGGGTCGTAAGAATTATCAATAAATGATTTCAACATCAGTAGAATTTAATAATTTCTTAGATTCCCTCCTCCAACCACAAAGAACTTATAGCTTGACCAATGAACCCCACAGCCAATGGGATGCAAGAGTGTTTGATAGATAGACCTGGCTGAGTCCTATTCTTCCTTTGCCTGCTGAAAACTACCATATGGCCTAGATAAACAGCTTGCCCGTTTAGACAGCAACATAATATGCCTGGTACATGATGAAACACCCACTCCCTGCTGAGAAATTAAAGCTGAAGTCAGCTTTCCTCAGCTGGAAGGATATAATTCATTACAGCCTATAATTTGAATTCTGCACCAGATGACAGAAAAGGCCTGGGTTCACTTGGAGGAGGCAGGACAATAAATACATACCTTCCCGCAGAAAAATGTATAGCAGTCTGGCCAATCCATATAGGAGCATAGAGTTGGAAGGGAACCCAAGGGTCATCTAATTCAACCCCCTGCAATGCAGGAATATGGAATAAAATACAACTGCACCCTATGTTTCATTTATATCCTGCCTTTATTCTAATGAGATCAGAGCAGTCTACGTAGTCTTTACCCTACTTTGATCTTACAGCAACCCTGTTAGATAGGTTTAATATCTGAGGGGGATTGGAACCTGGATCTTTCCAGTCCTAGGCCAGCCACCACACCACAGCAGCTCTGTAACACCCAAGAAGGAGGGGAAAACAAAAAAGAATTGTCTGTGCCATTATTTATTGGTAAGCTTTGCAATGATCTGTGACAAACAGATTTGAGAGCTCAGGTGTTCCTTAAATATCATTATGGAGTAATTGCCAGTTGCATGGACTGAGCTGGCGTTCATAGAGTGTCTTTGGCTGATATGACCACTAGGACCAGGGCTGATGGACAATCAATGTTTCTCCTTATACAAAGCTTTAAAATTAATAGCTCCATGCACCCTTTTCGTTCTTCATTTGTGCTTGTGCCATAGCTGTGGTCTTTTAACAAAGGGCAGCATATAAATGTTATAATAAAGAAATAAATGGAATTACAGGTTTTGTAAGGGTGATGTCTGTTGGCTTAGCAGTGGAGGCTGGTCCATAAAGGCCCTACCAACCCCAGTCGGTTCTCTGCTAGCCCCCATTGGCCTGCCTTCTTACTTGGAAGTTTCAGTATTGCCCTTGCCATACTCAATATAGAGGAAGATGGGGAGATAACTTGAATTAGTTTCTGCACCTCAGATTTCTCTTCATGATTTGTAGATGCCTCTCTAGAAGTCCTACCCTCTTACTGAAAGCCTTGAGACAAGCTTAGCTGAACACTAATTCTACATTCCAAAGGCATTACGACTCAATTTGCTTTGGAGATATGTGACGCCATCTGTTTTAGGGGCAGCACGAATCATGACTCCCCCCCTTTTAATTAAACCTCTAATTGTCATTATGCAGTTTGGCCTGAGGAAATAAACTGATGCTTTTTAGCATTGCCTTGCTGCCTTCAGATGGTTCTCTTCCCATTAGGAAAGTGATCAACCTTCTTGGTTTTTAAAAGCAGTTTTCATGGGAGGAGTTGTTCATAAAGACCAAGTAACTTAAAAAATAAATAAATCTGCCATTGAATGAAGCTAGTGCATAATTTTTAATTGGGGCTTAGCTAAATTTTTGTGTCTTTCAGTTTTAATGTCAGGTGTTGCTTTTAGTGTCAGGTGTTCAGCAAAGGAGAATCTTGTATGAAACAGCTAAGTAAATCATGTGAACACAAAAAACAGAGCGGTGAAAATGCAGAGAGGGAGAGAGAGAAAGGGCATCAAGAGACTGCATTCCTAAGATAGTTCACAGAACATCTAACAGGAGCCACTGAACCTTTTGAGGCCGGCCACTGTGCAGTCCCTGCAATTTGTAAGACCAATGTCATCAAGTTCTATCCCACCCAACTGAGATGAAATGCAAGCCAAAATGTATTCCATCCCTATACTCTGAATCTTTCTTCCCCCATCCTAGTCCATGTTATCTATAAGCCAGGTAGGTGGTGTACCAGTCAGATAGTCATGTGCCCTACTTTACAGCCCTCTGCTTGGAGAGCTCTGTTTGAAGGAATCTTCTCGATAAAGACTCATAAGAAGGGTAAATATAGAATCATAGAATTGTAGAGTTGGAAGGGACCACAAGGGTCATCTAGTCCAGCCTCCTGCAATGCAGGAATCTTTTGCCCACCGTGGGGCTCAAACCCACGACCCTGTGATTAAGAGCCTCATGCTCCACCAGCTGAGCTACCTGGGCCCTTGAAGTTGCCTATCAACAACTAGCAGGCTGAGCAGCCACAAGTATCACCAGATCACAGCCTTCCCCGCTGCAGTGAGATATATTTCTATGTAACTTACAACCATCATTTCTAAATTTGCATTTATACATGTAATCCAGCATACGTACATGTTGGGGTTTTTTTTAAAAAAAATCTCTGTCCTCATTTGTCCTCTCTTTTGGTGATGTTATCAGTGTCCATCCTATTTGCCATTTGCATGGACTGAGCTGGCGTTCATAGAGTGTCTCACAGGGCTGTGTCTCAGTTCTAGCTCAGTTGGGAAGCTCTGTTAAATACTGTGTGACACCCTCCTTTCCAGGCCTCAAGAGCTTCCCTGAGCTGCACCTTCTGGGCTGGCTCACAACCACACAGTTTTCTGGAACCTTTTAAAAAAGAAACTACCCTTGGTTCTTTCCTCCTGCTTCCTTCTGGCGTACAGGACTTGGATGAGAAATAGACATAATGCCAGGTGGTCAACTGAGAGCACAAATGCACACACAAACAGAAGTGTGTTCCCACAATCACACAAAAAGCAAAAGCACGGCTCAAATTTTAATGAGAGTTGCATAGTTGATCTTTTAATTGGGCCAGGATAAAAAAAGAAAGCTGGAAATACAGTCATACCTTGGGTTACAGCCGCTTCAGGTTGCGACTTTTCGGGTTGCGGACTGCCAAAACCTGAAAGTACAGGAACAGGTTACTTCCGGGTTTCAGCGGTCGCACATGCGCAGAAGCGCAAAATTGCAACCCGCATGTCATAGCTGTCAACTTACAGATTTGAAAATAAGGGACCAGCAGCCTCCAAAATAAGGGATTTTCCGGGCACAGGTATGTTCAACTTCTGAGCCCCTCTGAGCCAAAGGCAGAAAGCCCAGCCAGCAGCCCAACGAAGCCTCATCAATAAGGGACAGCAGCGGGACATGGCACTGGGATAAGGGACTGTCCCGCCAAATAAGGGACGCTTGACAGCTATGTCGCACGTGCGCAGATGCAGGTTGTGAACGCTGCAGGTTGCGAATGTGCATCCCGCACAGATCACGTTCGCAATCCGAGCATCCACTGTATAATCAAATAATACAGACCTAGAGGTCTAGGTAATCTAGTCATTTTCCTGGCTAGTCCTCTTCACTCAGGATGTCCCAAACCTTGTGTAAACACAGGAATCTGCCTTATACTAAGTCTATGTAGCTTAGTATGGTCTGCACGGACTGGCAGTGGCAGGATTCTTTCTGTCCTGCCTGGAGATTCCCGGTGATTGAACCTGGAAGCTTCTACATGCAAGCAGATGCTCTACTAGTGAGCTGTGATCTGAAGACCTTTAATTCTGAAGTAGCTATAAAAGAGCAGGTGAGGCATGGAATGCAACACAAGACTCAAAAACCAATCCGTCAGGCATGAATCACTGTAGTAAATTACAGTTCTCTGTGCAGCACAATAAGCACCAGTTGGATAAAAGTCAGATATGCTTCAGTTTAACACGGGGAATTCCAATACATCTTTCTTTAAAAGATTCCCCCTTCCAAACGAAAGAATGAACTCAGAATGCAGAGATAAGGGCAAAATAAGAGACTGAGGGGAAAATATTTTACATACCTTCTGAGAACTTTCTGCTAGCATGCTAAAATAGCACTGTAAAATTGTCCTAACTGGGATTATGATTAGTAGGCAAAACTGAAATGAAATGAAGGCAGCTCAGAGAAGGTGTGTGATTAAATAGCGACAATATTTATTAGTTACACAGCATATTTTAAAAATCAGGTGTTCTAACTAAATTTTAAACAAAAGACTCTGCTCTCCAGTCTTGTAAGGGGGAAAAAAGACATTTAAAAAGTGGTGCAACGAAATTGAAAGAATGGCCTCTTTAAATGATAAAGCGTGTCTCACTAAAGGAGAGCATGTGTTGCGGATGGGGCCAGGCAAAGCACCCCGTAGTTGCCAGGCAGGATAGATTGAAGGGGCCTGGCTTGGATTGGTGGTTGGTGTTGCTGGGGTAAATTTGATGTTGCCAATTTGGGGGTGGGAACAGTTGTTATTTAAACAAGGTTCACAGCAAGCTGCTTTCTCTTTCGCTGTGGGCACTGGATCACCCGCCCTCCCTCCCTTTTGGGCTTGTGCTTTGACCTGTCATGGGGTCGTCCGCCTTGGTGCGGGGGCCTGGTAGGAATTTTTCCATTTCGCTGATTAGTGTGTGCCATTTGGTTTTTTCCTACAGTGTAGCAAATCATCACAACTTGTAAGGTTGGCGGTTAGGCATTGGTTTAAATTGGTTGGTGGAGGGGTATGGATTGGCTGTGCCGGCCCCTCCAATGCTGCTGCTGCACGGGAATTCCGTTAAAGGAATTCAGGGGCTTACCATCCTTTTGTCCAGACCCCTGGAATCGGGTTTGGGCCGCATAATCCCCTGGGAGCATGCGGGGAGAAGCTGAGGGTCTGTGCCGCAGTCCCAGTTATCCCTGATCTTGTTCCTCCACACTGGCTTTCACTGGAATCCAGGAGTCAGTGCTGTCCCCCAAGGCGGGGGGGTGCAGATAGTCATAACCAATGCCTAAGCAACCACTCACAATTTGTATGTTTAATAAAGTTGTGGCCAAAATTATGCCAAAAACCTTAAACAAAATTTATGAGTGATGTGTGAGTTATTGGGGTAGGAGTGTTTTGGGGGACATCAGCACGCAATGTGAAATGCTTTGCACCCTTCACCATGTTGTGAGCCGATCCTGCTACATCTGTGGGCCCTCCTGCTCATTCTGCTGAAGGGAACCCTACACTCCACCCCAAAAGCACCTTTGACTCACCAGATGTTATTGGACCTCCATCAGCCCCTGCCAGCACAGCCATTGGTCAGGAATGCTGGAAGAATATCTAGAGGACCATCGGCTCCCCATACTTTCATTGGACCTAAAATGTAACATAATGGATCATCTAAATATTTAAGATAATTTTATATTTCTCATTTGAATCTTCTGTCTTGTCTAGCATTCACACTCATTGCTTATTTTTATTTATTTCTAAGTATTAATATACAACAAAATCATAAAATATCTAGTTGGTGTACAACATTTAAACATTAAACACCGTTGAAAACGATATGGACAATCATTAAGGTGATTGGCTAATCAAAAATACACACAGATGTCCTGCTTTCAGAATGCTTGTTATCCACAAATTCTTGTGCGTGTGCGTGTGCGTGAGAGAGAGAGAGAGAGAGAGAGAGAATCACCCCAATTGGTTTTTGGTTTTTTAAAGAACCATGCAATGCGTTTTACTAAGCTGTCAGATAAGATTGATGAGAGTTCCTCCTCATTTAAATTTCTCCTACGATACGCCTGAATTTTCCGCTAGGATTTATAAATGAAGCCAATCAGATTCTGTCTCTGGGTGGTTTAAAGGTCGATTGTGGTTATATGGATTGGGCCCATAGGAAGAGGGCAAGCAAATTGGTGAGGCCTCTGAAAGCCACCAAGGTCCCACATAAACCTGGAGCTGGCGCTGATGCCAACAGACACACCCAAGGAATCTCTGGATTTTTTTCAACCACCCACTAATCACAATTCCAGCCACATATTGTGCCAGTCCCAGAAGATAACAACCAGCAAGTGTAGATAGTGAAATGGACTCCATGCAACCCTGTGCAAATGTCTCCCACAAACACACAGAACACACGACCAGGTGCCTTCATGGAACTATGGGTAGGAAGTCTACAAAGAGAACTCTGAGGATTCTGAATTTGAATCCACTTAGGAACAACACGTCCACTCGGGGGGGGGGGGATAAAATAAAATAAACCATGGACTCTTGTATTGATATCTCTGTGAAGGGAGCCAGAATTTTTGCAGAGGAAAGTGGTGTGACTAAGAACGAATGTACGTTACAATGTTACAGCTCTGAAAATTCCATGAGGGCAGATGTCCAGTGTTCTCTGATGACTCTATTGACTTAGTATTATAACACCATCTATTTTGCAGGTATAACGTGACTCTGTTGTCAGGGGCAAGATGAACTCCTGAGCGATCGCAGAATTTTGGCCAGTTTATCATCTTGCTTGACAAGAGTCCCTCCAATATTATTTCAACTGAGCTTGTGTGTGTGTGTGTTTTCAAGCATTGTGTGTTCCACCTGGACAAAGGGGTTTAGAAGCAATTGTATCCCCCTATCAGGAACACAGCTCAAGGATATAGGATTGCTCTGTTAGCCATATACAGTAACTATTTTAGTTAACCACTTCCAGGATATCAATTGCTTGCGATTTAACTTTTTTGGGGGATCAAACTTTTAAGAGGTTTCATAGGAAAGTGGAAAGATTTCTATATGAATTCCAGAAGTTCCCTTCCTCTCTTGCAATGTTTCCCCCCCCCCTCCAGAACTAGAGGGTGGCCATTAATATCACACAGAATTATATTGGTCCCGTGGGATCAAGTTTCCTGCAAGAAATGGCACAGGGCTCATGAGCCAATGGTTCTTCACAGCACTGTTTCAGTTGCAGGGATTCCCAAAGTGATAGTAAATGATAACCTCAAGTTAATTTAGTGTGATCCTCATATTAACGATTCACAAAATGCTATATATATCCTCTTTCACTCTGTTGATGAAGCTGCATGCACAGGGACATGTTAATAAACTGTTCTAAGCAGGGTTTGCCTCTACCAGAGCCTCTACCAATGTGGCAGCGCGGTTCCAATTTTGAAAAATTCATTTGGATGCCATCTCTAGCTAATAATGCGATTGCTAGCATTTGGGAATGTCTCTGTATTGCTAACTGAATCCTTATTTTTAATATACAGCAAGTATGCTAATCACAACTGGGTCCAGCTTTGCAAATACTGGAAATGTGTGTCCTTTGGAGGGAGATGTGGTGGGTGTCCATCTTTGGAACACAGTGACTCCTAATTTCCCTCCTACAAATGGAATGGAGTTCAAGTTCATGGAAGAGGGCTTCCCCTCCTGCCTTGCAGTCGTGCTGCAACCTTGAAATCTGCTGCTAAGGGTGGGGGAAACCTTGAGAATAGTGTGGGATATGGTGCTAGGACTGCAGCAGGAAGAGGGAGTTCGAGGAACTAAGCCTCCCTTCAGTGAGTTAAGTCCCAAGACAATAGAATCACAAGGGCAACACATGAGGGAGAGGCACATTTCTCCATTTCCCCCACCCCAGAGCAATGAAGCCTGGGGCAAAAAGCACCTGTGTCCCATCTCCCAACGTGTTGTTCATGTGTATGGAGCACATGAAGAGGTGTTTGATTGGTGGGGCAGACCCTTGAGGGAGGGAGCATGTTAGCTTCCTTTATGACAACGCAAGGAGGGCAGTGAGAAGAGGAACATCCACCTAGAGCAGCAAAATAGGCTGAGCGCAGTATGGGATCTGCATCTACTGAGAGAGGTTGGTAAAAAAGCTTGGAGCCTTCTGATTTAGTGCAGGTACTAAATATCTTGATTTCCATGCAGGCATTTTATTTTATCAAAATGTTGCACTTTGCTGTTTCTATACAAGGGTATGGATGGGGAAGATGTTGCTCGACTTTAACTCCCATCATCCCTGAGCATTGGGCCTGGCTGGTTGGGGCTGGTGGGAACTGGAGTCCAACAACGTCTGAAGGGCCACACATTCCTAGGCCTGTTCTGGGGTAAAAATATATAATGTCTTTATACAGGCAACCCGGTTGCTTTCTGGGTCATCATGCATGATGGCCCATTCCACCTGCTTTTCCAGCCACTTCTGGGTAGTCACAATGCATGTGTGTGTGGTTGTGCATCAACTGGACATGTGTAAATTGGTCGTTGCCTAGATTGAAATGGCAGGAAATAAACCTAACGAAATGAGCCAGAGTGAAGAGGCACGAGGTGCTTACAAAACTGCAGGAAATATTGGAGCTGGGTTTGAATTGCTGCTGTCCTCCCTACCTTTGCCGCTCACTCATCAGTTACCTTTTGAAACCATTTCATCTCTTTTCCTTCCTGTGTTTTGTTCTTTCCTTTATCCCAGAAATCTGCCTTTTGACCAAGGGCCGCCGCACCGCGAGTGTGAGAGCCGACACATACTGCCGCCTGTATTCTCTCTCTGTGGACAACTTCAACGAGGTTCTGGAGGAATACCCCATGATGAGAAGAGCCTTTGAAACAGTAGCCATTGACAGGCTGGATAGGATAGGTATGTTTTTGGTGTTTTCCCCCCCTTTTCTGTTCATATAGCACCAGCCACAGAAGTATTTGTCTTTTAGGTCAAGAAAACTAAAACATTGTGCTCTACTAACATAGTGGTATCTTTCAAGGTATGGAGGGATAAATAACTACAGTAAATAAATGCAAAAATAAGGGCCAACCCAAGATATTTTGCTGCCTGAGGACAAGATGGCTTCCCCATACACTGCACCTGAGGGGAGCAGAAGTTAGTTTGCTTAGTGGGGTAAAGGCAGACTGTGTGGCACATGCACAAACACACCTCTGTCCTCTTCGCACTTTGTTACCGCTCCCCAACTTCCCAGCCTGTGCCTTCTGAGGCAGATGTCTCTCTCTGCCAAATAATAGGGCCAGCCCAATAATGATAACCCTTTGAAGAAGACTGGGCATGATAGCATGTGTATATATGTGTGAGGAGGAGGGAAGGAGGCAAAGCCACACTTTTCTGCATGTTAAAAGCTCCCCTTCCCCAGGACTATTTTGGCTGCCCTACCCTGGAACAGAGCCTCTGAAGCTCCAAGGTAGTGTCAGAAGAGGAATCCACCAAACTCAGATTTCCAAGCAGGCACAACTGATTCAAGCTGGGCAGATCATGACTCAAATCAGATCATGGGTTCACTTCAGAATCCACAGTCCTGAGGGCCCCTCTATGGAGCAGTCCTAGAGGTTGCAGTGTGGTCTCCATTCCTCCAAAATTTATTTCTTTCCACACAGTCTGGAGTGGCTAGCATTTGCTGCTGCTTGTTGCTGTATACCGTGAATACAATACAGCAAGTCCCCTAGGGAGCAATGGGACCTAATGACATTCTGTTGCTTTCAGAAGGAATTATAAGGAAGTTTTCATGGCTGCCACCATGTAAACACGAAAGGTGGTGGATTACCTGTTTTTAAAGTTTAAAAGAAAGAAATATATTTTAGATCAATGGAGCACCCTTGGATGTACTTTTTTAAAAAAATACCTTTGTGTTTCCTTGTGGATTTTTAATAATTTTCCCTTTAAAAATCCACATGGAAATGGGATGGACTTAGTTCTGTCCCCATGGAGAACTGATGTGGACCAGACTTTAATGGGTCCATCATCCCTACTCCAGGGCGACATGAATTACTACTTTGTTCAACATTGCTTAGTTTGCATACTACAGTTTGCACAAATGAATCATCCGTGGTAATGGGTGAAATAGGAGAACCCTGCAGCTCTCTGCGTCTGAAGCACCTGCACCCCCTAGTCCTTTGGTACATGACTCTCCCCACATGTTTGCATGTTGCAGTGGAAAGATGAAAACAAGGAAGTACAGCTCACTTGCTTTCAGATCTTCTTGTGACGTATAAAAGAGTCTTGCTGAATCTTAACCATTTGAGTTTTTGCAGAGTCTCTAAAACATTTTGCAAGGGCAAGAGTAGCATGCAAGAAGCATTGGAGACACTAGGAGAGGTAAGGGTGAGAATAAGGAAGGTACAATCTTTTGCATGACTCCAGATATATGCAGAGTTGGTGCCAGGCCCACAGCAAAATGTAGCAAGTACCGAAGTCTGGGGGCCACACCACTGTCCCACAGAGCTCTGAGAGCAGCCTTTCAGGTATTTTTAGACCCAATTAATTTAAGGCTTTATATGTCAAAATTAAGACCTTGAATTGGGCCCAGAAGCAAATAGCTACCTAGCGACGTTCTCTCAATACGAGTTCTGTTGGCCATTCCAGTCTGGTTGCTGCATTCTGTACAAGCTGCAGTTTCCGAGTCTCTCTCCTCCCCACCCCCGTGCATTGCAATAGTCCAGTCTGGAGGTTACCAGAGCTTGGGTCACTGTTGCCGAGTCATTTCTCTCCAGGAAAGGTCGTAGCTGGCGAACTAGCTGTAGCTGGAAGTTGGTGCTCCGAGGCCACCTCGAATGACAATGCTGGATCCAGGAGCACCCCCAAACTATGAACCTGCCCTTTCCCAGGGGAGAGCAACCCTAGGACAGGACACCTCTCCACTTCCCGGACTCAAGAACTCGACACACAATGCCTCCATCTTGGCTGGATTCAATTTCCATTTATTGGCGCCCATCCACACCATAACCACCTCTAGGCTCTGGTCCAGAACTCAACAGCTTCTGATTCAGATGGAACAGAGAGATAGAGCTGGGTGCCATCAGCATACTGATGACATCTCACTTCAAATCCCCTGATGAAATCTCCCAGGAGCTTCATATAGATGTCAGACAACATGGGTGACAAGATGGAGCCCTGTAGGACACCACAGGTCAATTCCCATGGCGCCGAACAGTGGCTCCCAATTGTCACCGCTGGACACAGCCCCATAGGTAGGAGCAGAATCACTGCAATGCAGTGCAGCGCATGCTAAGTTTTATGAGAGTGTCATGATTATTCTGCTGTCTTTTGCCATTCTTATTGTTTTTCCGTTCCTTTTATACACCTCTTTGATTCCTTTTAATAGTAAGGTGGCTTATAAATGTTTTAAATAAAGAGCCACGGATACTGCAGAGAAGTGGCCAAAATCAAATATTAATACTTTTAAAACCTAAAAAAAATAAATGCAGCCCACTATCCCATTCCATTCCATTAAATGGCCATGTTGATTTATGAATAAGAGATGTGTTGCTATAAAAGAGAAAGTGTAAGTGAAATTTAAGTAATCCGAGGCTCTCACATATCCCCAGAGAATCTAAGTTTGGAAGTCATGCTTATTATTGTTTATTAATCATGTATAGAGGCTGTCAGCAGCATTCTTAGGAAAGGTCATTATTGCACAGATAGTGAAAGAGGGGGGGAGGGTCTCTGAGTCTGTGAGCCAAAATGATAGGACCATATTTGTGTATGGCTTGGATTTAGTGAATTATCGCTGAGCCTAGTGAATATCAAGGCTGTTTTTAAGTTGGCAAACGTGGCAGACCTGTGCAGTACGTCACCTACAGAGATTTGTCACAGACCAGCAGCATGGAGACAATCAGCGAGGCCAAATTTTGAGCTGGAAATTCACCATTTCGCTATCCTCAAATTACCCAGATGATCACCAAGGTTCGTAGACATGTACCAATCCCCACCCCACCACACCTGTAGGAATTTTTATTAGTATTATCATTCATTGCAATTGGTGGGTTACTTATTTTTTATATAACAAAAAGTAACCCAAAACAACTCACAAAAATAGCACAAAGGTTGAAATGCATATAAAAACCAAAACAAACTGAAAACCCCAAAACACGGCATTCTTGGCAGTGGTGCTCTCCCTGTGGAATGCCCTCCCTTCAGATGTTAAGGAGATAAAGAACTACACAACTTTTAGAAGACATCTGAAGGCATCCCTGTATAGGGAAGTTTTTAATGTTTGATGTTTTATATGTGCTGGAAGCCGCCCAGAGTGGCTGGGGCAACCCAGCCAGATGGGCAGGGTACAATTAATAAAATTATTATTAATTGTTATTACTAAAAAAGCAGGTCAAATGCATCCCAGCCGCTGAAAGGAGGCCACAAAAATCTAAAACCATCCAGTTTAAGGGATAGAAGCCTAGGTAAAAAGAAAGATTTTTTTCCAGCTGATAGTGGTGGCGCCAGGAATGCCTCCCTGGGGAGAGCATTTCATAAGAAGGGCTCATTCTCATGTTGCCGGCCTCTGAACCACCCTTGGAGGGGGCATGGAGAAAAGGCCCTCAGGTGCTGAATGTATCTTCAGTTTCCAAAGCAGTGCTGTTTATTCAAACTGCAGATTAATTCAGGCGATTGCTGCAAATGCATTCAAATGTATGAGATTTTGCTCTGCTGCTTAGACTGAAGCTGTAGGCCGTTGTTTCAAGGGTCATGCAAGTTGTTTTTTGAGGCCTGTAGACTTACTTTGGGGGCAGTGGATGATATAGATCTCACGTTCCGCAGCACCCAAACCAAGTATAGTCAGCTTGCATGCAGTGACTTGTGTTACACAACCAGGTACTACATAATATCCCCCGAGTTCATATTAGTTCACAGCTATTTGGAAAGATTACTACTCTCAATCTGGTGGTCACTACTTAAGCAATGTTTAATAATTAGTTCCAGGAAATGTGTTAAATGGACACATGTATTTATAACTTACATAACACATTGGGCAATTCAAAAATTAGGGCAGCTCAACAAGGAGAGGGAGAGAATGAGAGAGAGACTCTTTTAACGCAACCTAGTTACTTCAATTCCTTTCCTTTCCACTGCTGGCAACCTGTCATGATTGGATTGCAAAGTATATTTGCACGTTAAGAGTCAAACCGGTCCCCACAATAATAGGAGTAAAATGCAGAAGTATTAGCAGGCATTAGCCTTTATCGTTAACAAATAGTAAAATGCTCATCACGATGGTGGTCAGTGTGTTAAGTGTTTTTTGGGGGAAGGGATTGCTAACCACGGCTCATAGGATGCTTCAAATCCATGTAAATATTCATGCAAACATTTCATAGGATGCAGAGCAAATCAGACGCTGGCATCGTTTGGATTCTGGTGCACCATTTTTATTTCAGCAAGCATTTCCGGAACATTCTTTTTTATCTGGCCACTTTTAATACTCTGCTTTATTTTATGACGTATGTTGTTTTGTATTTTATTTTGTTGTAAGTTTCTTAGAGATTTATGGTTATAGGTGATCTATAAGTAAGTGTCTGCTCGCCATGTGCAAAATTGGCTGTGCGTTCATGCTCACCTGTGCACACACAAACACAAACCCTTGTCAGCGAGGGCAAGACAGGTTTTTGCTTTCATTTCATGTGCATCATGCCTGTGATTAGTAGTATTATGAACAGCATCATCGACTTATTAATTTCCTTGTAAACAGCCATCTTAAGGAAATTGACACATAAGATAATTAAAAGCAGTTAACATAGTGTCTTTATATGCACTATGGGGCACTATGGGGCACTATGGGGCACGGCACTGTCATCACAGCAGTGACCCATGTTCCTTAAAAGTGGGGATTAATGACTATTGGACATGAACATCTGTGTTAGGAGGCAGCACGCCACTGAATCATAGTTTCTGGGAAGGAAAGGCAAGAGGAGTCTATTGCCTTCCTGCTGTGTTTGTGGGTTTCCCAGGAACCTAAACTATAGAAGTGAACAGTTGCAATTTCCTATGGGGGAAAGTGAAAGGATGTAATGGAAGAGACGAGTGGGAAGGGGCCTAACCTGCCCTGTAGTGATGATCCCAGTTACTCTAGCATCTGAGAATTGTGTTTATTCCCATTTTGGATAGCCTCATCAATCTGCCTGATCATCCCCTATGTTATTTTTCTTATAGTGTGAAGTAATCTGAGGAATATAAAAAAAGAATGTGACTGATTTTAAGTCTTTTGGCTATTTTAACCATTTCCCTTATTGCCTTGATGCAAGAGACAGACAGCTAGATAGATATGGTATGATCTGACAGGTCCCCAGAGAGATGCTAACTTGCATGCTATGTTGTGTCCGTTTCGCCCACAAAGGAAAGAAGAATTCGCTTCTGCTGCAAAAATTCCAAAAAGATCTCAATACTGGTGTCTTCAACAACCAGGAGAGCGAAATTTTGAAACAGATAGTGAAACACGACCGGGAGATGGTGCAGGCAGTCGGGCCGGCAAATCTGCAGCAAATGCCAGCACTGAATTCGAGTCCTTTGACCACTGCCCCCTCAATGCAGATGAGGACTCAATCCCCGCCTGTGTATTCTGTGATGAGCCTGAATTCTCCGACGCCGAGCACACAGACGCCTCAGCAAGCTGCCGTTTTCTCCCCCTGCTCCTACCCTTCCGCAGTCTGCAGCCCACCGGTACAAAGCCCTCTAGCCGGCCGAACTTTTCAGTATGCAACGCCCACAGCTTCACAGTTGTCGCTGCTGCAGCAGCAACAGCAGCAACAGCAGCAACTGCAGCAGCAACAGCAACAGCAGCAGCAAATGCCTAGTGGGTCGCAGAAGAGTGAAGTCCACAAGAGTACGCAAGCTCTTCACAATGCTAGTCTGACAAGAGAGGTGAGACCCCTCTCTGCCTCACAGCCTTCATTACCCCACGAGGTTTCCACTATGATTTCTAGACCTCACCCGACAGTGGGAGAATCTTTAGCCTCCATTCCACAGCCCGTCTCCGGTTTCCAAAGCACAGGCATCCAGGCTGGGAGCAAAGGCACTGTCCCCCAAAGAGTGGCCCTCTTCCGCCAGATGTCTTCAGGAGCAATTCCACCTACACGAGGGCCCACGCCACCAGCTGCCACGCTGCAAAGGGATTCTTCCGCAGTCTTAAGCACGGAACTAGAGGGCGATAAACCGCGGTTTGCTTCAAACTTATGATTCATGCAGACTTCGAATAAGCGGAGACTGACATAAAACTGAGATCACTCCCAGGATTTCCAATAGATCCCAGCTGTCTACAATGAAAAGGAGCACTTTGGACAAACTGAACCCTTGAATGTATGGAGAGAGACAGAGAGACAGATGGACATCAGAGAGAGAGAGAGAGAGAGAGAGAGAGAGAGAGAGAGAGAGAGAGAGAAGAGAAATCCAAAATGGCCTCTCATGTCTTCCTTTCTTAGAAATTGTTAAAATGAGTCTAAAACAGTGGTTGTAATGTTATTTATTTTTAACCTGGTTAGAAATATGAAGAGATTTCCTGTTTTTATTCTACATTAAAAGGCAGTATTAATAATTCCAGGAACTAAGCCACACAGAAATAATAATAACAATAATACTAATAAAAATCCATACATAATGCACCCATTAGCTTGGAATTCGCAAACAGTAGTTTTTAACTTTTCTTAAACAAAAATAATTGAGACACATTTCCCATTTTAGAGGTCCAGATTACTTTTTGGTGCTTTTACATTCAGGTTTTCGATTGAAGGATCAATGAAATTCTTCCTGTCTACAGAAAAAGGTCTAGCAGTACTGCTTGTTTTGGATGAAATCTAACCTCAGAATCATTCTCCTCTTTCTGAAAGCTGGGTGGACTTCTATCTTCATATTGGGGGGTAAAATTAGTGGAGACTCATTAATCTTACTGTAAATAACTTTTTAGACCCAAATAACAACAACAACAACAAAAATAGCTCCTGTGTGGTGTACCATTGCAAAGTATTTGTTTAGAAATTTAGTTTGCAACTCTTCACGCCAAAATATAAAAAAAATTAAATTTTACGAAATATAAAATGCAACACAACTGTAATGCAAAGGCTTGAGACCTACAATGCTCCTTTTACATGCAGTGTTTTTATGCAAAATTATATGCTTGATCCTGCTCTGTGTATTTCACCAATACCATCACCTATTTCTTCATTGCCCTAGGTGGTGTCTGAAAATATTCCATGCATGCTTGGATTCTTATTTTTTTTTTAGCAGAAAACAAAAAAAAAGAACAACAAAAGTACCTTGCACCCCGGTACAACTCATCGCTTCAGTCAGCCATTTTAGGGAAAAGCCCAAATGTGTCTTTTTAAAACTTGGAAAATGATCAATGTGAATGGATGGTTTCTGCATTTCATTTCCTATAATGCTGACTTCAAATCTGTAGTTAATAACTAAAAGTGAATTTGTTTTGATTTTTTGAATGAATTATTTTGTCAATCACTGCTTCGGTTAGGCTTTCAGGTGTGTTCTCTGTCCTCACTGTAGTTCTGTAGTTGACTGTGACGATATTTTACAAACAAGAAATAAGTATACTATAGCATCCTGTTTGTTTGGGAATGCACGACTTGCTCAGTGTGTACTATAATAATTTGGACATCATATTCTACTATGGCATGTATTGTCAACCGTAGAAATGAGGTTAATTTTTTTCTTCTTCTAATGTCTGCACAAAAGGGAGGGAGTCATTAACAGAAGGCAGGGTTAAAGCATACGGTTTTGTAAACCTTTTCTTTCCTTTGCTTCCGTTCTCAAGTTAACATACGACTTACAAGTGCTTCCAGAGGGAGGATTTTCCAACTGATTCAGGCCCCGGTCAAATGTTGCCTACCGTGCTCCTAGTGGTTGTCGCATTGGAGATGGGTTTGCTAGCATGAAACATAACAGTACACTTTTCTCTTATTGTGTGGAAAAGAAGCTGCAGACATTCCTGCAACTGTAGCTCAGTGGTTCAGCATCTTCTGTCTAAGCAGAAAGTTCTCGATTCCTGGCATCTCCAGACAGGAGTGGGATTGTCCCACATCTGAAATGAAGATTTAGAGAGCTGCTGCCAGCCATACTCAGCTAAATAGACCAAAAGTCTGATTCGCAATAAGACAGAACCTATGTTCCTGCTGGGAGCAGCTGTCCCAGCATGGTGAACATCATGTTGCTGTAAGTAATATGTAAACCAGGGCTTGATGTGTTGCTGCATCCTCATATAAGCTATGCTAGAAAACTCTGTCGATCCTTTCTGATCCAGGTAGTAGACTGGGAGCTACAAAGTTCAGCGTATATAAGAATCTGATAGAGCACCTGTTGCAAGCAAATCCCTTGTTCCTTTTCCCCGGGACATTCTTTCCTTCTGATGTGATCCTCCATCTCAGAAGCAGACATGGAGGAAATTGTACAAGACCTGTGTCACCCTCCTCACAAAGGAAGCCCCTTAGCAAATTGATAGTGCCTGGGGAGGGCCACAGTTAAGCTGACCATGCCGTAACTGAACGGCGGTGCAAACAACACTGCCCATCCCTTCAGCCCAAAATGGGTAATGCCTGGTAAGAGAACATGCCCATAAGTACTGACATCACTGAGCAGTGGAAGAACAAAATGGCACCTCGCATCTGTGTATGTTGTGGTGCTTTCGTATACACTTGAAGGTTAAGCGTGTCCTAATTCCAGTGAAAAACACAACCCACCAGGAATGTTTTCCCTGTGCAAGATGCATCCATTCCAATGGGATTTATTCTGAAGACACCACAACGGATGGTTTCAAAGTTGGTGGTCTTTGAAGTGTACAGAGTCTTTTCTCTACAGGAGCCTCTTTGTCCCCAATAAGGCCACTGTAGAAGGAAGGGTAGCTTCGAGAGTGCCACCCAAAGTCATTCTGCCTGTTATGCCTTTTCTCTGATGCTATTTCAAATGCCTACATGGATAAACCACACTTAAAGTTTTTAGCGAATCCCCGTTCCCAACTGAAATAAAGTTATTGACGTAATTTATTCCGTGAATATGATGATGGTGGTTGAATGGGAGTGGTCATGAATCGCATACAAGGAATGTAACGCTATGGGTAAACTGCAAGACCATTTATTTTTTGGTACAATAGAACCCTGACTTTATTTTAATACTGATAATAAATTTTATCCAATTTAAGACGATCATATTCTGGTCCTTAAAACTATTCAAGGTTTACATTTGATAGGAGTATAATGGAGTTGGTAGTGAACTATTTTTATACATATGTTTATTTTATTTTAAGTACTATAAAGAAACATTAACATACATGGTCTTTCAGTGAAACCATTAAAAAAACCTTTTTAATGACTTTGTAATAGAGTGGGCAAAATCTAAGATTTGTAAGTTAACTAAAAATGGTACAGGGTATAAAATGATATACATATATGTATGTATGAATGTGTATATATATATATTTAGGTTACGAATCAAATGACTCTCATTTCTGTAATACTGTATAAAGAATATCCATTGCTATTTTGAGAATCAACCTATTTTTCTCTGTATATAACTAAGCCCTTAAATATGGAACCTTGCATCTGTATAGGATGAAATGTATTTATGATGAGGTTGGATCATGTTGCTGCTGAAAAGACAATATACATCAAACTGATTCTTACAATGACTGTGTGATCAGGGATGAGTTAGACTTTTTTCTTTTGTCTTTGCTCAAAGCCATAAATATATATATAAATATAAAGATTATTAATAAATTGAACAAAAATATAAAACAATAAAAAACATGAATATTTTATTTGATCTGTGGTGTTTCCACGAAGGTCTGTCATGTTATTTCGATGTGTTCCTAAATGTTTGTCAAATGAATGTGTGGCAAATTTTGTAAAACACATTATGTATTATAGAATTCCTGAGATTGATTTTCCCCATCCCTGGAAAAACATGTTATTTGGTGGCCTAAGGTGGGGAAATATAACTGGTTCAATTATGGAGAGTCATGTTACAATGATAAAGACCTGGATAATTTGTATACTCTAGTTGTCTGCATACTTAACAAGATATGTACAGTGGTACCTTGGGTTACGAATTTAATTCGTTCTGGAGGTCCGTTCTTAACCTGAAACTGTTCTTCACCTGAGGCGCCCTTTCACTACTTCTGGGTTCGTGGAGTTTGTAACCTGAAGCATTTGTAACCCAAAGCGTTTGTAACCCAATGCACCACTATATTGGTTACGAATCATAAACTTAGAAAGCTAAAACAACCAAGAGTCTTGTAGCATGGGAAGTCAAGGAAATATATTACAGCATAAGCCTGTGTAGATTACCGTTGCTGCAACAGACTAATATGGCTTTTACTCTTAAAGCTGAGTTAAATACTTCCTGTTCTAAAACAGTTACATCTGATTGTGAATTAAGAAAGCATCACTTGGCTCATCTAAATCTGCCTACAAACACTTCCAGAATCAGAAAAGTAATTACCCAGTTTACTGACTTGCAGCAGGTGCTTTGAAAATCACACCAATGAAAATATCCATTCACTTCAATGGATGGGACTGGTCTGCACACAAATCCTTTTGAACACATGGGTATAATTTCATTGAAACAAGTAGGTAACCTTACATGTTCCTATCTTTCACATATCCTATATATTTTTCAGAGTGCACACAACCTTGCTTTCAAAGAACTCCTAGTGAAACATTTTGTGCTAAAACGTGAATTAGGCTGAGTTACTTGCCAGATGTCCCCTAATATGTTTCACATATGAGAATCGGACCTGCAGGTCTACCAAGCTAAAACTTGGCTAGGTAGTAGCTGACAGGGTAACTACTATTTCCCATTAACAAAATACTGCAGTTTGAGCTCCAGGGAAATGAAGCTCTGGCAGAAGCTCTACGTTCTGGCTCCCTGATGAGACTCACTCATGTATTTGTCAAATGATGGGCTAACCGTCTGAGAAGACTCCAAAGAGCTCTGAGGAGACCCACTGGAATTAATGGGCATGACTAAATAGTAGTATCAATAGACCTTAGTTGGACTCTGTAGACCTTAGTTGGAAACAAATGCCATTCTCACATATCTGGAGACTTTGAGCCCAACCTACCTATACATGTGAAACTTCCATATACTGAGTCAGAGCATGGGTCCCTCTAGATCAGCTCTGTGTACTCAGACTGGAAGCAGCTCTCCAATCTCTGAGGCATAGATCACCCCCAGTCTTGCTACCTGTCAGGCTTCGGGGAATTTGCTTCCTCCCCCCTCCCCCCCGTGGCAGTAGATAAGAAGAGCAAATGAAAGGAATGTCTTACCGGTTAGAATCTTTAATAATCACAGCAAGAGAACAAAGAACACATCTCCTAGAAATGGCAATACTCCTAATTAAGGGTCACTCCTATGTCTTGTAATCTGAGTTTGTAGCCTCTCCGCTTTCTGTTCTGACACTTTCTGAGCTCTCCATGACTTTGGAGACAGGGGGTGAATGTTGTCCAGAGACTGTGAATCTGTTAACTCTCTCTCTTCCAGTGTTTCTTCTCCTAGCTGTTCCCCATCCAGTATTTCCCAGCTTCTGCCTTCTGAACTATGTCCCTCTGCAAACCACTGTTCCAAATCTATACTGTCCTCCTGCTCCTGGGAAGATTCAGGATCAGGGGGAGGGGGTGGCTCCCACCATTCTTCCTCAGTGCAGCCCTCCTCAGCACAGTCCCTGACACAAGCTGAGATCGTTGATCTATAATTGCCTGGGATCTGAGACCATCTGATTACAAACCATGTTCTCTACTGACCTAGGGCTCAGGTACAAGTAGGTCATGAACAAGAAGATGTGTCCTCCTCCACAGCAAAAGATGCCAACAGCCAGTTTAGTAGACCCATCTAAGCATTCTCTGTTGCTTACCTCTAGCTCATACTTCCTGAATTCAAGCGTTTGGATGTAACTTTGTGTACAATTTCACTGCTTACATCTCATTGTAACCAATATTTCACATAACCGTGGTGGGAAAACTGTTGACTTCCAACACCCATCACCCTGACCATTTGTACACTGGCTAGAGCTTATGGGAGTTAAAATTCAACAACAATCAGAAGGCTACAATTTCCCCAACACTGTAATAGAAAATGGGAGAGAAAAATAATAACTTAGCATAGCATATCTGGAATTTGAGATAGGTTATTTAGATAGGCCATTTTCATGTATTTTTGTGGTGCACCCAGCCTACCAAAGTAAAAACAACAACAACAACAACCCATAGGTTTGGTTTTGGGGGATCTTTGGGAAAACCTGATGTTTCAATATGAAGGATGGTAGAAAGGTTGAGAACCAAGCTAGCTCATTGAGACATAATGATTCATAAAGTCCATTACCGTGATGCATGTTGTAAATGGAAGCATTTGTCTTTTCTAATAGCCATTTCCCATAATACTGGATTGTTTTGCTGTCATCATGCAAAGTGGCTTCTGCCCACCCCAACCCCCAAGTACCACTGCATTCTAGGAGCTTGATTTTCCCTGTTTTCTGATGCAGGGTATCTGTGTGTGGAATGTGTGTTGAGCCAATGGATTCAGTAGAAGTGCAAACAGCCTTCCCATATCTTCTCTCCTGCAGTCCCTTATCTCCCCGGAAAAGCCTAGCTGGATGATCAGTGCACCCCTGAATAGCCTGGGATGGAGCACACGAGGACTGCAGTGTGAGAGGGGAACTGGGAGCTTCTGCTCTATTTGAGGCCATTTTCATCTCCCACTATTACAACTCCTGTGACTAAGGTTGGGGGGAATCTGTCAGTTTCAATTTTCATTTCCCCAGACATCAGTTCTTCACAACTCCATAGCAGACTGTGATTTTTTAAAAGACCTCATGAAGATTCATCAGTGAATTTGTCCTGATAGACATGTGTTTCTATGCAATATACGCATTTCTGCAAAGCGATTTTACACACCAAATGCAATAATGCATTTTGATATCATTTTACTAATGTGCATTTCAATGCACAGATTACCCTAGTATATGCATTCTTGTAAAACATCAGTTGGCTGGAGAACTGCATTGCAAAATTCAGAGAAGTGAAAATTTGAAAGGATGACTGTGTTCTGGTTCACATATTGTTTCACAAAGTGTGAATTATGTAGATTCTCCATTCAGTGTGAACTGAACCAAACCTCTCCATCTCTACCTCTGATACAATCCATGCAGTTTAGAACAGTACTCTGAACTTTGGGGTATGCTGCTCTGAGGAAGTGGGGGGAAGGGGAAATTCACGTCCCATGCAGCCTTTGGATCCAACCAACGGTGTCTAAAGCAACTGTGATCAGTAGCAGGCGATGTGGTACATTATGTCCAAGCTCCTTGGACTACTGTACAGTCATAGAATTGTAGAGTTGGAAGGGACCCAAGCCCTTTCAATGCAGGAATCTCAGCTAAAGCATCCATGACAGATCCATGTGGAGATTAGTGATCCAGTGTGAATATCGCCTCCCACAGCTCTTGCAGCAGGCACAGTGTTGAGGAGTGACAATTCAGGAGTTCAGGAGCAGCGTAAGGATTTCAGAACTGGATGAAATCACCAACAATGTCCCAACAAGTTTCCTCATGCCTCCCACCAAGCTTTTATATACCTGAGGCATACCTGAAGGAGCGTCTCCACTCCATCGTTCTGCCCGGACACTGAGGTCCAGCTCCGAGGGCCTTCTGGAGGTTCCCTCACTGCGAGAAGGGAACCAGGCAGAGGGCCGTCTCGGTAGTGGCACTCACCCTGTGGGATGCCCTCCCACCAGATGTTGAAGGGAAGAACAACTACCAGACTTTTAGAAGACATCTGAAGGCAGCCCTGTTTAGGGAAGGTTTAATGTTTATTGTTGAATAGGTTATTGTATTTTAATATTCTGTTGGAAGCTGCCCAGAGTGGCTGGGGAAACCCAGCCAGATGAGCGGGGTATAAATTATTATTATTATTATTATTATTATTATTATTATTATTATTATTATTATTGTTATTGTTATTATTATTAAATGATGAGGCATGGCACAGTCACTTGTAAGACTCTTGCCTTGTGGGAAAGCCAAGACATCAGGTAGGGGGCAAATCTGCTCCCATCTGTGAAGGTGGTGCCTGGTTCTAGGTGACAGCATGGTTAGCTCAGTTGGTTAGAGTGTGGTGCTGATAACGCCATGGTTGCAGGTTCGACCCCCATATGGGACAGCTGCATATTCTGCATTGCAAGGGGTTGGACTAGGGGATCCTCAGGATACCGTCCAGCTCTATGATTCTATAACTGCTCCTTCCTGTTCTGCCTCTGGTTCAGTCATCACCACTTCCTGCTAAGTCTCTCCCCCCGCCCCGCTGACCCTGAGCTCATTAAAGGCCTCAGTCTGGGTGAAAAGGGGAGGCCCACCCTCCTTCAACCCAGGTCCCCACAATTCACATACACCATTTCTTCCTGCCAACTCAAGCTTGATCACAACAGCACTGCAGGGCTCATGAAATCAGGTGCCAAAACTGGGGACAGGACATGTTGGCTCAAACCTATTTCAAAAATCCATTACAGTGTCACACCATTGTGACTGGGAAAATTAGGTTCATTAATTTTAAGCAGTCGACTTCCAATTTATTATTCTTCTGTTTGTATTAATGTGTTCCAAAAAAATAATAATGAACCATTTATTCTTAATCGCTTTCTTCAACCTGCTCATGGCTTTGTATGTTTTAAGTCTTTTGCCCACGCTTTGTGTTTCACATCTTATTAAGCCCTGAATGTTTCCGCCCTTTCTTGATATGAATAGCTCACACTGTCATTTTTCAATACACCAGTTATATTATATCCAAATATCTGAAAAGTTGTTTAAAGGATATGCAGCCTTTTTGTTGTCCATTCAAAAGATGCATTGGTGAGATTCCCATACTGACCTGAGGCAAATGGCCTTCAATATTTCATTAAAATGATCAGCCTGTAGCATCAATGGAATGTGTGTATACTTGAGAGTTAATGGAAATGAAATGTTATAATTTTTATGGGTTGCCCATATCATTTATTAATGTATTTCCATAACTTAATTTATACCTTAAAATACAAAAAAAATGAAAACAAAACTCCTGCAAATGCCAAGGAACCATATTTAGGAAGACTTTTCTGGTGAATGATTCAGTGATTGGCAGTTGAAATGCAAAGGAATAGAGAATTTTCTGCAGCTGGAATAGTTATTTCATGCACCACTCCCCTTTTTTAATTTAAAAAAAAAACATTTTAAGGCAATATATTGTTACATGGGGGTTATTTCTCTGAAGCTAAAGCAGTGGGAGTAACTACCACAAAAGAATAGGTTAATGTCTGTGTATACCCCCCAAAAGGCTGTGTGTGAGAGAGAGAGTGGATTCCTGCTTCTTTTTTGAAGATCTACTCCTGAAAGTACATCTAGATTAGTAAATCTACTACACCATCATTAAAAACAAATGAACCAAAGCTATGACAATGCAAGATTTTAGCTCTCTCTTCTTTTCACTGATGCACAAATGGAGCTCCTGCATGCTCAGGTGCTATGTTAAAATACCTGATTGCATTTGCATATTTTTAATTTTCTGAGGTTTGCCTTCTGTGGCAAACTACAAGAAAATGAGGTCGATGAAAGGTTTAACTACTCCGTCCATCCTCCTGTGATTTCCAAGGAAGAGAGGGCTGCAGGTGTTGAATCCATATTTTCTATTCAAACAATTCTATATTCACATACGATCGCATATTTAATGGACCATCTAATTTGACTTTCAAGGGCAGAATAAATTGTGAATTCCAGCCAGGCACAAGAATTTGACGTCACAGTTAGCCTCCTACACCCTCAGGCTCTTGACTGCCAATCACTCTTCTAGCATAGCCTCCTTCGATAGTGTTTTCTTGAGTTCCAATTGGGCATGTCCCATTAAACTGGACTGCAACTGCCCAGCAGAGGTGGGGCAAGTTCTCATAATATCCATGTATTCTGGAATGACTAAAACATGCAGCAATGCCACATTCCCTTATCTGCAGACTTACACATGTGCCCCATGTAAAACTGAAAGTACATGCATATATGGAGGAAAAGGATTGCTGTAATTTCTGCCATTTCAATGGCTTTTTAGGCAGCTGGAAGACTGGGAGAATGTTGGTACAGGTACATGTTGGTGTGGTAAGACTTTGGCTGTGGACATACTAAACCTTAAAGAATTCTGGAGACGGTAGTTTCGCCCTCACAGAGTTACAATTCCCAAAAAGCATTAACTAACTCTTTGAGGGGAAGAATGTATAGTAAAGTTGCAGTGTGTACCCAGTCCATTTTCCATGGTGGTAGACAATATAAACAGAAAACAATAGTAATCATGAAGTATTGGGATAAAACGTTAAAATGTAAAACAAACAACCCCAACAACGTGTTAAAATAAAATTTAGCCAGTATAAAATGTCTTTCCAGAATGACAGGAATAAAATTTTAATAAAACAGCAGCATGAACATGAAAACACATTAGTTAAAAGTACAGTTCCCAGACTTCCATAGGAACATCTCTGAGAACCCTGAAGGGAATAGGGATCTCCGAAGAACTCTCAAGAGCTTAACAAACTACAGTTCCCATGATTCTTTGGGGGAAATTAAACTGTTTAAAGTGGTATGATGCAGCCCTGAATGTTCTGTGCAGATGGGGCCTAACTAGGACCAGATCTGCTCTGATTAAAACTTAATTGAATGCTGCCCAATGTTATCATGGTCTCCACAGGTGGAGCTCCTCAACAAGCTCCTGTTCTCCATATGCAGGTGCAGTAAATAGGAGGTTTGGGAGGCTAAAGTTGGTATCCACCTCCCATCCAGCGTTAGTCCTATTGCTGCTATCTGCCTGTGTGAATGATGCAGTCATACATGATACCTCATGGTATCTTCCCTTGGGCTTTCACTGAAGCACAGGCACCTGGGGAGGCTGCAGAGTGCAGACCACTAGAGAGATGATTTGTAGAATGAAAAAAGGATGCTCAGAAGCATCCTTCAGCCACCTCAAAAGTAAGATAAGTACAGTAGAAGCCCTGCATCCTACCCATTGGACTTTCACCTTCCCTTTTCATAATGTTTGAATGAAATTCATTTTCTCATTAATTGATGAAGAATGGTAGGGAAAGAAACATCAGAAATTGTCAATGTGGTGCTAATCTGGACAGTATTGCATCTTGTCTTGTCTGCCTCATGGCAAATAGTGGGTTCAGTTACTGAAAAACTGAACCATTTTAACCTTGCCTATTAAAAAAGCCCTCTCCAATCACTCCATCGCTAATCTATTAACACTTTCTGTACAGCAGGGTCGGTGCAGCCATTAGATGGGGTGAGGCCATCACCTCAGGTGGCGGAAGCCCTGAAGATGCCGCCCCCATGGGTGCCCTGCCTGCTCTACTGCCTCCACCACTTACGGAGAAGTGGCGCTGGCATCATTGCTGATTTGGGGCAAGACCTTGCCCAAAATTGCCGCCAAAGCTGGTGCCACTTTTCCAGTGGCAGAGGCAGTGGGGCGGGTGGGGCAAGCAAGTATTATTTAGAAGACATATGAAGGCAGCCCTGTTTAGGGAAGCTTTTAATGTTTAATAGGTTATTGTATTTTAGTGTTCTGTTGGAAGCCACCCAGAGTGGCTGGGGAAACCCAGCCAGATGAGCGGGGTATAAATAAATTATTATTATTATTATTATTATTATTATTATTATTATTATTAAGCAGCAAGGTGGTACTTGCTGCTTTGCCTCAAGCAGTAAAATGCTGCATAATGTTTAATTTCACCATTCTCCTTTAAAATTGTGAGCACAGTAATATGGAACGCTTGGGAGTTTTCGGTGGAAATAGGATAAGAGCTATCGATTGCTACCATATTGGAGAAAAGGTGCATTTGTTTTGTAAGACAGTATTTTCCTAATATTCATTTCATCCCAATGAAGGGCTAATGTCCAGTGGTAGAGTCTCCGTCTTGCATGCAGAAGGTCCCAGGTTCAGTTCTAGGAAAGACTCCTATGTGAACCTCTGGAGAAGTTGCTGTCAGTCAGTCAGTGTAAACAATACTGAACTAGAAGGACCAACCCTTTGACCCAACAGAATGCAGCTTCATATTTTCCCATGATCATTGATAGGATCCCCTGATTCCATGATCAACTGATTTCCAGGCAAACAGGCCTTTATTGTTGCCACTCTGTGGTAGTATATACTCCAATAGAGAAATTCAAGTTCATGCAGGCAATCTTTAAGACACAGAAAATATAGAGTACCATAGTGATTGACTAGGAATTTATAGCCATGGGGATTTATTTATTTTAATCAAGTAGTAAGTACAGACTTTAAAAAAATAAATTTGGTGCTACTGCATAGTTCATGGGAAGTGGACGTCCTGAGATCACACTTAACTTGGTAAGAAATGGAAGGATCATTAAGTACGCTAAAAGCCTTGAGCAGAAATGTGATTTCTTGTAAAATATATATAAAAATCTAGATAATAGTCAATCTTTTAAACTGTCGCCTATTTCTATAATGAGTAATAAAGTTAAACTTAACAGGTGAATTCCTAGGTTCCTATACCTTTTTCCATTATTAATCCTTAGTAGCAGTTCTATATTGCTCAGCTGCTTACTAGGTGCTATGTGGGTAAGTGCAAAGGGAACGTTGACCATGCATAAGCTTCCATGTGTCCTGGGGCTCTAGTTGCCCAGAAATGCTCAAGCATAGATCTTTCCTTATCAAAATTCCAGAGGGTGGGGCAGTGGCGTAGCGTGGGGGGTGCAGGGGGGGCCGCCCGCACCGGGCACAACATCTGGGGGTTAGGGTTAGAGGACGCAAATCCACGGGTTAGGGGGTGCAAATCCACTGGTTAGGGGGCGCAAATTACTTGCCGTGCCCCGGGTGCTGACAACCCATGCTACACCACTGGGGTGGGGCCAGGGGCATCGTGCAGTGGCAGCAGCATAGTCTCCCTGTCCCCCTTTCCATGCATAGGCCTTACATATGGGCCGTGGTGGCTGATGCTAATTGGGTCTAATAGGGTGGAAGGCAGGGAGGCTGACAGTAGGTGGCGCTAGAACCAATGACAGGAAGTGCTCTTCCCTACTGAGTTCTGCAAGTGACAAAGCTGAGACTGAAGAGGCATAACTCAGTGGTAGAGCCTCTGCTTTGCATGAAGATCGTCCCAGATTCAGTTCCCAGCATCTGTAGGTAGCACTAGGGATGCCCTCCATCTGGAATCCTAGAGAGCCACTGCCAGTCAATGTAGATGGCACTGAACTTGATGGAGCCAATGCTATGAAGTAGCTTCCTGTGTTTTTGGCCTGCAATGCCACTCCTGGGACTGGTTGTAAGATAGCAGGCTGGCTGAGGGCAGAATGAGGTTGGTGGGGCAGTGCCTCACCTGCCCTAATGGAACAGCCTACACTGCACATGTAGAATGCTTCAATAGGGCTATGAAATGGGGAAAGCCACCCCTTCCTATATGCTAACTAACAACCAAATGTACACACAGAATTTCAAGAGGCAGAACTCAGTGAATTATCTAACTTGGCTCAGTCAAAGCTCATGAATACCCTAATGTACTAAAGTTGCCAATGAACTCATTACTTGGCAAGAACAGAAAGAAGGACCACATGTTGTTTCAGTAATAAATCCAAAGAAGAAGCTGTTGATGCAATGATGCAGCCTCACTGATTAAAAGAATAATTATAACCCATAGTCATTTTAATTGTCTGTGGCAGTGGTTCCGAAAACTTCAAAAGCTGAGACACATTCTCCCCTGCTCCATTAACAATCATGTTAAACTTTATGAGAAAATCTTGAACCCACATTAGGGATCTATCTACCTTCCTCAGGAAAATCTAAATATTACAAAGTAGTGTTCAACTCTTCATCAAACTAGATTGTAAACAAAACAATGGACCGGAGGAAAGGGTGGCTGATTTTGGAGGCATGGATGGAGGCTGTTCTGTGACTTGCGTATTATTTCCTATTTAGATTTTAAATTTCTGGAAACTTAAGAGTGGAACTCACCTGTGTGAAAGTCATCACAGGTTTCCAAATGCAACCAAGCACTTGATTTGACACCAGGTGAGAGGTGGGTTAGGATTCTTGGATATGTCACCAGCTTTTTATATATTATTTGTTAGATCTTATTGGCTGGAGTGTTATATACTGGTTATACTGTGATCTTCTTCGGGAGCAGAAGCGTTTGATTATAATTGCTTATAAAGCAAAAATAATAATAATACAGCACTGAACTTCTCTGCTATTTCTATTTTTCTAGTGAAGCTACACCAATATTTTTTTATGTTTCCAACAGTGAGAAATGAAAGGCATTTCCATACACTGAGCCACAGTGGGGCCAGTTAAATGCTCTTAGAGCTGCCCATGTCCCATGCTTACCTGTCTGTGAAAGAACGGTGCTTTTCTTTATGAAAAGATATAATCTCTTAATGCCCAAAGTGTATTGTACAATAGTTATTAACTCCCATCGAACTTTTGCATGTACATGTCTTTGATATTATAAAGCCACTCAGCAGTATAAACTGCAAGCCTGCAAATATATTTTAGTACATAAAATAAGACACATTTGGGACTCTACAACCTGGATGATCTATGTATTGTACATGCTGTGAGCCTCTCAAACAGCCACACTTGCAAAGCTAGAAACAGAAATAGCCCGTGATCTCTGGGGATCAAAATACTCCCAAAATAGTCAGGTAAGTATGGAAATGTTTTATTGATTTTATTATATTACATATATAATATCTATCTCACTGGGCACTTATTCATGAGCTTATCATGCTAGTTAGGTGAACTCATTAAGCTGTTGCCTGAAAATCAATTGGTCTTTTGTCCCTAAACCGGGGGCGTAACACAGCAGACTGCCATTTATTTTAAAAATGTACTTCCTTTTGCAATTCAGAAAATTAGTCCATTCTATTCAAGTCCAACTGAGGGTTTTGTTCAGGATGTGGGTGGGTATGGAATGACCTGACAGCACTCAGATGTGATGTGTCAGGGACCTACAAAATGCAGCTGTTAGGCAACCTGATCCCCCCCCCCCATGCACTTTTTTCAGTTCATAATCTGGAAGGGATTAGCACCATGTCTAATTAATCTAAATCAAATGGACAAATGTAAGCTAAAACTCACATTGGTTTAAAAAGTAGTACACTGGGAAAGGACACAGACCAATAAGCAGGTATAATTATGAGAAGTGTTGGGATGAAATAAGTCCCCACCTGGGGAGGGCATCTTTTGACTCTGATATGCTTTTTCAGGCACTGAGAGAGAAAGGGGCAAGTTTGCTACATAGAGAAAAGACACAGAGAAAAGCTTGGCCTGTGGGCAGTAGTCTGAGCAGAGTCAAGAGAATGAGTCTGGGGTTCTGGGACAAGCCAGTCATTAAGACTAAAGGGCAAGTCATGACCAATGCCAGGAGACAATGTGAAGAAGCCAGCCAATGGCCAGGGCCGCTTCCTTGTTTGACTCAGGTCAAACAAGGAAGCAGGATGGAGAAGTAAGCCATAAAGTAGGATCAAAGGACACAAGAACACACCAGAGTTCAGGAGGGCTTCGTAGCTCAACTAGAAAAGGAAGCCCTCTTATACCCCTTCCCATCCAGAAATATAGTGACCAGTTTGGATGGGTGGAGGCAGCCCAGGGCCTGAAGGTACTTCACTGAGAAACTGCCACCTGCAATTCAACAGTTCACCACCTGGAGCTGCCGTCCACGGATGCCAACATTTCTAGACAAAGACAAAGCATAAATGAATATTCAATACAAAGACCACAAATGAAAGAGCTGGGAGATTTTATTTTTTTTATCCCAGATGGCTTTTATATTGTGTGTGTGTGTGTGTAATTGTTTAACTGTTTTTTTAATATGCAATTGTTTATACAGTGGTACCTCGGGTTACATACACTTCAGGTTACATACACTTCAGGTTACAGACTCTGCTAACCCAGAAATATTACCTCAGGTTAAGAACTTTGCTTCAGGATGAGAACAGAAATCGTGCTCCAGAGGTGCAGCAGCAGCGAGAGGCCCCATTAGCTAAAGTGGTGCTTCAGGTTAAGAACAGTTTCAGGTTAAGAATGGACCTCCAAAAGGTACCACTGTATATGTCATTATTGCAGTGTGAAGTTGCTTTGAAATGCTTCATAGGAACCAATAAACAAATGGATTAAATAATAACAGTTTCCAAAAAATAAAACAAAAAACAACCCACGTCTTTCTGGGATATTTATGTACTTCCTCAGCTGATGCTGAGGAAGATCTGTCTTGCAATTGCTTTATTTTATATCTGGCATTTCTACCTCCACAGGACTCAAGGTGGCTCATAGCATAAATTAGAACAGATAAAACTAAAAGGTGGGATAAATCTAAATATTTTAAAAACCAATTCAATAAGTAACACTATTTTAAAAACCAATGGGAAAACACTTAAACCCATTTAAAAGCATATGCACAAACCTCCCTCCCCACCTCAGTAGAATCTGCCACAACTGCTGGCTAATGGAGAAAGACTTGTCAGAACAAAATTTCTGCCCACCAGAAAAAGGGAAGCAGAGATGGGGCCATTCTGGGAGCAGCTATGAAGAAGGCCTTCTCTTGTGCCCTCACCAAATGTGAAGTTTCTGGAACCAAGGCAGACCCTTCCCTGAAGATCTCAAAGCCTAAGCAGGCTGCTAAAGGGAGTTACAATAATTTTGTTGGCCTGAGCCCAAGACTTATGAGGCTTTGTATGCAATAAGCAGCAACTTAAACTGTACATGGAAATAGTCTGGTAGCCAGTGGAGTTTTAGGAACAAGGAGATTCTGATATTCCTGTGACTGGCTCTGGTCAGCAATCCAGCCACAGAATCTTGGACCAGCTTACGTTTCTGAAGACTTTGCAAAGGCAGCCCCATGCAGAATGTGTTACAGTAATCCAAATGGGATGTAACCAAAGCATGTATCACTGTAGCCTTTCCTGCAACGATGACCTATTCCTCTTCTGTCTATGCCATGGGAAGGCAAACTAAGGGGGCCGGATCTGGCCCAATCGCCTTCTAAATCTGGCCCGCAGATGATCCAGGAATCAGCATGTGTTTACATGAGTAGAATGTGTGCTTTTATTTAAAATGCGTCTCTGGGTTGTTTGTGGGGCATAGGAATTCGTTCATTTTTTTTCTTTCAAAATATAGTCTGGACCCCCACAAGGTTTGAGGGACAGTGGACCGGCCCCCTGCTGAAAAAGTTTGCTGACCCCTGAGACTCTATGCTATCCCGCAACAGGAACAGGTGCATCACCTTGCAAAACTAGGGAACTTCATTCTACCATGTGTTTGAGAGCCTAGTCCTTCTGGATGTAGGTGGTTTCACACGCAAACCCCCAATTCTTGAAAGAAAGGCTTTTGGGCAAAACCCAGTTTGATAATGGCATGGCTATATAGTTTTACTTTCACAGTGGTTTTGGAAAGTTTCCTCTTCTGATTGCTCAATACCAGGTTGTTGTAATGCAAGGCTATAGATCCATTAAAATGAAATTGCAAACTTTAACATTGCATTTCCCATCTCCTGATCATTTTCAATCTCCTGGAACATGTGCTACTGAGATTTCTCATCAGCCGTACCTGTTCAGTTTTAACACTTTTGGAAATGTGGAAAGGAAAGTTGAAAACGGAGACGTATCTAATACTGACCCACCTTTTCATCTTCCAAGAGTCTAGTCACAAGGGGAAGATGTTTCCCTGCCCTGACTAATTCATCTAATTTCCTGTTTCCTCCATCCCATTACTAACTGCCTTTTGTTGACTTAAATTGATTTCTAAACTTCCTGCTGTTTGGCAAACGCTTAAAACATTCCAATATTAGAAATTGGCAGTCAATAGATGTCTAAATCAATTGGGGGGGCACACATTTTATCTAGGAGTAGAACATGTTGAAATAGTGGAATATTATACACAATTTTGTACACTCACATCCTAAAGCGGAGGGCTTTCAATGATAGGCAGCACCTAAATATTTAAGGGATGTGGGTGGCACTCTGGGTTAAACCACAGAGCCTAGGACTTGCCAATGAGAAGGTCGGCGGTTCGAATCCCTGCAACAGGGTGAGCTCCCATTGTTTGGTCCCAACTCCTGCCAACCTAGCAGTTCGAAAGCACATCAAAGTGCAAGTAGATAAATAGGTACTGCTCCGGCGGGAAGGTAAATGGTGTTTCCGTGCACTGCTCTGGTTCTCCAGAAGCGGCTTAGTCATGCTGGCCACATGATCCAGAAGCTGTATGCCAGCTCCCTTGGCCAATAAAGCAAGATGAGCGCCGCAACCCCAGAGTTGGCCATGACTGGACCTAATGGTCAGGGGTCCCTTTACCTTTACTTTAAATATTTTAAAGCAATAATTAGAAGAAAAGAAACAGCATACAGGATATCCTAGGTAAGCATAAGACACTGATTTTTTTTTCTGTGGCAAGGCAGCTGATATAATATTAAAGATAAAATGAAGCTACAATCTTTGTTTTGTGCAGGGGTTACATTTCAGACCCTCGTGAACATCAGTGGGGCCTGCATAAAGCACTCCACCCCACCCTGCCATCATTCCTTGCTTTTAGTGATGTTTTAGTGATGTTTTGGGGTCACTTCCAGGTTCGGCGCTGTGTGCACCTGCATGATCACCCGTCAATTGGACGTACGTAAATCAATCGTTGCCTATATTGGCTAATATTTGCTTACAAGGTTAATAGGGTTAATAAGTTTTGAATAATACATTATGGCATTAAGAGATTATATCTTTTCATAAAGAAAAGCACCGTTCTTTCGCAAACAGGTAAGCATGGGACTTGGGCAGCTCTAAGTGCACTTAACTGGCCCCACTGTGGCTAAATTTTATGGAAATGTCTTTAATTTCTCGCTGTTGGAAATATTATTATTTTTTAAATGGGGAAAATGAAAACTGAAATTATAACATGCACACCCACAATATAGAATAGGAGAATATAACAAGTCATTCAGTGTTGGTGTAATATGGCTTTTAAAAATTCATTTTTCCTCCACCTCAAATAGATTATTTATTTTAACAATTTATTTGCAACATCCAAGCGCTAGGGGTGCGGGCACCCGGGCGCCGGACTCTCAGGAGTGCCAGGCTGAGAGTCTGGGGCCCGAGAGTTGAAGGAAGAGCTTGCCTGTCAGTTGGAGCACCACAACGGGCTTTTCTGCTGCGGGCGGCTCTGCACTGCAAGTTCGGGGGCGAACAAGCTCGGGGGCGAACAAGCCAGCGAGACGCTGAGGCGGCCAGCTAGCTCCACCCTCCTGCACACCTAGGACTGGGCAATCGGGGGGTGGGGGCGTGCCGGGCGAATCTTTGCACCCTGGCACCGCATATGCTTAAGACAGCCCTGGCAACATTTATATGCCAGGTCCTCCTCAACCTTGATCCAACAAGGAACTCTATAGATGAATGTGTAATGGAGGGGCTGGATGGGCGGTTTCCCTGACACAGCACACTGTTGTGGATATGGAGGGCATGAAGCAAGGCAATCCATTTATCAAAAGCTGACTTCAGATGTGAATCATGCCTGCTGGATCACAGAGATTATGCTCCTGCTATGTTTTCTTTTTGGGAGCTCATTGATGTTTTATGAGATGTTGTAATTTGAAATAGATGTGAACTCAGTTGCCTCAATCCATTCCATGTACAGAAACTGGTTTCCTCACTGGAATCATCCTTGGAATACAGCACCCCCTGCCCAAAAAATACTACTTGCACCCTGAATCCTACTCAAGGCCAGCAACCAAGGATGTGAATAGGAATGGGCAGATCTGTCTGTTTCAGTTTCTCATTTTTCCAGTCATAAATTCACTTCTCATTTCTGCATCAGTTTGTTTTTTTCTTAAAAACACACAATTAAAAAAAACCTTTCTGTAAATTTATCAGTGAATTTCTTCCAATATACAAATTTTTGTATGCCATTTCACCTAATACACATTCTGCAAAGAAATCTCCCCTAATTCAATCAGTTTTGTACATTCTTTTCACTAATATTCACATTTTTGTGCAAACTTTACCCTAGTCTTTGCCTCTTTGTATATATCACTTAGATGGAAAATTGGGCAGTGCACAATTTGGAAAAAGTGTGAATTTCAAAGGATGGCTGCGTTTCAGCTCACAGATTGTTTTGGAAAATATAAATGAGGTAAGTTTGCAAAATGAATTGCAATTGTCCCTCTTTCCTAACTGTGAATGGAGTGTTTCTTGCTGGATAATGCTGGTAAGCTTGCCATCCCACACACAAGCATATAAATATACAAATCTAGTCAACTACGTTATCAAAACATATATAAATATGTGTCCATCATATACACCTATTTCTCTCTCTCTTTTTCTAAACAAGCAAAATCATAAAGAAAGGTTAGGAAAATTGCAGTCATGATAAGTTGATTTTTTCAATAATCCCCGTCATATTTTGCTCTATTCATTCCAATAGAGCATGCTCCATTTTTCTAGAAATGTATTATATTTTTGTCTGCTTTCCCATTGTCTAATCAAACTTTGACCAGATTAGCTATTTCCTAAACTTTACATTACCAAGAATTAGTAGAACATGCTATAGGATTTTTCCAGACTTGACAAATCATCCTTTTAGTTGCTGCTAAAAGGGAAGCTGCCTTTTCAAACATGCTGAGGTGTGATATTCCCAAGAGACACGTATAAAATCACAACTGGCTCCCTTGCAACTTCACAGCCTGGGTTGTTCCTTATTTCTGCCAGAACAGATTCCTTAGCAGTGTTTATTACAGGGCATTCCCACAAAACACAAATTAGATTATTTACAGGTCCACCATTGATCACTGACTGTTGGATAAATGTTGCTCAATCTAGCTAGTGTTCTACCACTGAATACTATTTTAAAAATAAGATTCATTCACAGATTAATAAAAAATGGAGATATATGGAGGGATTAGAATAAAAAAGGCTTCTCAATAAAAAGTCCCATCAGTTGTCCACCTCACATATTAAGACTCCACACACACCATAGATTTAAACCACATTGTTTTCCCCAAAGAATTATGGGAACTGTTGTCAGAAGAAAGTGATTTTTAAAAATTCCACCCATCTGAAGAAGTGTGCATGCACACAAAAGCTTATGCCCAGAACAAACCTAGTTGGTCTCCAAGGTGCTACAGGACAATTTTTTGATTTTTATTTATTAATTTCCTCTGCATCAGACCAACACAGCTACCTACCTGAATCAACTCAGTTTCACTTATTCCAGTGCATTTTCCCCAGGACAGATGCCATTTATTCAAACCACTTCCATAATGCTTAGACTGTTTGCCTGTATTTACCCAATAATTTCTATGGTGCACTCTAGATGTTTCCAGCCCTGAGTGCTCACCGGAAGGACAGATCCTGGAGCTGAGACTCCAATACTTTGGCCACCTCATGAGAAGAGAAGACTCCCTGGAAAAGACCCTGATGTTGGGAAAGATGGAGGGCACAAGGAGAAGGGGACGACAGAGGACGAGATGGTTGGACAGTGTTCTCGAAGCTAACAGCATGAGTTTGACCAAACTCCGGGAGGCAGTGGAAGACAGGAGTGCCTGGCATGCTCTTGTCCATGGGGTCACGAAGAGTCAGACATGACTAAATGACTAAACAACAACAGATGTTTTGGACTACAACTCCAGCTGGACCTGGCTGGGGTTGATGAGAATTATAGTCTGAAACATCAGGAGGGCCCCAGGTTGGAGAAGGATGGACTGGACTAGTATAATGACTGGAAATAGTCTTGGATTCTGGGCCATAGCCAAGATGACATATCTTGCCCGTTTGGATTGCTGCAATCGTTTTTCTTATTCATGGGTCAACGGCTGAGCATTGAGCTCAGCGTTCTTCTTATTGATCTTAGAAAACTCTTGCAATTAGCTAGAATCATTATGAAGGAAAATTTAATACACTGTTAACATTAGCATTTATGCCCACAGGGAAAAAGGCAGATTTAAGATCTGCTTATATCAAGGACAGATAAAGGACAATGTGTACAACTCTTTCAATGCATTCATGAACTTGTATCTGAGAAACATGATGATGTCATTACTGAGGGGGTGACAAAAATATGAGGTGTATTTTAAAAAAAGGGGGGGCTCACGAAAGGTTTTAGCTCCATCAAGAAATGTAACAAAATGCGGCTGGCACTGGGCACCACACTGCAGGGACCAGCACTTACCCAAAGCAGGGGCCTGCAACATGCCCAAGCCATGCATCTCTCCTGGGAGTGATGTGCAGGCTCCGTGCTGCCTGAAACGGCAGCGTGGGGCTTGTGCCTGTCTACTGCCTCTCCCTCAGCCACCCTACAGCTGAGGGGGAGGTGGCGGAGAGGCTCCACACAGCTTGCCCTGCCCCCATGGGCAGCTCACCCCACCTCCAGCTGCAGGATGTGCGTGCCACACTGGGCACCTGAGCGGCTAGCCACGCCACTGCCTCCATGCTATCTAGACAGTAGGTGGCATCTACTAACCTCATACCAAATGGTTGGCACAGCTGCCCCACACCCAGCTAATAATTGAATCACCAACTACTAAGATCTCCCCAACCCCCAGACCTCAGCTTGGAGAATAACTGCTTGTCCCTCAAGGAATGGGTTATTTCTTCCTCAGAGTGATGATCTCCCTTCCCAAGACTCTCATTCTCCATAACAGCCATGGTTGCAGATGAGCTTTATCTGAATCCTCTGTTTTGGGGAGCTGCCTGCTACTAGCCATTCTCGTAGCTTTATTATTGTCATTCCATTTTGTCTCATTTCATGCTCCTGCCACCCTTAGCAGAAAGGTATGATGTCATTGACACATCAAAACTCACCACCACCACACTTTGGTCTGGTTCCCTCTTAGTTATCGATCTCTCCATCTCTAAGATGTCCTTTCTCTTAAATGTCCCCAAATGCCTTACAAAATTAAATTCATTCTTCATCCACCAGCTTCACACTTATAATCCATAAAAGTCCAGATGTATATGCTACTGTGTTAATAGATATAATGACTCAATAATCACTCCTGTTAAGTTTATAGCATTAAATGCACATTTTGACTTATTTTCTTTCTCTTTGACAAGTATTTAAAAAACAGCACTTTTTGGGGGGGGGGCTAACATTCTCTATGGAACTATCTTACCGCACAACGGCAATAAAACATTTAAGAGGCAATTTTAAGAGATCATCACCTACTTTTGTTCAACACATTTATTATAATTATTGTTCCACAGTTACCTAGCCAGGTCTCAAGAGCGGGAAGATAAAGATGAATTTACACATTAAAATGTTGGCAAGAAGCCATAATCAATTAATTGGGAGCAGGAGACTTTTCTTAAACAGAGATCATATTGTTAAGGAGTTCCATCAGGCTGGTACCATTAAATGGGGGAGGGATAACAGCCTGTATTATCTTCAGTAGGGGTGGGGAACCTGTGGCCCTTCAGATGTTACTGAAATGCAGCTCTATCACCCCTGCCCACTGACCATGCTGGCTAGACCCGATGGGAGTTGTAGTTCAGCAGCTTCTGGAGGGCAAAGATTCCCCAGCCCCATTCTCCACCTTTTAGGTTTCCTATGTGCTAGAGAGCTGGTTTGATATAGTGAGTGCAATTACTAGGGATTGCTTTCCATGGGGTTAAAAAGGAAGACCATCATCTACAGTGCACCCATGCAACTGGATTAGGGCCAGATTACCACCACCAGAAAAAGCTACTGTTCATGGGGCAAAAGTGAGCTGGTGTCATGACCCTGGAGTTGGACTCTTCATCGGCAGGGGATGTGGGGCTCTGAAGAGCATGGCGGGTCAGCCCCAGAAGTGTTCTCAGGTGAACCTATGGAGTCAGTTCCCCGACCCTGTGGCCTGTTGATGTCGCTCTGACTCAAAGGATTCCACTGCAGAAGAACCCGGAAGCTTTGAAGTATGGGCAACAACAGCAAAGCTTTTATTCTTTTCCTGAAGAAGACTCTGCATTATAAATTTATGTTGTGCGTCAGGAGAGACTCCTGCTTGAAACCCCAGACAGCTGCTGACCGTCAGTGTAGACAATACTGTGTACCTGTGGTCTGACTTGGTCTAAAGCAACTCCCTATGTTCCGATACATCGGCCGACACAAAAGTAAGGTAAACTTAGCAGAACTCCCGCCTTCCACCCATGACAATATCACTGTAATGCTCCATCCCCACTGATAATTGCTGAAAATGCAATGTCTTTTCTCATTAATTGGTGGGAAGCAGTCGGACAGGAAAATGCAGTAGAAATTTTCGGCATGGTGCTAATGTATATATTACACATTCTTATTGTTAGTTGGAATCAATTATTTCACTAATTCTAAACAGAGTGCTTCTAATAAAGATGCTAATGAGAATCAACCAGTGTAATGTTTTTTAAAAAAACTGTTATTGTTAGTGAGGACATCATAATACCAAGCTGATTTTAATTATGATAATGGTCTGAAAACTGACATTTATTATTCCAGTTGCTACTTTGGAATCATGTTAATTAACCAAAATGTTTCAAGATGCTACTGGGATCACGCTCACTTTGTTGGCCTGGTTTCACTGAACACCATATAATATGGCTGTGAATGTAAAGAAAATGGGGTTGAGAAAAAGCAGCCAGCTTTGTTTTGAATGGTACTTAGAACTGATTCACCCTTGATGTCTCATCAGTGGTTTAATCAGCACTGATGATTGACAGCAGTGATTCCCAAGGTACCTGCCTCTGTGCAATATATACCATCAATTGTTCCTTTCAGCATTCTCACTTTTCCTGTTTTTCCCACATCCATCCCCACCACCATCAAAATAGCTACTGCCATTCAATATATTTTCCCCTTTGCTGGGGATGGGAGGATGGGGCCCCAAGGGCCAGGTCCCCCCATCTTATACTAAGAAAATTGGGGGGGAGAGAACAGTGGTAGAGGGGGAGGGGGCTTGGCATAGGGAAGAAATTGGTGTTTAGTGGGCACCAGGTAGGTGATGAAGCAAAGAGAACTTGCCCATCAAAACCAGCTAGCCCCTCAAAGACCCCAAAATCCCCTGAGCCACTTAACACCATTGCATTAACAACCCATATTTTCTCCTCATTATGACCAACAGAGGTAAAAAGGCCATAGGAGGCCTTTTGTCTGGATGCAAACCTGGAAAAATATCCTTTATCTTTAAAGACATTTTCAGGAAGAGTTAAGATTGTGCCTTTATATAGACATGCCAAGGGTTGTGGCCGATGTTATTCTTACTCAGAGTAAACCCATTGAAATGAATAGACATGGCTAATGTAGGTTCATTCATTTCATCGGATAGACTCTGAGCAGGACTTAGTTGCTTACAATCCCAATCAATTTTTAAAATAAATATTAAGTCTTTAATATGGCAGGCAAGATGTAGAGTTGCGAAGGGCAAGGTGAGTGTTACATGCCTCTCAAGATTCTTGTGGGAAGAATATTAAATGCTGCTCTTCAAACTATCTGAAGAAGAGAACTGAAATGCAGGTACCAGTTCAGCCCTCAAGTGATGAGTGCACATCTGTGAATTCACTGTATCTCTAGGTTTTATGGTTTAATTAAACTAGGAGACCGATGCCAACAAAAAACAGCAGGCACTGAACCAGACGATTATTCCTTTTAAATCTTTATTTACGTATTTCTGGAAACTACATCCTGCACATTTTCATTCAACAAGGGGTGCTCTAAAAACCAGGCAAAAATATTAATGCTGCACAGATTGGGGGACCTTTTTTTGTCTGAATGCTACTCACATATAACACCCACCCACCACAAATACTGATACCCATGCATACATACATGTACATGCCACACAAATACACACATGCGCGTGCACACATGTGTGCATACACACATGTATAAACACACATGCAGCACACACACATTCAGAGTTTCACTCTCCTCCTCTGTCCAGCAATTAGCACTGAAAAAGTATTTTAGCTCTGCATCAAGAGCTCTGTTACTCAATTTGCCTCAGATGTGATTTCCCTCCCCTCCTCAGCATTTAAGGTAAATTATCTATTTGAGCGATAGCTTTTAACCCAGAATGGTGTAGGGGCAAAGGAGCATTTGGTCCTTCTGACTAAATCGGTGTTCTTCTTCGCTTTGAAGCACAGCAAAAGCAAGAAGGAGAGCAGGACGACATGCAAATCTGCCAGAGTAGAAACCTCATTACTGCAGGAAGAGATAATCACATTAGGGAAATTTCATGTATGAGAATTAATTATATGGATGCCTTTAGGGCCATCATTATTCTAAACAAAGACATTGGAGGAACAGAGTGATGAAATTGAAAGTAGCAGGACATTTCTGTCTTCTTGTTATAAAAGTTTTAAATGTATGACAAAACCGAGCGCTAATGTGTCCAGCATACTAGATAACTGGTCTGTGTTGACTCCTAGTTGTGCTCCCTCAAGGAGATATGAATGTACTAAAGACAAATGCATTGAACAGGTTTTTGAAATATGAATTCTTAATTATTATTTTTTTTAATAAATATTTTATTAGGTTTTTAATAAACAAATTTCCACTTTCAAATACATACTTCCATAGATCCAATGGACTCCCCCCATCTCCCGAGCACTGCATTCCCTGTGTAACCAAAAGCTCAGCAATTTGTTAACTTATTTTATACATAACAATATATCTTCCATTTTATCGTGTTATCTGATGTAAACATTTCAGTACAATTGCATTAATTTTTAATTTCCACACAATAAAAATATTTCATTATCTCACTTCTGTCTTATAGTGTCTTATTTATCAATTCAGAAATTTGCCGATACTGAAGCTATACCTTCCTAGAAAGGAGCATTTTTTAACATTCATACAACTTATAATGCTTTTTCAAATAGTCCTTAAAATTTTCCCAAACTTCCTCCGTTTCTTCTTCTCCCGAGTCTCGAATTCTGCCAGTCATTTCAGCCAACTCCATATAGTCCATCAGCTGCGTCTGCCATTCTTCCAATGTGGGTAGATTTTGTGTCTTCCAGTGCTTTGCCAACAAAATCCTCGCTGCTGTAGTAGCGTACATAAAGAAAGTTCTATCTTTCTTGACCATCCTCTGGTCTACCATGCCCAGAAGGAAGGCCTCCGGTTTCTTAGGTAAGGTGAATCTCAGCACCTTTTTTAGTTCATTATGTATCATTTCCCAGAAGGCCTTCACTTTCGGGCAGGTCCACCAGAGGTGTAAAAATGTCCCTTCCTCTTCCTTACATTTCCAACATTTATTATCGGACAGGTGATATATCTTTGCAAGCTTGACTGGGGTCATGTACCACCGGTATATCATTTTCATAATGTTTTCCTTCAAGGCAGTACATGCCGTGAATTTCATTCCGGTGTTCCATAACCTTTCCCAGTCTTCAAACATAATGTTATGCCCCAAGTCCTGTGCCCACTTTATCATAGAGGATTTGACAATCTCATCCTGTGTGTTCCATTTAAGCAGCAAGTTATACATTCTCGAAATTGGCTTAGATTTTGGCTCAAGCAACTCTGTTTCTAGTTTCGATTTTTCCTCCTGAAAACCCACTTTTTTGTCTGCTTTAAAAACTTCCTGGATTTGAGCATAATGCAACCAATCTCGCACCTTGTTTTTTAACTTTTCCATACTCTGTAACCTCCATTTATCTCCAATTTTTTCAATTATTTCCCAATATTTAGGCCAGTGGGCCTCCATATTGAGTCTTTTACGTGCTTTGGCCTCCATCGGTGAGAGCCACCTCGGAGTTTTACTCTCCAATAAGTCTTTATATTTTGACCAGACCATGAAAATTGCCCTTCTGACAATATGGTTTTTGAACAATTTATGAACTTTAACCTTGTCATACCACAAATATGCATGCCACCCAAAAGCATTATCAAATCCCTCCAGGTCAAGGACATCGGTGTTCTCCAATAAAATCCAATCCTTCAACCAGCAGAGGGCTGCAGCTTCATAATATAACCTCAAGTCCGGCAGGGCAAACCCCCCTCTTTCTTTCGCATCTGTTAGTATTTTAAACTTTATTCGGGGCTTTTTGCCCTGCCAGACAAATTTAGATAAATCCCTCTGCCATTTTCCAAAACATTCCACCTTATCCACGATCTGGAGGGCCTGAAACAAAAATAGCATTTTCGGCAATACATTCATCTTTATAGCAGCTATTCTGCCCAGCAAGGAAAGTTTTAATCTTGACCATATTTCCAGATCTCTTTTGATCTCTGACCAACATTTCTCATAGTTGTCCTTAAATAAATTCAAATTTTTGGAGGTCAAATGGACCCCTAGGTACTTTACTTTTTTGACCACATTTAGTTCTGTTTCTTTTCTGAACTCCTCTATTTCAGTAGTTGTCAAGTTTTTTGCTAAAACTTTAGTTTTTTGTTTATTCAGCTTGAATCCCGCCACCCGACCAAAGTCAGAAATTAATTCTAACGCTCTTTTAGTACTAGAGGCTGGCTCCTGTAATGTTAATACCAAGTCATCTGCAAAAGCTTTCAGTTTATATTGTTTCTCTCCGACCACAATTCCCTGTGTCAACCGGTCATATCTAATCATGTTCAATAGCACCTCCAGGACTGAAATAAACAACAGAGGAGATAGAGGGCACCCCTGTCGTGTCCCTTTTTCAATTTTGAACTCCTCTGTCACCACGTTGTTTACTATCAATTTAGCTTTTTGTTCTGAATAAATTGCTTCTATTCCATTTTCAAACCCCCGCCCTACTCCCATCCTTTCCAAATTTTTCTTCATAAACAGCCAAGAAATGTTGTCAAAGGCCTTCTCCGCATCAATAAAAATCAACACCGCTCTTGTGTTTGAATTAATCTGTAAAAACTCCAAAATGTCAATGATGTTTCTTGTGTTGTCAAATAAATGCCTACCAGGGAGAAAGCCTGCTTGGTCCTTATGAATCACTTCATTTAAGACTTTCTTAAACCTACTTGCCAAAATGTCTGCAAAAATTTTGTAATCCACATTTAGGAGTGAGATAGGACGGTAGTTTTTAAGTTGAGTTTTTTCAGATTCTAGTTTTGGGATCAACGTGATGAAAGCTTCTTTCCACGTTTCCGGTGCCTTCCTCCCCTCCATAATCTGGTTGCAAACTTCCAACAATGGTTGTATCAATGAATCCTTCAGTACCTTATAATATTTGGAAGTAAGCCCATCAGGTCCCGGAGATTTGCCCAGTTGAAGGTTCTGAATGGCGCATTCAATTTCTTGAGTTGTAATATTACAGTTCAGGATTGCTCTCATTTCCTGGGGTATTTTTTGTAATCCATTAGTTATAACAAATTGGTCCACCTCTGAGCTTTTTTGTGGCCTTTGAGAATAAAGTTCTTTGAAATATCTCTGGAAGGACTTTCTAATTTCGTCGGGTTTCTGAACCATTCTCCCTTCAATCTCTAGATTTGTAACTGTGTTAAGTTTTTGTCTCTTTTTCAACTGCCAAGCCAACAATTTTCCACATTTGTTAGCAGATTCAAAGGATCTTTGTTTCATTTGTTTAATTTTCCATTCCACCTCTTGATTTATCAGTTTCGAATATTGTGCCTGGAAAAACTTCACTTCTCTCAATACTTCCTTTGATTTAGGCCTGGATCTCAGTTTTCTCTCTCCTTCTCTTATTTTCTCCAAGATCTTCTCCTTCTTTTCATTCCAGAGTCTTTTTTTAATCGTGTTCTGTTGTATTAGAAACCCTCTTATAACTGCTTTGCTTGCGTCCCAGATTATTCTTTTTTCCACATTTGTCTTTAAGTTTATTTCAAAATAGTCCTTTAAAACTTTTTGGGCCTTCTTAACAATCTCCTGATCTCTTAACAAAGCGTCATTCATTCTCCATCTGAACGATCCGGTTGTATTTAGTCTCAATTCCATTCTCAAGGCGTTATGGTCGGAGCAGGTTTTTGGGCAGATTTCCACTTTTCTGGTCTTAGGTGCCAGCCCTCTAGTTATCCATATTTGGTCGATTCGCGTCCATGTCATATGGGCCTCAGAAAAAAAAGTTCCTTCTTTCCCTAGAGGGTTCTTGATCCTCCATATGTCAATCAAATCCAAATTGTCAGTCATTTCAAAAAAGGTTTTTGGTAGTCTGCCATCTTTCGTTATATTAGCACTTTGTGACTTATCCATATTCACTGAGGCGACACCGTTCATATCTCCCAACATGATAATGTTGTTATAGTCCAAATAGTCCAGCATAATCTCGTGCAGCTTCTTAAAAAATTCCGATTTTCCATCATTTGGGGCGTAGATTCCTAGAATTAAAAACTTTTCTCCTTGTGTCTGGATTTCAATTGCCAAAATTCTGCCCTGTTCATCTTTAAATACAAATTTTGGGGACAAGTTCTCCTTTGCATAAATCACCACTCCTCTTTTCTTAACTTTATCCGATGAAATAAATTCTTGGCCTAACCTTTTATTGATTAACACTTTTCTGTGGAGTCTTGTCACGTGCGTTTCTTGCAGGCAAATAATGTCCAATTGTTCTTTTTTCAAAATATGAAATACTTTTCTGCGTTTTTCTGGAGAATTCCCGCCATTTATATTCCAACTAAGAAGCTGTAGAGACATCCCGGCCTACTTCTTGGGTATCACAGTTGGGTATCTAATTTATCGTCCTTTTCCGGAAGCTGTGGTGCCGGGCCGCCTCCAGATGGTATGGATCCTGGTGGTAATCCCGGTGGTGGAGGCCAGGAATCTGCAGCTCTCTTTTGGAGGTCCTCCTCGTTGTCGTGTAGGAACTTCTGGTGGTCTTCTGGTGTTTTAATTCTTACCTTCTTTCCTCTATAGGTGAATGACAGACCTTGAGGAAATTCCCACCTATAAGGGATTGCGTTGTATCTTAACAATTTGGCCAAGTCTGTGTATGTGGCTCTAAGGTCCAACAAATATTTAGGAATGTCTCTATAAATTTCTGCCCTTTTACCTTCAACTTCCAGGGATTTTTTAAAATGTTGGCCTAATATCTTGTCTCTTTCCTCTCTTGTTCTCAAACAAACCAAACAGTCTCTGGACTTATCTTTCTTAACCGATCTTCCCAGTCTGAAGGCCGTCACAATCCTGAAATCTTTATCTTCTTCAACCCCCCAAAATTTAGAAAACAACTCCGTCAAGAATTTCTCTAGGTTGCCCTGTTCCAACTCTGGGACAGCCCTCAGCCTAAGATTACATTCCTTACTTTTCAGTTCCACCATTGACAGGTAGGCTTGCTGTTCTCCTACCTGTCTTTTCAAAGGTCTTACTTCCCCTTTGATCTCTTCCACCTTCTTGCACGCTTGCTCAGCTTTTTGATTGGCTTCCGCAGCTAGTTTGTAGTTCTCCGCCGTAGCTCCTTGCAGTTTCTCAATAGCCTGAGTGTGCTGCGAAACCTGATCTGTTAACTTGCTGATAGTAGATGTAGCTCTATCAATTTTAGATGACTGATCGTCCACCTTCTTATTCAGAAGTGCCAGTTGTTCCAAAATTTGTTTCAAGACTGGATCAGTTCCTCCAGCTGCCATTTCTTCTGTAGCAGGCGTTTCAACTTCTTCCTCCTGCGCCGTCAGCACAGTTGGCACCGAGGATCTACGATGATGAATCAAGGTTGTTTGGACAAGCTGCCCAGCTCTCTTATCTTTTTTCTTTTCTTTAGCTTCCTCAGCTAAAGCTTCCTTAGCTTTAGCTGCTCTTGTTTTCGCTGGGCCACTCATTCCCCAGCTGCTGTTCAAGGTCGAATAGTCTTTCAATCCATGAGAAAGGCAAGCCCAGAGTATAAACAATTAAACCACAAAAAATCCCAATAGGATACAGTTCCCAGACCTCAATGCCTCCGCAAATCCACTAGGGGGGGTTTTCATAGGAAAGAAAGTTTCTTTTCCACCATCAAAGCTCCTATTTCAACTGAAGTCCCCAAGTTCAAAAAGGAGGCTTTCAGAAAGTTCTGTTTCAAATTAGTGCCACAAGGTAACGGAGAGGTTTCAATGACAGTATTAAAGCGATAGTGTATCCATCAATGCAACAGTTTATGTTAAGAAAAAAGTTTCAGCAGCCTGACAGTACTCCTTTACAACACTGGCAGTCCAATAACTCGGTTATCCCCTTCAATTCCACATCTCTTCACAGTAGGAGGAGGATTCTCTAACACAATGAACCAAAAAATTTACTTCTTCACTCTTTTCAATTTCTAGAAACACACAGTCTATTAATGCCCCTTCTTACTTCTTTCAAAGTCTCTTTTTAGCGCTTCAGCCCGCATCGGGTTCTTTTGCTTTGCTCTGATTAGCAGGACCGGAAGGCGGACTTCCTGTTACTCGCCTCCCGTTTTCAGCCGAAATAGACAAATTTAAATTAATCCTTAATCAGTTCTTTGGTACCCCTTACTCACGGGTAGATTGCAGCCAATTTCGATGTTTTTCAAGAAGAAAGGTCGGCGCTCATCAGCAACAGCAGCGCGGCTTCACTTCCGCGAAAAGAGCGATGAACTCACAGCGCCGCTCCCCCGTTCACGATCCGGCGCCTCTTACGAGGTCCCTTCCTCGCTTCTGGGGGGGCTTCTGGCACCCGCCGAGTCCCACGGCCACAGGCTCGCTCTGCCTGCGGTTTATCTGAATGGGTCTCCGCTTCGCCGTAGCGGACGACCCTTTTTCGCGGAGCCCCTCTTCACTGAGTAAAGAGGACCGCCATTGCCGTTTTGCGCCGCCTCCGGAAGTCTGAAATATGAATTCTTAATTTATGCCTCAGATGTGTTCACTAGACAATAGCCTAGGTCAGAATTTAGTAGCAAATAGTGAAGCACAGTCAGATCCAGAATGACTTGCTGCTGAATAAGACATTGGTTCTCCTTTAGGGTGAGGAGATGGCCACATTGTAGACAGACAGTGTAAGAAATACTGTGATTAATACTTTTAAATCAGGAATTGTAAGAGCATATGAAGAGTTGTACTGAAGCAGACCAAAGTCCTACCTAGCTGTTAGGGACTGGTTCCCCTCCTGCACTTCCCAGAGGAGAGGGAGACAGTATAGATTTAGAACAGTGGTTTGCAGAAGGTCATAGTTCAGAGGCTGCAGAGGGGAGAAGCTGGGAAATATTGGAAGAGCAGCATGAAGAAGAAGCACCAGGGAAGAGACAGCTAACAGACTCAGTGTCTTTAGACAGCATTCACGAGCCCCCCTCTCCCAGGACACGGCGTGCATTAAGAATAGTAGAACAGAAAGCTCAGAGGCAGAAAGCACAGATTAGCCGGCACAGGGATGACAAAGAATAGAAGAGACAAAGGGGGTGGGACTTTACTTGGAGCAACGCCATTATCCAAGAGAGACAGTATTTCTCTCTCTCTCTCCCTCTCTCTCTTTCTCTCTGTGAATATTGAATGAAAGACTGGTAAGAACTCTTCTTGTTTTTCTACTTCTTGGCTGCCACCATGGGAGGGACTCAATTCCCGGAAGCTGTGACACTAGCCCAGCATCACGTTTCCCACAACAGTCAACCAGGTAACCCTGGGAGTCCAACTTAAAATTGGCCGCCATTTTGCTTACAACCAACCCTGTCGTACACTGTATGTTAACCCTTTCCGCAGCCTAAGTAAAAGAAACAAACAGGGGGGGGGTGTCTCACCTTGCGGAAGGGAATAGCAGATAGCTGTGGGTTCCATCAAAACTCAAGGGAAGCAGGATGGGCCATTTCCCAGGTAGTAAATGACAGCCTGAGTGCCTTTTCCATCTGGAGCTACGAGCATCATGATTTCAGGTGGGGATTCCAGGTGATTACAGCATGCCCCCAAATAAGGGCAGAAACATAAATGCTTCAAATAAGGACTGCAAAAGCAGAAATTTTGTTCACTTATCTTTCATCTGTGGGGAGGGGGGCGCACTCCATTTATTTTTGAAACCATTTCTAGGCCAACTGCACAAATATAATTTCCAGAGTGCTCTGGGTGTACTTCAAAGGTTGGCGGCACCTTCCTGCCCAGTGCCAACATTTAGTTAACCTTATAAAGTCCACTTTCAGGCTGGAAATAACTGTTATCACTTAGGAGAACAAATGGCTCGTCTTCACATTGTTAAGAAGATCTAAGCCAAAGGATCCCGTGGGACTATAAATGACCAGGGAACATTTATCAAGAGCTGTGCAGCCCCCTGGCCTTACTTTCCTACTACAAGATGAACCTTTTTGCCACAGAGCCCAGAGAATAAGGAAGGCCAACCCATATTCTGACCCACAAAGTGCCCTTAGCAACCTGGCCATCTACCCAGTCAGCATACTAATCACTTTCGCTTTCATACTCAGGAAATAATGGAGCAAGATAATACATTACCTCTCCATTGACTGACACTCACTGTCTCCACGTGGGCCAAATTCCTGTCTCATTTTCTTTTACATAAGTTGAAAAGGAATAGCAAGGATCTCAGTGGGCCACAGGAACTATGATTACATTCATTGACAATATTTTTTTGATCATCATATTTATTCCTTCATTTAATTTGGTATTTACCCACTACATTTTTTAAAAAAAGAAAACCATCTATATCTATGTAAAACTTTTCATGTTATCTCAGTGCATATTTGTTTGATCTTGACAACATGGGACATGCATCCCTAAAGAACTCCTCCTCTCTGTATTAGTCTACATCCTTGTTGCTGTTAGATCATGCCAATCTTTGTATGTGTGAAGGACCTGGAATTTGCTGACCTGGACTGTTTGCATGGACTTTTCCTGTAGGGACTATTGCATGTTATTTGAGAATGCATATCTGTCTTGTCTGTTTTGGGATTATAGGGCTAACTTGTGAAGCCTGGCATTACCCCAAAAGCTCATTTGGGAAGAGGGAATTTCATTGCAGATGAGAAGTTTCTGAAGGACTCCATGACTTCCTCTAGCCTATTGGGCAGAGCCCATAATTGACAAAGGTAGCTTATATCTGTATTTCGCCAGCTTGGAGGTCTTTTAGATCAAGGTGATAAAGAAAAAGCTTTGAAAACCTGGGAGAGAAAAACAAAGAGCAAGGGGTTACTACTCAAGAGTAAGATTCTTTTGAGAGTTTGGTGAAATGAGGGACTGCTTAAATGGATGGCATATGAACCTACAGTGGTACCTTGGTTGTCAAACAAAATCTGTTCAAGAAGTCTGTTCAACTTCCGAAAACATTTGATAACCAAGGCACGGCTTCTGATTGACTTAGTCGGAAGCTGCAGTAGCCACGTCAGACGTTTGGCTTCCAAAAAACATTCACAAACCGGAACACTCACTTGCGGTATTTGGGAGCCAAAATAGATGCATATCTTTTTCTTTAAAAATCTATGTTTATTCCATCTTAACTCTTTATAAACATGTGTGGTCTTAGGTCATTTGAAACACCCTTGCCCTGTGTGCTGTTTTGGTGGTTCTACCAACTCCCTGACTGAATCCCCAAGGTTGTGGGGAATAGAGGGGTGACCCTATTGTGCTAGGAAATGTCCTTCCACAGGCTTTCACCAGTGGGACCAGTTAGTTGACTCTCACCCCTGTTAGCAGAACCGTCAATGTCCATCAATGTGTTTTACATTTACAAAGCAGTTTTTCATAGTCAGAATCACTTAAAGGTTAAGATATAGCTAATAAGTGATTTAGGCTATGCCCACTTGTTTAAAGAACACAAGTTCTTTTCTTGGTCAGATCAAGGTCTACCTATGCCAGAAGTCTTTGCAAGATGCCCAGGAATCAACAGGCAGAGATTGAACCATCAGAAACTGCCGAATGGACCATCAGCAGATCATGAGTCTATGTTCAGACATGTTGTACAGTAAAAGAATCTTGTAGCACCTCCCTCCTGGTAATGGCACCTAACATGCTCTAGAAAGCCCCATCATAATTGATTGAAGGGTTTTTCAACATTTTGACAGCAGTGTTTTTCTAGAACAAGATGGAACAAGATGGAAAAAGAGAAGCAGTCTTTATTTAGGTAGTGATACAGGCATTGGAAATGATGCAGGAACCTTGAAATGTGGGTTGTAATGAAGTAACACCAGCACTGTGAAGCATCCTCATTGTGGGACATAAAGTCAAATTTAAGAGACCAAATCTTTCTCTAATCTTCTTACCAAGTTTTGCAAGCTTGGGGTGTGCCAAAAGAAACTATGTGACCTGACCTATTTCTAAATACAGTAATTAAGCTACAAGATCAGGAAACAGCCAACCTTCTTATCTAACTTCTCTTTAATTGGATGTTCTGTTACATAGCTATAGGCTGTGTTTTTCTGCTGATCAGCTGTCCATCTGGAACATGACAACAAACATTTTGAATGTACAGCTATGTCAATAACAAACCCTTGGCAGAACCCAACCATTGATTAGTACAACATTCAACTGATGTGTATTGGCAGTACCGAGTATTGAATACTGAGTGTTGAAATAATAAACATTCTTACTATGTAAGTGTGCTCAGTGGGACTTATTAACTACTAAGTGTGTTTAGGATTGCAGCCTAAGTCTGTGCACCTGAGACTTTAAAACAATTCACATTGAAATAAATGTAAATACATCCAGGAATCAGGATGTAAAACAGTTTCTTGGTGCTTGGGCAGTTAATACAGTCCTAGCAATTTGAGTTATCTCTAGAGCCTGACTGTTGTGGTTGTTAGACACAATTCAGCCAAAATTAAACACTGGAAAGTTTCATTAATTTCAATGGGAGAGATTAAAATACATGTTTAAATGGAAATCAACATGGTGTAAGGGTGCCACCATTTTATTTATGCTCTTGGTTTCTGATATGTAAAGCAGTTAAGAATTGCGGAGGGTGGGGTGGGATATTGTCTTATCCACAAGTTCTTTGGGATAATAAAATCTGCCATCTTTGGAACCTGAAGAGTGAATATTCTTCCTCTCTGTAGTATCTTAAGGCATGGCCAACATCTAATGTGAAAATATTCATGCAACTTCCCCCCATTCCTTCCGATGACCATTTAGATCACTCAGAGGTACAAATAAATGCTATCCCAACAGCAATTCTATTTCCCTGTGACTTTAAATGATCACGAGAACCTTTCCCCCCAGTGGCACATGCCCAGGGACAACAGTAAAGAGGCAATTACTCATGCAAATTCAGGACGTCTTGAAGGAAACACTTATATATAATTTACATTCATGTATAATGCACATTTCAAGTAGCTCAGAAATGACTTGCCAGTGGATGCAGTTTTCTGAGAAAATACAATTTGTTTTGTCTGCGCTCCAAGCATCTGGGATGACTGAGGAATTGGATCTTTTTGAACCAAACAGAGTTGTGCTTCTCAGAATAATGGGTGGACAGAACATAGTTATCATTTGACTTTTGCACTGTTCTGAATTTTGAGATGCAGCTCTTGGCTGAAAAAATATCAGAAAGTGTCTTAAAATGCATATTTTGAGGCAAAACACATCTACCAATGTATACTTTGAGTAAAAATAAAGTATCAACCACCTGAAGACCTACAGTTGTTGGTAATGCCGCTACTGGGTGTTGCCTGGTTGACACTAACCCATGAAAGGGCCTTCTTGGTGGTGGCTTCCCATTCATAGAACACCCTCCCTGGTGAGGTGTGTCCCTTCCCATCATTACTGACATTGTGAGGAATTTGAAAACATCTTTGTACACCCAGGCTTTTGATAGCTGAATGATACTGCTCCTCGCAACCTTCACATTCTCTGCTGTGTGGGGATCTGGCTGCTTAAAATTTCTTTCAGATATTCTTCGGGAGTAATCCTTTACACAGGAAGCTGTCTTAAAGGAAGCCAGTGTGAGCTCAGCCTGTGTAAAGTTACACCAGATTCAAACTCTGCTCAGCAGTGGATCTGCACCTGGCTGAACTGTCAGAGGGAAAACACACCTTTAAGATGGTGTTGAGTTACATCACCCTTTTTCCTGGCTTACCTTATGCCATGTCTGCCCACCCCCTATGCCCCTAGAATGTCCCCTTTTCAGAACTTACACCAGCTCAGCCAACTGGGTCCCAGGATGGGAGAGAGATGTCAACATATCTTGCTTGAAACCCAGGAGAGCTAGTGTCAATCAGTAGAGACAATACTGAGCTAGATGTAACAATGGCCTGACGCAGTATAAGGCACCTTTCTATGTTCCTGAAAGCAGTGGGAACTATTTTGTTCACTTAGACATTACAGAAATGTTGTTGTTTCTAATATAAAGGTAAAGGACCCCTGGACGGTTAAGTCCAGTCAAAAACAACTATGGGGTTGTGGCGCTCATCTCGTTTTCAGCCAAGGGAGCCGGCGTTTGTCCACAGACAGCTTTCCAGGTTATGTGGCCAGCATAACTAAACCACTTCTGAAGCAACAGGACACTGTGATGGAAACCAGAGTGCATGGAAACGCCATTTACCTTCCCACTGCTGCAGTACCTATTTATCTACTTGCACTGGCATGCTTTCGAACTGCTAGGTTGGCAGAAGTTGGGACAGAGCAATGGGAGCTCACCCTATTGCGGGGATTTGAACTGCCGACCTTAGCGAGCCCAAGAGGCTCAGTGGTTTAAACCACAGCGCCACCCGCGTCCCTGTTTCTAACATAGCACTGCCTTAACCATAGAGGGAAACTCTTGTGAAACATGGAACACCTGCTACATTTTTATTCCACTTTCTCTTACATTCAAAAAATGTTTTTTAAGGATCGCAAAATACCTGCCATATGTTCCATTTGGAATAATGTTGAGATTTATTTTTTTTAATAAAATAAATTAAAAAGCAAACCTTCTCAGTTCCAAGTATTACTTACGCCTTTATGATGATGAGTGATGAAGAACTGGATGGACACATTAGATGTTCTTACCATGTTGGTTTCTTTGTCTGTGCTCAAAACAGAAACTTCCATTCAGCTGCTTTTAGTGTCATACCCATCTACTCTTGAGTTGTATCATCTGTCTCCCATAAGCCTAGATATAGCTGCCAGGCAACCTCCTGGTATTGTATAAACTACAGTAGGCTATTTTTAGTTGGATGATGCTTTCTTCATTAACTTGCGTAGATGGTTGGCATTGTTTAAAATGATGCTGTGTCTCTTTAATGTGGGACATGGTTAAATTCCCCCCCTTAAATATAGTTTTGTGTCACTTCACTAGCTGAGTGAATTCCTATCAAGACCCTTTCCTGGTTTGCCCGCCTAACACTTTGTGACATTTCAGGGTATCTGGATGTGATATATGTAGTCAGTGAAGAAACTGCTTGCTTAAAAATAGACAAATAAATGTATATTCCATTCCTGGATTACTTAACTCTTCTGCTTGTATCAAGAAAGGTTGGTTGTAGAATAATTGGTACTTCAGCTCTTTAATACATTTCCCCCCAAAAGAGTAGGGGGAAGGGCAGAAAAAAGAGAAATATTTTAAATTTAAAATTAGCTTGATCCTAGCTAGACTTCCACTGGCCACAGAACAGGAATAGGCAAATCTGCCAGTTTTGGCTTCTCTCTGTTGCTAATTTTTCCATTTTTAGTTCTCTGTGTTTCCATATCAATTTGCAACTTATTTTTAAAGTTCTCATTAAAATTAATCAGTAGTTTAGTGTGGGTTTTTCCTAATCTTTGTAAACAAAGGGTCATATTTTTGCCAAGCACATTTTTGCAAGGCAAGGTTCACCAGCAGCAGATTGGTAGGTTGTTCCCTGTTGCCTCTAATGTTTGTGCATTCATACACCCTTGCAAGGAAGTTCTGATACACACCGAAGCATGTTCCTCTAGACGCCTGTGTATTCAGTCATCAGTTAATCACATCCCACACAACAGCTGTAGGCTCTGTTTCAGTGGAAAACCAAAACCATAGCCCATTACACAGCAAAACAAAATATTTTTGAGGCAACATGTGCTACCAACATGTTTTTGTAGCTATTTGACGGAAACTATCTAAAACTGGTATAGTGCATTATTTAAAAAAAGGATAGTCATGATTGGTAAAGTTTTAACACCAAAAATATGGTCAGATTTTAATGACCCCTGTTTTCAATGCAAGAGGTGTTAATGAATTAATTAGTATGCCAACAGAGATGTCTAAGTGATTTATAGACATTTTACACTGGTGAAGGTGGATCTGATGAGTCTTGGAGTCACCATCTTATGTGTTGTCTTTATACAGCAATACTTACCATATACAGCAATACAACGGGACTTGCAGGTAAGTGTGTGTCAAGGTCTGGTTGGACGTAGAGGAATTATGGGAGGCACCAGCTGGAAAACCACCATGGGAAGAAGGCTAGGGATTGGTAGTGGGATGACAAGGAGTGGTCAAAGAGAGAAGAGGGAGCAGACTGGGAGGAAGATGTGTTGGAAGCTGAAGAGGTAGCAGGGTTTCGTCAGAAGGGAATCTAGTATCAGAATAAGAAGCTGAAGCTGAAGCTGCCAATGGGCAGAGATGAATCAGGCTGGTGAAGAAGCATGGGGTCTCCCCCTCCTGCTGTGACAAGTTCCCATGCTCCTGAATCTCCCAGGACCAGAAGAGGCATGAAGTGGGAGGAACAAAGGCAGGCATGCCAGTGCAGTCTCAGATTGCTTGGGGAAAACCCTGGAGACTTATGCAGCTGTGAGAAAGCAGGGGCCCTTCGGTCTTGCCCCTATCAGGCAGTCGCAGAGACTATCGAAGAAGAGCTGCTGTGCTCAATAGGCCCAGGACTCCTGAGCAGATCCTGTTTCTTCTAATACAGAGTTAACTTCACTCACTCTGTGTGATTCATGGCTGCCTGGCTCCTAACAGTGCGTATAAGCATGCAGCCTCTCAGCACACCTCTTACTTAAAGCTAAGTCCATAATTGCCATCTGATGCCACACAGCATCATTCCATTGCATATATGTACCAAATCACACAAGGATTGCTGAACTACAACTCCCATCACCCCTGACCAATGGCTATGCTGGCTGGTGCTGATGGGAGTTAAGAGCCCAGCAATGTTTGGAAGGCCACCAGCTCCCCATCCACAGCTCACAGAATCCATGGCTGAAAAGAGAACAATTGTGCATGGTGGAAATAAAACATGGTGATAATTAATATATCTCCATTCCGGTTAAATGTGGGAACAATTCTGCAACATCCTTGCCATGTGCTCCACTGAACGTCTGGATCTGCCCTGAGGAAGATGACCAATTTTCAAGTATCTCCAGTAAAACTTAAATTGGGTTTTCTTTCTTTCCATTCATTTTTGTGGCTTGGGCTCCCCGCCCCCACTTTTTGTAAACAGTCAGTTTCCCTGATAGCCTGACATACCCTCTCATGATAAGAGGATGCACGTTATGAATATTGCACATGGGCTGAAGCAGCAGCAGCAGCAGCAGCAAAAGAAAGATTTTTCTGATATGATAGCTTAGGCAATCCACCCAGGGAAAGCATATCTGGGGGTTATAGGAAGCAATGAGCCAGTTTGTATGATAAGTGCTCTGCAGCTCTGAAATGAATAGGAGGATCTCTCTAAGTCGCAGAGGGCTGGACCATAGACTACGGTAATTGGTTGGGATCTGCTCTGTGATCATATTTGCTTGTTTGTTTGTTTGGAATTTAACCTCAGTTTTGTTTCTGGTCTAGCACAGGCAAATGAGGCATTTCTGCATCCTAATACGGAGCTTGGGGTGGGGGTGGGGATCCATTTGGTTTATTTCTGTATAAGTTTTGCATTTCAGTTTTGGTTTCTGGCCTTTCAGATCAGAATATGACACAGTGTCACATTTCCTTATCATGGTAGGGCTGATGAATAAAACATTTGTGAAATGCATTGATTTAATTCCCAGAAGTGTTACCATGTTTGCTTGCTGGGATAGACGCAACAGAATTGTCTTCCAAGACCTTTATTCATCCATGTCATGTCATGCAATCAGAGAAGAGAGAAGTGGGATTTTGCATGTAATGCAAAGACACAGGCATGCATATATATATATACACACACACACACACACACACACACACACACACACATATATATATATACATACATATATATATATGGGATCTGGGGTGTGGTTCCTGTCCGAAGCCTGGGTGTGGGCTAGGGCCACGCCACAACCCCATTGATGACCCTGGGGGTGCTCTTAATTGATGTATATCATAGGGCTCCCCCTATCGGTGGATACATTTGCAGGGAAATCTTCACAACCTGTTGGTTTCTGCTTTCTTCTCTGTGCAGCGAAGTGCTTGTCACGAGACAGGTGTTTACATTCCACAGAGTCTGTACTGTTGGAGGTTTTCTCACGGGAACGGGAGACTGGATATGACGTACACTGGTTTCCTGTTTATCACTGTTCTTTGCAGTTTCAGTTTGTGATTCTCTCCGTGCTTTAGAGGAGAAATGACGCTTTCTCTGCTCCGGCAGAGGGAAGATGTTTTTCTGTAACTTACCAGCTTTGAAGTGTAAATAAAGTAGTATAGAGCATGTTGGCATATACTTCTCATCATTCCGCTGTGCACTGGACACTGCTTATCCCCAACATTTGGTTCCGGGCCCAGAAAAACGCAGTGTTTTGAGAATGGACTCCAGAAGTCGGGCTCCTGGCAAAGGAACAAAGGAGCAAGAAACGAAGTGCCGGCAAAGCATCGGAACAGCGGCAGAGAGACGGAACGCAAGGTATCTGCTCTGCGCGTCAAAATGATTGATGAAGGTATGTGCTACTGCTCCGGGCAGCCTGCCAGCTTCTAATTAATGGCTTTATGGCTGGACTTTGAACTTTTAATAGCCGGTTTTTGCCGTGGCACAGGCAAAAGGCTAAAAGAAAAGGATTTCCTATGCTGGGGGAAATCGAAAGTAACTTTTACAAATGCTGTTGTTTCAAAGCAGCTGCAGATGTGACGCAGCAAGAATTAAAGGGCAACATTGAGAAAGCACCTGGGGACTTTCGCTTTAGAACTTGCCTTTGGAATGCAGTTTGAAGCAGCTGCAGATAAGCAAAGCAAATAAACAGAAGAGCGGCACAGGCTCACTAGGCAGAGGCTGTTTTGATTTTGCTTTTGGATTGAAGCAGCTGTACACAAACGGAGCATGTATAAAGCAGTCTGATTTAAAGCAACAGAGATGCCAGAGTCATGATGGCTAGCTGCAGAAGGCTGGATGAGGCAAGTGGGGAATTTGATACCACTGATCAGCCAAATGCTCAACTCACAGTAGCTTGTGATACTGCCATGATTCAGAATGAAGCAGATCGGCGGGGTGCTAGCTGCATCAACAAGGGGGAGACTTCACAGACGTCATCCCATAGTGCAGTGGAACCACCAGATGGCGCCAAAGCTTTGAAGGCAGTGAAATGCTACTCGTGTGGACGTCTAGGCCATATGCAGAGGGAATTCAAATATCCCAGGGCCAAGACAGAGCAGCACAGCGAAAGCTCATCGCGTGGAAAAGGCCGAGGCAAAGGCAAAGGTCCGGTGTCCAGGACAACGCAGCACAAGGCAATGGTCTCACGCTACGCTCCAAAGGTTACAAAGGTTGCAGAGGTTGCAGAGGTCCAGAAGACGTCTAGATCTTTCTTCGTTGTTGATTCAGCTGCAACGCATCACATGTGCAACGATAAGCGACTGTTCGTGTCTTTTACACCGCAGGAAGGTGCGATTCACCAGGCGGATGACCACACCATTCCCAGTAAAGGCTACGGAACTGTTGTTCTTCACAGTTTGGACTTATCGATACAGGATGTTCTTTATGTGCCGGATGCGAAACATAATCTGCTCAGCGTTGGACAGCTGATTGAGAAGAAAATTGACGTTTCCTTTAAAAACAATAGATGCATCATCACCAAGAAAAATGATTATCAATTGTATGCTGAATTTGTTGATTGTTTGTTTCTTTTGTATTATGATGATGTTGTGCAGGATGACACTTGTTGCATTGCAGGTTCTAACAAAAGTTTGCATGCAGAATGTATTCATGATTTTCACAGGAGATATGGTCATTTGCATTTTGAGGCAATATCTAAAATGCCTGCCTTGGTTGAAGGTATGACTATTAAACCCTGCAGGTACCACATGAAGTGCAAGGCATGCGCAGCAAACAAAGTGAAAATGGCTGCGAAAGGTAAGGTGTCTAGTAGGCAAGCTACAGAACCATACCAAATTATTCATGCTGATTTGGTTGGACCACTAGCGCCCTCTTTGGGTGGGAATAGGTACTTCATGGTTCTCCTTGATGCATTTTCCAGGTATATTTTTGTGTACAATCTCAAGCAGAAATCAGAGGCTTTTCCTAGGTTCAAGGAATTCTGTGCTTGGTTGGGAAATGTGCATGGTAAGAAGATAAAGATTCTTTTCACTGACCGGGGGGGAGAATTCACTTCTCAGCAGTTTGAAGCTTTTCTGGCTGAGAAAGGAATTCAACACGATTTGTCTAGTCCTCGCTCGCCATGGCAGAATGGACTTGCGGAACGAGCAAATCAGACATTGCTTCAAGGGTTAAAAACCTTGCTGCATGATGCAAATCTTCCAGAGAGTTATTGGGCCGAAGCTCTCTCATGTTTCACTTACAGTTATAATCGCAGGTTATCTTCAGCGATTGGTTGTACCCCCTATGAGAAGATGTTTGGCAAGAAGCCATACATCAAACACATGAAAATTTTTGGTTCTGACATGTGGGTTCACTCACCACAACACTCCAAGTTAGACAAGCGTGGTTTGCATGGTATCTTTCTAGGTTATCAGAAAGGGTCTTACAGAATAATGATGACTGAGTCTAAGGAAATTAAGCTCACAAGAAGTGTTGAGTACAATGCCAAGTGGGGGGAGAATGTGGGAATTTTCCAATGTTATCCTGATGACAGTGATGAGACTGAGGATAGTCAAAAGCAACCGCAACAGCCCACACCCACTGATGAAGGTTCTGATTCTGAGTCTGACACTGAATCAGGTGATTCAGAGGATTTCAAGAGTGCGAAAGCCTCTATGCGACCCTCTGAAAGCTCTGATCAAGAATTGGAGGAACCATTGTTCACAATAGGTCACTTTTCTCCTAAGAAGGAAGAGGAGAGTGTTGAAGTCTTAAGGCTAATTCGCAGGTCACAGAGAGCCACAAAAGGCAGACCTCCAAAGAGATTTGCTGATGAGTTTGCTAAGATTGCAGTAACAGCTGTTAAAAGCTCCAAGAAGGTTTTTGAACCTTCAAGTTTCCAAGAAATCCAGGATTTGGATTCAAAGGAAGCTGAGCCATGGTTAAATGCCATGAAGGCTGAGCTTGATTCCTTGGAAAGGAACAAAACATGGGACCTAGTTCCAGTAGTTCCAGGAATGAAACTGCTTGGAAGCAAATGGGTCTTCAAAGCGAAGACTGATCAAAATGGCAAGATAGTCAGACACAAAGCCAGGTTGGTAGCCAGAGGTTTTGCTCAGGTACCAGGTGAAGACTATCATGAGACCTACTCACCTACAGTGAGGTATGAGAGCATTAGGCTTATGCTCAAGCTAGCTGCAGAGGAAAATCTACACATTAGTCACCATGATGTGAATACAGCTTTTCTGTACGGATCTCTAGGTGAATCACTTTATATGCTTCCACCTGATGGCGTACAGGTAAAACAGGGATTTGTTTGTGCTCTGAAAAAGTCAATTTATGGTCTCAAACAAAGTGCACGGTGTTGGCACACAAAACTCACTGAAGTATTGTTTTCTCTAGGTTTTCAGCAAGGAAAATCTGATCCATGTGTGTTTGTCAAAGAGGAGGGGCAAAAGAAACTGTATTGTTTGTTTTATGTTGGTGATCTTTTATTCTTTTGGAAAGATGTCACAATGTACAATAACGCCCTAGCTCAACTCAAAGAGCACTTTGACATGAAAGATCTTGGTGAGGTAAACAACTACCTATCTCTGGAAATAGAGAGAGATCAAGATGGTAACATTCTAGTACACCAGTCACGGAAAATTGCTGATGTGTTAAACAAACTAAACCTGATGGATGCTAACCCTGTGGACACACCGATGGTAACAGGTTATCAGGTAGATGACACTGAAGAAGCATTTTCTGACACTACACTGTACAGAAGTGTGCTAGGCAAGCTAAACTTCATTGCCAGATGTTCAAGACCAGACATTGCTGTTAGCTGTAATTTGCTAAGCAGACAAGTCAACAATCCTACTGTTAAGGATTGGAAAGCTCTGAAACGCATAGCGCGGTATTTGAAAGGCACTATGCATTACAGACTGAGATTTAACAATCAGAAGTCTGGTGGTCTTGAGATATTTGCAGATGCAAGTTTTGGAAGTGACACTACAGACAGGAAAAGTACGTCTGGAGTTTGCTATAAGTACAATCAGGGTCTATTTGATTGGTCTTGCAAGAAGCAAACAACAGTTAGCTTAAGTACTTGTGAAGCTGAACTGAAAGCACTGTCTTATTCACTTAAAGATTGTGAATGGTTGTTACAATTGTGCAAAGACATGAAAATTCCTGTCAAATGTCCAATCCAGGTTTACCAGGACAACAAAGCATGTTTGGCTTTGCTGAATTCTGAAGGTTGTAAGCAAAGCACGAAGCACTTGCAATTGAAGTTGCAACATGCTAGGGAACGTATTCAGAAGGGACTGTGTCCTATATGCCAGGTAATGAAATTCCTGCTGATGTATTGTCCAAGATTGTATCAAGGGATCAACACTGTACCTATGTGCAGAAGTTGGGTTTGTACTGATATTGTATGAACACGCTGCCCAGAGATGTTCACAGAAAGGGGGAGGATGTTGGTTTCTGCTTTCTTCTCTGTGCAGCGAAGTGCTTGTCACGAGACAGGTGTTTACATTCCACAGAGTCTGTACTGTTGGAGGTTTTCTCACGGGAACGGGAGACTGGATATGACGTACACTGGTTTCCTGTTTATCACTGTTCTTTGCAGTTTCAGTTTGTGATTCTCTCCGTGCTTTAGAGGAGAAATGACGCTTTCTCTGCTCCGGCAGAGGGAAGATGTTTTTCTGTAACTTACCAGCTTTGAAGTGTAAATAAAGTAGTATAGAGCATGTTAGCATATACTTCTCATCATTCCGCTGTGCACTGGACACTGCTTATCCCCAACATGGTTGTGATGGAGCTTTGATATAATTCTCTTGTGGCAGGGAGGCCCTTCTGATATTTTGAGGCTTCAACAGCTTTCAAGTCCAGCCAGCATGGCAAGTGTCATGAAAAAGCCTATGGCTTGGTGGCAGCGCATCTGCATTGCATCCAGCAGCTCTCAGGTTTAATCCCTGGCCTCAGCAGGTAGACCTGGGAAGAACCTCTGTCTGAAACCCTGAAGAACCATTGCTGGTCAATGCAAACAATACTGAACGAGATGGACCAATATTCCAACTCATTACAAGGCAGTTTCCTATGTTGCTAATGTTGTAAGAACGTGTCGGGGCTGCAGTCAGATGCAGGTTAGCAAGCAAGAAGCAGAGTTTGTCAGAGAAGCTAACTCTTTATTCAAAAAATCTGCATACATCTCAGAAACACCCAGCAAGTCTTGCCCCTACAGAGCAGTTGCCAGGACTTACTGTCCCCGCCTTCAATCCCCTCTAAGTCTCCTCCTCTGATGAATGTTTCCCAAACAGTTTCAAACTGCATCTGGGCACCTGTAATCTCTGTTCCAATCTATGCATCATCCTGCATGCCCTTGGAGACAATGGGGGAGGGGAGCATGTTGCAGCAGGAGAAACAGACTCCTGGGATTCTTCTGCAGCCTCTTGCCCCCTCCTCCTACTCTGCTTCAGCCTCTGAGTCTGAACTATTCTCTGTTACAGGCTCTCCTTGCTCACTAAAGCCCGTTGCCTCTTTAGCATCCAGCAACTCCCTCTGATCTCTCCTCAGTGTCCCACCACCAGTCTCCTGGCTCCTGGCTTTCCACCTCTGAGGTGTCCCTTGGGGTTCCCAAGCTGGTGCCTCCCATCACTCCTCATCATCCAGCCAGTCCCTGGCAGAACATAAGAAGAGCCTGCTGGATCAAGCCAGTGGCCTGTCTCATCCAGCATCCTGTTCTCTCAGTGGCAAATGGGAAGCCTGCAAGGAGGACATGAGGATCTCCACTTGAAATTTCCAGTAGCTGTTATTCAGAGACAAACTGTCAGAGATTATGGGAGCTGTAGTCAAACACACTTTGATGCTGTTTGAGGCTTTCGTTTCTCTCTGTATGCAAACCAAGCAGTACAAACCAACTCTGTCCTATGGAACAGAGCCCAGGTTAGCTAAATTTCAGTCAAGGTTTCTTTATGATTCTGCAAATATGTCTACAATCTCATGTTCCCTGGAGTCAATGCAACTTGCTTCTAATTAAACATGCATACGATGAGACTGTAGTGGATTCATACAAACATTGTATTTTTTAAAATAGAAACCAAAAAATGAAATCACCATAGTACAGCACAGCCCTTTGCATCTTCATTGTAAATTACAATTACTGTGGTACCTCGGGTTACATACGCTTCAGGTTACACACTCCGCTAATCCAGAAATAGTACCTCGGGGTAAGAACTTTGCTTCAGGATGAGAACAGAAATTGTGCTTTGGCGGTGCGGCGGCAGCAGGAGGCCCCATTAGTTAAAGTGGTGCTTCAGGTTAAGAACAGTTTCAGGTTAAGAACGGACCTCCGGAACGAATTAAGTACTTAACCTGAGGTACCACTGTAGTTGTTATGAAAATGATCAGTCGTGCTGCTGGGAAAGTTGAATATATAATCAGACTTACACATACAAGTTAGGAAGTCTCTCTTGGATTTGTGTCATTTAACAGGAAAGCCGAACTGAATCATGCCTTTAATGCTTATTTTTGGATCTGCCTTCCTATACCATCTGGGATGGGAACATTCTGATCTTAAGCTCTGATCTCCACTGACCCTTATTAGTTACTGCCGTTGTAGCTGAGGGCACTGACATTGCTTTGCCTTGCAGTGTCTCGTGGGCAGCAGCTTTGCCGAATAACTATCCCTGACCTTTGCCCTCTTAGCTTCTTCAGCTTTTATATCATTAGAAATCAATCGGTCTAACGGATGACTCACTGTGGTGAGATCACTTGAGTGCGCACTGATCGATCATATTGGCTCAGCCTTCTGTTGGGAAGAGAAAGTAGCATCCTCATGCTTTCTGAATCTCTAGTCCAGAATGAGACTCATATTTGGGTCAAAAGCAGCCCTGTGCTGATTTTCTTTTAAGTGATGGTGGGGAAGGAGTGGTGATCCATGGAAGTATTTTCCAGAACTGAAATACAGCCACACTTTCGCCAATTTTCCAGGCATCATTGCGAAAAGGCTGATAAAATCAGAGGGTTGTTGTGAAGGGGATTTGATTCTTAGAGGCTTTGTCCCACCGCCCCTCTCCTAAGATCACTGAAGTAATCAGCACAGGTCTCTCTCTAACACTAGGTTAATTTGACCTGGGTGATCTTAGTTGGCTAGGGGCTGTACAGCTATGTCACAGCATCACATCCAGTATGTGATGTCTGATTGGCTGGGATCATTTGGAATATAGAAACAGAGGGGAAGAGAGACTTACTGCTGCAGCATCAGTGAGGAACAATGGCTGCAAATAGTTACTACCAGACACAAAAGAGGTAGAGTTTCATACTGTGTGAATTTCTGAAGTGCCCCCACAGGGAGGTCAACAGTATGCAGGACCCTGGGAACAGCTTCAGTCCTGCACAAAAAAGGAGATCCCACTCCTTAGAATTTTTGTTGTTTAGTCGTTTAGTCGTGTCTGACTCTTCGTGACTCCATGGACCAGAGCATGCCAGGCACTTCTGTCTTCCACTGCCTCCCGCAGTTTGGTCAGACTCATGTTTGTAGCTTCAAAGACACTATCCAACCATCTCGTCCTCTGTCGTCCCCTTCTCCTTGTGTGTCCTCCATCTTTCCCAACATCAGGGTCTTTTCCAGGGAGTCTTCTCTTCTCATGAGGTGGCCAAAGTATTGGAGCCTCAGCTTCAGGATCTGTCCTTCCAGTGAGCACTCAGGGCTGATTTCCTTAAGAATGGATCTTCTTGCAGTCCATGGGACTCTCAAGAGTCTCCTCCAGCACCATAATTCAAAAGCATCAATTCTTCGGCGATCAGCCTTCTTTATGGTCCAGCTCTCACTTCCATACATCACTACTGGGAAAACCATAGCTTTTACTATACGGACCTTTGTTGGCAAGGTGATGTCTCTACTTTTAACAGAGAGCATCTGCTTTGCATGGAAAAGGTTCCCTGTGCAAGCCCCAGCATCTTCAGGTAGGGAAGTGAAAGATTCCTGCCTCATATGCAGGGAGACAATGTCAGTCGGTATAAATGATACAGCACTGAGCTAGATGGATGAATCGCCTGACTCAGTGTAAGGCGGCTTCCTATGTTCCCGTTGTTTGTTTAAATGCTTTTTTTTTTTTAGTATTTCTTTACAGAAATGCATAGCTGTTTTTAATCACCCGCCCTCCTAAAAGAAGCTCATCTAAACTGTGGATGCTGCGAGAATGTCAGCAGTAAGGAAGCGGGGAAATGATGTGTATGATTCAGCTGTCTAGGCAAATTTTGTTCAAAATAGATCTCTCGATAAAATATTCATTCTGTGAAATACACGCCTTCTCCACCTCTGTTTTGCAACATCCGCCATCTCTTGAAGTGAGAACAGAGATCCATTGAAGCTTTTTACTCAGATAAGATCCACCAAAATTAATGGGCCTAGCTTGGTCATGCGGCATGCCCTATCAATATCAATGGGTCTACTTTGAGCATGACGAACATTTGGTACAACTCCAGCAATGCCTCTTTCTTTAATCCTAATCACAGGAGTCAGTTGCTGGTGAGGTGGATCTGCGAGGTTTATTTCCCAGCTGGTGGGTCACAGTTGCTTCCCGGGATGGAAACCAGAAGCTGGTGAGCTGCTTCTGCCTAACTGCTTAAGGCCCTCTCAAGATGTTGCTCACTTTGGTCTGCCATAAAGCTGTGAAGCTCCTCCCAGTTGCAGTAGGAAAGGGAGGAGCTGAGGAACTTTGGGGTGGGGCTAAACACATGGCCCCACAGCATCTGTCACAATGCTTACATTCTTCATGGGAGTAACAAGTGAAGAGAGCTTATGATCGACGCTGCCCTTATAAGGGAGGGGGGAGGGAGGAGGGAAAGGCAGACCTCGCCAAATGAAATCTCACCTTAGGAACAGGTGCACTCTCAACATCTGAACATCAGCTGACTTGCACTACTAGGTTTTCACAGCTCCACAAGAAAGAAAACCATTGCATAGTGGTAGAGCACATGCTTTTATATGCAGAAGGTCCCAGGTCCAATGGCAAGTTCAGTTAAAAGGATCTGGTAGGTGGTAGATGGTACTGTGAGGTCCTTGAAAGACTCAGATTTGCATAAATTCTACATGTTTATATATGCCAATTTAGGCCAACTTTCAGAGGGAAATGTACCATGTGTACCACATTTTTTCCAGGTTTCAAAAAGGGTGAGAAACTTCAGGAGATCCAGGTTCTTGTCTGGCTCTATCAGGCGAGAAAGGAGAGAGATCAGCTACTGCCTTTCCCTCACTGCAAGAAGTGAAGTTACAGGGAACCAGGCAGAGGGCCTTCTTGGTGGTGGCACCCGACCTGTGGAACGCCCTTCAATCAGATGTCAAAGAAATCAACAACGATCTGACGTTTAGAAGACATCTGAAGGCAGCCCTGTTTAGGGAAGTTTTTAACAACTGATGTTTTAATGTATTTTTAATCTTTTGTAGGAAACCGCCCAGAGTGGCTGGGGAAACCCAGCCAGATGAGTGGGGTATAAATAAGTTGTTGTTGTTGTAAAGGTAAAGGTACCCCTGACCATTAGGTCCAGTCGTGGACGACTCTGGGGTTGTGTGCTCATCTTGCTCTATAGGCTGAGGGAGCTGGCGTTTGTCCGCAGGCAGCTTCCGGGTCATGTGGCCAGCATGACTAAGCCACTTCTGGTGAACCAGAGCAGCGCATGGAAACGGTGTTTACCTTCCCGCCGGAGTGGTACTTATTTATCTACTATCACTTTGATGTGCTTTCGAATTGCTAGGTTGGCAGGAGTAGGGACTGAACAACAGGAGCTCACCCCATTGTGGGGATTCAAACCGCCAACCTTCCGATCAGCAAACCCTTGGCTCAGTGGTTTAGACCACAGTGGTACCATTAATCCCTTATGTGCAATAAACAGAAATGTCAGTGAATTTATGAATCCATTTTTGCAGCAATTGATCACGGGTTTGGCAATATCTAGGAACCGAAACAGCTGCCTTGAGTCAGTCCATTGGGCCATCTAGCACAGTTATTGTCTACTATGATTGGCTGAGGCTCTCCAGGGTTTCAAACGGGGGTCTCTTCTACCCCTACCTGAAGATGCCATGGATTGAACCTGGGACCTTTTTGGACACCACATAGGATCTCTACCACTGAGCTATTGCCCTATTTCATCCTCCCATTCTACAAGGGCATCATTCCCAGGACAAAGGATTTGCTTACGAATGCATTTCTTAAGGCGTAATTTTTGACCCTTGCATATTGTACCAGGATACACATGTAATGATATAATGTTATTTGAATCATATTGCTCTGCCAACACATTGTATACAAGAAAACAGTGGTGATTAGAGTTAATAGGATTAGCCCTCCCTGATGCCTGGCTTGTCTAGTCATTGTTCAAATGCTACCATAAATAGCATTTTAATTGTATGCCTTCATATTGCATCTAGAAGTTGGTCATCATTTAATCCATGGCTTGTTATTTAGTTTTCCTTTCAGTAATTATGCCTTTCCACCCACTTCAAAACATTCCTTGAGCAAAAGAATCTGCGGTGCATTTCACTATAATAAAAAAATTAGTACATTTTTTCCCCCACAGTAACCTATCTAATATTGCTCATTGTGTGATCTGAAGTCTAGCTCACTTAGGTGGAATTACTTTGTTTTGTTTTTTTAAAGAAATTTTTGTTACTAAAGATAAAGAGCATAAAGAAATACTGTTACAGCAGGCTGAAAGCAGCATAAGGTTGGGGAGCCTCCCTGAACTCTTTGTTCCAAAAGATTACAAAAATGTCAATTTTTCCATAAACCTGTTAGGCCGGTTTATATGTATTCTTTTATAATAGGTTAGTCATTTTTTGTGAAGCAAATTTTCTCAATCCATTCAGATATAATAGGAGATATGCTCCACCCACCCTAATTTTTAGCTGTTATAATCTTTGCAGCAGTTATAAAGTTGAACACTATTTATTGCTCATGTTCCAGAATAACATCTTTTAGATAACCAAGCAGAAATATTTTAGGTTCCAAGCACATATGATACCCTAAGATATCGGAGATATGAGTCTGAATGGATTTCCTGAATATTTCTATTTGAAAACAACTCCAAAAGATATGTATATAATCTGCTTTATTTAATCCCCATCTCCAACATTTATCCAATCCTGATTTATATATTAAATTCAATTTATAAGGAGTTAAATGCCATTGATAGAGGATTTTAACATAGTGCTCATTTAGGTCTGTTGAAATTATATTGGAATGGAAGTAGTCCCAAATCTAGTGCCATTGTTTCCTGGTTATTATATGATCCAAATCTCACACTCATTTTCTCATATATGTATCCTGGTTCCAATCCAAGTTTAGCCAAAGGTCATAGAATCTTGCAATTATGCCTTTCTTCAAATGGGAGATTCTCTTTCCTAACTTCCCCATATTTTTGTATGAGAGAGGATATGATGGCTGAATTAAGTACTTAGTAAAGACTAGAATGGGACGCGGGTGGCGCTGTGGGTTAAACCACAGAGCCTAGGACTTGCTGATCATAAGGTTGGCGGTTCGAATCCCCGTGGCGGGGTGAGCTCCCGTTGCTCGGACCCTGCTCCTGCCAACCTAGCAGTTTGAAAGCACATCAAAGTGCCAGTAGATAAATAGATACCACTCCGGCAGGAAGGTAAACGGTGTTTCTGTGCGCTGCTCTGGTTCGCCAGAAGTGGCTTAGTCATGCTGGCCACATGACCTGGAAGCTGTATGCAGGCTCCCTCGGCCAATAAAGCGAGATGAGCGCCGCAACCCCAGAGTCAGTCACTACTGGACCTAATGGTCAGGGGTCCCTTTACATTTACCTTTTTTAAAGACTAGAACATAACCAATCAGAAGAGAGTCTTCAGATTTCAGAGAACCCATGGCCAGCTTAACTGGCAATGCAATGCCAGTGAGAAGTTATGTTCCAATTGGTACTAGGATGCCTGGGAGCCGTTATTTAACTTTCCCACAATGCACTGGAGCAATTTTGTGCCGTGGGCATTGTGGGGAACTAAAATGGTACCCTCCAGGGGACCTTGTCATTTACATTTCTCACCATGCACCTAACTATCTTCAATGCATTTTCCAGAAATTAAAATGGTAGCGTTCAGACCCAGATGTCCAGAACATATGAAAGAAATCTGGGAGGAAGAATTGTTTAGTGAGACCCGAGGCAGGATGGGCCCTGTTAGGACCCGGCAGGATGTTGTGCAGCTGGCGCTAGGCCTGGAATATACTTTTCCTCAGTTTAATTGTAATGCAACAACCGAAGAAAGAAGAAAGGATGGCAGGCATAATGCTGTAGCACAATAAAGATGTGCAAGTTACATAGTCATGCTGCTACGTGGTGTGTTGGACTTAGAAAAGGAGCAGACAAATCTGATGGTCTGCTTAGCCATGAGGCTCAATGGGTGAGCCTAGGTCATCCCCACGCCATATCAGCCCCCCCCGCTCCGTCTAATAGTTGGCACAGTAATAGGCCCTGAATTGGAACCAATGTTGTCATTCAACTGCAATGAGACTGGGTTGGGATCCAATGGATCCTGGACCAGTTCAGCCCCACCCACTTCATGTCCCCTGGCTTTTGCTGCAATACACATGCACTCACAAAATAAATCACAGTAACAATATAATATAACAAAAAAATCAATGGGCTCTTATAGATTACAATGAAAATTCTAGAATTTGTATGATTTAAGATTGAATCACAGATAATGGGCAACATTACCAAAGGCTTTTTCTTTGTTAATTACACCACCTCATTTGCAAACAAATCATATAATGTGTCTTAAATACACACACACACACACAACTATATATATATATATATATATATATATATATATATATATATATATGCTTTCGTAGATTTTCACGGGTACAGGAATGCAGGTTTTGGTGTCCTCGGGTGTCTTCCCGTGTAAAAGTTGGGGTGTCTAGGCGACGTTTCGACGAGGTCTCACTCGTCATCTTCAGGCTGGTGCTTTCGGCTTCTTGTTACTGGAACAGAGCAGGATCTCAGTGTTTGAGTTCCTATAAATACTGTTGAGGGGGTGTGGTGTATAGCCTCCAATGTTCTGGGCAGAGAGGAAGTTCCCAGGCTAGTGTGCCTTTTCTTCTTTTGTTCCTTAATTACTTGAGGGAAGGAACAAAAGAAGAAAAGGCACACTAGCCTGGGAACTTCCTCTCTGCCCAGAACATTGGAGGCTATACACCACACCCCCTCAACAGTATTTATAGGAACTCAAACACTGAGATCCTGCTCTGTTCCAGTAACAAGAAGCCGAAAGCACCAGCCTGAAGATGACGAGTGAGACCTCGTCGAAACGTCGCCTAGACACCCCAACTTTTACACGGGAAGACACCCGAGGACACCAAAACCTGCATATATATATATATATATATATATTTGCTTTCGTAGATTTTCACGGGTACAGGAATGCAGGTTTTGGTGTCCTCGGGTGTCTTCCCGTGTAAAAGTTGGGGTGTCTAGGCGACGTTTCGACGAGGTCTCACTCGTCATCTTCAGGCTGGTGCTTTCGGCTTCTTGTTACTGGAACAGAGCAGGATCTCAGTGTTTGAGTTCCTATAAATACTGTTGAGGGGGTGTGGTGTATAGCCTCCAATGTTCTGGGCAGAGAGGAAGTTCCCAGGCTAGTGTGCCTTTTCTTCTTTTGTTCCTTAATTACTTGAGGGATATCTTGAGTGATTTCTTGAGTGATATCCTGAGTACCACTTAGGTGGGTCATTAGGTGTGGATTAGTTGCTAAAGTCTTTGTATCTTGACCTCTTGAACTTTGTGAAGAGTTTTTCTGAGAAGATGGCTGTACTGCTCCCTAGGACACACTATCTACCGGAAAAAAACACACACCAACCGCTACTTACATGCACAATCACACCACCACCCTGCACAAATAAACTCCGTAGCCAAGACTCTCATCTCCAGAACCAAACGCCTGGCTGACAAAGACAACTTGACAACTGAGTTACAGAATCTCTCAAATGTGTTAATTGCCAATGGATACCAGCAAAACAGGGTTACGAAGCTAATCCAAAAAGAAACACCCCCCAAAAACCAAGACACAGAAGAAAACAATGGCATGGCCCTCCTTCCTTATATCAAGGGCACTACAGATAAAATTAGCAAAATCCTCCATAAACACAATATCAAAACAGCCTTTTGCACCAACCAAAAAATAGCCAATATCCTCAGAAACCCCAAGGATAAAATCCAGTTGGAAAACCAAGGGGTCTATGAAATACCCTGCAAAGTCTGCCCAGCCACGTACATTGGACAAACAAACAGACGAATAAATGCACGTATCGCAGAACACAAGAATGCCGTCAAAAAAGAAGAAAAAACTTCCTCTCTTTTCCAACACATGAAAGAAACAGGACACGAAATTAATTTTGCAGATTCCAAATTGCTCTTTAACATGGAACATCACCACAAGAGAATAATCATGGAAGCCATCGAGATAGAGAAACACCCTCACAACATGAACAAGCGTGACGACACATCCCGCTTGCCAGACATCTGGAAATTAGCCCTCCCCACAAAAACTGACACCAGATCCAGAGGCACACAGAACGCCATCACCAATCAACCACACCAGACCCAAACCCAGACCCTCTCCACAGATAAATTACAGACACCATCCAGTAGCCAAACCATGGTGGCACCTCCGGATGCTGCACCCCCCTGCAATTCCTACACAGATCTGGCTGACACAGGCCACAAAACCACAGCTCGCCCCTATACACGAAGCCAAGCCAGAGCACAACTAAGTGCAGTACAGCCATCTTCTCAGAAAAACTCTTCACAAAGTTCAAGAGGTCAAGACACAAAGACTTTAGCAACTAATCCACACCTAATGACCCACCTAAGTGGTACTCAGGATATCACTCAAGAAATCACTCAAGATATCCCTCAAGTAATTAAGGAACAAAAGAAGAAAAGGCACACTAGCCTGGGAACTTCCTCTCTGCCCAGAACATTGGAGGCTATACACCACACCCCCTCAACAGTATTTATAGGAACTCAAACACTGAGATCCTGCTCTGTTCCAGTAACAAGAAGCCGAAAGCACCAGCCTGAAGATGACGAGTGAGACCTCGTCGAAACGTCGCCTAGACACCCCAACTTTTACACGGGAAGACACCCGAGGACACCAAAACCTGCATATATATATATATATATATATATATATATATATATATATATATATGCAAGCTCATGTTTCCAATACTTCGTTGTAACTGATGGTTTAGGCTTGGGTGAAAGCCAGCCTTTATAATGCCTTGCCACTTGAATAATGGAAATGATCTTGCTGGCAAACTCTGATGGGCAATGAACAAATTGGCAAGCTTTGTCAGCCTAAATTAGCATGTCAAGCGAAGGGAACATCCTTGCTAAGACAACTGGGCAGGGCTGTCACACTTTCCTATCAGATGGATGTTGCATCTCAGAACTGAGCCCCATTGGTGTCAATGGGATTTATTTCTTCTGCAATGAAAAATGATTGTTGTTGCTGTGGCCGCCATGTGGTTATTTGGCTAAACTGTTTGGAGGATGAAAACTAAGCCCCTTGATTCATCTTGCTGCGTAACTTTAAATATACATTTCTCTACAAAGGACATGAAGATGACTAGGTGGATATCTGAATAATATTTCATTCAAAAAGTCTACTCACAGATACCTCCAGTTGTGATTTTGCATTCCACTGCTATTGAAACAAAAGGAACAAAAGAGACCTCTCTCTGAAGTAGTCCTATCAACTCACCACGGTTTTAAAAGTAATTAGTTGCCACATATTTCTCTTTCACACTCATCATTGCTCTATTGTAGCTTGCCTTTTCCCATTGCTGAATGAGCCTGTCAGTGAGAATTAGCAACTGTAATTCCACCCCATTGCTTCACATGCAAGAAACTTTTCTAACTTAATAGGTTTGCGTGAAATGAACCTCACTTGATTAAATCATTCCTGGAGTGGGATATTCCATTTTAGTTTTGGGATGGGTGAAAAAGCTTCTTCAGGTGAATGAGAATGTTTTAATGAACTGCCCTTTCTCCTACAGAACCCCCCCCTCAACATTTTATAATTCTATTGTTTAAAAAAAAAATACCTAGAACAAGCTCAATTGAGATTTGAAGGTCTATTATCTGAACTTTTTTTGCTTCTCAATACAAACTCTCCCCATCCCCATATAAACTCCTAAGATCCCATTTGTTCAAACAGAGGCAGCCTTGGGGGAACATAACAAACATAGGAAGCAGTGTCATTTGCAATACTATGCAGTTTCATTATCCATCCTATTTTTCAGAAGATTACACTTGAACTACAAAAATTCCCTTTGGGCTCAAATGTAGTAATGTTGTAGGCTGCTTTTCAGAATTATTAGACTGAAATGTACTTTCAGTTCCACCTATGAGAGGTATGCCCTTTACACAAATCTATTTATTGGATTTGACATTTGTATTTTTCCAAGGAGCTTGCGGCTGTGTGAAGGGAGTCCTCCTGTTCTGTCCTCAAAGCAACTCGGATGGCTATTTATGTATTGCCAAGAGAAGATTTGCATTGTATACACACACAACATTTGCATAAAATGTGCATATGGCGATGTAAATCTACAGACACCAATCTGGAAATAATGACTATAATTTAAATAGAAATTTAATTCTACATCTCACCGTAGTGAGGAAGACAGACCTCCTTATTATCCCTATTTTCTAGGGACAATCCCAGATTCACAGAAGCTTTTCCTTAGGATGTCCCGGTTTTCATTGGAGAAATCTTGGAGGGTATGGAGTCATGCAACCCCCAAGCCAAGCAGATAAGTAACTATACAACCTTTAGAAGACACCTGAAGGCAGCCCTGTACAATGGTACCTCGGGTTACATACACTTCAGGTTACATACACTTCAGGTTACAGACTCCACTAACCCATGAATAGTACCTCGGCTTAAGAACTTTGCTTCAGGATGAGAACAGAAATCGTGCGGTGGTGGCGGTAGGCCCCATTAGCTAAAGTGGTGCTTCAGGTTAAGAACAGTTTCAGGTTAAGAACGGACCTCCGGAACGAATTAAGTACTTAACCTGAGGTACCACTGTATAGGGAAGGTTTTTAGGTTTTTTTAATGTTTTGTTATGGTTTTATATGTGTTGGAAGCTGCCCAGAGTGGCTGGAGCAACCTAGTCATATGGGTGGGGGTGATGATGATGATGATGATGATGCAATAGGGCACCCCTATTTTCATTGGAGAAATGTTGGAGGGTATGGGAAGAGACCAGGTGATTTGTGTGCCTGCTCTGTCTGCTTAAAGGGAAGTGATAGGGAAGCTGCTTTGGAACATAGGAAGTTTACCATGTCAGACCATCAGTGCTGCCTGCATTGACTGGCAGCAGCTCTTCATGGTTTCAAAGAGGGTTCTCTTCCAGCCCTGTCTGGAGATGCTGGGGATTGAACCTGGGAAATATATGCAAGTAAGACAAATACTCTACCACCACAGACCTCCCTCTTTGCATGCTCAAGGAGCAGGTGTTAGAAAACAGTGGGAGACCAGAGTTCTTTTCTACTTCTGCAAACTGCAAAGAACCCCTGAGCCTCAAAGGCCACCCTCTTCTCTCTCCATGTGGTTCTCTTTTGGCTTGCATAAGGGTCAGCATTCAGGGAATGGAAATCTCTATAAGTAAAAATGACTGCACCTTGCAAGAGAGAAACTTTAAGAAGCAGATAAATATGCATTCAATAGCAGGAAGCTGGGGGGGCCCTCAGACTGGGAACAGAGGTGGGATAAATTCCCTTAATGACACATCTTTTATATTCTTTTCATGGAAGGCCGTAAATATCTCCCTCACCTCAGGCCTTGAATCCCTAGCATGTAGGGTGTTTACCATTTTTGCAAAGTGGGTATTTTTCAGTACCTCACTTTTAAGTTACACCCCAACCAGCCAGGGTTTCTTTGTATTGCAGGACATTTAATGATAGTCACCTCTCTCTCTCTCCTTCTTTCTATTTCTTTCTCTCTCTCTCCATCTTCTTGGAAAAGAGTGAAGCAAAAGCCACCACTGTCAGTACTGCTGAGATATTTTTGCCCAAATAAGCTCGAAGTTTTATACTGGCAATATAAGTCTCACTTGGAAAACCGACTCTTGTGGTGCCTCGTGCTCCTTCGACAAGGCCTCCCAATTATGTGAAGTGGAGCCCTGCCTCTGGCCCTTCACCTCTGGAGAATGAAAAATGAGCTGGTGCATTAAGCGAGTCACAGGTGGGAAACCAGTTCAAGGTTCTAAGTGGAACAGCATCGCCACTGATGCTCTTCATAAGCACCAGCACAAGTAGAACGTCCCGATGGTAGCCTTCATTTTCGCAGAATGTAGGCCATGAACACTGTTTGCAAGTAACTTCAAGTTCCACAAAACTTTTCACTCTCTCCGGTAGTCTCTGTCTACCACAGCCATCTTGGCTTTCCACTGTTGTCTGGTAAAAATCACTGCCCACGTGTCCCTCTCTACGATTGACTCTAGGGAAGATTTTGCAGTCTTAGCTCCAACCCATAGTCGGAGACAACATTTAACTACTATTCCCAATTACTATAGAGTTGTTCTCCGAAACATCCAGAGGGCACCAGGTTGGGGAAGGCTGCTCCGTTGTGTAGGCCCAGAACTACTAGGTTCAAATTTCAAGAAAATGGATTTTGAATGGGCCTATTGATGACACCTTTTAATGAGGTGTCATTTAATGAAGAACCTTTTAATGAGGGTGAAAGAGAAGAGTGCAAAATATGGTCTGAAGCTCAACATCAAAAAAACCAAGATCATGGCCACTGGGCCCATCATCTCCTGGCAAATAGAAGGGGAAGAAATGGGAGCAGTGAGAGATTTTACTTTCTTGGGCTCCTTGATCACTGCAGATGGTGACAGCAGCCACGAAATTAAAAGACGCCTGCTTCTTGGGAGAAAAGCGATAACAAACCTAGACAGCATCTCAAAAAGCAGAGACATCATCTTGCCAACAAAGGTCCATATAGTAAAGCTATGGTTTTCCCAGTAGTGATGTATGGAAGTGAGAGCTGGACCATAAAGAAAGCTGATCGCCAAAGAATTGATGCTTTTGAATTATGGTGCTGGAGGAGACTCTTGAGAGTCCCATGGACTGCAAGAAGATCAAACCTATCCATTCTTAAGGAAATCAGCCCTGAGTGCTCACTGGAAGGACAGATCGTGAAGCTGAGGCTCTAATACTTTGGCCACCTCATGAGAAGAGAAGACTCCCTGGAAGAGACCCTGATGTTGGGAAAGATGGAGGGCACAAGGAGAAGGGGACGACAAAGGACGAGATGGTTGGACAGTGTTCTCGAAGCTACCAGCATGAGTTTGACCAAGCTGCGGGAGGCAGTGGAAGACAGGAGTGCCTGGCGTGCTCTAGTCCATGGGGTCACGAAGAGTCGGACACGACTAAATGACTAAACAACAGCAACATTGATGACACAAACTGTTTGATGGTGAAACAGTCTGCTTTGGAAGACACTATAGCAGTCTATCAGAGATGCAGTAGTAGAGGATATTTGCATTAGTTGGGGTCATTGGCTTGGATGATCTTTCCAGGCCCTTCCATCTGTGGAATACTATGATTCTAAGCAGAACGTAGTGTCTGAAGCGTATGCACACATATGCACAGCCTGGATGCAATCTGCCACGTTTCCCCCCACAAAGCTGGAAAAGGCTGCAAAGGCAGCCCCATCTAAAAACTATTCTCTTCTTTGTTCTGCTTCTCTTCTACTTTCAGGCACCAAGCATCGACCTAGCAGATTGAGTCAGAAAGCTTTTTACCACAAACAGAGTTAAAACAGCGCCTGCTAAAGGATCACAGTTTTTCCTCTCTCTTTTTGGCATGTTGGGGTCCTTTGATGCGTTTTTCTCTCCTTCCTTCCTGTCATTTTTGGCAAGTGACAGGAAAAAAACCCTTTGCATTAATTCAGAAGCAAAGGCAGTATGCCTTGTTCTCCCTCTCCTCGCTTCCTCCCCCCCTCTCAAAAGCACAAACTGAGATGTTTGTTGAGTAGGGTTTCCAATTTAAAAACAAATCATTTGAAAGGAAACAATATTGTTGCAGGTTTGGAGGGCCCATCTGATTCATGCCCGAGTCCCTTTCCCATGAGTCCCTTTCCCATTCTTGGGGTCTTGTACTCAGCAAGGGTTAAAAACTGATGGAAGATTCCATTGCTTGGACAGGCGGAGTCCCCCAAACCCTGGGTGGCCCCCGTGTGGAATAACAACTCAAGAAAACGTGCTATGGGATTAAAATTGGCCACAACTTTATTATATTTCAGATGTGGGTAGACCTTGGCTCAGGCATTGGGCGTTTATCCCTCCCAGTCCCCCACCGGGGATCTGGGTAACATCAGGGTTATCCAGTGGGGGCGGGAATGGGCTGGATCTGGAGAACATATGTTACGCCGCCGTCGCAGGGGAGAGCAATGACAACCTCTAAGCATATGGCCAAAGCCTCCCTTCAAAACAACCTGTTAAACGGGGAACCCTGGTATCGCCGCCACAAAGATAGACTAAAGGATTCCGCCCAAGGCCTGATATCGCCAAACTTGTGATGTTTTGCTACAGGAAAGGCAAACCTGCCAACGCAGGAGAATTCCTTTCTGGCCCTTCAACAGCGCCCACATACCTGTGGAGAAAAGGTTAACCTGCAAAAGAAGTTTTAACTGAGGGTGGGTAGGGTGGGAGAAGCTCTGGAGCCAACTGAGGATTCCCAGGTAAGATCCTCCCCCTATTGTGTGAGCAGGTGTTCCCTCCCCCTACCTGGCCTGATCACCTTGGCAACACCTCCCCAGGCGGGATTGGGCAACTGGCTGAGGTAGGTGGAGACCTGGGGAAGGCAAAGTCAAGCCTGTGCTAAAGGTGCCACATAGGGTCCAGGGGGCTGTGCACGACCATGCAAAGGGTGCCCCCATTTAATGTGGGGAGTGATCATTGCTAACTGGACAAGTGTAAGATAAAGGCTTTAGCTTGTCACTTAAGCACCTTCGCCAGCTGGGCTACAAAAGCTACAACTAAATGATTTTGTCCTAAAGTGCTCTGTTAGGTGGTCTTGGAATAATCAAATGGGCCAGTGACCCATTATCTGTTATCTGTTCATTGATAACCAAGTGCTGCGAATGTTCATGGGGGCTCCTTGCCATTTAATTTGAAATAATATGTTCCTACTTTCACTGTTAGCTCTGTGATACCTACTAGAATGCCCTTGCGTTTGTAATCTTGTAAAACTTAGCCCTACTTATTGTCCTGGTCAAGACTTCTGGCACTTCGGTAATGCTCTTACGTGACTTTGCCCAGATTAACAAATAATCTCTAAAGAAACTGAGCAGAGTTGTGTGGCAATCCTGGCAGAAAGTAGGGTTTATTTAAAAGCAGAACCCCTTAGGAGTAGAAATTCTCCTCAGAATTCAGCTTCAGAAACTAGGATGGTGAAGAAGTTGTTTGTTTGAAGGGCTGTCCAGTCCAAGTCCAGTTCAAACCTAAAGCATCGCAAGAGGGGAGAGCAGCAGACCCAGACTTGAAGTTGCCATCAACCATTGGTACCCAGACTGCAGGCTGAGCACAGGCCAGCAGGTCTATAGATTTTAATTAGCAGGTGCTAATTTTATGCAAGCACGCATACACGTCTGATGTATTTTCTCTGTTTTGGCAATGTGTAAGTGACCCACCCTCACTAGAAATAGTGATGGGTGTACTGCACATAAAAGGTTGTAATCCTCTAACATGAACTCAGACTTGCATCTGAATTAACATACATAGGATTACAAAGTTACTGTAGTGGCCCATCTGAAACAGGGTCCCGTTATTTGATTTTCAAGTGAAGGTATTTAGCTCATACACTGAATGAGCATGCTCTTAACAGGGTTTGTGTGCAGTAATATACACAAATAGTTGAGCTGCACACTTGTACATCTGTTCGCACATGACACTCCACATAGGAATAAGTGTTTGTATGGAAAAGCGTGCACTTGTTTCTTTGTGCAGCTTAACTATTGTGTATACAGGTACACCATCTGTACACTTGTTGAATGTTACATGTGAACAAACATACAAATGTACTGGTCAAATATGTGTACACAGGTGCACAGATTGTACACTTGTCAAATGCAATGTTGTTTAATATTCAGCGAGTCTAGAGTCTGTGCAACTGTGTACACAGTAGCTGAGCTACCCAATTCAACAAGTGGACACGTTTGAACACTAACGTGTGTGTGTACAGAGAGAAAGAGATACGGTTCCTGTTTTCCATGTTACATATGAACATTCCTAAACTCATGCCTCCATACATTTAAAACCTGGGAGAGAGGAAACAAAGAAAGTTCAAGGGACAAACAGTGAATTATCAACCAGAAATGAACTGAAAACAGCCAAACATCATAATGTTTGGTGTGATGTCAACGAATCCCATCTCAGCCTAGATGAGTGTCTCCATGCCACACGTTTTTAGTGACAAATGTTGATGAGATGCTTCTCACCTCTATACTGTTGCAGCAAGCCGGTTGGCTGGCCTTGTAACAAGATTGGACACACCTATTGGATCATTTTGCCTTTATAATCAGGTCGGAAGTGCCTTGTCTCTAGCTGTGTTTTTATTAGTATTTTCGCCCAACTAACTCACAGGAGAAATAAAAGCAGAATTATTATTATTCCCGTCCGAGTGGAGAGCCTGGCATTCAGCTAGGATGATGGTAATAATAATAATAATCCTGCTTTTATTTCTCCTGTGAATTTGTTAGGTGACAATGCCAATAAGAGCACAGATAGACTTATATTGTAACTTGCTCTGCTTTCAAGGCTAGGCAAGTGTGGCAATTTACCGATTAAAAACCAATTCCAAAAGTTATTACATTTTGATCTTTAAGATACCAGTGCCCTTCCCGTAGTATCTCATAATATTCTGAGCTTCAATTTCATTAAGCCTTTCCTTTACAGAGATAGGCAGAACAGCTCAAAACTGGGAAAGTCAGAGAGTGCTTCTCAGCTCCAAAGCCTCTGTAATGCACAATATAAGGCTTTTCTTGCTAAAACACACCAGTTGCCATCAAAGGGAGCATTAAAACCTATTCAGCCATTCAGTACCTGTGAATATCAAACATAAGAAGGGACTTCCCAAGAAAGCATTGTTTGGAACAACAGGTGCAAGAACAAACAACTCTGTACTCCTTATTTGAAGACATAAATAAATTATAGAAAACATTACCTTTTATTGCAGATTAAGTACTTTATTGTGGTGATATAAATAATAGAGGAATATGCTTTGTGTTCTTGTATTCATATACATTACACTACTTCAATCAACATTTATCTACCTATTTCACTAATTAATCTGGAACGGATTACCTCCAGAGATAGTGGACTCTCCTTCATTGGAGGTTTATAAACAGAAGTTGGATGGTCATCTGTCCGTAATTTAGTTGTGATTCCTGCTCTGCCAGGGGTCAGACTAGATGACTCTTGAGCTCCCTTCCAACTCTACGATTCTATTATTCTACTTGGAAATAAGTGTTATTCTTGTATTATTGTCGTCGTCCTCCTGACTGATTTATCAATCACATTCTAAACAACTGTCTCAAGGTAGTTAACATGTAAGATGATTACAAACAATTAAAAAGCAAAAGCAGCAAATATATTTGAAACAAGACTAAAACCCTAACAAGTAGCTACTTGCGATAAAGATCCGTTTGTCCTGGTGAGAGAGCCTTTGTGTATGTAATATTTTCTTCTTATTTTCACATTTGAAATCTACCTTGAAAACTTAATGATCTGCAATCATCATCATCAGTGTATCAAACCCCTAGACATATTACTGGCAATTAGTTTTGTGGATTAGCATCCCACTTCACCAAAATACCTACATTGGAATCATGGGGGAATACCAGAGTTTTACTACCATATGTGATAAAATTAAATACCAGTGTGCAGACTGGAAGCACCCCATTGGTGATGTGAATAGCATTTGTCTTAAATGACACCCCCCACACACAAACCTTAATATGTCCCGCTTGCCTTTCATCCTTTCTTTTGTAGCCCTCTTCGATACTCCTTTTAAAAGGTTACAAAGACCAGGAGATTTGAACTAGGAATGAGATATTAATAGGCTAAAACTGGAGGGAACCTGCCTTATACGAGGACCCACGTACCTACGGGACTGCCTCTCCTGGTATGCCCCACAAAGGACCTTAAGGTCCACAAATGACAACATTTTGGAGGTCCCAAGTCGCAAGGTGGTTAGATTGGTCAACTAGGGACAGGGCCTTTTCAGTACTGGCCCCAACTTGGTGGAACGCTGGAAGGTTGATGTGGAAGTCATATACCAATTGCAACACACCCGTGGCTAGTGTAGCAGTGATCAAGCAGCAGTTTCCACAGCTGTGGTGACTGTGTGGATAGTGTCATTATATACTTTCATCACTAAGTGGCAGTGGACTTAGTTGAATTCGGGTGGAGTGTTTTCTGTGTTCTATCCTGGTTCTTGTCTTGGTTCCTGATGGGTGTGTCCTCTAAGCCTTCCATGACAGCAACTTTTCACCCTATCCTTAAACATCTGTGGCTGTATCTGTTGATAAGTGAAGTCACACATTTACATGCAAATAAAAATAAATCAAAATGCCATTCATATGAATCATAGCGAGAGAACACACAACATGGGCGTGATTTTTTTAACATGCAAACCAACCCGCTAATATCAGCAGCCGGAATACAATCACACACAGAAGCAGTGGTGATTTTCGTTCTTTCCTTTTTGCTTGCGTGATTGCTTGATCTCCTGCTTGTTTACCGCCCCACAGTGAGATTTCTATTGAGGTCACTCTGGTCTGCCAGGAACAGGAAATTGGAAAACAGATGTTGATTGAGATTGTGTGCTTTGCCACTGAAATGGCATTAAGTTAATACTTTTCTGAGTTTCTTTTTTGCGTCTAGAATATCACTGTGAGGATGACAAAATAGAAAGTGAACAGTGGGACAAATGCATTTTAAGACAGAATTATGATTAATTTTGCTGAATTATATATTGTTGCACGCCACTCCCAATCTCTGAGCGATGCAAGAGTCCAGGGGTTCTAGGTGCTTACCCAGAGTTCATGTTTCCTTTTGGAAATGAGGCACAGTGGAGACCGTGGGGGTATTTATGGTATCTGGTTTATTTATCCATATATACAACCTGAAAAGAGGTTCAGAGCATCAGCACACCAAGAGGTTCTTGCTTCTCCCATATGCACAGCCCTGGATTCAAACAGACATTAGCCATGGCTCTCTGTCTGTCTGTAGCTTTGCTTTAGATTTTGGCTCTGAGTTCTTGGCTTTATCTGTAGGAAGAGACCCCACCCATTTGCCATCTCACCCTGAGTTCCTTTGATTCTCTGTTGTCCTAATGGCCCATTACCCCAGGCTTGTGTTCTTATAGTATGTGATCCAAATAATAAACGCCCAGTGTTGTGAGCGTTATTTCAAAACACTTTGGGTTGGTGATCACAAACGTATGAATTATCAAAAGATGAATGACCCATCCTTCTGAATTTCTCCATGTGCATCTTTCACTATGCCAACTGCTTTGCTTCGTAAAAACAAAGATCAGCGACATTTAAGTGATTAAATGCATTGCTCTTTTGTTATTGAAAAATCTTCAAAGTACACCCGCCTTCTACAGCTTACACAGGCTGAAGATCCATCCCATGGGTGACATGCTCATCTGGCCTGAAGATATGACCATTTGGTTCGTTTCCACTTCCATATGTCTGAACTTCTGCTGACAAGAGGAGTTTAGGGCATAGTAGGGAGAGGCAATTCATACATGTGTCCCTGTTTGACACAAGAGAATCTACGATAACAAAGCTAAAAAAAATATTAATGATGCAACAGTAGGAGTAAGCAAAAGTGATTATTAGGATGATTCTGAGGGAGTCTTTCAAGGGCTGCATTCATATGGCAGTTAATTCCATTTTCTTGATGCTTCCACATGAGGTTTCACAAAATGTAGAAGCCACTTCCAAAACTAGCAGAATATAGTGGAACTGTCATGGAATATAGCACTCATTTCCATATTATTTGTGATTTTTTTTTCTTTTTTCCTGGAAGCAAGTAACACAGAAATTAGCACTAAACTAAACTATAGTTGCAGAAGTGGCTTTTATGTTGTGTGAAAGCTCAAATACAATGCAGAACCTAACAGTTAGGGGAATAAATCCATGTGAATGCAGATATTATGATTATCTAGGGAGGGTATTATTATGTCACTAGTTGCTGGAGAGAATGGTACTTTGTGCTTGGGTCCTGGTTGGAGCATCCCACAGGCATCTGGACTAGAAGGACCATTGGCTCGATCCCTCTTCCCCTCAGAAAGTAACAATTTCCAGGGAAGTTTAACAATCAATCCCTCTTCCAGTGCACTCTGGGAGTTGTAGTTCTCTCACCTTTAAGCTTTGGCTAGAACCTCAGCTGTCTGAGACTACTACCTAGGACAGAACAGTGGTGTTGATTTTATGACACATTTAGCTCAGCTAAGCACTTGGTGAGGGGGCATCTCTGAGTGAAGCAAACAACTTCAGATTGAATACAGTCCACAGTAACTGTGCTATGCTGCACTGGAGCGATAGCTGAGGGGATAAATCAATACTTCTAATAGTTCTTGTCAGCATGACCGTGATTCCAGAGGGGGCGAAATGTCTCCCACGTTGATTCTCCTCAGCACAAAGTGACAAGCAATGAATTCTATGGTATATGTGCACCTGTAGTTCTGGTCAGGATCAAGATTAATAATGTTCTGAGGAGACAATGCAAGGCCAGGTAACAACAATTCACAAGTATTCAATCAAACCAGTTATCAATCCTGTCATGAACAAACCCAGTTAAGGTTCAGAATCCTGCTGGTGACAGTCACCTCTACAGTATCAAGAAAACCTGGATAGGAAAAAAGTTTCTGGGAAGAAAGACAGGGGCGTCTAGGGGATTGGGGGCTATGTAAACCTCCAACCCATTTCTTCACAGCTACATCCCTGCTGAGGGTTTCTGATGAGCTATTTTCTGAGGACTAAAACACATCTTAAGATCATTAAACAAGGTCCAGCAGTCCACTCTTTGACTCATTCAAAGGGTGTGTGTGTGTGTGTGTGTGTGTATGTGTGTGTGTGTGGTAAGAACATTTCTTGTGATTATTTTCCCATTCATTCCTCATAGAGCAATGTCAGACCCTCCAAATGTCCTTATTTTCCAGGGACGTCCCTGATTTAGAGAAGCTATCCCAGTTTCTGATTTGATCCTGGAATGCCCCATTTTTCCTTAGGATGTCCCTATTTTCATTGGAGAAATGTTAGAGGGTATAGAGTTATCCAACCCCTGAGCCGTCTGAAGGCAATCCTTTATAGGGAAGGTGTTTTTTTAAAATGTTTAATGTTTTATTATGCTTTACTATATGTTGGAAGCTGCCCAGAGTGGCTGGGGCAACCCAATAAGATGTGTGGGGTATAAATAGTAAAATGATCATTATGGGATGGAACGTCCCTATTTTAATCATGTTGGAATGTTGGAGAGTATGCAATGTTATCAATGCAAGGCAGCAAAGGTATTTGTGCTTTTTGTATGCCCCAACTGCCCCACCTACGCTACACATTTAAAGCAGTATCATACCATTTTGAACAGCCATTCCCCAAAGAATCCTGGGAACTGGAAATCAGGGTTTGTTAAAGAGGCTTGTTTAGAAACCCCCATTCCCCTCACAGACCTACAATTTCCAGATTGCTTTAATAATCAATCCCCTTTGCCAGGGAACTCTGGGAACTGTAGCTCTGTGAGGGGGATTAGGGTTTAGATTTTAAAAACAAACAAACAAAATGGCATCTCTATTTATGTGCTATGATACTTGTGGTGAACCCTGAGTGCTCACTGGAAGGACAGATCGTGAAGCTGAGGCTCCAATACTTTGGCCACCTCATGAGAAGAGAAGACTCCCTGGAAAAGACCCTGATGTTGGGAAAGATGGAGGGCACAAGGAGAAGGGGACGGCAGAGGATGAGATGGTTGGATAGTGTCTTCGAAGCTACAAACATGAGTCTGACCAAACTGTGGGAGGCAGTGGAAGACAGAAGTGCCTTGCGTGCTCTGGTCCATGGGGTCACGAAGAGTCGGACACGACTAAACGACTAAACAACAACAACTTGTGGTCGGATGAGCTTTAGAACGCAGCACTCCCCCTTCCATTCTGTCCCAGGTACTCAGTGTGATGGCCTGGGACTCGGGCTTGGACTTGGAACCAGAGGGGACTCAGTCTGCACTGGAACCTTTGCCTCAGGCATTATCTGAACCAAGTCTGGGGCCTGATCCTGAAGAGTCCCAGTCTGCACAGGTTCCCCTCAACAAACACCTGCTGGGCCGAGTCAGGGGCTGGGGCCTGCCCTGGCTTCAGATGCGGGGATTACCTCGTTGCCTCCAGCTGGGCCATCACTTACAGCTACTCCCCTACCAGTTTGGTCAGGGGAGGCTGAGGCGGCCCCTGGGTCTGGTAACCCACCATCTCCCGAGCTGCAGAGAATAAGGTCTGGGAGAAGGAGAGACCTGAGTACTCGCAGGAGGAGTGCTTGCCTTCAGGCGAAACAGGGAGGTGAGTGGCCGGGGGATCAGGGCCAGCCGCTACCCTGACAGAGATAAAAGGCTGTCAGGCCCCGCCCCAGGTTGCGGGAGCAACGTCGCTGTATGCTAGAACCTACCTGAGATCCTGTACCTGTCCTTGCCTGGTCTCCTGCCTCGTGTCCTGCCTTGGCCTTGTTGGACTGACTCCTAGCGGAACCTTTGGATTCTGGGCCGGTCCTGGACCGTGTTTCACAGGTTACCCCCAGGCCCAGCACACTCAGAGCCATAAGACTGGAGCAGACAAAGGACCCCCATAGCCTCAGCATTGGCCCAGTACCCACCCTTTTGGCAATAATTTTGCACCCTTTCTTACAGGGGAGCTGGAAAGATCGCTGGGGAAAGAGGTGTACATCAGAAACTGTGGTGAAACTGCATGTGGTGAAACTTTGAACTTCTCATTGTAGGGAGGGACTGTCTCCACCCACCCAAACTGGCCATTGGGTCCTTCTGGACAGGAAATGGCATAAAAGCAAATGGTCTCAAAGGGTTCCAGTTGAGACACCCTTAAGCAACTTGGTTTTCCTGAGCTATGCTGTATTCCCATAGACTCGGTTATCTTGCTCCCTAACCCCCACACTTGCTTGGTCATCAAGTCCTACATTACTTTGGTCCTGACTTGTGGCTGGTCCCATGGCTCCTGAAACTCTCTCTTTCTTTCTTTCTTTCTTTCTTTCTTTCTTTCTTTCTTTCTTTCTTTCTTTCTTTCTTTCTTTCTTTCTTTCTTTCTTTCTTTCTTTCTTTCTTTCTTTCTCTGCCCTATACCCAGAGGTCTCAGGGTGGTTAACAGAAAAGATCACAACTTATATAATCAGAATAAAAACAACAACCCACTAACACCCCCTCCCCCCCCAAAAAAGAGCCACATTAGGATACAGGATGTCAAACAGATCAACCAAAGGCTTGGTTAAAAAGGAGCATTTTTGCCTGGCGCCTAAAGGTGTTTAAGGAAGGCGACAGGCAAACTTCCCTGGGGAGAGCATTCCACAGACGGGGATGCACTGCAGAAAAGGCCTGTCCTCGTGTTGCCACCCTCTGAACCTCTCGAAGAGGAGGCACACGAAGGAGGGCCTCAGAAGATGATCTCAGGGTCCAGTTAGGTTCATATGGAAAGAGGTGGTCCTTGAGGTAATGCAGTCCTGAATCTTAGACTGCTATCTGCTGTCCACCCCTTAGTAGCACATTTCTGGGGGGTTCAAAAATGTGTCCGAAACTTGTCTCCAGTTTAAGCTCAGTGCTAAGGGAAGATGAGCAGTATTTGTAAAGTGGGGGGAACAAGCCAGAAGACATAGTAAGAGTTTTAGAAGCCTGTCCTTGACCTCCTTTTCCCTCATTGGCATCTTCCAGGCTTTTGAATGATTAAGAAGTTCATGATCTCATGCCGAGTGTCTCTTTGGTTTTACTGGAGTGTTTCAAGTTAATATACTTAAGCAACTCCAGTAAAACTTTAGAGGGAGAGAGAGCAGTAGCCGGTAATGAAGACAGATGCTTAGCTGAGGGAAACCATTTGGCTTCTATCCAGCCATCTATAGCTCACTTGCTTCTTTCAGTAGAGATGTCCAGGAACGGTTCCCATCTTCTGCTTAACCCCAGGCTACCCTCCACCTTGCGACTCTAATAGCTCACAAATGAAAAATGAAAAATGTGCTGCAATCACAATGATGCTTGTCAATAATGTCAGCTTAATCAGTACTAATGGAACTTTATTTCATTAACTGAGATAAACAGCATGGTCACTGCATATAATTTCATTGGCGCAAAATGGCTTTGCAGTAATAAATCTTCCTTTTGGTTCTTTAAATAGAATCTTATGGAGATTTTTTTTTAAAAAAAAAAAAAACATTTTCCCTCCTATTGTATTTCTTTGTGTGCTATGTCAATGTTGAATATTGTTATTTAGCCCCTGGGAGTAAACACTTGAAGAATGAAATGCCAATCTCTTTTCATCTATGGCAAGGGTAGCCAACCTGGGGTCCTCCAGATATTTTTGGGATTGCAAACCCCTCTCATCCCCGGGTATTAGTCATGCTGCCTGGGGCTGATGAGTGCTGTAGTCCAAAATGTCAGTAGGGAACTATCCTTGATCTAGGGTATCTCTCTTCACTATTGTGCCGGTCCCATAGGTTACCCGAGAGGAAAGGTCCAAGTCTGGTCCGTGGTCAAGAGGCAACATGGAGGCAGTCCGTAGTAGCTGAAGCTGGGTGCAGGGCAGGGAGTTGGGCGTAGTCAGGAACAGGCATGTAAGCAGGGAGCCAAGGCGGGTCAGGAGCTCTGGCAGAAAAACAGGACAGGGTTCAGGCAGGAACTAGCAACCAACAATGTTGCTCCCACAACTTGGGACTGGGGGCTGGCGGGCTTTTATCTGCCCTGAGGCATAGGGTGGCCCTGATCCTCTGGTGACTCGCCTCTTCTGGCCTGGAGGCAAGCACTCCTCCTGCGGGAACATAATTCCCTCCGCCTCTCTGCCCTGAGCTTCTGCAGCTCAGGAAAGGCTGGAGGGTTACCGGACCCAGAGGCAACCTCAGCTTCCTCTGTCGGGGCTGAGAGTGGAACACCTGCAGGCAATGGGTCCTCCATCACCTCAGGAGCCAGAGCAGACTCAGCTGGTGTCTGCACCTGAGGATCCAGTACAGGTGAGGACCCTTCGGGCTCATGCTGCAGCCCAGCTCAGCCGGTTCTGGAGGTGGGGAATCCTGTGCAGGCTGGGATCCCTCAGGTTCAGCATCCGAGTCCGAATCCCAGGCCATCACAACTATAAAGATGGTTAAGTTTTAGGCCACTTGAATTGCTGTGGCTTCCCGTAAAGAAACCTGGAAAAGGTAGAATGATGTCAGGGACTGGGCAGAGGAGGAATGGTGAAGACTGCCTCCACAGCCTGACCCTTCCAGAGAAGAAGAAAACAGTTCAGAGTCACAACAGGGGTTTGAGGGAGATCAAAGCTCAGAGGCAGATGAGGGGAAAAGCTGGGAAATAATGGGAGAGGAGGAAGAAGAAACACCGGGGGGGGGGACAGCTGACAGACACAGTGTCTTTAGAAAGCATTCCAGACCCCCATCTCCCAGAACCTGGCAAGCAATGAAAGTAGGAGAACAGAGAGCTCAGAGGCAGAGGGCACATCTCAGCACCCATAGTGATGACGCATGAAGGGGGGGGGGGATGGAGTCTCACTCGAGGCAACGCCATTATTCCAAGAGGTGGCATTTCCAAGCCTCTCTCTGTGAATATTGAATAAAAAGCAATTGGTAAGGACTTTTCCTTGTCTTATCCATTCCTGGAGACCTGCCATGGGGGTTAGATCCACTGCTGGCTGACAGATAAGTGCACGGAGAATTTTCTGCTAGAGGTCCCAAGCCACTGAAACAGAACTACAGCTCCTAGGCTTCCCTGAAAAGAGGATGTGTCTTTTAATTAGATCAAGGCCCAAACAAGATGGACATGAGGTATGCTATGCATTCATTCCTAACCCACCCCCTGACACCACACTGAATCCTGGTTTTCCTTTAGTGCCATCGCCCTAAAAAATTTTTTAGCTAGCCCTGGCTTATTTCCAGTGAAAGTTCCAGACCTGAAGTACGGTGAAGGATAGACTCCACCAGCATTTTTTTTCATCATGAGCGATGGAAGCTCAAGAGCAGCTACGTTGTCGTGTCTAGTTTGGGTCTTGGGCTGTGAAAACATTATGCCTTTAAAGCACATTTAGAACACATTCATTCATCCCCCCCCCCAAAAAAAAGAATTATGGGCACTGTAGTTCATTAAGGGTGGCTGGGCATTCTAACTCTATGAGGGGTAAACTACAGTGCCCAGAATTCTTTGATGGAATGAATGCTCTCCAAATGTGCTTTCAAGGCATATTGTGTACACTCATTTTTGGCTCTGTGGCCCTCCAGAAGTTGTTGCACACCAGCAAGAGAGAGTTGGAGTACAACAACAATAGAGAGCCACAGGTTCCCCATCCCTGCCATATGCAAGTAGAATTTATCATCATTTATTTTAGTCCTTGTAGATGAATGACCATTGGTCAGGGTTAACTTTTGCAGCAGGGATTTGAGTTTACTTGGCTTTGGAAAGGCAGCACAAAGGGTGGGTATGGGGCATCAAATGTTGCTGAGGCCACATGTTGGACCACTCGGCAGTCTAGCCAATGATCAATGCATCATCATACCTAATATTTCCAAGAACTTGTGGAGTGTGGTAAGAAGATGGTTCTGCACTTGGGCTCCCTTGAGCTCTGTAAGATGTATGGTGTAAATGGGACCCTCCTAAATTGAGGGTCCTGGTTTTGCTCGGGCCCCTTAAGCCACCCCCATGGGGTGGGTTGTTACTAGGTGTGGCCCAAGCCTTGTCAGTTGGGCCCTGGGATCGTGCTTGGTTGTTTGGGCCAATTGGGACAGGTGGCCTGATCCCAGGGTCCTATAAATGCGGCAGCACAATGTGGGTGGGGCACTCGCTTCACGCTGCCGAACCCCCCTCCCCATTTGGTGCTGCTGCTTTGGCCTTGCTTTGGATTGGGTCACCTGCTTTAGAGCAGGGGCCGGGTAGGAATTTTTCCATTTGGCAGATTGGCTTTGGCCACTTGGTTTTCGCCTACCTCCTTAGCAATCGTCACAACTTTGTAAGGTTTGGCGGTTAGGCATTGGTTTATAGAAATGTGTGGGAGGGGAGGTGTGGTCATCACCTGCCCCTCCAGAAATAGGGTATTCCAGTAAAGGAATCTGGGGGTCCTGGATCTCATCCAGAGTCCGCTTGAGGAGCTAGGGCCATGCCAGGACCACAGGAACCCAGGGTGAGCTTCAATCGATCTTCACCCATGCTGCTCCCTCGTTTGGTGTTTACTCTTTCAGACTACCAGTCAGAGGCAGGAGTCAGTTATAGTCTCTGACCAATGCCTAGGCCAATACCATTCTAAATGTTTTGTAATCAATAAAGTTGTGGCCAAAATTTTGCCCAAAAGCTTAAACTAAAATTATGTGTCCGTTTGAATTTATTTACTGGGGAAGGGCTTGGGGGCCTCGGGGCACAAATGAAGGCTACAAAAATCTAGCACATTCTGTTTTGGAACCTGCCATTCATCCTATGCTAGATGCCAGTTAGAATAAATGGGAGGAGAAAAACACTGCAACTGGTAGAGCTTTGATATGGAAATTTACACTTTTGTGCTATTTCTACTGACTACTGCGCATTTCGTTTACATATTTTTTCAATGAAAGCTAAGAGGAAGAACCTAATTATATCAGGCTTCAGAACTATTCCTCCTGTCGAATGACAGCCTTTTCTTTCACTTTGTTTATAGCACTACAAGTCAGACAGAAAGGATGTGCTATTACTCTTTAGGTAGAGTATAGCATAAACTTTTAATGATGTGACTAATTAACAGTTACTAAGGAGACCTTGCTGCATTGCACAATGGGCAAAACACCATGATCAAAAATCAAAGGGTTTTAGAAGACCTCAGTGGTCATCAAATCCCACCTGCTCCATCAGCTAGAATGAGATATGAACCATGCATGTGATCCAGCTTTCTGAACAGTGATGCACACTGGAAGCTATCCCAAAGAGATAAAGACCTTCTTTGCTCTTATTTTCTTTCCACTAGCTGGTCCTTAACCCATGCACATCCCCAATAAATAGATCCAACTGCCCCACCCTTCCCATTACCAAGTATGTCAACTTCTTCTACCTTAAAGTGGTATGAAACTGCTTTAAATGCATGGTGCAGATGTGGTCTGACAGTGGCCTCCAGGGTTAAGGCATGGACTTTCTGCATGCAAAGCAGATGCTCTCCCTTTGATCTATGACCCTTCCCCCCCCCCCAAATTACTGGGATCTGAAAAATTTGGATGGGAGAAGTTGCTGAACTTCTCCCCTCAATGTTTCCTCCTCCAAATGGTCCTTGTAAATGCATTTGAACACCTTTTTGGGGCAGAACGGGGGGATGCTCCTTAAGGAATGCTTTTGAAGGGGAATAAGAGCAGGCAGTGAAAAGATTAAGAAACTTATTCTATCTCCTCACTTACCTCCCCAAGTAGTTTTCCTTGCTATCTGGCTACCATTACATGCATTTGTGTGTTGCGAGGAGTTTTACCCAAAAACTCCAAGCTCACAAAAAAGAGTTATTAAAGGCAAGGACAAGACTTGGACAAGACGGGTTTATTAGAGCCCAACACAATTTTGGAAATACAATTTTCCTCTGGGGCAATCTAGGTTTAATTAAGGAATGTCCTATAGCTATGAAGTTTCCTGATCTGGATTGCCCCTGTGGAATGAAAGTTGTATTTCTAAACCTCATTTGTTTCTAACGGGTACCTTTGAGAATCTATTTCTCTCTTACTTTGTAGCTTTCTTGCTTGCTTCCCTCTAAGGATAAATTGGGACCAGTCACAGAGAAGAGGAAGGAGGGGGGTGCTAAGATTTAAACAAACAAATGAAAACAGCCACAGCAGCCCAAAATAAAATCCCTTGGGCATAATAAATCTAGCCCAATGGCTTTGCTGAAATGCTGTTTTTCTGGCTGCATGAGGCAAAAATCTCACAGTGTAGCAAAATACTGCTATACATCTTTGTTTGTAGAAATAAAATTGTCCCACCTTTCCATTTTAACAAACTGTCCCTCCAAACCTTTCTGGGACTTTCCCCAGCCATGGCCCTTACTGCCCCTGTTTCACATCCTCCTCCAGTTTTTTTGCCTAGCTGGAAAGTGTCCTTGAACCCTGATCGTGTCCCTTGCTTCCCTGAGTGAAGGATAAAAAGGGGTATACAAGTGTTTCTGTGTCAGGGACCGTGCTGAGGAGGGCTGCACTGAGGAGGAATGGAGGGAGCCTCCCCCTCTCCCTGCTCCTGACCAGGATCCTGAATCAGGGTCCCAGCAGCAGGAGGACAGTATAGATTTGGAACAGTGGTTTGCAGAGGGACATAGTTCAGAAGGCAGAAGCTGGGAAGAACTGGATGGGGAACAGCTAGGAGGAGAAGAACTGGAAGAGAGAGAGTTAACAGACTCACTTTCTCTGGAAAGCATTCATCCACTCAGCCCAAGGTCAAGAAGAGCAGATAAGGTTGCAGCACAGAAAGCACAGTGGTTACGAGATCAGGTTACAAGACGCGTTAGTGACATGGGCGACTAGGAAGGAAGTGGGTGCAGCCCTTAATTGGGAGCACCGCCATTCCTAGGAAATGGATTCTTTATTCTCTCACCATGATCATTGAAGTTCTAACTGGTAAGAAGACTCCTTCCCCTATATTCTGCTTATTTACTGCCGGCGGGGTGGGGGGAGCCGATTCCTTGAAGCCTGACATTGTGGAAACAAGCCTGATGTGGAAAGGTAAAATTTTACATTTCTTGCTACTTTTACCTTTGCCTCTGGCCCCCACCCACAACTGGGATGTGCCCCCACAAAGGTAATGTAACCCTTGGGCTGGTACAGGCTGTCTGCTCCTGCTCTGCACTGCTCCAGAGGTCCCATGAAGCCTTCAGAGCAGGTTTTCAAGGGACACTGGGGGCTTCAGGGTAGGAGAAGCATCAGTGAAAAATGCCTTCCCCAACCCAGCTGGAATGTTTCATGCACAGAGTTCTGCTCATGGCAATTCTGGATCCAGGCCCATAACAAATTAGCAGCTTAAAAAAACACAGGAGATGGAAAGCAGGAATTCAGGAGCAGTGTTTGCATTTGTATTCTACAGGTTATATAACTCTAAACCGTTCCCTTGTTTAATAGTAAAAACTTGGGGCATCGTGCTAAGCCAAATGATGCACAGGTGCTATGAGCACCTCTGTTTTAACAATCAGACTACAGCGCCAAAAACAGAAGATTGCTCTTGCCAAATTTTGCAAAGCTGGCTTGTCAGTTTGGGTTTGTTTTGTTTAGAAGGATATCACCTCCCATTTGTGACCTTCAGATGTGCAAAGTGGATTTTAGTGACAAATGAATTAGGCAACAGTCTTTTATCCAGTGAAGGCTAAGGTTATAAGAGGACACTTAGAATTACAGGCTAGATACTTGGAAACGGTTCTGGTATACAGAAAACAATCAATGGAATGCTGGAAATAAGACTAGCATTACAAAAAATGAAACAAAACAGTTCAGTAATATTTATAGATGGTTTAAATTGAACTGCAACAAATCATAATAAATAAATCCATAACTTGTTTGCCTTCTGTCTGACAAATGTCCCTGCAAATATAATCATGTTAGGGAAGGTTTTCATTCATTTCAAAAGGAGAAGAGGGAGGGGAATGTTTTATGCCAGAAATCACATAACTGGGAGCATAGTTTGAGGATTTCAGTAATACTTTTATCTGAAGGTAGCCTATCCGTGTTTTGAATCAGGGGGAAATGGGAAGCATTTTGGAATGTTGTTCCAAGAACTCATATTCATATACAGTGGTACCTCGGGTTAAGTACTTAATTCGTTCCAGAAGTCCGTACTTAACCTGAAACTGTTCTTAACCTGAAGCAGCAATTTAGCTAATGGGGCCTCCTGCTGCTGCCGCACCGCAGGAGCACGATTTCTGTTCTCATCCTGAAGCAAAGTTCTTAACCTGAAGCACTATTTCTGGGTTAGCGGAGTCTGTAACTTGAAGCATATGTAACCTGAAGCGTATGTAACCTGAGGTACCACTGTACTTGAAGAAGACACCCTCATCTATATCTGCAGCTGTCTGGGCGATTGCATATGCGTTTTTTTTCTAGTTCAATTCAGCCACCGGGGCTGCATGCAGGGCTAATTCCAGGCTTGAGGGTTCTATGAGGTCTTCATCTTGAGCCTTCCAGTTTCTGGAAACATCACAGGTCTCTGGCTCTTTGTTCTGGTTTCCACTACATGCTGAACTCCCAATGATAGTGACCTGGGACCCGACCTTGCTTCTGAGTCACACTTTGGACCTAGAATGATTAGCTGTGCTTGACCCTGGCTTGTTGAGACCATGCTACACTTTGAACCCCACTCTCTTGGGTTAAGTGTTTTAGTTAACAGCTTTTGTCTTCTTGGAGAGTCTTTTTCCTTAGGGCAACCCCTGGAACACAACACAGAGGCACTCATTGCAGAATTAATATGCACATAAGCAGCAGCCCTTGTCAAGTGATTTTAGATGGGATTGTAGAGGCCCCTATTCACCTACATATAGTGTATTAGGCACAGAAAACTCTGTTGGCACCCCAAAGCTCAGAGTAGGAATGGAAGACAGTGTTTCCCCTCTGGAAGTCAGCCTAAATTCACACCTGCACATATAAATTAGCATAATTGAATTGAAATAATTGAAATACCTTATTGTCACTTGTACAATTTGTATACAGTGAGATTACACATGTGTCGATTTAGGCAATGGACCTGTGTGCCCTGCTTTAAAATTATATATATTCAGAAATGCCGCTGGTTATCACCAAAGTTTGCCAATGCTTGGTTTGAAATGCAAATTCAGCCCACATTGTTCAAATGCATTGTGAATGCAATGACATTTCTCCAAGAGATTCCTCTGTGGCCAAGAATGTAAAATGAGATTATTCACATGTGTCAGCACTCAGGCCGACCAAGGTGTTTTGTAGCATGTGTGCTAAGCAAGTTATTCAATGGTAGTCCCTTACCCTTAAAGGAAGTCTTACTGACTGCTGTACTGTAAATGTAGTGACCAAACCATCTGACTAAAATGACAGCACACAGTACCTCTGATGATCAGATTCCGGGGACAAGAAACAAGGACCATTTGTTGCTTTCTTGCTCTGCTTTTGCGTTCCCCAAAGGATCCCTGTTGCTGAACATTGTTAAAAAACAAAAGGGTTGACTAGATTTTCTGATTCAGTCAGGACCGAATTCAATAGGGAGAATAAACACAATGAAAGGGCACAATTGGAAACTAATAGGAAGTTAAAAATCTCAAATAAGGTTGAAAAATAATCTTAGCTTAACCTTGGTTGACCTTATTGTCTAACATAATTATTATTATTTTTAGTTTAGACATACAATATTGGCCGGTGGAAGATTACAATCTGAAGATGTCCTTCCGCCTCTTCTGTTGTTTTCCTAGCATCTATTTTCAGATTGCAAACCCCTTGAGGTAGGAACCTGTTGAACCTCTCCTTTGCAAAGTACCAATTACACAGCTAGTGTATACTATCTGTTGGGGAACCTGTGGTCCTCCAGATGTTTCTGAACTAAAACTCTCCTGATCCCTTGCCATTGGCCATGCTGCTGTGGACTGATGGTAGCTGGAGTCCATAAACATCTGGAAGGGCACATATTCCCCACACTTTTGCTATACACAGATGATGATGGTAGTAGCAAATCAAGATCTCTGCTCACTATTTTAAACAAAGTCATGTTTTAATTACTGGGTCTGGTTTTTTTAAAATGCAGATGGTTTCTCTGTGCAGTCTGAACAAAATCCAAATAAATAAATGCTGCTTTTACCCTGCCTTATCATGATATACATATGTTATGAAATGCAAAGCTTTCCAAATCTTTACGTTTGTGTGGTGGAGTTTGTTAGCAGTGGAAAGAGAGTCCTCTGTACCCACTAAATGACCTGGCAGTGTTAGGAAATGGCAATGAAAAGTTTAGGGAGATAAATGTCTCTTCCATATGATAAACAGCATGTGCTTGAAAATGGAGATGGGGGAAAGAAAGAGAAATGCTTTTTCATTATTAATTTGTTTGTATCCTGTTTTTCTGTTAAAAAGAAACACCAAAGATGGCAGTGTTTCAATGAGTGACATTAAAACTTTAAGACAAATCCCTTTTTAATGTAACAATACAAAGATAATACAGAAAAGAGAGCTGGTTATGTTTTTGGAAATGAATAAACCAGGGAGAATTTTTAAAAATTGCCAAGAGCCAATGGCTGTTGAAAGATAAAAGTTTTCATGTACTGACAGAAGTCTATCCAAGTGGAGGAAAACCCAACCACGCAAGGAACACATTTTCAATGCCAGGGTGTGGCAACTTAAGAATATCCTGTCTGAAACCTTTCTCCTTATGAGATATAAGTTCCAGTATCAGAAGTCTACCCATAAAATATGCCACTTTTCCTATTTTAGCCAATATTCCATCTTACTGGTGTACATCACTGGACACCTGCCAGGGTCCACACCCCAACAGGAGGCCCCTGACCCCCCCCCACACACTATTGCTCCTCTCTTCAAGCAAGCAATGATAAGAGAGAGCACAGCAGGCTCCACTTGCCTTGTCTTCATCTAGATAGCAGCAAAGATCTAGCCCAGTGGGAGGAAGCAAGTCAACAGAGAGCTGTGATAGTGACAAGAACGGAGATACTCAGAGGTGGGCATCAAATGTGGATCCGACACTGCTATAAAGGGCTGGGGAAGCAGGCCCAAGACCTTTTGGCACCTGAGGTGAACCCCAAACCCGACAAGGAGCTGCCAAGGAGGAGGCAGATCCAGCATTCAAGGAGTGTCCCACAGATGTGATGCATTCCTTGGAGGCCAGATCTGCTGCCCATGTGGATCCTGCTGCCCAAGGCAGTTGCCTCACCTTGCCTCATAGGTGGATCGGCCCTGAAATCAACCAAATGACTCTCAGAGCTTTGCAGGGTAGGGCATTGTAATGCTTTGCATTTTGATAATCTGATGTCATTGAAAACTACCGTACGTTCTTGCCCAATTGAAAGACTTCAGGTTACAGGTGTGGTTAACATTGCAACATATATGCATTTTTGTTTGCCAAAAGAGAATTGCAACACACGCACACACATACCCAAGAGCTGAAAGGCCAAGACTCAAGATTAATTCATGTAATTAAACAGGGGGAACTTGGAAGCGGATGTGGCTTAAAGGAATTTAGGATTTATTTATTTTTTGGTACCTCATCCTTTTCATTAATTAAAAGATCTCACGCAAGGCGTTTGTCACCACCCATGTTCAGCATGAAATAAATGACTTGATATGAGATGTATGTGAGGATGATGAATGGTGCAAGTATCAAGGCAAATTGGAAAGCATTTCTTCATTGTCTAATTGCCAGTTGCCTGTTCTGGGTGGGGTTGCACTCCCCCTGAAGGAGCAGGTATGTTGCTTGGGGATGGATGCACCTTTGTGGATAGGAGTCCCTTTTACCAGCTTCATCTGGTATGTTGACCAAGTCACAATAATCCATGCATTGGTGACTTCGAGACTGGGCTACTGCAATGTGCTGTATGTGGAGCCACCCTTGGACCTGATCCAGAAGCTTCAGATAGAACATAATGCAGCAGCTAGACGACCAATGGGACTAACAGCATGTGATATCTTTGCACTGGATGTCTATATGATACAGTGTCGGCTTCAAGGTTCTTGTATTAATATACAAAGTCCTGGATAACTTGGAACCAGAACTTAAGGATAGCCCGATAAAGCCCTTGTATCCTGGACCAATTGCTGAGATCATCCAGAGCAGCACTGCTAGTTGTCTCTTGCATTTCAGAAGCCCAAGTAGCTTCAGTTAGGTTGGGCATTTAGTTTTAGTGGTCCCATGCTATGGAACACGTGCTGTGGAATACTCTTCCAACAGAAATTCATCTGGCATCCGCACTGCCAACCTTCAGGTGTCTCTTGAATACTTTTTAATTTTGGCAGGTCTATTCCATTGTTTAAACCTTTTAAGAACAAGCCTGTCATTTTTATGATCTTATTGCATTGATTTTATATTTCTGTTGGATACTGCCCTGCTATTTTATATGAGGGGTAGTCTATAATTATTTTATTTTACTTAAAATTAATTACTGTTAATTGTAGATATATTTATTCCCTCCTACAGGCCACACGAGTTCAGTCGTCATGTAACTAGAAGTAAGTTGCACAGATGCACAATAATGTAGGCTAATCTTTTGGATCGCTGGGCAAGTAAATGAGAATGCAGAAGGTTATGTCTGAAGACTGCTGGAGCAGAGCAGTGTCAAAGCAGGTGGCATCATTAGACCAGAACTATTCACCGCATGAAAATGGGCAGAGAGAGGAGGACACAGCTAGAAGTGAAGAGCAACCTTAATGGCTTTGGGCCATCACAATGCCAGCTTGCATTACGGCTTGCTTATCAAGCATTTTGTCATCTGTGTGTGCCAGTGGGAGGAAAAGGCTAAATGTTACAGATTCCGAGGAACATCTGTGTATGCTGACTGAAATCCTCATTGGACACTGAAGACTCCAAGGAAGAAGAAAGGGAGGATCAGAGAAAGCATTTCCCACATCTAGTTTGACATGAATAAACATATAATGCTGAGAGTAGGAATTTCAAGGGATAACAAAAGAGTTTCAATTAGTGGTGAGCAGTCTCAGCTTGTCTTTTTTCTTTTTTTCTTTTAGTGCTTTTGCCCAAGCTGTCATTGGGAGTATGGGGGACAAATGGTTCCTCCTTTCCCAATAGTATTCTTAATGAAAGCTTGAAAACCCCAAATGGTTGAAGCATGTCTTCGTCCCCTGCCAGTTCCTTCCACACACATACAGTACCCTCTTCCCAAGCCAAAATACCACTGCTAAGGAGAAACTGGAAAGGAGGAAGGGGGTGAGGACTTGCTAGAGACATGAATGACCTTTCTGACATCTCCTTGACCACCCCGTCTGCAATTTGGCAGGCTATGTTCACTCTGGAGGGACTCCTGTGCCTGTAAATTTTATCCAGTTTGGCCAAAAGGGGGGGAAGGTAAAGTTGTTTAACTATATATTAAAAAGGCCATTGTAGTGAATGGGGATTGCAGATGTTTTTTATATATACAGAATGGCTTGAAACATAAAACACATTCTGAAGCTGAGAGATCACAGAGCAAGTCAGGAAAACACCAGATTATTATTTTTTAATGTACAAATACAAGATGAATTTTGGTGCCCATGCACATTCATGTTATCCAGAGCCATCCCTTTTCATCTTAACAAAATAGCTGGCAAATCTGTGGTGTAACAGGCACAAATAATTATCTTAAAGTTTCCTCTTACTGTGTGAAAAGGAGCATTATCAGTTATAATACTTAAGTTTGACTTTTGGGTTGCTTATTATGATAGGGTTACCAGATGTCCCCAGTTCTTGGGGACAGTCCCCGGATTTGCAGATATGTCCCCGGACAAATTCCATCCCTGGAATGTCCCCAGATTTGCAAATCTGTCCCCAGGAAACAAGGCTGCAGCAGCCTCAGCAGCCCGGAGGCAGCCTGGTAGCACAGTTGGCTCTGGCTGGCTTCAGGAGCTGCTCACTGCCGTGGCACCTGCCATTTTTCCATATGATGTGTCTTGTGCGCATATGATGTGTTTTGTGCAATCTCCTGCCCCCTTCCCCCTTTGTTTTGACTGATCGGGGGAGGCTTGGGAGTCACGGGTGGGCGGCTGTTGCCCAGTTTTTTTAAAACTCTGCATTTATGTTTCACAGGGTGCAAAAGAAGGGCTTTGCACCTTTATACAATATGCATGTAAGCTTTTGCCTCACCATCCCCACTACTGACTCCCTGTTGCTACTCAGCTTCAAAAAAAAAAAAAGTGTCCCTGGATTCATTGAAAAAAAACTGGTAACCATATAGATGCCCAAATATCTCCCTATCCTTTTCCCTGTCCCCTATTCTCCCTGTCCTTTCTTGGAATCTGAAGGTCAATGACACTCAGAGGCTTTCATTCCTAAATGATACATTTCCTTCCTTCTGAATTAAGTTATATTATGGGGGGGGGGTTAGTTTCTGACATCCAAATCCTGTTTATCAATTCTAGCAACGATCTGATGGGCCCTGGTCAGTGTGGTGAGATGATAAAATCCAGCTTTGAAGTATATAATCCTCTTATTAGTTATATAAGGGAACGAGGCAGGAAATGTTCCAAATGAGGACCTTAGTGATTTTGTTCCTCTGTCATTGAAACCTGACCTAACAATATGATTCATGGACCACATCCTCTTGTCAAGCCGTTTTCACAGTCGATGCTTGAATAATTTCAGCAATTCCCTTATTTGTAATCCAAATATTAAATCATTATGAAGCTACATTGGCTTCCAGTATGTTTCCAAGCACAATTCAACGTGTTGGTGTTGACCTCTAAAGTCCTAAATGGCCTTGGCCCAGTAGCAACCACACCCCCATCATTTTCCCCGGATGCTGAGGTCCAGCTCCGAGAGCCTTCTGATGGTTCCCTCACTGTGATAAGCAAAGCTACAGGGAACCAGGCAGAGGGCCTTCTCGGTAGTGGCACACGCCCTGTGGAACGCCCTCCCATCAGATGTCAAAAAGAAGACCAACTACCAGACTTATAGAAGACTTCTGAGGCAGCCCTGTTCAGGGAAGTTTTTAATATGTGACATTTTAATGTATTTTAAATCTTTGTTGGAAGCCACCCAGACAGGCGGGGTACAAATAAAGAATAATAATTATCATCATCATAATCATTCTGAATGAGCCCACAGCCCATTTGGTTCACTGCTGCTTTCTCTGAGTGGCAGTAACTCTTTCCTAACCTTGCTTACCATAAAGAAGGCTGATCGCCGAAGAATTGATGCTTTTGAATTATGGTGCTGGAGGAGACTCTTGAGAGTCCCATGGACTGCAAGAAGATAAAACGCATCCATTCTTAAGGAAATCAGCCTTGAGTGCTCACTGGAAGGACAGATCCTGAAGCTGAGGCTCCAATACTTTGGCCACCTCGTGAGAAGAGAAGACTCCCTGGGAAAGACCCTGATGTTGGGAAAGATTGAGGGCACAAGGAGAAGGGGGCGATATAGGACGAGAAGGTTGGACAGTGTTCTTGAAGCTACAAACATGAGTCTGACCAAACTGCGGGAGGCAGTGGAAGACTGGAGTGCCTGGTGTGCTCTGGTCCATGGGGTCACAAAGAGTCGGACACGACTAAACAACAACAAACCTTGCTTTCTGTGTCATGGCAGCTGATGTGGTGGTGAATGCTAATGTATATGTATTAAAACACCCAAGCACTATATAAACGATGAGTGTTATTATAATTAGAAAGATTATTCTGAGCCAATTGTTCTCCATTGAGCATTTTCTTGGCAAAGAGAAGCCTTCAGGGAGGGCTGAAATATTTCTGAAAGACATTACAAAGCTTCCTCCCACCCCCGCCCTGTTCCTGCTTAGTGGTTGCAACCTCAACTAGATGCTTCTCCTTTGCTTTAAAATCGCCCTTCTTCCTATTAAAAGGAATGTCAACACACAGCCATTCACATTTGATAATGTCACTGGGGACAAGCAAAGCTAGTTCAGAGTGAGGGAGATGCTGCAGCCTGAGTGCTCGGCATAGAGAGGGGCATGGGGTGCCTGAACATCAGTTGCATGAGCAGCTCCAAAGGAAGCTTTCTCCCTGCAGAACCTCCCTGCCCTCTGAAAGATACTGCCATCCGTCACCCAAAATGAATGGTGCTTTTTCAAAGCGAGGTGAAAAATATGTGAAAACATCACTTCTGCACACATAACTCACTTCTCTGGAAGGCTGCCCTTCAGTCTATCTGGTTATGAGTTTGTGGATGCCGGACACTTATAAGTTCCTGGAACTAGTAAGTGTTAGTATTTAACCAAAGCTCTGGGTGTTAAAACTCTGGGTGCCAGACCTGTGTCTATTAAGCCATGTGTATTAGGCTGTGTGCTAGACACTTCTAATCCTTTAATTAAGCCAAGTGTTAAAAGCTAATTAAGCTAGGCCAAGCTTCCTGTGTTTAGGTGATAACCTAAGGGCGGGCCATTACGCACAAAGGAAAAGGGAACTCTGTTTGAGATGGCAAATGGCCAGAGTTTAGATCAGAGGTCAGCAAACTTTTTCAGTAGGGGGCCAGTCCACTGTCCCCCAGACCTTGAGAGGGGCTGGACTATTTTTTTGCGGGGGGAATGAATGATTTTCGCCTGCCCTCAAAGAGGCCTGAAGATGCTTTTGCTGTACCTGTCCCAGTTGTCATCCCACTAGCCGCAGTTGGGCTTCTCCAGTCAGCCAGGTGCTGGCCGGCGAAGACAGAAACAGCAGCCCTGGCGGAGGAGAAGTGGATGAAGGTAGGGGAACTGGGGTGTTGCCGTAGCTTTTACCCATCACATGCTGCTGCTGCTTCCTGAGAGGCACAGTGGAGAAGAAGACAGAGTCACCCATCAACCCACAAGCGGTGGCCGTGGCCACTGCAACAACCCGCCTGAATGCCATGGGAGGAATGAGGGAGAGAGGGAGGGAGGGAGGCAGCAGCAAAGAAAGCATGTGAGGAAGCAGTGCAGAAAAGGGGCACAGAGAAGGAAGGAAGGGCGGACTGAGGGAAAGGGAGGAGGAGCAGGAGGAAAACACAGCAGCAGCTTGCAGCTGGCATCACACGCCCCCTTCACAGCACCCCCCTGCTGAGGCAAGCAGGCGGGCAAGCCGACTCCCACCATTGACGGCGCCCAGCATGGGACAAGATTGCTCTGTCCCTGAGGAGAAAAGTGCCACCGTGAGAGGGAGAGAGAGGGAGAAGAAGAGAAGAGTTTAGATTTGATATCCCACTTTATCACTACCCGAAGGAGTCTCAAAGCAGCTAACATTCTCCTTTCCCTTCCTCCCCCACAACAAACACTCCGTGAGGTGAGTGAGGCTGAGAGACTTCAGAGAAGTGTGACTAGCCCAAGATCACCCAGCAGCTGCATGTGGAGGAGTTGAGACGCGAACCCGGTTCACCAGATTACAAGACTACCGCACTTAACCACTACACCACACTGGCTCCATGGGAAGGAGAGGGAAAGAACACACGCACTGGCAATCCACAGGCTGGTGATCCACACAGCAATTCCTGGACCATGCATGGGCTGGATCTAGAAGGCAATTGGGCCTGATCTGGCCTGCGGTCCTTAGTTTGCCAACCCATGGTTTAAAGAGATTAGAGTTGCTGTGGTGTGAACTAGAGAGAAGTAGTTATATGATGGAGATGCACAGCAGCAGGCACAGCACGATGTTGGATCTCCGCTTGGATACCAGGTTGTGCCTATGGAAGAAGCAAGACCCCTTTGGAGTGTTAATGCTGTAAATCCACTGAAGGCTCAGGTTGGAGATATGTGTAAATAAACCATATATCATAAAGACACCATAATCTCTGCTGTACCTCATTTTCAAAGGAAGCATGAGCTTTGCAAGCCATGGAGTCTCAGAGACTGAAGTGTCATGCAACAATATAATCCCCTCTATTTCCAAAGCTCATACAGGAGGGTGATTACTTATGTAGCCCAAACAGCACTATCTACATGCAGGAGGAAGATTTTAGCACCCTGAGAGGGGACCTCAAGAATTGTTGGTATACAAAAAAAATAATAAAAAATATTTGCAGAACAAACCTAGGGAAAAGAATTCAGAGCAGCCCAATAAGGACCAGGCATCCTCAATGGGCTTGGAATGCTGTAGAGCACAGTATCCCGAGAAAGGGTGTGGTTAGTTGGCTGGAATCCTGAACAAGAGCAAACTACACTGCAGAATTGTGTTCCAGGCCCCACTGGTTAGATTCTAGAGATGTGTGCTTTTCTCCTTTAGCAGGTGAGAGACAGATAGTCCTTTGGTGACAGACAGATTAGCAGCATCCATTTCCTAGAGGCCTCTTACTCAGATAAAACCTATTTGCAGCATGGAAGTACAGTTGTGATGGGAAAAGATTGAATTTCTATTGAATTCAATCAACTTTTCTTTCGTTCATCTTTTCAATCAATACAGGGAAGAAAGAAGACTGTCACACAGGAGCATTTAATTAGACAGCCTCTCAGACATGGCATTATCCAACGGGTCATAAAATACCAAACCGGTCTAGGAGGGCTGCTGACTTTACTAGTGCCTTTCAGTGACTCCCATTGCAAAATAAACTATTCATTGCAAGGGAGAAGGTTTTGTTTCTGCCCCTGCATTCATCAACCGCTGGCATAAGAAGCAGGTAGAATTCCAGATGCAATCAGATCTTACATTGCCACTCTTCTCCTGCACACTTTGATTGACAGAGAGCGAAGACAGATGCACAGGTTCTATGGACTTAAACTGGGGAGGGCAAGCAAGCTTTCTCCCCCACCTCTGCTGTCCCAATTCAGCTTCCCTGATTGCAGGGAAGCTTCTAAGTGTGCTCACATGACCATTAGCCAGGCTGGCTAGGGCTGATGGGAGCTGGAGCACAACTTGATCTAGAGGATGACAGATTCCTCTTCCCTAGAGTCACAGAATTATAGACTCGGAGGTGACCCCAAGGTTCATGTAGTCCAACCCCTTGCAATGCAGGAATCACAGCTAAAAATACCAGACAGATAGCTACCCTACCTGTTTTGAAATGAAGGGGAGTCCTGCTCCTCCTCCTCCTTCATTTGTACCCCACCAATCTGACTTGGCTGCCCCAGCCACTCTGGGCGGGCTTCGAGCATATATAAAAACATAGCCCATCACCTTCCAAGGTAGTCTATTCCATGGTCGAACAGCTGTTACTGTCATAAAGTTCTTCCCAATTCCCATCAGCCAGTGATGTAGCATGGGGTGGCACAGAAGCAGATGACCCAGGTGCAAAGTTTGTTGGGGGGCAAAATTTCAACACCCAGTGCTGCCTCAATACAGCTATGTGCTTCCATCACTGGGCTCTGTTGAAAATGACCTCTCCATGCGAACCAAGAAATGACCTCTCCAGACAACAGACACCATCCAGTAGCCAAACCATGGTGGCACCTCCGGATGCTGCACCCCCCTGCAATCCCTACACAGATCTGGCTGACACAGGCCACAAAACCACAGCTCGCCCCTATACACGAAGCCAAGCCAGAGCACAACTAAGTGCAGTACAGCCATCTTCTCAGAAAAACTCTTCACAAAGTTCAAGAGGTCAAGACACAAAGACTTTAGCAACTAATCCACACCTAATGACCCACCTAAGTGGTACTCAGGATATCACTCAAGAAATCACTCAAGATATCCCTCAAGTAATTAAGGAACAAAAGAAGAAAAGGCACACTAGCCTGGGAACTTCCTCTCTGCCCAGAACATTGGAGGCTATACACCACACCCCCTCAACAGTATTTATAGGAACTCAAACACTGAGATCCTGCTCTGTTCCAGTAACAAGAAGCCGAAAGCACCAGCCTGAAGATGACGAGTGAGACCTCGTCGAAACGTCGCCTAGACACCCCAACTTTTACACGGGAAGACACCTGAGGACACCAAAACCTGCATTCCTGTACCCGTGAAAATCTACGAAAGCATATATATATATATATATATATATATATATACACACACAGAGAGAGAGAGAGAGATACACCAAAAAGTGGACCAGAAATGCTGTTATAATAGGAGATGGAAGAAACTTTTAAAGCTGTAAACAGGATGTGGCGTGCCCACACTATATGCAACCGCAATCTCAACTAGAGAGGATTGAAACTCTATGACACTGAGAGATTATTTGAGAGGATATTGAATGGATGGAGCTTTAGGTGAGAAAGACCCTGCTGCTCTATGCATACCAAAGAGAGTTTGCCTTTCCATCATCTGTGCTCGCTTGTGATAAATTCAGCTCATCCCCCTAGTCTCACTTCAGAATGTATATGGTGTTCCCAAATGATAAACCTCACTTTTTTGTGGTAAGCATTGTCACATTTCAAATGGCACTGCCATTGCACTGCAAAATAAATAAATCTGAAATTATAGTTCTATTCCCATGGCTGAAAAATTAAAAACGAACAAACATGTTCCCCCACAAGCATATGCAGGAAGAGAATGAAGGCTGCATTCCAGAGACATTTTCCTCTTCACTAGCCCCAATGGCTATGCTGGCTTTCCACTCTCAGAGATGGGTCAGATGATGGGTTTGTGTGTTGTGTGTGAATTAGAATTAAAATTGAATCAAATTAAAATTTGTTCAAATTTCTGCTGCAAAAACAACTTAATTCATGTTCCATTCACACAGAACTTATAGGAAATACTTTCAGGCATAATTCAGAGATCTTTGAAATAGTTCAGTGCATGAGGTAATCTGAATCAATTCATTCAAAACACTGATTCTGGAGGGTGCGAATTATGTAATTTCCTTGCAAAATGCAAACTGAAGCAAATATCTCCCCCAACCGTAAGTATAATGCTAGGTATCTGAGGTGAGATACCCACATAGCAGAAGTTGCCCATAGTTCCAGTCACCACACAGAGGTGGCTTAAGGTCCAAAATAGTTTACTGCTGCAGAAGATTAGGATTCAGTGATACAATTCTGGACATTGATATATGCATAACAGCGTGCAGGCTTTGCAAACACAAGTGGAAAGTAATTCTGTCACTCTAGCAATTCCAAGACATAATACACTCTGACTCACAGACAGACTCACTGACTGAATAATGAGCCGACATGCCTTAATCACACACACATATGGCACTGAGCCATTGCCATAGTAATTGGTTTGGCTCACCTTGCACCTGTTAGCTTAACACATAAATGAAGTGATTTGTGCCCATGAAGGAAATTAAGCCCTCCCACCATGTCCACCTTCTCCAACATATAATACGTGCCAAAGGGTAATGGCTCAACTTTGCATGCAGAAGGTACAAGGGTCAATCCCTTTCTTCTCCAGGTTGGGCTGGGAAAGACCCTTGCTAGAAACCCTGGAAAGCTGCTTCCAGTCAGTGTAGACAATAGTGAGCTAAATAGGCTCACTGTAAGACAATTCCTTGTGTCCCTGTACATCTTCAAATGTACAAATTCCAGCATCTTCATTGAGATGTCAGAGCTGTCCATGGTCCTGCATGCCTTCGTTATCTCCCAACTGGACTACAGTGGTACCTCGGGTTACATACACTTCAGGTTACAGACGCTTTGGGTTACAGACTCCGCTAACCCAGAAATACTACCTCGGGTTAAGAACTTTGCTTTGGGATAAGAACAGAAATTGTGCGGCCGCGGCGCGGCGGCAGCAGGAGGCCCCATTAGCTAAAGTGGTGCTTCAGGTTAAGAACAGTTTCAGGTTAAGAACAGACCTCCGGAACGAATGAAGTTCTTAACCCAAGGTACCACTGTACTGTAATGCACTCTGCACAGGGCTGCCTTTGAAAAATGTTTGAAAGCTTTAGCTGGTACAGAATGCTGTGGCCAGACTGCTGACTGGGACAGTTCCAGGGAGCATGCTACTTGCCAGCTAAAACAATTTCACTGGCTATCGGTCTGTTTCTGGGCACAATTCAAAGTGCTGGTTATAACCTATAACACTCTATATGCTCCCATATTGTGGAATTCCCTCCCAAAATAGGTTAGACCTTTTCACCGATTGGCTAAGATCTTCCTATTTAGAGAGGCCTTTGAAAACTAGGTGCACACAATATTGACCACTGATCTGCTATCAGGGCTATCATCATTTCAATACTGGTTTTAAATGTGTTTTCTTTTTCTTTTTATTCTTGTTGTCAACCAGTTGGCTTTTGTTACTTTGTATTTTGTAAATATGCTTAAAAAATTAATATGCTGTGAACTGCCTTGAGTCCCAAATTGGGAGAACAGTGGGATTAAAGCACATCGATTATATAAAAAAACAAAATGCACCATAAAAGCCAAGGGACAAGAAGCAGTCCCATGATGATGAACATTTTTGTTTACTTCTGTTCTCTGCTTTGCAAAGGACCCATGAGTTTTGATGAGTTAAGACTGAAGATAGGCAAATCTGTCAGTTTTAGTTTCTTTGTTTCTCATTTTTTCCAGGCTCAAATTCAGTTATTTGCATATCAGTTTCTAATTTCTTTCTTTCTTTCTTTCTTTCTTTCTTTCTTTCTTTCTTTCTTTCTTTCTTTCTTTCTTTCTTTCTTTCTTTCTTTCTAAAACAGTCATTGTGAGTATTCATTAGTAGTTTAGTGCCAAGATTTCTTAATATGCATATTTTTGTATAGAGTTTTGCCTAACAGACATTTTTTGCCAAACATTTCCTCTAATATAATACCTTTTTGTACATAATGTTCACTAATATATGCACTTTCTGCACACTTCACCATAGCATTTGCAATTTTGTGTGCATTACCTGGATGGAACAAGGTGAATTTTGAAGGATGGCTGTACTTCGATTAGCGTATAGTTTTTGATCAGGGGAATTAGGTAGGTTTCCCTTTAAATGAGTATGGAATTAAACACCTCCCCATCAGTAGTTGAGACAGATCCCAAGGGAGACAGATCATTGCTTCTTCATCCCCATGCCGTGCTGAAACCTGCAATCTTTTTTGCAGAACATATCATCTAACCTAGTTAAGTCTGTATAACACCTCCTCTGCACTGTCATTGCAAACTGCGGATTGAAAACTTTTTATGATGCTAGCAATCTGTTTCCCCTTCCCTTTTGTCTGTTTGTTTTAACATGCAGCCAGAAGAAGTTAAAAGCTTGCTCGCTACATTGTGACTCAGTTTCTGATGAAGGCATTGTTGCTTTTTGAACTTAACTGGAGTTAGACACCACATTGCAAAGGCAAAGGTTTATTTGGAAGGAGCAGCTAGGATGTGGTTAATTGAAGGTGTAATATAATTTGTTTTTATATGCCATTTTCACTAATTTATACATATGCATTTTAATGCACACTTTCCCCTAACTGAGAAATTTTTGTACAAATTCCTTTGGTTCAGAGAACAGCATGGCAAAATTTAGGTCAATGCGAATTCCCAAGGACATGTGTGTTCACATGTTTCAGAAAGTGTGAATAAGGTAGGTTCACACTAAAATGCAAGACGAACCAAATTCCTTCCTCATCCCTAGTGGTGCTTTTGCATCCTTCAGGTTTAAATTCAGAACCAGTAAATGCTGTACACTTTTGCAAATGCCATGGAGCTAAATCTTAACCTAGGATGTATGCAAAAGCAACACTCCTGAGATCCTATTCATGAACAGAATATAGTGAAAAGGGGCAAAGAAAGAAATCAATTAAACTTTTGGCCCCCAGCCAACTGAACCAACTTCTCAGTGAGATGTAGCTCTAATATTCTGTTTTCTAACTATAACACAGTAACAAGTAAGACACACAAGAAGTTGAAAATGCCAAATGTGTCATTAGAAAAAGTGTGTTGTGGGAGGGGAACTTCATTCCCAGAAGTGCCCTGAGGACAAAGATTCTCAGAATTGTTGAAGGAGATTTGCTTGTGGCACACAGTTCTGTCAGTGACATATGTGGAATTCCGCCCACTGTCAAGGAGGGTACATTAAAAGGCGCTGGCACCTACAGGAGATACGGAGGGAGAGAAAGAATTCACTTTCAAAAAGCGTCTTTTGATTCCAACGCTACCACTTTGGGTGTCCTATGCAGAGAAACAGCGGCGTCAGTTAATGAGCCGGTTTATTTTAAATTTCAAATAAGTTTGAGTGATACAAGCAAAAAGAGAGAAAAGACTAAAGATGGCTCTATATTCTTGCAACCATCTGTCAACCAAAAGCTGCCTAAAGCTGTCCTTGGGAAGAACAGTCAGTTTCCCCTTTCTGGTGCTGTTTCAGAGCAGAGAAGCTGGTCCTGCAATGCATATCATAGCAGGTTCTGAAAGAAAGCTTTGTGACAAATTATGATTGATATGAAGTCTTTGGATTTAATTCCCAGGAGCAGCTTGAACTGGGTTTTGGGCAGACCTAACACTGGCCCCAGATGCACTGTACATTTAAAGCAGTATCACATCATGACTTCCCCCAATGATTCCTGGGAGCTGTATTTATTATAATGTTTATCTTTCCTGGGAAGAGGGATTGGCTGTTAAGTCACTCAGAATTATATCTCTGGGAGGGGAATAGGAGTCTCATAATTCTCATCTCCCTTGACAAACTACACCTCCCAGAATTTCTTGGAGGAAGCCTTTAAAGTGGTAGGACACTGCTTTAAATGTATAGTGCAGAAGAGGCCACTGTCTGATAACCAACCCATGCTCTGCCTCTGAACTCTGACCCTGAACTCTGACCCTACCCAACGCAGAAGGTGGAGAAGAGGTTGACACTGGTGCAAAGTGGGGGATGAAGGCAGAAGCTTGCAGCTAAGGGCAAGTGCAGAGACAGGTGGCTCAGGGAAGAGAGGCAAAGAAGCATCAAGAGACCCCGCCCAAACCCAGGCTTCTATTACTCACTCCAGATAATTCTGTTTCTGGTGTCTCTGGTGTAGAGTGGGCAAAATCTACAAAGGAGCCCATGTGGAGTGAGGAATCAGGATGAGCTCTGAGGTGAATCCCAGGCTGATGAGCTGGCTAGTGGCTTCTTGTGCCCGTCCCTCCCATCACTTGTGAGACAAACTGGGAAGGCCCTCACTTTGCATGAATGCAGCAAAGAGCATAAAACATAAGAAAAGCCCTGCTGGATCAGGCCAGACATCCATCTAGTGCAGCAAACTGTTTTCACAGTTGTTGGGTTGAAATAACGACAGACAATTGGATGCCTATTAATGATTCCCAGCAACTGGTCTTCAGAGGCATGCTACTTCCTTACCCTGAATGAACAAGAAACCTGAACTGGTCTATGTTGTGTAATCCAGTGGAATAACTGGGAGACCAATAAATACTTGCCTGAGGCAACAGATCCAGGCTGAATGAGTAGAATATAGATCACTAGATCTGACCAAACCATAGTGTCATAGAATCGTACTGTTGGAAGGGACCCCAAGGGTCAGCTAGTCCAACTTCCTGCCATGCAGGAATCTCAGCCCCCATCCAATTTGAAACCATACGGGATCCCGCTTAGCATTGCAAATGTGCTAGCAGTTATATAGCTGCACCACTAGGAGTACTTTTCTAAAGAAGCCATGATGGATGCGGAGTGCTTCTTGCCACTGGCTCAAGTAAAAATTGTTTTGGATAAAGCTAGTTCCCTTCAAATAAGAATCCTGCATAAGCTACAGAATTGCTGTCCCACATACAGAAGGAGGAGGGAAAGCATCAAAAAAGACCACCATATTGGTTGTGCTTTTTTTACTTCCTTTTTAATCCTGTTTGCTGAGAACTTTTTCATTGCTTCGCTCTGTTTTCTGTGCAGTGCACAAACATATTATGTAAGTATCATATCTATTCATTAATTTGGAGAATTAATAGGCCAGTATTCCATTTAAAAAGAAAAACTGCCCAGAGTGGCTTAGGTTACTGGAAGGCAATGTCACATAGGAGCTCATGCACCACTGAAGATGCTAAGACTTTGAGTTCACATGCCACTTCTATTAAATTTCTACATGTAAGTTTCACTAACAGGCAGGCAGTTCCTATGGTCCAGCTGCACCAACCTACACTATGCCAGGGATAATGTTTGCATAATGTTAGCTGGGCCCCAACACAACATACTGTATCTCTTGAAAGCCATCCAGCATCATCTTATGATCTTCCAGCAGAAAAGCTCAATGCCAGCCAGCATCCTTGGCAACTCCACTGGCCTTTACAAGTGAAATCTATTGACGATGCCACCACATGTCCAGAAGTCACTGATCCACATATAGTAACAGCCAGGACACAGAGATGTCCAAGGGATCAACACTGTAACTATGTACAGAAACTGGGTCTGTACTGAGATTGCCCAGTGGTGTTCACAGAACGGCACAATGGCATAACAAAAATCTAACAATCATGACACCTCACCCAGTGCATAGCCCACTGTAGGCTCCTGCCTCAGCACTGGTCTTCATACCCCAGAGATAAGGATGGGAGGAACTACCTGGTGTCATTCTTCAGACTTTGGTAGAGATCACAGTCACATTCTTCTACTCTACCAAAAGAACTTCCAGAAATCATTCCAATGTGAGGGACACTGCTTGTCCCAGTCTTTCACTGGATCATATTTCCAGAATATAGCTGGTACATGCCAACAAGCTTTGTTTCAGACCCACTTGGATATTCATAGTTCTTGCCCAGATTCGGAAAGGGACAGACCTCAGTTGCTTCTCTGTCCAGTTGATAAGGAACTTGCAAGTAAACTTCACAGACTACAGAATTCCCAGGAGAAGAGAATTAATCCTACAGGCAGCTCTCTTGAAATGGCATGCAGCAATGCAGCATGTTTGTGTTGGTTTCTTTCCAAGGAAGCCTTCCCCAATATGGTGCCCTCCAGGTGTTTTGGACTCTGACTCCCACCATCCCTGACTATTGGCCATGCTGGCTGGGTCTGATGGAATTTGTAGTCCATAACATCTGGAAGTCACCAGGCTGGGGGAAGCTGCTCTTATAGGGGCAATCTCATTCACACATCACACTGTTTAGGTTTGCATCTAACATTAAGATGGGAAGAAGAGCTTTGCTGGAGCAGGCCAAAGGCTCATTTAGTTCAATATCCTGTTTCTCTAATGAGCAGACAGATACCTAAGGGAAGCCCACAAACAGAACATGAATTGAACAGCAATATCCCCACTCCCTAGCAAGTGGTATTCAGAGGGATATCATCTCTGAGACTGGGTGTAGTACAACACAGCTGTCATGACTAGTAGCCACTTCTATTGGTGGAGGCTCATCCATCAGGGCAAATGGGGAACTGCCCCACCAATTCCAGTCTTGATTCTTCCAAGCCCACTGGCCTTCTTACAACCAGCCCTTGGCGAACTTGGCAGGAGAAGGATGGGGACAAAGGTAGAATTAGTTGGCTGCATCAGCCATTGGCTCTGTCACTGGTTCTGGTTCCATCTACTGTTGACTCCCTTGCCTTCCACCCTACCAGTTCCAATGGGCAACAGGCACCACTGGGTGCAATATTACAGTTTCTTCCAGATATATAGATTGATCAGTTGGTCGATTGATCAATATTGTGTACAAATAAAAATGTGATGTCTGAATGCAACAAATGCATGTCTTGCACTGGTACACTTGTCTGAATTTTCCTGTTGAATTCACCCAGTGTCCAACCTTGGTTTCCCCCTCTATAATATGTGAACTAGCCTGGACTCTGCGCCTCCTATGGAGGCTTGCCTCCCACTTCCAAAAATGCACCCAACTAGAGAGATGTGATAAGACATGAAAGAGGAGGAGGTGTCAAGAGATCTTATTATCGGCTACACCTCATTGAAAATGAAAAGAGATTATTATCAGGCCCACATGTTTGGGTGAATGATGTTGACTACTCACTCCCCTGAGCAGAAGGAAATTGCCACTTTTAATCCCACCTGGTTTGACAGACATCTAGAGTTCCAGCATCATAGATCCCAAATCTTGCTACAGGAAACAGCCAATAAAGTTGTCAAGGATTAAAAAGCACAGGCACTTTCATTTACATCTCTGTTCTTTACATAGTTCCTAGCCAGGTGAAGGAGAGCAGGGACCATAGATCAATAGCAGCATGTTTTTTTAAAAAGTAGAAGGCCCCAGGTTCAACAATGGAAATATCTAAAGGCTTATGTTGCAGGTGTTGGAAAAGGCCTTTGCTTGAGGTGGTAGAAAACCAATGAAGTTCTACACAGAGGAAACCCATTGAAATTAATTGACCTAAGTTTATCATGCTCATTTGTTTCAGTGGGTTTATTCTGAGTAGAACTGTGTTGGATACAACCAGTTATTAGTTAAGATAGACAATGGTGAGGAATAAGGCAGGGAAATAAGGCAGCTTTCCTATCAGAGATGGCAAAAGCGCAGGGACTTTGGGGCAGTAGTCCATGGCCCCAGAGGAGGGGCGTCCAAATGCAACAGAGAATATGCTTCCTATGGTTGTTAGCAAAGATTTTGCACCTATGTTTCCCATTACACATTTTAGATAGCAGAACACTGGTAGTCCAGAGGTGCCCTATGCCCCAGTACAGCACATAAATATCTCCTCAACCATTATCCAAATCAGATAATTTTTATAAAGGTTCCCTGCTTGCTAGCAAAGACCACCAAAAGAGAAGGAACGCCAGCTGGCTTCCCTCCTGCAACAGAGGACAATTCACTTCCTTAACAATCAGCAGGGAAATTTTTACCCTGAAAGCACAATAAGCACTCTAATAATTCAGTTTTCATCTTGCAATTTTCATATCGGCTGAACGTTCGCTCTAAGCTGCATCAAGCGGGAAGCAGTTTATTTGATTTAATTCACCTAGCTTGGGGTGTACATTGTATTTCCCTGTGCTCACTTTGACTAATTTAGCATTTGAGAACTTCATTGCTTTTTTCTCCCTGAAACTAAACCAGGAAGTTGTGACTGTCACGTGGGACTTCACAAACTTGTTACCTTAAGTTCCTGTTCTGAACAAAAGCCGCCTTCCTTGGGACCTTTCTTCCACTCATGAACAGAGAGGTACAGATGCAAACATGTTCTTAAATGCTTGCCTAACGAAGCAATATATTTAAGAATAAGCTTGAATGGAAGGTGTCTGTGATAATAACTATATCAGGTTTTGTAATAGGTAAGATCTCTTTGCATGATGCAATAGGAAAGCGCAGGTGATAAAAACACCATGCAGGTAAGAGTGGAAGTCAGCCTCTAAGGATATATTAAATTGGAAATTAATTTGTAATTTTTAAATTGTTAACCTGAGATTTGTTTAAATGGTTAATCTGTTTTTAAAAGTTGAAAACAGAATAAAAATGAATTGATAAAAAAGGAAGGAGTCTCTGTGTCCTCTGTTTAAGGGCTGACAGAAGGATAGCCCCCTATTTGGACGAACCTCAGCCACTCACAGGGCTCATCTACACTGCTGCTTGTCCCATGCTTTGAGAGCACAGGTCCAATAAGTTTTCTGCTTATCCCATGCTTTTTGGCACAGGTCCAAGACGTTTTGCATTTGCCCCACAGCTTTCCCCTGGAAAACAAGCTCTTTACCACTGAAGCAGAACAAACAGCAATGTGAGGGACTGCCATTTCTTCCAGTTCAGAGGTGAACAATGAGTTTTTCTGGGGGAAACGGCAGGACCAAAATCAACAATTCTTAAACATAGACCTGGAAAACACAGACCTGAGCCAGGAAAGCATAGCACAAAAGGAAGTCTGGATGAGTCCCAATTCTCATCATTGGAACATAAGATGATCCTGCTGTCCTTTTCTGTTACTATTGCAACCCAATGGAAGCAAACAACTTCTTAAAGCTGAGAGACCTGTGGCTCTCTAGATGTCATTGGACTCCCAGCTCCCATCAGCCCCAGTCAGCATGATGGGAGTTGTAGTTCAGCAACATTTGGAGACAGGGGGCTAACCTGAATAAAATATGGGGCACACACTGCACACAGACCATTTGAATGGCAATGCCTATCAACTTTGAGGGGCGCCGGCCCCTCAAACACTTTATTGGGGGACCTCAGCCCCTAGGAGTTGTCTCTTATGGTTGCCGAGCCACAGGTTCCCTACCTCTTCCTTAAAGCTTTGTTTGAAAATTCCCTTAGTCCTCCACTGTCTCTGAAGTGCACATAACTTTTCTGTCTAAGCCTCTCTATTTCTCTCCCAGGAACTATTTCCTCCATCTCCTGGGCCAGGTAAACTATATCTTAATGGGAATCCCCCAACCCCCAAGGGTTAGGATATTGTGGATCAATTAGTTCTTGCATTTTCCTTTTCCTCAATTGTAGCCCAATTCTTGTTATAGTCGCTTCTATGCTACTGCTACTGCAGCCTCAGTTATCAGGGGCATACAATCTGTTTTCATTAGGCTTTATCACCCTGTGCAATTTGATTATTTCCTCGGGGCCTCTGCAAACCTCATTTGCTTTATAGCAGACTTTTACCAGCTGTTTTGTTTCCTGCGATATGTGGCACGCTGCTTCTCTGATGCTTATTTAAATGGCAAAATGCTTGGAACAGGCCGTCAGTTGCGTTTCGAGGTTTTAAAATAATGGGCCATTGTTCTCATTAATTCTTTTTTACATCTGAACTTCACCATTCTTATGGAAATCGGCTAAACTGTTTTAGGGCAGATTCAAAATTAAAGAGGTGACTGGGAGCCATCAGGAAGGCATTGCTTAATAGTCTGCCGGGGCAGCAGATTTCACATTTCATATTTCCGGATCTGTTGCACAGGATCGCGTGTGTGCAAGCAGCCATTCAAAGACACTGCAAGAGACTGTGCATCTTTAGCTACATGATAATGTTCACCTGAGCACTATCAAACTGTGGCTCAGTAGTAGAGCATCCGCTTTGCATGCAGAAGATCTCAAGTTCAATCCTCAGCATCTCCAGGTGGGACTGGGAATGTCCCCATTCTGGAACTCTGGAGAGTTGCTGCAACTCAAGGTAGAAGGACCAATGGCCTACCCTCCAACATTCCTCAAATGAAAATAGGGAGGTTTCTCACTCTTCTCCAACCTACCCTCCTCCACCCCTGCTTCCCCCCCCCAGGGGTGGAGGAAGGGAGGGGAGGGTAGCGAGCCACCCAGGTGTCACCACTGAGAGGAATGACAAAATGTCAGGCAGCACTCACCATGGGGCCTGCAGCGTGCCCGAGCCACACATCTCTCCTGGAAGTGACACAGTGGTTTGGGTGCCCGCAGGCTCTGCGCTGCCCCCCAAACAGTCCGCCCACAGCTTCCCCCTCAGCTTTGGGCTACTGAGTGGGAGGAGGCAGGCAGACTCCTCAGAGGCCCCACAGAGTGTCCTGCCCTGGCTCGCCCCATTCCGCAGGTGGCTGGCCCCACCCCTGGGTGTAGGGCAGGCATGCCGCCCCAGGCACCCTATCGGCTTGCTCTGCCACTGCTTCCCCCCACCTCCGCAGAGCATTTCCTATTCAAAGAAGGATGAGTGCCAACACCACTTGACCAGTGGGACACAGCACACATGTCCTCCACCATCCTGAGAAGACCCCTTAATCCCTCTTTTATTTTACAGTGGATGCTCAGGTTGGGAACATGATCCATGTGGGATGCATGTTCACAACCCACAGTGTTCACAACCCGCAGCGGCGTGTCTATGCACGTGCTGGTTGCAATTTGGCACTTCTGCGCATGCGCAAAGCACGATTTAGCACTTCTGTTTATGTGCGACTGCCAAAACCCGGAAGTAGCCCATTCCGGTACTTCTGGGTTTTGGTGGGTCCGTAACCCGAAAAAACGCAACCTGAAGCATGGCTGTATTTTATTTGGTAGGTTTACAAAAAGAAAAACACACACCTATAAATAAATTTTAGAAAGGAGCAAGATTAGATGCAGACACACAAAGTATTTATTCATGATGCCTTGTGCTCTGCTTTACTCCCCCTTTTTTCCTGCCCAGGGCAGCCCTGCTCTCTGCCTGCACCTCAGAGCCAACATGTCAGATGAGGTGGGGCCTTGGTGGCAGCAGCCTCCTTCTCCTTCTTTGCCAGCTCTCCAGCAGCTGCTACAAGCTGCCCAGGGGAGGAGACCAGGAGCAGCAGCCATGGAGAGGCAACGGGATGCTCCTTTGCTGCCACAGCTTAAGACAAGCGCTCTTCCCCGAGCTTGGCAGTGGCAGCACTGGCAAGGGAAGTAGGGACCTTCTGGGATCAAATCAGAAGCCCGGATGGCTTTCATAATTCTGGGACTGTCCCAGGAAAATCAGGGCGCTTGGAGGGTCTGCAATGGTTTGAATGGGCATAAGGCAGCTTCCTATGACTACCTGTGCCTACGCTCTTATGAGAATACTATTGTTCTGATGTCCTGGTTGTGGGCTTCCCAGAGGCATCTGGGAATGCTGGACTTGATAGGCCTTTGGTCTGAGCCAGCAAAGTTCTTATAAAAATGTACTTGCAAAAAAATTAACCAAATAAAAGAAACTCATAAACGCTGGTACACTCCACCTTGAAGTTCTCCTGCACAAGGCCTCCTGAAATGATGGATAACTTCCAGGTGGATTGTTGACCCAGATTTGCAACATGCTAAGGCAAGCAAGCAAAGTGTTATTACCATTCATCTTTCAGGCTTCGGAAGTCAATATTCTTAAGTGCCTCCCTTGTGCAGGCAGATTTATAATCGTGGACATCCCTTTGACTTTGTAGCTTCCTCCTCCACCTGATGCCACACAACACAGCTCTTCAGTGTCAGCGCTGGAGATTGCAGCATATACTATCTTCTAGACTAACAGCAGCTTCCAAACTGAAGTTTCTCTGTTATTATCTACCAGAAATGTCAACAATCACGCCTTGCATATAAATTAGGCAGCACCTATCTCACATGAAATGAACATCATCTGGTTCTGGTGTCATTGCTTAGAGGTAGCTGACCTTAAAATAATAATAATAATAGTAATAATAATAATAGTAGTAGTAGTAGTAGTAATATTTGGGCAGCTCAGCACAATGTGCTCGAAATCATTTTGCAAGGAAATAGATCTGTGAGGCTTTGTATTATATGACACTTCCTGTCCCCAGGTCATTTGTGTGGTGCGCAATGTGACACCTTGAGGATGAGATAAGCATCTTAACTTCCTCCTTATATGTGTGATGGATAATGTCCAGCTGGATTGTTGAGCCAGATTTGCAGATCTATGTATCAGGAGAAAAATAAACACCCATGTGACTGTTTTTGAACTGTATTATTTTACATCATCCCCACGCACCCCACCCCCAGTCTGCCATCAATATACCTGCCAGAAAAAGTAGCAGGAGTCTGTAGCCAGAAGTGAGGTTAGTACAGCAGCTAAGAGGCTGAGCTGGGAAGCCAGGAAGTAGCAGGGCCAAGTTCACTGGGTGGCCCCTTTTGCAAACCACCCACTCTTTTCTTTGGCTCCAGTTCCATCTGAAATATGGGACAAAGAATATGGACACAACTTAAGGTAAAGGGTAAAGGGACCCCTGACCATTAGGTCCACTTGTGGCCAACTCTGGGGTTGCAGCGATCATCTCGCTTTATTGGCCGAGGGAGCCGGCGTACAGCTTCTGGGTCATGTGTCCAGCATGACTAAGCCGCTTCTGGCGAACCAGAGCAGCGCACGGAAATGACGTTTACCTTCCCGCTGGAGCGGTACCTATTTATCTACTTGCACTTTGACATGCTTTCGAACTGCTAGGTTGGCAGGAGCAGGGACTGAGCAATGGGAGCTCACCCCCTCGCGGGGGTTCGAGCCGCCGACCTTCTGATCGGCAAGTCCTAGGCTCTGTGGTTTAACCCACAGCAACTTACATGCTTGTTAAAAGGATTTCTGAGAGAATACACATGAATCCAAACACCAGTCACTGAGGCACAGTGGTGTGTGTATGCATCTACACGCTTATGCGTGTGCGCACACTCTGCTGCCTTTGGGTTCTGCTTGTTGGCTTCCCATAGATAACTGGTTATGGAAACAGTGGTGGAGCAAGCCGATTGGGTGCCTGGGGTGGTGCGCGTGCCCTGCACCCAGGGGCAGGGCCTGCTGCCTGCGGGGTGGGGGACAGCCAGGGTAGGACACTCTGTGGGGCCTCTGAGGAGTCTGCCTGCCTCCTCCCGCTCAGCCGCCCTACAGCTGAGGGGGAGGCGGTGGGCGGAACGTTTGGGACTGTGTGGCGCCCAAACCAACGCATCACTCCCAGGAGAGACACGTGGCTCGGGCACGCTGCAGGCCCCACAGTGAGTGCCGCCCAGCATTTTGTCACCCCCTCAGTGGTGACACCCAGGGCGGCCCACCCTCATCACACACCCCTTCCTCCGCCCCTGTATGAAAAACAGGACGCTGGTCCAGATAGGTCTTGGGTAGCATCCAACACAACTTAAGCATATTAGATGTTGTTTTTTATTATTAATAGCCTGACTAGGATTTACTGAAATGTAAAGTTGGTGTGTTACTACTGCTGTGTTTTGTAGTTGATGCGGTCAAAAAAACTGCAAAACTACTTAGGCCTGATCCAGCAGGGCTTTTTTATGTGCTTCCCAAATGGTTCTTCATGCTTAGCCTCCATCTGCACTATACATTTAAAGCAGTATTATACCACTTTAAACACTCATAGCTTACCCTACCCTAAACACTCATAGCTTACCCTACCCTAAACTTCCTGGGAAGTTTGTTAATGGTGATGAGAGTGGTTAGGAGACCCCTGTTCCCCGCACAGATCCATGATTTCCAGAGTGGTTTAAGAGTAGATCCTTGTTCCTGCATTGTAGCTTTGTGAGAGGAACCGGGTCTTCTAACCATTCTTAACACCCTTTACAAAACCCAGTTCCCAGGATTCTTTGAGGAAAACCATGATTCTTTAAAGCGGTATGATACTGCTGTAAACATATAGTGCAGATAATCCACCATACTGGCTTCCCAGATGCAAGATGCAAATGTTATTCTAAGGTCGCGGTGCGATGTGAGACCTTTGTCATATTTTAAAGTGCCAAACAGTGTTACCTTCTTATTAGTCACCTATTCCTTTTATAGGTCACTTTTTTATATATTCTTGTGTTCCCAGTGTGCTTTTCCAGAGGACAGATCGCTGATATTACTTCAAGATGTCAGCCTGGTTGACACTAATGTGACACATGGTATTCTCCAGAGTCCCCACACTCCAGGACAAGGGAATGCAGGCTGATTTCACATGACAGCATTCCCTAATTGATTCTGAGGGCGCTTTGAAGTCGTCCTCTTTTAAGAATCGCCGCAGATGAGTTGCACCCCCCCCCCCCACCACCACCAATGGATGTTGTTCTGGAAAATACATTACTTTTGCTACATCTGTTTCAGAGGTGGGGAGACCTTCACAGCCTGGGGGTCACATCCAGTGGCAAAAGTAGGCAATAGATGTGACTGTAACCTTTTGAAACTAGGCTACATTCTAGCCTTGCAAAAGTCGGAGGGAATTCAACATTGTGCCCTAAGGCGAATGTTCAGTCAGTGCAAGGATTTGTCCTTGCACAATGAAATGTTCTCCTTCCCCTGTGTGGCACCTAAATCTGCTCTAGGGGTTCCCCAAACCTTTGACGAAAATCTGGAGGTAGCCTGTGGAAAGGAGAGGGCAGGAGCAAGAGTTCCATTCCATTTGGGGACTTATGGGGACAGAACTGCATACTGTATTTTTTGCTCTATAAGACTCACTTTTTCCCTCCTAAAAAGTAAGGGGAAATGTGTGTGCATCTTATGGAGCGAATGCAGGCTGCGCACCTATCCCAAAAGCCAGAACAGCAAGAGGGAGCACTGCTTTCACTGCACAGTGATCCCTCTTGCTGTTCTGGCTTCTGAGATTCAGAATATTTTTCTTCTTGTTTTCCTCCTCCAAAACCTAGGTGCGTCTTGTGGTCTGGTGCATCTTATAGAGCGAAAAATTTGGTAATTGTATAGGAATTTATTTGTGTATGCTACTACAGCAGAAAAAAATGCTACTTGCCCAAAAGTTGAAAGAAGTAGAAGTCCCGGTAAAGGAAGAATGGATACAAAAACTCATGGAATATGCAGAAATGGTGAAACTTACCGGAAGAACAAGAAATCAAGATAACAAACTTTTTATAAAAGAATGGAAATGGTTTATTGAATATTTACAGGTAAATTGTAAATTGATAAAAACATTAGCAGGATTAATGTAATAACCTGCAGTTTTATAAGAGTATATATTTACAGTAGATAAATAAATGAGCAAGTTAAATGAACTTGGATATGCAGAAGGTATGCCTTGGGGAGAAGGGGTGTGGCTTGCAGAGGCAGTGCATTCTGGGAAAAGTCTGAGAGCCAGATAGAGAAGCTTGGGCTACATTCTGAGGTTCCCCTTTCCTGAAATATGTGTTCATCAATAAACACTGTGTTGATCTTCCTTGGAGATAATCATGGAGGGTCCCCATAGCCTCATTTTGACAACTTTATTATGTTTCATCACACTTTTTAGAAAAACACCCAAGGATGTTTACATAGGGATGGGTGGAGTTTGTGTTCCGTTCTGGGATTATGAACAGCAAGTAGTAAATATTTTAAATGAAGGAATAAAGAAATCTGTCTCCTTCTGGTCCTTATCACTTCCACTGTTTTTAATCCACGATTCCCTTTGATTTCCATTTCCGCACCTTTTTGAAAAAGAAATCTTCTCAAAATCCATATTGAAAGACTGCTGTCCTACGTGGATGGAGGTTGGGTGGGGAGACTCAAGGGCTCCAAAGCACCATATGAGCATTTTAAAAGACAGCAAAACCCAAGAAACACAACTGAAAAACCAAACTGTATAAAAATCGCGTCTAAAACCATCACCACAGCTTCATTTTCTTCTGGGTAGAAAGGGTACACTCCATCTGGTATATAGTGATTTGGGGGGAATTTGTTAATTAAATGTTTTAATGACAAAGTTCAACTGATGCTCATTAATTAATCAATGTTATTCTTTATTTACAAGCAACTGTCCATCAAATTTGAGATCTTCCATTTTTTCCTTCATCTAATCAGAAGCTAAAACTCAGAAGTAGTATGTAAATGAATGCTGCTGAGAAACATGTCGGAACATTATCCACTGGTGAAAACCAGTGGGTAGCTATATTCTAGCCTGAGAGGTGCAGAACAGGTCATGTCGCAAAGAATGAATTCCTAAAGTATCCCTTGAGTCTCATAACCATTGCCCCCTGTGTCTTGCTATGGGCTGAAAACCTTACTCATAATTTGTTCATAAATAACACATTACGCACCCATCCCTATGTTAATACCAAATTAGGTCATTTACTCAGAACTGACGAACTTCAAGTATCTGCCCTGTAGAGTTAACCCTCTGCATAATGATACTCCTAATAGGTAATTTAAAATCCTAAACTCCATTTTCTCTAACTGTTAGAGCCTTTGAAGCTAATGATCTTCAGAATCATACTTTAATTAGAGCCAGGGGATTTTAGAGACCTCTCCCCCATCCCAGTTTCCATATTTTTTACATCCACCCAAACTCTGTCCACTTAAGGATCATATCACAAGATCGACACCAGTGAGATAGCTCTGGCATAAATTATCTGAAGATGGCAGTCCAATGAATATCTATTCCAAATGTAGCAAAGTTTGGCCAACAGTTTTAAGTGATAGCATATATTAATTCCAGGCTTATTTTCATGTCTTGGGATTTGAGCCAAGAACATTAAAGCACTTTAAGTAATGAACTTTTATGCTACAGTTATCTATCTATATCATCTATCTATCTATATCTATCTATCTATCATCTATCTATCTATCATCTATCTATCATCTATCATCTATCTATCATCTATCATCTATCTATCATCTATCATCTATCTATCTATCATCTATCATCTATCTATCATCTATCATCTATCATCTATCATCTATCATCTATCATCTATCATCTATCTATCTATCTATCTATCTATCTATCTATCTATCTATCTATCTCTATCATCTATCTATCATCTATTCATCTATCTATCTATCATCTATCTTGTGGTATCTTAATTTGCTCTATATGTGAGAGTATTCCTATATACTCTTGCTGTAACTTTTCACCATCTCAGAAACCCATCAGCCTATGAATTCATTGATGCCTGCTCTCCACACCAAACAAGTGTGAACTGACTATGATGTCATATTCTCTAGACCACATGTTGGGAACCCTTGGCAGATGTAAGTATGGTCAGAACTGTGAACAGTGACCTTCAGAGGGCTGCTAAGAGACACTGAGCTGAATAACAGTAGAGAGAAATGCTGATGAGCAACAACTTTCTGTTTGAAAGTTACCATAAAATGTTGAAGAGGCAAGCCCACCTTTCACATTTTTAAACTGTAAACGGGGAAACAACTTGCCTCTTCAGAACTTCAAGCAGCCAATGAAAAATTCAAATAAAACCCAGGCTATCTTGGCATACAGATTGTGCCACACCATGGCTACTATGGAGCAGTGAAACATGATTCCCGTTTGCTTTCTTATTCTCAGTTAGAAGCTTGTTTTTCTTCGCTCTGCATAGTCTCAATAAACTGTTTTTAAAGAGGTTTTCTTCCCTAATCTCTAATATACAGGGGGATATTTAGCAATCTAAAAGGAAATGTACACATTTCTCATATTTAAGGTGAACTCTTCAGGAGAACAATAATTTATTTACTATTTATTTATTTATTTAATAAAACTGATTGTTGAGGGGGGGACCTAAAGTAGTTTACAAAAAGGATTAAACAATTAAATTATCACATTTTAAAAAATACAGCCATAATTTAAAACATGCAGAAACTACAAAAGCATTTTACATAATAGACTCAAACAAATTAAAACTCATACAAACTTTTGAAACATCTGGTTAGGCTTGACTGAATAATACTGTTTTCAGCAGGCATGGAAAAAGATGCTGTGAAGGCATCTGCCTGATTTCAATAGGCAGGGAGTTCCAAAGTGTCAGTGGTTCCACACAAAACGACTGAATTCTCACAGATGCGGTGCATGTATTATGTGGCACTTGTAAAGGTGCCAATTCTGCTGACTGAAGCGGTCATGTAGGCACATGTGGGGTACGACGATCTCTATATAAATGCATCATGAGGGCATTCCATCACTCTTTCCATTCTTTCAACTCAAACCCTCTAGTGGGGCAAGGGGACAAACTGTCAAGAGTTGGGGTTTCAGCAAGGCATCTAAGCCCACGGCTTGCCTCTTGTCGACCCGATTTGAAAGTCTCTGTTCTGAGAGTTTAGTACAAGGACAGTTGGTTGCACATTGTGCCTCTGACCATGCCCATTTTGCCTCTGGCCATGCCCACCTCTGGCCATGCCCACCATTGGCATGTGGGCCCCATAAAGGTTGCCCATGATGGGCTAAACTGGAAAAGGTCCAACCCCACCCCAATGTATGGTTAAGCCACTTCCGACCTCAGGAGGAGGTGGTGTTGCAGGCTTCATGCCCCCAACACGCGCACAGGGGCTGGGTCTCAGCCTCCGCACGATAAGGGGAATCCTCGACCACGTCATCCCCTAGCCAGCCAATCGGCTGGCCCAGGGGGTGTGGCCTGCCCCATTTAAGGCAGGCGCGGCCGGGAATCTCCATTGTTGGCTGCTCAGCTGCTCAGTTTCCCACCCACCCTCCCTTCAAGGTTTCCCTTTTGACGTTGCTATGGACCTTGGTTGGTCGCCGTTAAGGGGCCTGGTAGGAATTTTTTCCACTTGGCAAATTGGCACCAGCCATTTGGTTTTTCCCTACCTCGTAGCAATCCGTCACAACTTCCTTGGTACTAGCAGTTAGGCATTGGTAGGGGTATTGTTATGTAGATGGATGGTGGGGAGGAACGGTAGTCCGATATTGAAGGGTAGTCTGATAAAGGATTCCGGGGGGCGTGGCCCTGTCCAAAGCCTATGAGGTGAGGGCCTAAGGCACGCCCCCGATTGGTGACCCCGGGGGAGTTCCTAGTTGATGTGCATCAGCAGGGCTCCCACTGCTGGTGTTAACCCTTCCCGGTCTTCAAGCACACAGGCTGAAGCCAGATAGTCGGTGAGGACCAGTGCCTAAGCCAATGCCGCTCACCTGTAACCAATAAAGTTGTGGCCAATTTTAGCCCATTAACCTAAAATAACGGTGTCATGCGTCTTTAGTCCTACTGGGGGGAGGCGGGAACTCGCCACACAAATAGCTGGGTCAGGCTCACCTTCATTGAAGCTGAAGAGGGCTGAAGCAACTTCCCTCCTGCCTTTGTCAAATGGGTCTGCACAGTTCAATCTGCTGCAGATCTCCTTTGCTGTTAAATGTTAATACATTTGCGGCCCTAGTTAATCCAATGCCATGTGTTAAATAAAGGTTTGGAGACATTCCTTGCGGTTCGATAGTGTGGCATTTGCTACATTCTAATTCTGTCAGTGATTAACTATAGAACTCTGTTTGAAGAGGTCGCTGCTTTTAAATACCAGCCAGAACGCAGCGAAGCAAAGATACCAATTTCAATATCATGGTAGCTAGAAGTTAGTGTTAAAATATTGAAGTGGATGTTCTCCAGATGCTATCCAGAAAAGATATATTGGTATTCCAGAGGGTAGATGAGAGATTAGCTTTACAAAAGAGGTTTGTTAAGTAATCAAATAACTAATGAGGGCACTTTTTAAAATTACAGAGTTTAATTGGAAAGGTAATGGCAGATCGAATATAGCATAATATAATTAGCAGCGAGGCCGTAAAGAACACACCAAATGACTCTCATTAATCTTTTGTCTAAAAATTGATATTTTAGAAATTATGTTAACTTTTAGGATTATTAAGTGTGGAATAGTGCGATGTATTTTAAATGTAAATCTAAAGCACTCTGTCGGCTATGAGGGTGTAATCGACCTACAAACATTTATATAATAATATCCCGCATTGTGCAACTAGAATACAAATCTGTGCAATGAACCATTCCCTCCTCTTTTGAAGACCCCAATACTTCCCCCCCACAAAAGTCTCTCCAGAGAGTCTGGGAACTTTATGAAACATTGCAGTGTGAGTTGTACAGCACTGCAATGGTCAGGGATATCTCTTCTGATTCACCGGTGTAAGATTATTCTGCTGAGCTTCAAGCTAGTTCTGTTCCTTCCTGCTGCAGCCCTGTACAAGTCACTGCTCAGGGTTGGTGAATGCTTCTGATGCTCTAAGGAGACTTTTTGACAGTACTGAAAGCTCTGAGGGGTTGAAAGGTTTCATGTGTGTGTGGTGGGGTCATTTCAGAAATCTATGTTATTTTTATGGTGCTTTTAATAATGTCATTATATAATTGATGAGAATTATGTAAGATTTTTATTTATTATGCTTTTGTATTACCTTGGAGGTTTTTTTTGGTAAAACCTCCTCTGGAATTGAACCAGCAGGCAGAAAATGAGAGGCCCCCACAAAGTCAACAGTTAGACACAGTTTCAACTAAGGAAAGGGGTGCCAACATTTCTGATGCCCTTAAGACTTGCCAGATGGTATCAGCAGGAGTCAGGCTATATGGACAACTGGCCAAAGCAGAAAAGGCGCATATTGACATTCATAGTCAGCTATTTTCTGCCGTGTCCTAGAACTGAAATCTCTTAGGGTTGCAACTTATCCTTTCACAAGAGCATGAAAAGACAAACATTCTTGCCATCTGTTCTCAGCAGAATCCTTCCATATAGTTATTGAATCTTCAGCTTTCTCTTGTTTGAGGACTATTTAGTAGAGCTTATTTCTCGCAACTCAAAATAGAAAAGGGGAATAACCTGTTTCGGCTCTCCGCGGTCGAGCCTTCACGGTCTTGCATTCATCAAAGCAGCATCTTCTAATCGAAATTCATGCGCAAAATATATTGCATTGGCATCGCAAGCTACAGAGGTCTTGCCAAAATATGTCAAGAGATAAAGGGGGAGAGCATAAAATGAGACGAGGAGAGCAAAGACAGAGGCAGGCTGGTGCTTGATAGCAGCAAAATGTGATGTTTGCTCACTGTGTTTGAAGGAAAGGTAGGTCTTCCTCAGAGACATCTTCTTCTGGTACAAGGAGAGAGGATTGTTATAGAACTCCCTCTGTAGTTTTGAACAGCATCATTTACCTATGAATTTGGATTTGCTTTTCAATAGCTATGTGCTAGCATTGAGCAGTTTCATTTTGAATTCTCATAATCCAGCCCCCACTCTACAGGGGGACAGATTGCACCTTAAACTAGCGATGAGGAGCCTATGCCCCTCCAGATATTGTTGGTTCCCCATTCCCGTCAGCCCTAGCCAGCATGGTCAATGATTAGAGATGATGGGAGTTGTGGTCCAACGGCATCCTCATCCTTGCCCTCCACACTCCTCCACAATACAGTCCCAATCTGACCCAAAAGCTCATGGAGATATTCATTTGGGAAGTAAGCTGGCATGCAGAGGGCCACATAAATCAGCAACCTGGGCTTCAAAGCCAGGGCACACTATCAGCAGATCGAACAGCACACAAAAAATAGGCGTGAGGCTTGTGAAAGCCTACTACAACTACAGATTTATTAATCATAAATCAGGACAAAGAAACATATTGTCTCTCTCTCTTCGTCTTCTCAGAGACACAGGGAAAAACAAAAGGAATACACACAACGGAAGTTCCCAGCAAGCTGTGCTGGAATGTAAACAGAGATGTGACACGCAACAGTTCCACATGTCTGCTCCTTAAGGTGCAATGGAAATTCTCAAAACTCACCACTCTTGTGGCCACTGGAACTCTCTGCTTGCTTAGCTCCACAGGAAGGTAGGGAACTGCCTCATACTGAGTCAGACCGTTGCTTCAGCTAGCTTAGTATCATCTACACTGACTGGCAGTGACTCCTCTTGGTTTCAGACAGGCATCATAATGTTCGTAAGAAGAGCCTTCCAATGGCATGATGGCATGGACTGGTAGGATGCAGAGGAGTGGTGGGAGGAACCAGATGACGAACCCCCAAGGGAACAAGGCTGGGAGTCTAGGGAGGGGTAGTGGGATAATGATTAGTCTGAAAATTGCAATGAATGGATTTTCAAAATGAGAATTGCACATTTCAAAGGATAGCTGTGTTTCTGTTTGCGTATTATTTCAGGAAAGGAAAATTAGGTAGGTTCATCCCTAGTATGGCATCATCATCATAGTTTATTATTTATACCCCATCCATCTGGCTGGGTTTCCCCAGCCACTCTGGGTGACTCCCAGCCGAATAATAATAATAATAATAAAGTGATAAAACATCAAACATTAAAAACTTCCCTAAACAGGGCTGCCTTCAGATGTCTTCTAAAAGTCAGATAGTTGTTTATTACCTTGACATCTGGTGGGAGGGTGTTCTACAGGGCGGGTGCCACTACAGAGAAGGCCCACTATCTGGTTCCCTGTAACTTCACTTCTCACAGTGAGGGAACCGCCAGAAGGCTCTCGGCAGTGGACCTCAGTGTCCGGGCTGAACGATAGGGTGTGTGTGTGTGTATGTGTATGTGTGCATGCGTGCACGCACGCATGCAGGGTGAGCCACACAATCATTTCAAAGCATGGTGGCCAGGATTGCAAGAGAAATATATATTCCGTACTGATTTCCAGCTGCTTCTGCCACATGCCTAAACTGTAGTGCACCAAAACAAGTCCATGTTGCCACAGCACATGCTCAGATCAGCCAGGCATGGGTCACTGGCAGTAGAAGTCAGGCCAAGCTCCTCTTTTCCCTGTGGCTGTCCTGTAGGAAAAGTGCCATGTGACTTGCCCTCGTGCAGTGTAATTTTTAAAGAAAAACATGGACAGCTGTTGGGAAATGATGGTGCCTCTTTTTAAAAAAAACAAAACAAAACAATAGCTTTGATCCAAGTGTCACCCGGGTGCACAAAAGCACATGCAGCTCCCCAGCCCAAGGCCTTGGCACATCTGCCAGAGCTCAGCTGAATCAATCTCAGATATTTAGGCTTCAATACAGTCTCTTGAGATGATTTGCCGCTTCATCTGCTGGCATTACATGAGTTTCAAAGGGCAAGGACCTTGATGTTCCTTTGTTATTATCTGGATTTAAGAGGTCAGCGTGAGGTCTTTGTGACTCTTAATGCCTTTAATACGGAACGGTTGTCATCATGCCACAATCTGGGCAGAATCAAAGGGGCGCTGGAACAGAATCTTGGCGTTCATTTTTATGGCTCTGCTTTGCCAGGGAACCCTCAGGTTGGGCGTTGAAGGGGAGCAGTTTTGCACCCAACACCTCAGGAGGATGACAGAATGGAGAGCGACTTGCAGTACAGCCACATGCAGAGTCTTTAAGATCAGAGTTGCACCTCCCTTCTCTCCCTTTGGTTTGTATGGAAACAGCGTGTGGATTCAAGTAGTTGTCTGTTACTGGGGCTGCATGGAAATATTTTACCTCACGTGTGTGGTGGCGGTGGCAGGGGAATCTGCATCAGGTGTGGGGAATTTTTGGTTCTCCTGAGGTAGTTCAAGTCCTATTAGCCTTAGGAAGTATGGCAAGTGGCCAGGGATGATGGTTGTTGTAGTTCAACAATGTCAGAAGGGCTAAAGATTCTGTGCTGGTTCAGGGGAAGAAAACAGAAATCAACATTTGGCGAGCACCGTGTGACATCTTTTCAGGGAAAGGGGGGTTTCCTCAGACCTGAACTTTCAGTGCCATGAGGCTAGAAGGAATAGGAGCAGGGCCTTACCTTGAGGTCCAGCAACTCATCCATACAAACCCAACAAGATTCATGGAGTTTTAATAAGGCTAGCCCTACCATTAGACAGTGAAACAGCTACCTCAGGCAGTGGATTATGGTTGTCATAAGAAGGCAACAAATCATTAGTCTGATTTGTTATTATTGTATTTTCTACAGCTAGGGGGGAGGCTTTTCTGATGACTGCTCTGCCTCTGGTACCAAAATGTTTTGGGCTAACAACAAAATAAAAGAAATAAAAAACGGAATAAAAACTTCCTTTATTTGGTTGTTTCTATTGTTGTATGTTATGCTCACTGTATGTTATGTTCACATTTAATGATGGTAGATTGTGGTGGGGGGGTATGTTATGTTGTAAATAAAATTCTAATAAAAATTATTTTTTAAAAATGTTTTGGGCTAGCCATGGGTTGATGAGAGTAAGAGCTCTACTCAACTAAATCATTGCACCAACACAATGGGTTTCTCCCCACACTCTTCTACCCCTCACACCATTCCCAAATTTGCTCCAAGGGATCAAGATAACCCTCTGAATAGTTTGTGGTGGGGGGGAAGAGGGGAAAGGGTTCTGTCAAGCAATCTCCTTTGTGTTACAATGAATACAACCCTAAACTTTCCTCAGCACGTAAATGTGGGACCACGGGTAGGAGGAATAGCAGGCATAGGCCCTGGAGCTCACCCCAAAAATGCTGAGAAAGAAGGACAAATATGCCTCACACTGGACACCCAACACTGGAGGGCAGGGAGTGGAAAGAGAACCCCAGAAAAGTTGTTGCTCATTTTGCCCAAATTCTTGAGTCTTATCTCTTCTTTTGGGATGTTGCAAGTATTATCGACTCTTTTCATTTACAGTGGTACCTCAGGTTAAGAACTTAATTCATTCTGGAGGTCCATTCTTAACCTGAAACTGTTCTTAACCTGAGGTACCACTTTAGTTAATGGGGCCTCCCGCTGCTGCATGATTTCTGTTCTCATCCTGAAGCAAAGTTCTTAACCCGAGGTACTATTTGAGTTAGCAGAGTCTGTAACCTGAAGCGTCTGTAAAGCCATTTCCGAGACTTGGGGAGGAGAGGGGGTTGTGGGCAGACACCTCCCACACCGGCGGGGGCGTGTTCTTTGCCCCCGCGAGAGCCAGGGAACCCCGGGGCGTGTCTTTCCCCCCTGTCCGCCAATCGGCGGGCCGGGGAGGCGTGGCCTACGTGTATTTAGGGTCAGGCACGCCCCGGGACTGCCCTCTTGTCTGCCTACCCCAACGTTACGATTTTATGGTCCTCACTGCTCGAGAGGAGGACGTGGAGGGATTGTGTGAGCCCGGTTGGCGTTAATAAAGCAAGAAAGGTTTTGGAGCGGGCTGTGGTGCGTAGAGTGGCAGCCTTGGGCGGATGCATCATTGGGCACCCAGGCATAAAGTTTGATAACGAGGCCCTCTACAGGCGTGATGGCGTGCATCTGTCTGATGCAGGGAATGACTTATGGTTGGATGACATAATAACAGGGATTAGGAATTGGTTACAGGTCTGAAGGTATTGGCGGCGAGCTCCGCTCGGGTGGCGGTTAGGCATTGGCAGGGGTCAATTGTTATGCAAATGGATGGGGGGGAAGGAAATGCCATCACCTTCCCCCAAGAAAAAGGGTAGTCCGGTAGAGGACTCCGGGGGCGTTGTCTTGTCCGAAACCTAGTAAGGTAAGGGCCTTCGGCACGCCCACGAGCGGTGACACCCGTGGGGTCCTAGTTGGCGTTCTTCAACAGGACACCCACGGTTTGTGATCAACCCTTTCCCGGTCATCATGCCGGGTAGTGGATAGGAGCCAATGCCTAAGGCCAATACCTTCAATATCTGTAATCAATAAAGTTGTGGCCATTTACGCCCATTAACCTTAAATAACGTGTCTCGTGTCTTTATTTTCAAATGGGGGAGGGTACTTGCCACGCAACCCAGGGTACAACTCTAAAGCTGGCAGGCTGCTCTCCTTAGAATGGATGTGCCACAAAATGGCTATGTAAACACTGGCGATAATGTTACTACCTTTACCTTTAAGGAACTTTACTACCTTCCAACAAGCCACATCGCTTCTTGGAAAACAACCTCCAATCCTCTTCAGAGACCAGCTCAATGGCTTTGCGGTCAGAAGGAACAAGAAAGGTGGCAGACCGTGACCTCACTTAGTCATTTGAGTTTTGTCAAATCACATAGTCGATGTCCAATCAGCTAACCTTGTTGTTTACCAGTTCCACAGGAGTTTATCAGTACAAAGAACAGGTGCTTTCTTGTTAGTACGTCTTATTTATAACTTGCCTTAGCCATAGGCTTTGTATGAAAAAGGTTCTGGGTTCAATTCCCAGCATCTTCAAGTAGGAGCATTGCTGCCAATCATTGTAGATAATTCTGAGCAACATACACCTATGTTCAGTGGCCTGATCCAGCATAAGGCAGCTTGCTAGGCTGCTAAATATAAAACATAGAAAGGTATTCAATGCCACACTGTGTTGATCATTATATCACGGTATGCCAGATGTAATCAATCCCTCTTTCCTTTCTTTCCACCTTCCCTGAACCAATTCATTCACATGCCATAGTCAAAAATGCAGCATTTTGCCACAAGTGAATATTCAAAAATACAATACTTGGCCTATTGCAGCTTAGGTGCGAATTTCTAGTACCATTTTCAATATTCCAAGCACATGTCTGTGTTTATATTTTCACTGAGTAATCCCTAAACTGGCATTCCTCCTCTCATCCCTTGCCTTCGAAGACACATTGGACAGTGCTAATCCAAAATTTATGATCCACAAACTCAAGTTATACTTGAGGAGAGCCAGTGTGGTGTAGTGGTTAAGAGCAGTAGTCTTGTAATCTGGGGAACCGGGTTCGAGTCTCCGCTCCTCCACATAAAGCTGCTGGGTGACCTTGGGCCAGTCACACTTCTTTGAAGTCTCTCAGCTCCACTCACCTCACAGAGTGTTTGTTGTGGGGGAGGAAGGGAAAGGAGATTGTTAGCCGCTTTGAGACTCCTGAAGGGGAGTGAAAGGCGGGATATCAAATCCAAAATCATCATCTTCTTCTTCTTCTTCTTCTTCTTCTTCTTCTTCTTCTTCTTCTTCTTCTTCTTTCTTCAAATTACTAGTTCTTCAGGCAGAAGATTACAGTCAAAAAATGGCTCACTAGAGACAGAGTTGCTTGAGCCAAAATCTAAGTTAATTTCGAGAATGTACAACTTGCTGCTTAAATGGAATACACAGGATGAGATTGTTAAATCCTCCATGATAAAGTGGGCGCAGGACTTGGGGCACAACATTATGTTTGAAGACTGGGAAAGGTTATGGAACACCGGAATGAAATTCACGGCATGTAGTGCCTTGAAGGAAAATATTATGAAAATGATATACCGGTGGTACATGACCCCAGTCAAGCTTGCAAAGATATATCACCTGTCTGATAATAAATGTTGGAAATGTAAAGAGGAGGAAGGGACATTTCTACACCTCTGGTGGACCTGCCCGAGGGTGAAGGCCTTCTGGGAGATGATACATAATGAACTAAAAAAGGTGCTTAGACTCACCTTACCCAAGAAACCGGAGGCCTTCCTCCTGGGCATGGTAGACCAGAGGGTGGCTAAGAAAGATAGAACTTTCTTTATGTACGCTACTACAGCAGCAAGGATCTTGATGGCAAAGCACTGGAAGACACAAAATCTACCCACACTGGAAGAATGGCAGACGCAGCTGATGGATTATATGGAACTGGCTGAAATGACTGGCAGAATTCGAGACTCGGGGGAAGAAGAAACGGAGGAAGTTTGGGAAAAATTTAAGGACTATTTGAAAAAGCATTATAAGTTGTATGAATGTTAAAAAATGCTTCTCTCTAGGAAATTATAGCTTCAGTATCGGTAAATCTTTGAATTGGTAAATAAGGCACAACAAGACAGAAGTGGTGTAATGAAATAATTTTATTGTGTTGAAACTAAAAATTAATGGATTCGGATTGAAATGTTTAGAGACCAGATATCACGATAAAATGGAAGATATATTATTATGTTTAAAATAAGTCAACAAATTGCTGAGGTTTTGGTCTTACAGAGAATGCAGTGTCCGGAAGATGGGGGGAGTCCACTAGATTTATGGAAACATGTATTTGGAATTTGAATTTTGTATATTATAAACCTAATAAAAATTATATATATAAAAAAAAAAATGGCTCACTGGAGTTTCAATGCCTATTGAAGAAGTTTTAATTCAGACAAGCCTTCCCAGAGGATTGATCCTAGCTATCTCTACTGTCAGTCTTACAGTATATCAGAACTGTATCTTATATTGTATTAGGAACATAGGAAGCTGCCTTATACTGCTTAGCATCACCTACACTGACTGGCAGCAGCTGTTTAGGATTTCTCTCCCGATCCTATCTGAAGATGTTGGGGATAGAATCTGAGTCTTCCTAAATGCAAAGCAAATACTCTACTATTGAGACCCTCCCAATAATATATTCTTATCATTGTGTATATTTTGATTCAGGGTTTTTTTTAATTGTTTTTAATTTTTTTAATAAGAATTAATATTTTTTTCTGAATAATTATAAGATACGGTGAGAACAAAGAAGAATACTGTGACATTTGTTTCTTTAAAAGAGTGATTAGGTAAAGGTAAAGGGACCCCTGACCATTAGGTCGAGTCGTGGCCGACTCTGGGGTTGCGGCGCTCATCTCACTTTATTGGCCGAGGGAGCTGGCATACAGCTTCCGGGTCATGTGACCAGCATGACTAAGCTGCTTCTGGTGAACCAGAGCAGTGCACGGAAACGCCGTTTACCTTCCTGCTGGAGCAGTACCTATTTATCTACTTGCACTTTTGATGTGCTTTTGAACTGCTAGGTTGGCAGGAGCAGGGACCGAGCAACGGGTGCTCACCCCGTCACGGGGATTCGAACCACTGACCTTCTGATAGGCAAGTCCTAGGCTCTGTGGTTTAACCCAAAACTGTACAATTAGAGAGAGAAATTCAGAGCATATATTGGGGCGTGGGGAATCATCGCTTTCTAATTTCACCTCCTTTTATTTCTGGATCTGTTTGAAGTGGGTAGATTTATGGTTGGCAAAATTAAGAGAGCTTCCAGACCGGTTGGCTTGCATGTGCTCATGTTCAAGAGCAGAATATTATGAGTCTCACTTTTGGGGGAAAGAATAATTAGGCTCATGTGCTACGAAGACAAAGTGAGCATGGAAGGTAAAGCGGGATGAGAGGTGATGGGGCAATCTCTAAATCACACAGGGATAACTAGGAAAGAAGCTAAAATAAGGACATATCCCTCTCTTCTGGAAAGTAGGAAATTATTTCTAACATTACTGTGAAATCCTCTCTCTCCACCCTCAATTTTTTTTGTTAACTAACGCTTGGAGAAGCTTCTCTCCTAATTGATCCATCAATAAACATTGTGTTCCAAATGCATCTATAGGGACTGAGCTGGAAGAGAAGCCAGAAGCTGCTTAATTAACCTGAAAAGGGGATAAGGACGCTTTCCCAGTATTAAAGCCTGCAGTTCATTACTGTCTGCCATGATAGGAATCCTGAGTATAACTCAAACCAGCCATATCAGCATGTATATGCAAACACCAGAAGCAGTTTGGAAATGTTTTAAGCATTGCGATGAACCTGGCTTGGCCTGCTTGACATTGCAAGCTCCCATCTTTAAAGAATGAGACGCCATCTTGACAGCCCAGGCTGTCTATCACTGCTGTGAGGAGAAGCTGGCTTTGGAGGGAAACTGCTCAGGTAGTATTTACTATACTAGAGGGCTCGACTGAAATATTAATCAGTTTATTACTAGGGAAATTTGGGGGTGCCTCAGCTGGGCTGCACAATGTATTTTGACACTGCTTACCTCTTGATGTATGGCACTGCTTTGCCAGCAGTGATGTATGGAAGCTGGACCATAAAGAAGGTTGATCGCCGAAGAATTGATGCTTTTGAATTATGGCGCTGGAGGAGACTCTTGAGAGTCCATGGACTGCAAGAAAATCAAACCTATCCATTCTTAAGGAAATCAGCCCTGAGTGCTCACTGGAAGGACAGATCGTGAAGCTGAGGCTCCAGTACTTTGGCCACCTCATGAGAAGAGAAGACTCCCTGGAAAAGACCCTGATGCTGGGAAAGATGGAGGGCACAAGGAGAAGGGGACGACAGAGGACGAGATGGTTGGATACTGTTCTCGAAGCTACCAGCATGAGTCTGACCAAACTGCGGGAGGCAGTGGAAGACAGGAGTGCCTGGCGTGCTCTGGTCCATGGGGTCAGAAAGAGATGGACACAACTAAACAACAACAACAAAAAACCTTTTGAAAGCTTGTAAGAAATCACACATGGGAAGCTGCCTCAGACCAGCTCAGAATATTTGTCCGCCAAGCCCAGTGTTGTGTACTCTGACCGGCAGCCACTCTCCAGGTAATCAAGAAGAAGTCTGTCACATAGAATTCATAGAATCACAGAGCTGGAAGGGACCTTGAGCATCATCTAGTAGTCCCAGCCCCTGCAATGCAGGAATATGAAGTTATCCCATACTTGGGATAACCTTGTTGTTATCAGCCCCATGCTCCAACCAATCTGATCATTTTAACAGGGGATGCCAGGAATGGAATTGGGCACCTTCAACACACAAAATATCTTCTCTGCCACTGAGCTCTGGTCCCTCTCCAGGGAAGTATTCAGATGAGCAGAACTGTGCCTGCTCTCCTTATCTGTAACTGGACCTTCTTTTCTTAAACTGGAAGTGTCAGGCACTGAACCTGAGACCTTCTGTTTGCAAAGTTTTTGCTCTGCCAATGAACTGTGTTGTCTCTCCATCTGATTGGTTCATGTCCCAAAGGAGGCTTAAGGGAGAGGCAATGTATGCTCTTGGGGAGAAGGCAATGAAGTGGGGAAAGAATCAAATGGATCAACGAGCATTTACTCAAAGTGTGGATGGAGGAGAATACACATTGGCTCATCACTGTGCTTTGTCTCTAATTGTTTATAGCCATGGTGTCAAATGCATCATGAGAGGGCATTAGCAGTCTGGGGGGGGGGGCATTAGCTCTGTGCTGAAATCTGCTCCCAATTTTCCCAGATGTTTTCTTCCTTTGCAAAACCAACTTCCCCTTTCAAGACTCATTCTCTGGGCACTTGGTAATTCCTTACCGTTTGGGCCACTGTGGGAATTTTGACCGTAACTTATTGTGGCCAAAGGTAGCGTCTTTGTGTTTTTCTGTTCAGTAAATATTTCTCCATCATTCTGCTCTACTCAGAAGCACTTCAATATCAGGGGATTTTTCTGAGGCTTCCTATCTATTCGCATCAGCATTAGTTTGCTAGGATGGCTCCAGATATCAAGGTATCAAGAAATTGGGAGAGGGGTCCCTTGCCAGCTGTTTCCTCTGTGTTACAGGGGAGGGGAAGCCTTTTGTTATTTCAAACTTCAGAGCAGCTAAAGATAATTCATTTCCCTCAGAAGAAAAGCAAACAAAAGGAGGCAATCAGATCTGCATTTGCTTTCACAGCGTCTCCCCTATTGGTGATGAAATCTAGCCATGAATCTGAAATTAAGACACACACACACACACACACACACACACACACCAACAACGGAAGGTTGGCACCAGAGCCAACATTTAATATCCTGAAATGAAGCCAAATGGTTACCTCCTCTCTCCTTGCTGCTCTTTCTTCCTCCCTTCTAAGTTTTTTGTCCTGATTGGCACACAGCCAGGAAATGGGCATTAAACATTTCCAGCCAGCCACTGCTAATGTGCATTGGAACAAGACCTCCTTGATGGAGAAGGCTGCCTAGATAAATGACTGCAAGAAGCCAGCTCTTGCTTGGGTGGGGAGTGTGCTTTCAAGGTTCTCTTTATTGGGAAGACCCCACACAAATCAACTGGCAGTCCAGTAGGAATTTCCCCACTTGGCAAATTGGCACCAGCCATTTGGATTTCGCCTACCTTGTAGCCTGGGGTTGATGGGTAAGTCTTGTTTATGGGAGGGGAGGTTGTTGCCTCCGCCTGCCCCTCCTCGTTAAGGGTATCCCGTTAAAGGGATCTGGGGGTGTGGATCCTGTCCAAAGCCTGGGCATGGGCTAGGGCCATGCCATGACCCCATAGGGGACCATGGGGGTGCCCTGATTTGATGTATAAAATGGGGCTCCCCCTACCAGTGATTTAACCTTATGAGACTCCCTGCAGATGGACAGGAGTCAGGATTCACCCAATGCCTAAGCCAAACCACTCACATCTGTAACCAATAAAGTTCTGGCCTATTTCATCCCATTAACCTCCTAAACATTTGTGTGTTTATTATCTAAGGGAATTGCAGGGCCTGGGGCCTCGCCATGCAATCCAGAGATGGTAGAATGCATTGATGACTTTGGATGGCAAGTGGGGATTATCATTTCGGAAGGAAGGAAGGAAGGAAGGAGGGAGGGAGGGAGGGAGGGAGGGAGGGAAGGAAGGAAGGAAGGAAGGAAGGAAGGAAGGAAGGAAGGAAGGAAGGAAGGAAGGAAGGAAGGAAGGAAGGAAGCCACACAACTCCCTACAAGTAGAGAACTAGCAGAGGACTACCTAGAACCCTTTCTTTTATGTTACTTTCTTCTGGCAGAAAGCTTTTCACAAGAGAGTGCAAATGTAAATGTATAATGGCAACCCTGCCTGGAATATTGAAAGTTAGCTTATGCAGAAAAACACCATTGGTCCATTGGCCCAGCATTGTCAGGAATCAAGTACAGGAAACGCCCTTTTAGCCCGAGGACCTCATTCCCTCAGGATTAATCTTCTGGGGTGCATGTGACAGTCAGCCCAATGCAACGCACACAAACTTTTTCAATCGCTCTCTCTAATGCACATACAGAAAGAGAGAGAAGGGGAGGGAAGGCGGGAGGGAGATTCATACCCTCTCACACACTCCACAGCAGCAATTAGGCTTGGGGAAAAAGCACTTGAAATATTTTCAAGCCTAATTGGCAGGAGGAGGTGATCATCGTGAAACTCATGGCACACAGAGAGGGTTATTGCTCCCTTCCCAATGCAAGTCACCTCAAAGGATGCCTCACTCCCTGGCAATTAGGCTGGAAAACAGTCTCCCACTGACTTTTGCTAAATGCAGAGCAGATAATAGAAAAGTGACCAATTTTGTGTCTGGCTTCAAACTTTGTAGATTGTGTCGGATGCCTTTGTGCAGAAAAGCGACTTATCCCTCTCCCTGTTTCCAATCTTCAGGCTGTCAGAGTCATTGCTTATGTATATAAGGAGATAGTACAAGAATACTTGGCTAGTCTAGATGTATTCAAGTCTCCAGGGCCAGATGAACTGCATCCAAGAGTATTAAAAGAACTGGCAGGTGTGATCTCAGAACCACTGGCAGTCATCTTTGAGAATTCCTGGAGAACAGGCGAAGTCCCGGCAGACTGGAGGAGGGCAAATGTTGTCTCTATTTTCAAAAAGGGGAAAAGAGAGGACCCAAATAATTACCGCCCAGTCAGTCTGACATCTATACCAGCGAAGATTCTGGAGCAGATCATTAAGCAAACAGTCTGTGAGCACCTAGAAAGGAATGCTGTGATCACCAATAGTCAGCATGGATTTCTGAAAAATAAGTCATGTCAGACTAACCTGATCTTGTTTTTTGACAGAATTACAAGCCTGGTAGATGAAGGGAACACAGTGGATGTAGCCTACCTTGATTTCAGCAAGGCATTTGACAAGGTGCCCCATGATATTCTTGTAAAGAAGCTGGTAAAATGCGGTCTTGACTATGCTACCACTCAGTGAATTTGTAACTGGCTGACTGACCGAACTCAAAGGGTGCTCATCAATGGTTCCTCTTCATCCTGGAGAAGAGTGACTAGTGGGGTGCCACAGGGTTCTGTCTTGGGCCCGGTCTTATTCAACATCTTTATCAACAACTTGGATGGTGGACTCAAGGGCATCCTGATCAAATTTGCAGATGAGACCAACCTGGGAGGGGTGGCTAACACCCCAGAGGACAGGATCACACTTCAAAACGACCTTGGCAGATTAGAGAACTGGGCCAAAAAAAACAAGATGAATTTTAACAGGGAGAAATGTAAAGTACTGCACTTGGGCAAAAAAAATGAGAGGCACAAATACAAGATGGGTGACACCTGGCTTGAGAGCAGTACATGTGAAAAGGATCTAGGAGTCTTGGTTGACCACAAACTTGACATGAGCCAACAGTGTGATGCGGCAGCTAAAAAGGCCAATGCAATTCTGGGCTGCATCAATAGAAGTATGGCATCTAGATCAAGGGAAGTAATAGTGCCACTGTATTCTGCTCTGGTCAGACCTCACCTGGAGTACTGTGTCCAGTTCTGGGCACCACAGTTCAAGAAGGACACTGACAAACTGGAACGTGTCCAGAGGAGGGCAACCAAAATGGTCAAAGGCCTGGAAATGATGCCCTATGAGGAACGGCTAAGGGAGCTGGGCATGTTTAGCCTGGAGAAGAGGAGGTTAAGGGGTGATATGATAGCCATGTTCAAATATATAAAAGGATGTCACATAGAGGAGGGAGAGAGGTTGTTTTCTGCTGCTCCAGAGAAGCGGACATGGAGCAATGGATCCAAACTACAAGAAAGAAGATTCCACCTAAACATTAGGAAGAACTTCCTGACAGTAAGAGCTGTTCGACAGTGGAATTTGCTGCCAAGGAGTGTGGTGGAGTCTCCTTCTTTGGAGGTCTTTAAGCAGAGGCTTGACAACCATATGTCAGGAGTGCTCTGATGGTGTTTGCTGCTTGGCAGGGGGTTGGACTCGATGGCTCTTGTGGTCTCTTCCAACTCTATGATTCTATGATTCTATATAACATTAGTAATAACAATAGCAGTAACAAAAGTAGCATCACTCTGCCCTTTATCGTAAGATTCCCTAACAGTCGCTCATCTGACTCCCCCATCCCCCTGCCTACCATCACTACATTGTCAGGGGATAGTAACTGCGTGTTGGAGAAGAGAATTAAGGGGTGGGGCAGGAAATGGAATGGAACCCTCAACAGAAGCATTCCATGCTGCACTATTTTGTTGCAGAACCCAACCTGTGCCATCACATTTTATTCCAAATTAAATGAGAACAAGAACTAAACCAGGGCTTCACTAACACAGATTAAAACCCTCATTCTGCCCTTAAAGTGGTGACGACAGGAATTGGTGCAAATATACTTTTTGACATTCTTGAAACCACTGTGGTTCTGCAAAAGCAACCACTGCTTGGTGTTTCAGTCGAGGAAAAGGCGAGTGGCACCATTTCCTTGTGTTTGCGTTCACAGAGGTGGTTCAAGGACAGCTGCAGAACGAATGTTCAGCAATGTCCAAATGAGCTCCGTGTAAGAATGACTGGGTACTGCCAGGAGGTTTGTACCCTTCAGATTTGTAGAGACAGATATTTCATTCTGTTAGCAACCAAGTTGCTTAGGTCAGCTGGGTCTACAAGTGCTTTGGAAAGAAGGAAAAGAAAGAACGATTGCATAAACTTAGGGATGGAATATATCAGTTTATTTCTCTTCTGTGTCAGTTTCATACGCATTCAAAAATAAATACCTTTCCATTCCATTCACCACAGTTTATTTATTAACCCCATTCTGCCTAAATTGCATTTAAGTTCTATGCAATTTTATGCACACTCTTCCCTAATATACACATTCTGTACAAATTATGTAAGCATTTGCCCCTAAAATACAGATTTCTGTAGGCATCACAAACTACATAGGTGTTTAGCCCATTGTTAGCTATTTTCTCATCAGCTCATAGGTCCAGGAACTGTGAATTAGCTTGGCTGGCACTGAAAAACAATTTTTTCTACATCCTTATATTGCTTTCAAAAGGTGTTGTGTACCTCTGTTGAGATCTGGGCCTCAGGCACCATTAGTAATCAGAGAGCAATCTCTTACTCTTCTTAAATTATTGTACAGAGTAGGACAATAAGACAGCTGTGAAGTTCATAGCCGAGGGATATTTTGGGCTAAGACATGAGGGTTATTCTATTGCAGTTGTCACTTTAAGCCTTTGAGCATGTACTCAGCTCCCAGTTACAGCTAGCGACTGCGAGTAAATCAAGTGTTCTTGTCATCTGAACAGTGTCTGCTCAAATAGCTTCTCAATCAATCATCCTTCATATTGGAAACTCCAGGGCAACACTCCCCCCCCCTCTCCGAGCGAACCAATCAAACTCACTTGGCCAGCAAGCTGTAGGAGAAACAAATCATGAAGTCAATTATAATTCCAATAAATGTCATTGGGATCCAAGCCGTCTTGACAAAGCATCTTCCGAACAAGAACTGCAGGAGAGCAGTTCCTGTTTTAAAGGGATCGATAGTCTTGCCAATGCTTCTGCAAAACATCTGGACATCCAAGCATCTACAGTTGCACAGATGTGAAATTTGTAATTCCAACTCAGGCTATGGACACATTTTACATTTAAAGCACTCCCCTACAATAAACCTGGGAACTGTAGTTTTCTACTTAAAAAGCTACAATTCCAAGGACCTCTAACAGACTACAGTTCCCAGGAGATTTTGGGTGTGTGTGTTTAAATGCACTTTGAATTCATTTATTCTGCATTCCTTCCCTCTGAACCTCACAAGGCATCATGAATTATTTGCTTTTGGTGCCTCTTGGAAACATACCCTTTTGCCTTAAGGTTGAATTTGATACCTCTATGTTCTCACAGACTTCTGCTGCTTCATTTTTCCGATTATGTTTTTGTGATATGTTTAACTATTTCAGGTTACATTGTATATTGTTCAATACTTGTAAGTGGTCCATGCAGTATTTTAAAACAAAAACAAAGCCTCTATTTACTAGGGAAAGCCTCTTTCCCCCTTTTTCTTTTTTTGAGGGGACACCTGTCCCTAGTAAAACACCAAACCCTATTTTGGCTTTCAAAGTAAGCATATTCTCTGGACCAATATTTATTTTCAAAATGTTGTTAGTGTGTGTGACCATATGGGATGATCAAGGATCCCTTCTGCTCACTCACAAGATGCACTGCACTTCTTCAATATTAATGCCAAATTCTTGGAATGGAAACTCATGACACGGTTCTCTGAGCATTCGATTTAATACTGTTATAGGTTCTGGGTGCCAGAGCATGTGGGTGTAAGTCACTCATAACTCTTGACTTTAGTAAAAGTTAGAATTAATCAAGGTTGGACTAAACCGTACTGAACACAGAAACCCCTGGATTCAGCTTATGCTAGCGAGCCAGGCCAGCTTGGCAGAACTAGCTAAGTGATGATCATTGACAGAACAAAGGCTGGTGCTGGTGTGGGGCCCCTCCTGAAGCTGTGTGTTAATGGGCAGAGACAAGAAGAGTTTAGGATTTCCTGTTTGGATGACATAGGATGGAGGGAAATGGTTTCACTAGGTTAACAGCGGCAAGGAGGAAGAAGGGGCAGAATATGATGTGGGCTGATGGTAGCAGGCTGTAACAAAGAGAGGGGGGGAATGAAGGATTTCTGCCTTTATATCCAAGCCTGCTGCACCTGTGGCAGAAGTAAGGGACTCTCTGTAATGCTGGGATTTTCCTCCATCTAGACTCAGGTTGTATAGATGTGTAAATAAACCATATATCATAAAGACACTACAGTCTCTGCTGTGCCTCATTTCCAAAGGAAACACAGACCCCGGGTAAGTGTCTGGACTCCTAAAATTCCACACTGCTTGGGGTGGCAACAATAATGAAGGAGTGCAGTGCCAGGCTTTTTCTGTCTGCTATCCCTTTTCCCTCCATCAAAGACAAATAAAAATGATCACCATGAGAAGGACATAAGAAGAGCTTTGCTGGATCAGGCCAATGACCCATCTAATCTAACACCCTGATCTCATAGTGACCAACCAGATGCTCATGAAAAGACCAAAAGCAGGACTTGAGCAAAAAGGCACTCTACCCATTTGTAATTCCCAGTAAGTGACATTTATGATGCTTCTGACAGTGGGGGTGGGACCTAGGAGAGAGGCCTCCAAACAATGATGGGGAAGTTTTGGGCATAATTGCAGCCCACCAGTTCTACAGACCCCCATAAAACAATGAAAGCCAGACACGGAATCCAGCAAATTCACCATATGTTAATCTACTTTGCAAACTACACAAGCCTTTATCTCCTTTTCCTTTGCTGAGCTGCTAGGCCCATCACGACTACAGCTTTTGAGAGCGTTACAGAAAAACTAAAGGCCGAAAAGGAATGCCAAATTAAAACTGCCTTGGTGCAGAGAGGCTGGTTTGGGACATTCCTTTAAAAATAGAACTATCCTGACAAATCCAGTTATGCTGACAGCCCTTCTTGAAAGCAGGTAAGATATCTGAACAAATTCTTTGTACTCTCAGTGAAGGTGGGGAGGGGGGGAATTTCACTCTCTGCAGTCTCCTAAAATGAACCTTTGCTCACACATCTAAGCCAACTTGAATCTCATTAGGCTATTTACTTTTTGATGTACCTGCCTTGCTCTAAATCACAAATGGCATATAGATAACGCAGCATCTCCAGTTGTTTTATTTATAAAGGGAACACATTTCCTGAATATCATGCTCTCCAATTAGGCAAGTATGGCACTTCCCAGTCTAATGGATCCAAATGCCCTGATCACACATCCCTTGAGGTTAATGAGCTATATTTTCTATTTGATGTTTCATTATAGCCTAAATGTCAAGGAGGTTTTTCTTTTTCCCCATCTGTGCTAAAGCTGCCATCGAACAGCCTGATTCAGAATGCATCATACTAAGAGAGCAAAAAGCTTTCAAGTAAGAATAGAGCCAAGTTAGGCATGCTATTTCTTAGGATCTGTACAGATGGGAGAGGGGAGGAGAGAGAGATCATATTCAGGTCCATATCTCCATTGCACCCTAAAGCTGAATCAGCCCTCTTTTCCTCCCCCTCTTGCACACTTGGTGCGAAAGGAGAAGCAACTTCCTGGTTTCTTAGAGTACAATTTTCCACGGTGAACAGTTTCCCATGGTGTCCAAACTAGGACCCTGGGATTTAAGTTTCTGAGATTTCCTCCCTCTCATGTAAAATGAGAAAATGGAACTTCTAGCATTTATGGATTATTTGGGAGTGAGGGTATGTTTTGTTGCTACTGTTAAATCATTGGGAGTCAGCAAACTTTGCCAATCTTCTGCAAATCACCCTGCTATCTACCAGTAATTTCCAGTCAAGTAGGGGGCTGGACTAGATGGCTTAGCTGTATGGGTTATATCCAACAAAATTGTCCCATCTGGAACCCCCAGAACAGATCTGGGGGTTGCCTGAAAAAAGGAGAGGGAGGCGATGTACCACTGCACAAGCAGAAGTCCGTGCATGAACAAGATGACTCTGTTGGATACAACCCTGTGATTCCCTGATTTCTAAGAGAACTATTTACTTCAATGCCCATTCCTCCCCGCTGAAGCTCCAGCAGAGTGATTTGTGCTCATCTTTCACAATCACTTATAGCTTTGCTGTCATTCGTGTCTTGTATGCCAAAAGAGTTGATGGAACCTTGATGCACCCTCTGTCACAGAAATAGATTAGATCTGCCATTGTAAAAGAAATTATATCATGATTGTCATTCATAGCTCTTCTGCTCACCATAGATAAACTGGGGGATGGACCAAATGCAAAGGTGATAACAGTGAAAGGATGAATGGGTGTAAGGAAGGAAGGGATAACTCTTCTTTCAAGGCTCACCTGTGGTCCTCCAGATGTTACTGAGCTGCAGCTGCCATCAGCCCTAGCAAGCCTGGCTAACAGTCAGTGATAATGGGAGGAGAAGTTTAGCAAGATCTGAAGGACATCTGGTTAGCCACTCCCTGCTCTAAAGCAGGCGTCCCCAAACTCGGTCCTCCAGCTATTTTGGGACTACAATTCCCATCATCTCTGACCACTGGTCCTGTTAGCTAGGGATGATGAGAGTTGTAGTCCCTAAACAGCTGGAGGACCAGGTTTGGAGTTGCATGCTCTAAAGGAACCTGTTACCTAAAGTCAACCCAAAAAGAAAAGAAACCCTCCAACTTGCAATTACTTCAATATTGCAAATATATTAAATGAAACAAAAATGTGCTCTCTCAGTACTGGACGACACAAGACCTACCCACTCTGGAAGAATGGCAGATGAAGGTGATGGACTATATGGGACTGGCAGAAATGACTGGCAGAATCTGAGACCAGGGAGAAGAGTCGGCGGAAGAAGATTGGAAGAAATTGAAAGACTATTTACAGAAATATTGTAAAATTAATGAATGTTAGAATGATGTTGGATAGAATTTAAGTGGTTTCCAGCTGTAATGCTTAAGAGAATATGAAAAAAAGGTTTAGAAATAGGTACAAATTTAATGGTAAGGATTTGCTGAACTAACAATCTGAATTGGAATACAAAAAAGGGAGGTATGAGGAGGTCCGGGAAATAAGTTAAAGGAAAATAAGTAATGGAAATTCTGTGTGTTTTTAATTATTTTTATTTTTGTATTTTTGTTAATTTTTCTTTTTATTTTTCATTGCATTATTATCAAAAATCTTAATAAATATTCTATAAAAAACAAACAAACAAAAATGTGCTCTCTCAAGCCCAGCATGTTTACACTCCTATTTCAGTGAAGTCTGTGCTGGATTGGTCATGTCTACAGAATGGAAGGACCCCCAGGGATGTGCTCTACACGGAGCTGGCGTCAGGCACCAGGCCTATTGGCAGACCACCTCTGTGTTGCAAGGTAAAGGTAAAGGCACCCCTGCCCATACGGGCCAGTCTTGACAGACTCTGGGGTTGTGCGCCCATCTCACTTAAGAGGCCAGGGGCCAGCGCTGTCCGGAGACACTTCCGGGTCACATGGCCAGCATGACATCGCTGCTCTGGCGAGCCAGAGCTGCACACGGAAACGCCGTTTACCTTCCCGCTGGTAAGCGGTCCCTATTTATCTACTTGCACCCGGAGGTGCTTTCGAACTGCTAGGTTGGCAGGCGCTGGGACCGAGCAGCGGGAGCGCACCCCGCCGCAGGGATTCGAACCGCCGACCTTTCGATCGGCAAGTCCTAGGCGCTGAGGCTTTAACCCACAGCGCCACCTGCGCCCCACTCTGTGTTGCAAATATGTCTGCAAACGTGACATGAAAACTGGCAGCATCAACCCTGCCACGTGGGAATCCCTTGCAGATTACTGCAGTGCCTTGAGACAATCAGTCAGGTCATGTATCCACACCAGTGGCCAGAGGAGGAATGACCTCTGGGAGGAGCAGAGAGAGAGTTAATGCCATGGTACACCTGCATCAGCAGAACCAGACGCCTTCATCTGCCGCTGCTGCAACAAAACATGTCTCTCCCATATCGGTCGCTACAGCCACAGCAGGTGCTGCAACCTTTGAACAGTTTGACTTCACCCCCAAAGGTGCACTCCTCCATTGTCTCCCGAGACAGACGGTTACTGATGGGAATGTTTTAATTGATTTTCATTCAGGTGTGCATATTTTTTTTTAACCAACTGCAGGGATAGCCAACTTGGTGACTGTTGAGCTACTACTTCCATGAGCCCTAGGTACTTTTTTGTTTATTTATAATATTTATATTCTTGCCCTTTCTATTTCATCCTCACAACAGCCCTGCAAGGTAATAATAATAATAATAATAATAATAATAATAATAATAATAATAATAATAATTTATACCCCGCCCATCTGGCTGGGCTTCCCCAGCCACTCTGGGTGGCTTCCAACAAATCATTAAAATACAGTAATCCATCAAACATTAAAAGCTTCCCTAAACAGGGCTGCCTTCAGATGTCTTCTAAAAGTCTGGTAGTTGTTCTCTTTGACATCTGTGGGAGGGCGTTCCACAGGGTGGGTGCCACTACCGAGAAGGCCCTCTGCCTGGTTCCCTGTAACTTGGCTTCTCACAGTTAGGGAACCAACAGAAGGCCCTCAACAGTGGACCTCAGTGTCCAGGTAGAACGATGGGGGTGGAGACGCTCCTTCAGGTATACTGGACCGAGGCCATTTAGGGCTTTAAAGGTCAGCACCAACACGTTGAATTGTGCTCAGAAAAGTACTGGGAGCCAGTGTAGGTCTTTCAAGACCAGTGTTAATGTGGTCTCAGAGGCCGCTCCCGGTCACCAGTCTAGCTGCCGCATTCTGGAGGTAGGTTAGGCTGAGAGACAGTGACTGACCCAAGGCTGAGAGGGGATTGGAATGCCAGTCACCCAGGCCTTAGTCCAACACTCTAACCACTACACCACGCTGGCTAGAACAGCCAATGGTCTGGGATGATGGGAGCTGTAGTCAAACAACATCTGGAAGTCATAAGATTAGCTGTTCCATGCATAGATACTGTTAGGGCCAGTCCACATTTTAAAAAAATATGTATACTTTTAATTTTAAAACAGCAGCTAGGAGTGGAGAAGCCCTACTGAATGCAGTGAGACTTATTTCTGGTACATATGCCTAGGATTCTGCTATAAAACACAGAGCAGTAGGGAAGCAACCCTCCCTCCATCTGTGTGTTTGTGTGTCACCGAATTCCACATTTCATCTCAGCAACCTGCTGTGGTCCCACTCTGTAGAGAAAAAAGTGTCTTTCTGGTTGCCCCAGTTTCATCTCTTCTCAGAACTGCTTTCCATAAATGCAGTGCTGAGTTTAAAAGCCCAGCTTTCCACAAAAGAAGCGAAACAGAAGGCAGAGGAAGCAAACCAACCAGTAAAAATCAAGGAGGGGGAGGATATGGAAGAAGAACAATGCATCAATCAGGGGTGAACTAAAGCCATTCTCAATATTTCCACTACCACCTAGCTTGTTGGTCCTCCTCATCAAAAGATGTGCCTGCAAATTAAACAGGCAACTCTGTGGGTTTCAAATACCCAAATGCCCAAGTAAGAGGGACTTCTGCCACTCTCAGCATCCACAAGAGTCACTGTTGCTTAAAGAATGCTTTGGAGCCTGAAAGTAAATAAATAGCCATTTGCAGATGTGGTTTAGATCCAACCTGCACCTACAAACATACTTCAAAGGGACTCACTGTCAATGCTGATCACCGTAAATGCTGATCACCCTTGGCTGCACTAGACAGTTCCTGATGGGAAATTTCTTAGTGATGGGGAAAAGGAGTAGCAGCAAACCACTGCCCTACCCTCTCCCTCTTTGTAGCCATGCAGATTGGACCAAACTGCATGTCCGGTTCTTCAGCCTTGATCTCTAGTCAAGCTCAGAATAAGACATTGGGGGGAGGTGCACCAGTAATGGAGCCCCATCTCCCCTTCCAGGTGGGAAGATGTAGCTTTGCCAGAATTTTTGGATCTGGAAAACAGAGTCCCAGTGCAGCCCTCACATAACCATATGCCATAGAAAGCAATGGCTGCAATAATGGACAATAATGGACAAAAACTTAGAACACTCCTTTCAGCGGTTCTCAACCTGTGGGTCCCCAGATGCTGTTGGACTACAACTCCCATCATCCCTGAGCTCTGGCCTTGCTAGCTAGGGGTGATGGGAGTTGTAGTTCAACAACATCTGTGGACCCACAGGTTGAGAAAGGCTGCGAGATGCTCCAGGGCAAACAGCAGCCTCCTTCTCCCTGCAGCTTCTACAGTGCTCTGTCCAGGGTCCTGAAACACCCTGCCTTGTTCTTGAAAACCTGCCTGGCCTGACATGACTAAGCCCTAGCAGTAGATGCTCTTGCTGCAGTCAGCTTCCCCTAAAGACTGTAGCCAAGTTGAGACATGAGATAGCCCAGAGAAACAAGGCAAGCAAATGGGCAGTAGCAACAGTGAGAAGGAAGTGGAGACACTTAGAGAGGGAACCCAGCTGAAGGTATCTTGAGCAAGAGTCCCCTAAAACCTGGAGCTGGCACTGCCAGAGTTATTTAGCAATTGACTCAACCACAGCAAACTCATAACATCATCATCAACATTTCCCAGAATGGTATTTATGCACAAAAGCAAACATATACAAGGCAGTTTCCCAAACAAATAACAGATTTTTCTCTTTGATATACTTCAGATTGATTGCTCTTCATTAGATAATATCCCCAAAATATAATCTGCACTGAGACACAACAGCCGTCATTTGCATCTGATAATTAGCTGCTTACTCGGGTAAAAACAAAACAATGCCGTGACTAATGGCCTGCTCATAAGATTTGCCGAGGTGGCAAATAAAGTGCTTAGGAAAGCGTTGCAAGAGATTGCCCTGCCATGGTTTTGCAAGGACACGATGCCAGTGGGTAGGTGCATGTAAGTTCATTCTAGGCCGCGTGAAACCATGTGGGGAAATTCCATGTTGTGACCCAATCCTTGGGCAATGATTCTGAGGCAGAGGCACCTTGTACAAATGAGAGTCAGAAGGAATAGGTCTTGGGAAGACCCTGCATCCCACAAGACTGCCATAAGGCTATTCCAAGGAAGGGGATGGGGAATAGCTCAGTGACAGAGCATCGGCCTTGCATGAAGAAGGTTCCAGGTTTAATCCCTAGCATCTTCAGGTAGGGATAGGAACACAGGAGGCTGATCACTAGGGCAAGGTTGGGCACAACCCTACTAATATTTCTTTTTCTGCTCCCCGATATCCAAAGCTGTAGCCCAAATGTCCTGTGTCTTTCAGAGCCATATTTCCAAATTTCCCATCACCCAGAGACCCTCTGGAATCTTTGCTGTCCATCTTCTCTGCTGGCTAATCACAGCTGTCGACAGCAGAGCCAGTAACAAACTTCACACCATACAGTGGTACCTCAGATTACAGACACTTCAGGTTACAGACTCCATTAACCCAGAAATAGTACCTTGGGTTAAGAACTTTGCTTCAGGGTGAGAACAGAAATCATGCAGTGGCAGCAGGAGGCCCCATCAGCTAAAGCGGTGCTTCAAGTTAAGAACAGTTTCAGGTTAAGAACAGACCTCCAGAATGAATTAAGTTCTTAACCAGAGGTACCACACTACATTAAAAGCACGATGATACCACTTCCTGGTTTTCCCCAAAGAATCCTGGGAGCTGTAGCCTGTTAAGGGTGCTGAGAGTTGTTATGAGGCATATGTTCCCCTCACAGAGCTACAATTCCTAGAGTGGTTTAGCAATCAATCCTTCTGCACAGGGAACTTTGGGAGTTGTAGCTTTGGGAGAAGTGGAGAGGGTCTCCTAACAACACCATATTGGGTGGGAATGCCCTTGGGTTTCATTATTCTGGTCTCAAGTCTATAAAAATTAACTAAAATAATTAAATTGCCTATTCAGCCCTCTCTGCAAATGTCAGTACTGACTATGTAGACTGACAATATCCTGCTACTGAACTTTTGGGTTGTTAGTAATAGTAATAAAATTCTGTTTTTTTATTAAAAAAAACAACCCAAAGCTATGAAAAAGAAAACACCAAACATTTCCTTCCTACATTGATGATTCATGGTGCATTTGAATCCCCGCCCCCCGCCGCATCCTAGCACTGAAGCCTACTTACATCACTTTATAAAACAAAGCATTTAAAAGTATCTCTATGATTATCTCTAATAGCAAATCTACATTCTCACAGCATTGATATCCTGCCAACTTATGCAGCTTGGCTGTGGCATTCAGAAATGTGTACATGCAGCAGGATCTCCACACAAACCCATTCTATGTGTGTAACCATCAAATGTTAGGGTCTGTATGCAGATTTCATGTTAGTTCCTATACAGGCATCGTGCTTGTATTGTGGAATTATGTAACCCTTGAAATAACTGTAAGGCTTAGAGCAAATGGTCACCTTTTTAATAACTTGACGGGAAAATGGGAGGGGGAACAACTCCACTGACCTCACTTGCTAATAATAATGACTATAATAATGTGTCTTAGATGACTGTTTTGCAAATTAAACTGCAGGCTGAGATGGTTTTCAATGGGATCACTGGTGCTGAACATGCTGTCTGTTTAAAACCAGCCCATTCACAAATCAGGTTCATGAACTGCATCGAAATCAGCACATTTTCTGCAGTTGATCACTACACTCTTTGCAGTTCTTTGCACTAGCTTCCTCTTCCTTATGAAGTCCCCATTCAGTTATCTCATGTTTTTATTCTCCCCCCCCTTGCTTCCTTGTTGCCTTTGGGCTGCATATACAACACACATTTCAAGCACATTGCTTCCCCCAAAGATGCCTGGGAACTGTAGTTTATCCCCAGGACCCATAACAAACTGCAGTTCCCAGGATTTTGGGGTGGGGAAGTCAGGTGCTTTGCATGTATGGTGCATATGCAGTCTTTGTCTGATACCAAGATCTTTAAATGCCCAGGAGTTTCACCTCTTATCTATCACTTGTGCTATCACTTGTTATGGAAATGCTGAAACACACCAACACCCACCTCATATGTCCATCACCACCTTGGGCTAGTCACATTTCTCTGAAGTCTCTCAGCCCCACTCACCTCACAGAGTATTTGTTGTGAGGGAGGAAGGGAAAGGAGAATGTTAGCTGCTCTGAGACTCCTTCAGTAGTGATAAAGCGGGATATCAAATCCAAACTACTACTCCTCCTCCTCCTCCTCCTCCTCCTCCTCCTCCTCCTCCTCCTCCTCTTCTTCTTCTTCTTCTTCAAGCATTGAAGGATTCCTCTCTTTTCCGAAGTCTGGTCTCTATTCCACTTGCTCCCTGCACCCTCTTCTCTCACTCTCCCAATTGTCCTTGCTGTGCCTTCCCTTCAATTGTAATAAGCACGGAGGGAAGAATTGCTTGGTTTGTTTAATCTCTGTAAGGTGCCCAGGTTGTTTTAGCTGTTTACTAAAATATATATAAGCTTCAAGCAGTGAGCTTTTGTTAATATGTACAGAGCAATTAAAGGCTCTACACATACTGCAGGGGAAGATCAAATATCTTCTGTGAAACTGTATTTATTTACTAAAGGGCTGGGGAGCTTGTGGCCTTCTCCACTGGGCATGCAATCTGGGGCTGATGGGAATGAGGCTCATAAACACGGTACCTTTAAAGCACATTCAAAGTGCATTTCAACCCTCAAAGAATTCTGGGCACTGTAGTTTGTTGAGGGTGCTGGGAACTGCAATTCTGTAAGGGGTGGACCACAGTGCCCAGAATTCTTTGAGGGGGGGAGGAGATGTATTGTGAATATGCTTTAAAGGTACCATGCATATGCAGCCTTAGAGTCCAGTGTCATCTTGAGTGCCACAGATTCCTAACAGCAAATTTGCATCCTATGCTTCATCCTAGAAGCTTGGGACATAATGGGGCCATCCCATTTTATGCAGAACCCTGTGAGAGATTGACTTGTTCAAAGTCACCTCCCTCTTCCCAGTCTGAAACCCTATCCAGTATACTGCACATTCTCCGGCACTCAATTGCCTTGTTTTTGTGTGGGACAGCAAAGCTGATATTTATCAAATAACTATTTCAACCCAAATAATTGCTTAACTAGCAGCGGAGATTATAACATCTGTCAAGGGCTTGTTAATAGCCTGAAAGACTGCTACATAACCACAGCAGCTGTCACTGTAATTCATTCCAGATACTAGTCTGAGAAGGTGATCTGTTAGTGGACGAAAACATCCATCTGACAAAATTAATCTGAGTTTGATTCAGCTGTGTGTTCAGCTGACGTGTTTCCAAGCTTGGTTCACTGACATGGTCACCTAGCCAATAGGAAGCTGCAGTGCCAAACCTTTAGGACAGTAGATCTGCTGCCTTTAACAGTCCAGAACACCAGCAAATTTTGCTTGTGAGCTGAAATGATGGCAAATACTGTAACACTATTCCCTGCAGCCTTGGCTTGCAGTTTTGTGGGATCTCAAATGTGGCTCACTGTATTATGAGAGGGTGGGGAGGAGGGGGGAGATGTTTGCAGGAATAGAAAATCACCCACTTCTTACATAAACTTAAGAGAGCCAGCATTGTGAAGTGATTAAAGTATCTTGACTAGGATCAGAGAGACCAGAGCTCCAATTCCCACTCATTCATGAAGCCCATTGGATGGCCTTAGGCCTTAGTAGTTCTTTATCTCAGCCTGACCCACTTACAGACTTGTTCTGAAGAGAATCAGGGTGAAAGAGAACTTTTGGCACTGTTCTGAGCACCTTATGAAAAAACCAGGGTTATATATATATAACAGAAGCTTACTCTGATCCATGCTGTTTGAGGTACTTCCAGGGTTAATTGCTACAGATAGGATGTATAGTTGCTGGGAAACAAACCAGTCGAATACACATTGAACATGGAGGTTATCTCTAAATAGGAAATGAGAAACAACATGAGACAGCTGCTAAATGGCTCAGGCCAAGAGCTGTGATAGGAGAACAGAGGGCACACATTACCTTTGGCCATGTACATCAAGCTGGCACTATCTCCTTGGCAGTTGTACAGAAGGGGGGATAGATCCAGGCAAAACATAAGTAAAGGACAGCCATACAACAGTAAAAGTGGATTCTGAAAATCATAGATAAAGGACAGTCATTTGTGTTTCTGAAATGTTCCTCTAATAAGATCTATCTAGAATCCATCCATCTACCTATGGCTATCTTTCTGGGGTATACAATTTGGTGCTATTCAGATGTTGTGGGCTACAACAGCTCTACAAGTAAGAGCTGTTTGACAGTGGAATTTGCTGCCAAGGAGTGTGGTGGAGTCTCCTTCTTTGGAGGTCTTTAAGCAGAGGCTTGACAACCATATGTCAGGAGTGCTCTGATGGTGTTTCCTGCTTGGCAAGGGGTTGGACTCGATGGCCCTTGTGGTCTCTTCCAACTCTATGATTCTAACTCCCATCAACCTCAACAAGCAAGACTAATGGTCTAGGTGGGATCTGTAGTACACAACACCTGAGTAGCAGCACATTAGCTCCCCTTGTTCTATAGAGAAGGGGAATGAAGTATAAAGCAGAATACTCCAATAAATAATGGCTTGGATCCCAGATAAAGGAAAGTTTCCTGTTTCCTCTTTCCCCTTACAACCACCTCCATAAAGCCTTTTTGGAGGGTGGGTCTGGCTTCCTGAATAATAGAGCCATGGGAGGGCTGGTTGGGGAGAAGAGGAGAGGGAATCTCCTTACCTGAGATTCCTTACAAGAATTATCAGCACTTTCTCACAAGGAATGATGAGAAGGTAGCTACGGTATCATTAAAAATAGAGAACCGAGCGGTTTTGACTGGGGTTGGGGTGCAGTTGAGTGAAAAAGGGATATATATCCAGCAGCTTTTCATTTGTGGCACAGAGTCTTAAAAACAGCAGGGTGCCTAAGATGAAATCTTGGATGTGTGAGTCTTTCAAGGATGAGAGGAAGGAAAAGTGACTGCGCAGAGCTAAGAATGGGCCTGACCTGCAGAGACACTGAGTGAAGTTTCAAGGAGGCCTTTAACATTTAGAAATATTTAGAAGTGGAGGGAAGAAGAACACCAGAACACAGGATCAGCTGTACCAAGGCAGAAATAAAGCCGTCTTAGTCAAGGATACCAACTTGGACAATGGCCAGAAAGGTGCTTTAAAGAAAGTTTAATGCTGGTAAAGAATACTGTGCAGTGTTCGCTTGCCCCTGTTTGTTTCAGACTTCCAGCAAGGAAGATAGAACATCCTTTGGAATGCTTTTACCAGGTCAGATGATTTATTCATCCAGCCCAGAATTGCCTACTCCCCCTGCCACCAGCTCCCCAGGGGCACAGTCCAGTGCTGGCTCCATTACCTGCTATTGTATCATTTTAGCTGGCGATCTCAGAAATCAAAAGTAACTCCTTCCTCCTGCAACACATGTGCTCTTTGGGGCTATGGGGCCCTTCAGCTTGCTCTCTTAAGTATTCATTTGGTGATACCTTCTGGATTTATTGAATTATATGAAAGAGTAAATAGCTGTCTGCCTCAGGAACTCCAGAGACTACAGGTGTTATTATTGTTTGGTGTTATTATTCTTTGGTGTTATTATTCTTTGGTGTATTTATTTATTTATACATACATACATACATACATACATACTGTCAGGGAACTGCCATCGGAGCCAGAGGCGGAGGGAAGGCTCCAGAGGGATGCCGGAGAGGGTCCTAGTAGGGAGAGAGGCAGCCCATCTGCTGGGGAAGGAAATCAACGTAACACCAGTGGAGAAGGGGGACAGATGGGGGAATCGGAGAGGAGGCTCCAGGACTCATTGCCGGAGACCAGCAGGGAGAGCACAGGTACTCCGCTGCCCACACCCTCCCTGCGCAGAAGACTTCCGCGCAGGGAGAGTAGGAGGAGACTTGGCGTCAAAGAACTTCTTTGCTGGAAGAAGTTCAAGAAACGCCCACTGATTCTGCCAGCGATTGAGACAGCCACGGGTGAAAGGCTGTGCAGACAGAAAGGGTTCAGCCAGGCAACCTAGCCAGGAATGGCAGCAACTTACGCACCAGCAACCCCTAGAACCATTACACATACATACCCCGCCCATCTGGCTAGGTTTCCCCAGCCACTCTGGGCAGTTCCCAACAGAATATTAAAAACACAATAAAACACCAGACATTAAAAGCTTCCCTAAACAGGGCTGGCTTCAGATGTACTCTAAAATTCAGGTAGTTGTTTATTTCCTTGACATCTGATGGGAGGGCATTCCACAGGGCGGGCACCATTATCAAGAAGGCCCTCTGTCTGGTTCCCTGTAACCTCACTTCTCGCAGGGAGGGAACCGCCAGAAGGCCCTCAGCGCTGGACCTTAGTGTCCGGGCTGAACAATGGGGGTGGAGATGCTCCTTAAGGTATACTGTGCCGAGTCCATGGTCCATGAGGAAGAGCTCACAGATGCTAGTGGGTGGAATGAAGCTTCAGAAATTTTCTTCATCCTAATTTCATTCGGCAATACAACTCTTGCTGAGCTATCCATTATGTGCAATAGCCCTCAGAAATTACCTGGACAGCTCCCTGCTATTTCAGTAACCTAGGCCTCTTGATCATGCCTCATGGACAGCTCCTGGCTTGTTTCTGGACTCCAGCCAACAGATTTGCACCTATTTCTGCAGTTTGTTTATATAATGGACTGGTGAGGCTGCGAAATCACCCATAGATGAAGCCTAGTTCCTGCCTGGGTTCAGCACTTGATCACAGCATAAGAAAGGAGAATAACAAACAGGGCATTGTAATGTTTTCCCCTAGCCGACAGAGCACCGTAATGTAGGTAGAAATTAAGCTTTTGTGAGGCTTCTCCCCAAAGCTTCTCTGTGTTTGTGTGTCTGTGCACTGGAATGTGTGCATTTTTTCAGGCTGTACATGTATATGCTCTGCCTGCCCAGTCTGCATTCTGCAAAAATGCAAGATGCAGATGCCATGTGCAGTGGCTGCCCATGTCCAGCTTGTGTGCATTTGGGCTTTGGGTTCTGATGCAAAGTCCTTTGGGGGGAAGAGAATGTCTTTTTCATCATGTTACTATGCTCATTGGACAACAACAGTTTTGTTACCACTTAACAATTTATTGTCAATAATTTTTGATGCTGCCTTTCATATCAACCCCCATTGTCCCCAAGGAAATTCACATACATGATTAACTACAACTAAACACAACACAACCAAAATAATTACTTACAATTACAAAATAAATGAAACACTCTGCAGAGCAGAATAACAAACAGAAACCCACCACCATTTAATAATAATCATATTTAACCATAATATTGCAGTTACAGATAATAATATTGCAATTATTATTACAGTGGTACCTCGGGTTACAGACGCTTCAGGTTACAGACACTTCAGGTTACAGACTCCGGTAACCCAGAAATAGTACCTCGGGTTAAGAACTTTGCTTCAGGATGAGAACACGAATCATGCTCCGGCGGCACGGCAGCAGCAGGAGGCCCCATTAGCTAAAGTGGTGCTTCACATTAAGAACAGTTTCAGGTTAAGAACAGACCTCCAGAACAAATTAAGTTCTTAACCCGAGGTACCACTGTATTACTACTATTTTATGAATTATTCTTTTTATTTAAGAATAGATAAAATATTCAGAAAAAGGGGGTGTTTTTGCTCACTGCCACTATTGCTGTGTATTTTACAATATCAATGTACAAACCAAATAAATTGTGTCGGTGTATATCAAGTCGTCGTCTCTGAAGGTCCAAATGGGAAGTGCTGCTTTTAAAAATGTTTTACTCCCTCAAAGGAAGTCAGTGACGGTTATGAAATATGTTGAAGCTGACTAGCTATTTTCATAAACTGTCTGCTCTGGCAACAAAACAAAACCCTGGAGGGAAAACCCTTCCCTCCTTTGGCCAATATCGGAAATGGCTTCCAAGAATGCTTTTAAAGGTGGAAACCCAAGGGATCCAGGGAACAGAAACCTGCTCTGTCTTTTTCTAAGCTCATAATTATTTTTAATGAGCCAGTAATACAAACCATGAGAACATTTCTGCTTTTCAGAGAGGCATTAATTACAGAAGTCGGATTTTGAAACTGCAAAGGCATGAAGTTACGTTGAATAGCAGAGAGCAGAGAATTAAAGCGGCCATTTTGCATTGATCGCCCAAGATGTAAATGTTAACTTAAATCAGTGGCGTAGCGTGGGGGTGCAGGGGGGGGCGTCCGCACCGGGTGCAACATCTGGGGGTTAGGGTTAGCGGGTGCAAATCCACGGGTTAGGGGGCACAAATCCACGGGTTAGGGGGTGCAAATTACTTGCCTTGCCCCGGGTGCTGACAACCCACGCTACGCCACTGACTTAAATATTAAATAAACCTATTTGGACGTACAAAGCCAGTTCAGATAGCCTGCAGTCCACACACGATAGTCATCTGGAATGTATTGGGCAGGGGTAAGGACATTTTCCAGTGCAAGACACACATCCCTTGCTGGGCAACCTTGCAGGGATCACCTGACAGTGGAGGAAGGGGTCAGAAGCAAAAGTAACAGGCTCAACAGATGCAATTATTACTTTTGTACAGTAGTTTACATGCAGAAGTCATAGGTTTCCATATAAACACGCTATACATCCTTCCATCCTTCGTGCAGCAAGTAAGAGGCATGGATAACTCAGTTTGTTTAGAGCATGGTGCTGATAATGCCAAGGTTGCAGGTTCAATTCCCATATGGACAGCTGCATATTTCTGCATTGCAGTGTCTTGCCAAATGCAAGATGGTTCTTTTAAAATTAATCTCAGAAGCAATACAAAACTCAAGTGGGTGAGTGGGTAGCTTAGGGAGAGTCCTGAAGGCTTCATAGAGAGGTATACAGCGCCACATTTGGGGCCTGGATTTATGTATGGATTAATTTTCTGTACTTTCTGTATTCATTGGCATAATGGTTACTTTTAATTGTTCTTAATATGGATTTTTTATTGTTATATTTTTTTTATTGTTCATTTGTAAGCCATTTTGAGCACCACTGAGGAAAAGTGGCATACAAGAAAACTGATGGTGATGATCTTTGAACCTCTTGCTGACAGGTAGATAACCTGGCTGGGATTGAGTGGAAGAGCTGATAGTACAAAGCAGCATCTCCATGTATCTGAAGTCAGCATGGGGAGAGGCTTGGACATGGCAGCTGCACTTGACAGCTCAAGGAGCTTCTGTGATCACAGGAACTGTGGCAACTGCACAGTGTCCTCCCCTTAGTGAAGAGGTTGGTTTTAGCGATTCAACATGTCAGTGGTCCAAACCTGAAGAGGAGTGCCCCAAAGGGTTTGTTGCGCACAACTATCACACTATCATACTTAGATAGTCACAACTTTGGGTTCTTTTGTTTTGACAAAGAGGTTTAGCTTTTAATCATAATTAATTATTTAATGAGGACACACAGATAGTGAAGTCCATAGGGTTCTTCATGCAGGTCATCAATCTCTTCTCAGTTTTGCCTTTGAGAGCAGGGCCTGCTTCTTTCCCAAGTGTTCTTTCCCCCAACAAATAATTTAAAATTGATGTGTTTTTTCATGGGAGCACTTCCAGGAAGTTGGGCGGTAGTGGGGAAACAAGGAAATCCTGTGACTTCCTTTTTTATATATAATGAAGATAAAGTCACGTAGCAACATCAATCCTAGTTGATTCAGCTAGACTTATATTTCTGAACCTTGGGCACCTCCTCCATGTCCCCATTTCTCAAGCTGCCCACAAAGAAATGAGGAAATGGAACGTTATTTCTACTTTTCCAACCCAAAATGTCCAAGTCTGCTTTTGCAGGAGAACCACTGCACCTGTCTTTCTGAAGTTTGCCAGAGGGCCATCCCCTCAGAAAAGGTAGCCATGTATGAAATTTGCTTTTAAATGAAGGGGGTCTTGTATTTTTTTTTCTTTATAAAAATAAAAGTTCCTTGCATATAAACCACTGGATCTGGAAATTCATCAGGCCCAACCCAATCTGGAGGGACTCCTTTACCTGCAAATTTCATCCACTTACATGCACATGAAAATAAGTTTCAGCTGAATTTACTTTCCCCATTATAGCTTAAGTGGGTGGAGAAGAGTTTTGTATTTAACAGATCAGATTTGGGGTGGGGGAGAAAACTAGAATGCTGCAAAACTAATCAGACTGCTCCAGATGTTACAGATATAAGGTGAAACTTGTGTTCATTGAACATCCCTGAAATATGATTACTTCAATCATATATACTGGCTTAGATACAACAGGGCAGCCAGTGCTAGGGGTATGAGCCAAAAGCTTCTTTGAAATAAAAGGAGGTGGTTGAGCGGAGGCATTCTTGAGCAGTGTTCTAAGCATAAGGGCAGTAGAGTAAAATAAGCAATTTTCATAGAATCATAGAATTGATTGCAACCTTGGTCATGGAACCTTACTTAACAAGTTTCACTTGGGTGGGGAAGGGCAATTCAGATTTAATAAATGGTCACCATGACATTACTATATCTAAAATAAAATAAAAATTCTATGCATCCCCAAGCAGAGGAAATGGAAGCATACAAGAGAACGTGACCAAAAAAAGAATCCACAGTTTTTTTCTGACTTTGTGGCAGAAAGCTCCATCTGGCAGAAGTGTTTTGTCTGAGATCTGCACAGCTCTAATAATTACTTGAAATACTTGAGTAAATTACTTCCTAACCATTTCTGTCAGCTGGGGCTGCCGAGATGTCTGCCTGGTTTGGAGTTCACACTGAGACATCTTGCATCCTCCAAAGACCTCTGGTGGCAGAAAGGAAACACTGCTCCTTTCACACAGGCCAAGCACATTGAAAATTGTCTGGGGCAGAATTTGCCCTTGCATGTAGCATCAGAAGCCAGACCATTGGTCCATCTAACTCAATGCTGGCAGCACTGGCTGCCAGGAGCACTCAAGGGTTTAGGCTGGGAAGCCTTTCCTAGCCTGCTGTGAAGATGCTGGAGTCTGAACATGAATTATTCTGCATGCAGATACAGAACCACTGAGCTCCATCCCTCTCCACTTGAATTTAAGAATTGCTCTCTGGGAGCAGACTGTTGCTATGCTGGTCCCAGGGGGAGGTTACTGTGAGGCGTGGTCAGAGTCCGGTCCTGGGTCACGGGTCTAGAGACAGTCCACACAGGGCGAAGCGGGATCCAAAGCAAGAAGCTGGGTGTGGTCGGGAACTCTGGAAGAACAGGACTGGGTGCTGGCAGAAGCAGGTATTCAACAACGTTGCTCCCACAACCTGGGACTGGGCTGACTGGCCTTTATCTTCTCTGAGGCCAGGGGCTGTCCCGGCCCCCAGGTGACCCACCTCTTCTGGCCTTAAGGTGAGCACTCCTCCTGGGAGAAACCAGTTCCCTCTGCCTCTCTGCCCTGAGCCTCTGCAGCTCAGGAGAGGCTGGAGGGTTACTGGACCCAGGGGGGAGACTCACCTTCCCCTTGTTGGTTTCTGCTTCCCTCACTGAGCAGCAGAAGTGCTTGTCACGAGACAGGTTGTTTACATTCCACAGAGTCTGTACTGTTGGGTTCCCACGGGAATGGGAGACTGGATGTGACGTACACTGGTTTCCTGTTTTTCACTGTTCTTTGCAGTTTCAGTTTGTGATTCTCTCCGTGCTTCAGAGGAGAGATGACGCTTTCTCTGCTCCGGCAGAGGGAAGATGTTTTTCTGTAACTTACCAGCTTTGAACTGTAAATAAAGTAGTATAGAGCATGTTGGCTCATACTTTTCATCATTCCGCTGTGCACTGGACACTGCTTATCTCCAACATTTGGTTCCGGGCCCAGAAAAACGCAGTATTTTGAGGATGGACTTCACAAGTCGGGCTCCTGGCAAAGGAACAAAGGAGCACAGAAACGAAGTGCCGGCAAAGCATCGGAACAGCGGCAGAGAGACGGAACGCACGGTATCTGCTCTGCGCGTCAAAATGATTGATGAAGGTATGTGCTACTGCTCCGGGCAGCCTGCCAGCTTCTAATTAATGGCTTTATGGCTGGACTTTGAACTTTTAATAGCCGGTTTTGCCGCGGCACAGGCAATTGGCTCAAAGGGACGCTATGCTGGGAAAGTGAAAGTAACTTTTAGAAGTGCTGTTGTTTCAAAGCAGCTGCAGAATTCAGTGACGCAGCAGGAATTAGGACATAGAGAAAGCACTTGGGGACTTTCGCTTTTGAACTTGCTTTTGGAATGCAGTTTGAAACAGCTGCAGATAAGCAACGTAGCATACAGAAAGCAGCACAGGCAAGGCAGAGGCTGTTTTGAGATTGCCTTTGGATTGAAGCAGCTGTACACAGAAGCAGCATGTATACAGCAGCTTGATTTAAAGCAGCATAGATGATGCAGGAGGCAAATGCCAGAGTCATGATGGCTAGCTGCAGAAGGCTGGATGAGGCAAGTGGGGAATTTGATACCACTGATCAGCCAAATGCTCAACTCACAGTAGCTTGTGATACTGCCATGATTCAGAATGGAGCAGATCGGCGGGGTGCTGGCTGCATGGGAAATGGGGAGACTTCACAGTCATCATCCCATAGTGCAGTGGAACCACCAGATGGCGCCAAAGCTTTGAAGGCAGTGAAATGCTACACGTGTGGACGTCTAGGCCATATGAAGAGGGAATTCAAATATCCCAGGGCCAAGACAGAGCAGCGCAGCGGAAGCTCATCGCGTGGAAAAGGCCAGAGCAAAGGCAAAGGTCCGGTGTCCAGGACAACGCAGCACAAGGCAATGGTCTCACGCTTCGCTCCAAAGGTTGCAAAGATTGCAGAGGTTGCAGAGGTCCAGAAGACGTCTAGATCTTTCTTCGTTGTTGATTCAGCTGCAACGCATCACATGTGCAACGATAAGCGACTGTTCGTGTCTTTTACACCGCAGGAAGGTGCGATTCACCAGGCAGATGACCACACCATTCCCAGTAAAGGCTACGGAACTGTTGTTCTTCACAGTTTGGACTTATCGATACAGGATGTGCTTTATGTGCCGGACGCGAAACATAATCTGCTCAGCGTTGGACAGCTGATTGAGAAAAAGATTGACGTTTCCTTTAAGAACAATAGGTGCATCATCACAAAGAAAAATGATTATCAATTGTATGCTGAATTTGTTGATCGTTTGTTTCTTTTGTATTATGATGATGTTATGCAGGATGACACTTGTTGCATTGCAGGTTCTAACAAAAGTTTGCATGCAGAATGTATTCACGATTTTCACAGGAAATTTGGACATTTGCATCTTGAGGCAGTATCTAAAATGCCTGCCTTGGTTGAAGGTATGACTATTAAACCCTGCAGGTACCACATGAAGTGCAAGGCATGCGCAGCAAACAAGGTGAAAATGGCTGCGAAAGGTAAGGTGTCTAGTAGGCAAGCTACAGAACCATACCAGGTTGTTCATGCTGATTTGGTTGGACCACTAGCGCCCTCTTTGGGTGGGAATAGGTACTTCATGGTTCTCATTGATGCATTTTCCAGGTATATTTATGTGTACAATCTCAAGCAGAAATCAGAGGCTTTTCCTAGGTTCAAGGAATTCTGTGCTTGGTTGGAAAATGTGCATGGTAAGAAGATTAAGACTCTTTTCTCCGACCGGGGGGGAGAGTTCACTTCTCAGCAGTTTGAAGCTTTTCTGGCTGAGAAAGGAATTCAACACGATTTGTCTAGTCCTCGCTCGCCATGGCAGAATGGGCTTGCGGAACGAGCAAATCAAACATTGCTTCAAGGGTTAAAAACCTTGCTGCATGATGCAAATCTTCCAGAGAGTTATTGGGCCGAAGCTCTCTCATGTTTCACTTACAGTTATAATCGCAGGTTATCTTCAGCGATTGGTTGTACCCCCTATGAGAAGATGTTTGGCAAGAAGCCATACATCAAACACATGAAAATTTTTGGTTCGGCCATGTGGGTTCACTCACCACAAAACTCCAAGTTAGACAAGCGTGGATTGCATGGTATCTTTCTAGGTTATCAGAAAGGGTCTTACAGAATAATGATGACTGACTCTAAGGAAATTAAGCTCACAAGAAGTGTTGAGTACAATGCCAAGTGGGGGGAGAATGTGGGAATTTTCCAATGTTATCCTGATGACAGTGATGAGACTGAGGATAGTCAAAAGCAACCGCAACAACCCACACCCACTGATGAAGGTTCTGATTCTGAGTCTGAAACTGAATCGAGTGATTCAGAGGATTTCAAGAGTGCGAAAGCCTCTATGCGACCCTCTGAAAGTTCTGATCAGGAATTGGAGGAACCATTGTTCACAATAGGTCACTTTTCTCCTAAGAAGGAAGAGGAGAGTGTTGAAGACCTAAGGCTAATTCGTAGGTCACAGAGAGCCACAAAAGGCAGACCTCCAAAGAGATTTGCTGATGAGTTTGCTAAGATAGCAGTAACAGCTGTTAAAAGCTCCAAGAAGGTTTTTGAACCTTCAAGTTTCCAAGAAATCCAGGATTTGGATTCAAAGGAAGCTGAGCCATGGTTAAATGCCATGAAGGCTGAGCTTGATTCCTTGGAAAGGAACAAAACATGGGACCTTGTTCCAGTAGTTCCAGGAATGAAACTGCTTGGAAGCAAATGGGTCTTCAAAGCGAAGACTGATCAAAATGGCAAGATAGTGAGACACAAAGCCAGATTGGTAGCCAGAGGATTTGCTCAGGTACCAGGTGAAGACTATCACGAGACCTACTCACCCACAGTGAGGTATGAGAGCATTAGGCTTATGCTCAAGCTAGCTGCAGAAGAAAATCTACACATTAGTCACCATGATGTGAATACAGCTTTTCTGTACGGATCTCTAAATGAATCACTTTATATGCTTCCACCTGATGGCGTACAGGTAAAACAGGGATTTGTTTGTGCTCTGAAAAAGTCCCTTTATGGTCTCAAACAAAGTGCTCGGTGTTGGCACACAAAACTCACTGAAGTATTGTTTTCTCTAGGTTTTAAGCAAGGGAAAGCTGATCCATGTGTATTTGTCAAAGAGGAGGGGCAAAAGAAACTGTATTGTTTGTTTTATGTTGATGATCTTTTATTCTTTTGGAAAGATGTCACAATGTACAATAACGCCCTAGCTCAACTGAAAGAGCACTTTGACATGAAAGATCTTGGTGAGGTAAACAACTACCTATCTCTGGAAATAGAGAGAGATCAAGATGGTAACATTCTAGTACACCAGTCACGGAAAATTGCTGATGTGTTAAGCAAACTAAACCTGATGGATGCTAACCCTGTAGACACACCGATGACAACAGGTTATCAGGTAGATGACACTGAAGAAGCATTTTCTGATACTACACTGTACAGAAGTGTGCTAGGCAAGCTAAACTTCATTGCCAGATGTTCAAGACCAGACATTGCTGTAAGCTGTAATTTGCTAAGCAGACAAGTCAACAATCCTACTGTTAAGGATTGGAAAGCTCTGAAACGCATAGCGCGGTATTTGAAAGGCACTATGCATTACAGACTGAGATTTAACAATCAGAAGTCTGGTGGTCTTGAGATATTTGCAGATGCAAGTTTTGGAAGTGACACTACAGACAGGAAAAGTACGTCTGGAGTTTGCTATAAGTACAATCAGGGTCTATTTGATTGGTCATGCAAGAAGCAAACAACAGTTAGCTTAAGTACTTGTGAAGCTGAACTGAATGCACTGTCTTATTCACTTAAGGATTGTGAATGGTTGTTACAATTGTGCAAAGACATGAAAATTCCTGTCAAATGTCCAATCCAGGTTTACCAGGACAACAAAGCATGTTTGGCTTTGCTGAATTCTGAAGGTTGTAAGCAAAGCACGAAGCACTTGCAATTGAAGTTGCAACATGCTAGGGAACGTATTCAGAAGGGACTCGTAACGGTGTCCTATATGCCAGGTAATGAAATTCCTGCTGATGTATTGTCCAAGATTGTATCAAGGGATCAACACTGTACCTATGTGCAGAAGTTGGGTTTGTACTGATATTGTACGAACACGCTGCCCAGTGATGTTCACAGAAAGGGGGAGGATGTTGGTTTCTGCTTCCCTCACTGAGCAGCAGAAGTGCTTGTCACGAGACAGGTTGTTTACATTCCACAGAGTCTGTACTGTTGGGTTCCCACGGGAATGGGAGACTGGATGTGACGTACACTGGTTTCCTGTTTTTCACTGTTCTTTGCAGTTTCAGTTTGTGATTCTCTCCGTGCTTCAGAGGAGAGATGACGCTTTCTCTGCTCCGGCAGAGGGAAGATGTTTTTCTGTAACTTACCAGCTTTGAACTGTAAATAAAGTAGTATAGAGCATGTTGGCTCATACTTTTCATCATTCCGCTGTGCACTGGACACTGCTTATCTCCAACACCCCTGACAGGGCTGGGAGAGGTGTACCTGTAGGCAATGTGTCCTCAATCACCTCCGGAGCCAGAGTGGATTCACCTGGTGTCTGCTCCTGAGGATCCGGCACAGGTGCAGGCACTTCAGATGCAAGGCCCTGCCCCAGCTCAGCCGGCCCTGGAGGCAGGGACTCCTGTGCAGGCCGGGATTCCTCCAGTTCAGTCTCTGAATCGGATTCCCAGGCCATCACACCTGCCCATCTCACCTGAAATCATGTTTCTAGATGCCCCTGGAAGCTCACAAGCATCTGAGTTGTATTTCATAGATTATCCACTCCTGAGTTTCAAATGCTATGGTTGGGAGATCAGGCAGATCAGAGACTAGAGTGAATGTCTACTTGAAAAAACTCTACAGATGACACCATTGTTGTTTCATACACGTCAGTTAACTTCCATGCCAGAGCGCTTGTTCAGAACAAGAGTTATACAATAAATTTAATGAAGACAAAAACAAACAAACAAAGGATTTACGACAGAAGTCTCACTATTAGACAAAAAAAATTTACAAAGTAAAGTAAAGGTAATTTCTAAAATGTATGGATCATTCTTAGAATGGGAAGTTAAGGATGAACAAATCAAGGAAGTAATGACTAAATGGGCTATGGATCTGGGTAAAAATATTCAAATAACACATTGGGAAAAGCTTTGGAGAGAAAACTGGAAATTCACAGCATACAAAAAGAAAACATGATAAAGATGATTTTAGATGGTATTTAACACCTACTAAAATTTGTAAAATGTACAAAACAAATCAAATTTATGTTGGAGGTGCAATTTATTGGAGGGTACACTTCTACACATGTGGTGGTAATGCGAAAAAATTAAGGGCTTCTGGGATTTGGCTTTTGAAGAGATGAAAGAAAAAAATTAAATATAAAAAAATTAAATATAATTTTTTTGGGGAGGGAACAGAAGCCTTTTTGTTGGGAATAATTGAAATGGATACAGTCAGAGAAGATAAGAAATTATTCTTGTCTGCTGTGGTGGCAGCTAGAGCCCTGATTGCAAAAACTGGAAAAAAGAAATAATTCCAACGAAACAAGAATGGCAAGATAAATTATTTAGTTATGTTGAATTGGCAAGATTGACAGATGCGATCAGAGGCTACAGCAAACAAAAGTTTCAAAAAGATTAGAAGAAATACAGTGATTACCAGAAAAAGCAATGCCCGCATATTACTACTTGGACTTGTTTTAATTAACTTTTGCAAATTGATTTATGGTTAGAACAAAATAACCAAAAAGAAATATAAAGAGAGTTAAAAAGAAGATAAAAGGAAGCAGATTGCTATGGTTGATACTAGACCCATGTAGAGGAAGAGGGAAGTCAACAAAGAAAATGGATTTGAAATTTGGTTGCCCATTAGAGTATTTTTGAGGTATGTTTTCTTTTTGCTATGGTTCTTTATGTTAGTATTGTTATTCTTTTTCTGTTCCTTTTATTTTTTATTTTTTTATTTGTCATATAATGTATGTCTGTATATTATGTTTGCCTGTCAGCACATAAAAAACAAAATTGTGACACATCCTGAAGGTCTGCTGGTTGCCACTGGAACATGTAACTGCGGTTATCAGGGAGAACTTGTTGGACAAAGAACATCAAAGCAACCTTGACCTGAGCTGACAAGAGGGAAAACTGGATCTGAACTGAAATGCTTCATTGTAATGTGGAAGATGGTGTGATGACCCCCCAACCTAGATGGCTTTCAAAGAGATGTAGACATATTAATGGAGGATAAGACTGCCAATGTCTACCAGTGACAAAGACTATGTTCTTCCTCCATCACCTGAGGCTGTGTGTCTCCAAACACCAGTTGCTAGAAATCCACAGGTGGAGCGAGTGCTGTTGTGCTTGCAGGCTTCCTATCGATATCTGGTTGGCCACTTTGAGAACAGGATGATAGACTATTATTTTCTTATTATTTGTTAAATTTCTATACCGCCCTTCATCCGAGGATCCACGTTCGAAACTCCCATTGTTCCAGGCACATTTTGCGACAGGGAATGTCATTAGTGTGAGCAGTTTTTGTGCCTAAGATTACAGATTAAAACTGCAGAGTGAAAGGAAAGGAGGACCTTTTTCTGCCTCCCCACTCCCAGTTACTCTCTGAAGACTGGGTCTGAAGAGAGCCTCTTAAGAATATTAGGGGGGTGGGCAGGGGAAGGACTAGACCGCGTGGAAAATGAACATAATATTTTAGCTGCAGTTCATTCATTTACAGCTTTGCATTCTTGTTATAAAAATGTGCGCCTAGACACTCCATTGTTGTGCCCATAACCTAGGTTTAAGGTGCCATTTGGCTCCTAGATTTCATATCTCAGTTTCTAACACTGCCGAGGATCACAGGACTGTTTACAATATAAAAACACAAAAATACATACCATAGTAAAGAACAAAAACAATAGCCCCAAATGAGCCCTATGACCTGAGCCAGGAGAGCTCCTTAAGTGAGCTGCAGTCATAATGACATTTGCTCATGTACCTCTAGTCTCTAGTCTCTACTCCTCCACAGAGTGGATCTGTGATTGGTGGACGGTGGTGTTTTTATACTCCTGTCCCCACAATATGAGAAAGTTTGCTTTAAAAATCTGAAACTTGCTTTGGAGGATCTTGCCATATGGGATGAACTTGGGGTGCCTCAGGTGGCAAATTTGTGTCCACTAGGAAGTTCTCTTTTATAAGCCTCATTGAAATACAGTGGTACTTTGGGTGACATACGCTTCAGGCTACAGACACTTCAGGTTACAGACTCCACTAACCCAGAAATAGTACCTCGGGTTAAGAACTTTGCTTCAGGATGAAAACAGAAATTGTGCTCCGGTGGCGTGGCAGCAGCTGGAGGCCCCATTAGCTAAAGTGATGCTTCAGGCTAAGTTTCAGGTTAAGAACGGACCTCCAGAACAAATTAAGTACTTAACCCGAGGTACCACTGTAACAGGAAACTGTGCCAGAGCAGCAGTGTGTTCTCGAGCAGCTTCCACTTATTTCAAAGATCCTTACGCAGGATAACAACCTGGGAAACCATGTCCCATCTTGCTTAGCATGTGCACATGTGGAGGATACCACACAAATTTTCTGCTCCAGGCACCAAAATGTCTCAGACTAGCCAGCCCTGACTTTCCCTTTTTCACGTGTGCTACAAGTGGCGCTGTGGGTTAAAGCCTCAGCGCCTAGGACTTGCTGATCGAAAGGTCGGCGGTTCGAATCCCTGCGGTGGGGTGCGCTCCTGCTGCTCGGTCCCAGCGCCTGCCAACCTAGCAGTTCGAAAGCACCTCCGGGTGCAAGTAGATAAATAGGGACCGCTTACCAGCGGGAAGGTAAACGGCGTTTCCGTGTGCGGCTCTGGCTCACCAGAGCAGCGATGTCACGCTGGCCACGTGACCCGGAAGTGTCTCCGGACAGCGCTGGCCCCTGGCCTCTTAAGTGAGATGGGCGCACAACCCCAGAGTCTGTCAAGACTGGCCCGTACGGGCAGGGGTACCTTTACCTTTACCTTACAGGTATTGTAACATGTTCAAAGGTGTACCTGCTTTTGTCATGAGCCTGAAGTGTCACCCTCAGAATGTTTGCCCCATATGTGCAGACAAGCTCCTCTGTGTGTGTGTTCTATGGTCAGTGTACTCTAAGCATCTTTTAATAATAAAATAATAATAATAATAATATGCACTTTGAAGTTTGTCCCTGACACCCTTGCCACATTGTATGCTGCTGAGGAAATGGGCGCATAAAAATGTATATTAGCTTAGGGGATGTGACTTAGAGAAAGCACCAGTGCCAAATGGAAGCACTAATCTCCTACTCTATCAATCTCATCTTGCTAAAACCTGATAAATCCCTTTGCTTCTGCTCTTCTAATCAAGAGGTTTAGAGGGTGCAAAGGTTGCTTTTCACTTCATTACAATTTCCTTCTAATCTTTTATAATCTCTTAGCACGGTGCACAGACACCCATCAGAAGCTTATTTCTTCTCATTTAGCAAAAGGGGAGAGTTTTGCTGTGCATCCCATAATTGCTGTAATCTGTGCCAGACCATGACAAAAGGAGTTTCTAAAAGACTGGTGGTGGTGATGAGGAGGGAAACCTAAATATCAAATTTAAATAATACAGTTTCTGTTCTGATTCTCCATCCATGTTTATTTTCGTACCAACAAGTATGGCATATCCTATATTCTTTATGCAAATAAATACTACTAAATTAGCCATTTGCAAATGGTTCCTTTGAATTGCACTTCTGACCGCTTTCGATCAGGGTGAGTCTATCTAATTGACAATTTCTCAGTTGCCATACTCTACGTAGAATATGTGATCGTCTCATGTACGTTAACCTGAGCTCCTTGGCAAAATAGTGGGATTGAAGTAAAGGATAAATATTTGTTTTATGGTTAACCTCATTATAGAGGTATTGAAAATATATCTGGAATGTATTTAGTGGGTGAAAGAAAAGAGAGTCGCTCCTCATCCTTAGTCTAGTACAGTGTCTCAAGTGCCTAATCCTAGTCACATTTCATGGAATTCAATTCCATACTTAGAATTGAACATAGCAACATAGGGTCATAGAATTGGTTCCAGAACAGAATAGCGTTGGAAGAAACCACAAGGATAATCTCATCCAACCCCCTGCAATACACTGCAGGAATCTTTTGCCCAGTGACCCTGAGATTAAGAGTCTCATGCTCTACCGACTGATGTGTTTACGATCAAATTGCAAACCAGTTTAAAATCCAAGTATTTTCACTTATCTGATTTGAGCATCACAAAGCAATAGGCACGAAGCCCTTCTGCCTCAGCAGTGCAGAATGAGTCTAAATGCTGTCTTTACGAGTTCCCTGAAAGATAAATAAATTATAGGTGGCTCCTACCCATTGTTTCATTGCATGTTTCTTTCATTATCAAAATGACTTTTTCATGACTTGGCTGCAGATATCATAATGTCTTGCATTCCACATGGCTGTGCTGTTGAATTCCCTACTGCTTCATTCATGTTCATTAAATTCTCATTATGGACTACATCACATGGATGGTGCTCTTTGAGAGGAAGGCAAGGCTGTAGATGGTCCATTTCCTCCACTGGGATACACTGCAATGCTGTTGTTTTGGCTCCTGCACCTATAACAGAAGATTCTTGTTCCAAGCCCTGTGCTTTGAGGGTTCTCGTGTATGCTTGCCACATTTTAACCAAAGCCCCCATGTCACTGGTTGAGATGCGCTTGTTCCAACAAAGTGTGGTAACAGCAAGACTTTCCTTGATCAGACTTCTCAAATCTACCCTCTCCCAGACTATCTCTGTACAGCAAAAACCGGGAACCTGCAGCCCAGTTTCACAGAGAATATACATACAGTAATACCTCTGGTTATGAACCATCCTCCTTGCGAACACTTTGGGTTAAGAGCTCTGCTAACCCAGAAGTAGGTCTCCTGGTTGCGAACTTTCCCCCAGGATGCGAGCAGAGGTGCACGCACAGTGGGAAACTCCATTAGCGAAAGCGCGCCTCAGGTTAAGAATGGTTTCAAGTTGAGAATGGACCTCCGGAACAAATTAAGTTCATAACCAGAGGTACCACCATATACTTGTGATATTTCAACTAGGTTTGGCTATAATCATAGCACTTGTTTTCTTGTATGACTTCAAGGGCTTCCATTCCAATATTTTCCAGGTAGATCTTCTGGTTATGGCTTTGACAATTGTAAAAATGTCCCATTTTAGTAATCAAAGTGCTTTGGAATGCATGTGTACTGAATTTCAGCTCTTTGTCTATTTCCTTTACCCTTGGTTTATTTCTTCTTTTTAACGTATTTTTTATTAAAGAGTTCCTGGTTTACAAAAGTATGTGCAGTGTCTCTTTTATCAAGTTACATTTTCTACAGATCAGTTTCATTTGTTGAGACATTAATGATACATTAGGAAGAAAAGGGGGGAAGAGGTGGAGGGGGCCATGGTGAGTGGGGGGTGGGTTCGGGTGGCGATGTTTCTATTTTACTTAATGTATGTGTGAGGTTTTGTGTCAGCGTCATTTGTGCAGGTTCTCTTTGCTATTCGCTTGTGATCCTTTGGTGATGAGAGAGGTTGGGGTGTGGTGGTTAGTTTGTGATTGGCTGTGGCAAACTTTGTTTTCATGTGTGAGTGGCGTGGGTGGGTGTTTTTGAATCAGGTTAGCCATATTGATTTGTATGCTGTTGGTGGATTCTTGTTGTTGTCTTGTTGGGCTGTATATGTGATAAAGGGGAGCCATACAGGGGCGAAGGCATCTTCTTCTATTTGCCCCCGTGTCAGTTTCATGGGACGCAGGTGGCACTGTGGGTTGAACCACAGAGCCTAGGACTTGCCGATCAGAAGGTCGGTGGTTCGAATCCCCACGATGGGGTGAGCCCCCGTTGCTCGGTTCCTACTCCTGCCAACCTAGCAGTTCGAAAGCACATCAAAGTGCAAGTAGATAAATAGGTACCACTCCGGTGGAAAGATAAATGGCATTTCCATGTGCTGCTCTGGTTCGCCAGAAGCTGCTTAGTTATGCTGGCCACATGACTTGGAAGCTGTACACCGGCTCCCTCGGCCAATAAAGCGAGATGAGCGCTGCAACCCCAGAGTTGCCCAAGACTGGACCTAATGGTCAGGGGTCCCTTTACCTTTACAGTTTCAGTTTATTGGTTACTTTTTCTAATAGGGCTGTTTCCCATACTATTTGGTACCACTGGTCCATGCCTACTCCTGATAGGTCTCTCCAGTGTATGACTATGATGTTTCTGGCTGTTAAGAGTAGGCTGCTTATGAGTTCTTTGTGATGTGAGTGGGCATTATTATCTTGGAATATGTTTAATAGGGCCAGTTCTGGGGTGACTTCTAAGCATTGGTTTACTTCTGTGAGTAAGTGAGTCAATCGGTCAAATCAAAGCAACTTTCTATATGCTGTGAAGACTTTGGTCACCTTATGCTGAAGTTTAAGCTTAACAATTCTTCCTCCCTCAGCCTTGTAAAATCTTGCACTTGATTTCCTTTCCTGAGATGAATGGTTGTGACTTCCGCTGCCCCCTTCACCGCTGTTCCCTTACACCAATCTGCTGTCGGGGTGTTTGCCGAGGTGTTTCTGCTTCTCCTCGTCCTGTTCCTCCTCCGGTCATAGTGATTGCATGCACAAAGGCAAAATGTCACCATCATATTCTTGACATTTAAACCTTCTGCTCCAACTGCTTCCAGCCATTTGAAAATGATGGGGGGAGAGAGACAGAGTGGAGAGAGAAGAACTAAAAAACAAACAAACCCCAAGAAGACTATCTGAGCTGGGATATTCCAAGTTCTTACTGTCTGCACTCCTGGTGACATTTCCTTTTTTAAAAAGTCTGACAGAATAATTTTTTTGGAAGGCAAAAGTCCCCCAGCCCTGTCATTTTGCTTGAAGAAAAAGATGAACTGTTCTGGCCATGTGTTAGATCAGTCCATATCTGGGGAACTGCACTCTGAAGTGACAAACAGGAAAAATTTGGGGACGATTCACTGTTCAGGCAGCCACGAGAGAGGCAAATCTTTTACAGGGGAAAAATCTGATAAGATGTAACTGTCACATGTGCAGTTCAGTCAGAGATTTCCCATAGGAATTTTGGAAATTTCCCCATAGGAATCATTGGAAACTATCAACTCGCTATGCAGATGCTCGCCTAATGAATGATTTCCTAGAATCCGAGAATTGTAGAGTTGCAATGCAGGAATCTCAACTAAAGCATCCATGGCAGATGGCCCTTGAACTTCTGCTTAAAAACCATGGAAGGAGAGTCCATAGGAAGACTGGTCCACTGTTGAACAGCTATTACAGTGGTACCTCTGGTTAAGAACTTAATTCATTCCGGAGGTCCATTCTTAACCTGAAACTGTTCTTAACCTGAAGCACCACTTTAGCTAATGGGGCCTCCCGCTGCTGCCGAACCACCACAGCATGAATTCTGTTCTCATCCTGAAGCAAAGTTCTTAACCCGAGGTACGATTTCTAGGTTAGCGGAGTCTGTAACCTGAAGCATCTGTAACCTGAAGCGTATGTAACCCAAGGTACCACTGTACTGTCAGAAACTTCTTTCTGATGTTTAGTCAGAATCTCCTTTCCTGTCAGCATTTAATTGGAAGTTCCTGAGAATGCCTTGTGTTTGAATGGTGAGGCCTACATGCATTAGGCAAAATTCCAAACAAACAGGCACACAATAGGATATATTCTGAATAAAATGTTGATGGGTTTTCATCAGGACTTTCCCCTGCTTGCTTTTTTTTTTTTAAAAAAAGAAAGAAATGCAAACTGTGGAGGAGTGAAGATTGGGAAAACGAGAAGATACTGCCAGGCATCAGAGGATCAGAGGCGCACACACACACACACACACACACACACACACACACACGGTAGGCTGCCAGGAATGGATAAGGCAAGGGAAGTTCTTACCAATGCCTTTTATTCAATATTCACAGAGAGAGGTTTAGAAATGTAGCCTCTTGGAGTAATGGTGTTGCTCCAAGTGAATCTCCACCCCCTCCGTGTCTCCTACTTCCTCATGAGTCATCGCTAAGGGCGCTTGAAAGGGCCTTTTGCCTTTGAGCTCCTTGCTCTCCTACTTTCAATGCCCACCGGGTTGTGGGAGAGGGGGGTCTGGAATGCTTTCTAAAGACACTAAGTCCATCAGCTGTTGCCCCCCTGGTGCTTCCTCTTCCTCCTCCTTTCCTATTATTTCCCAGCTTTTCCCCTCATCTGCCTCTGAGCTGTGACCTCCCTCAAACCCCTGTTGTAATTCTGAACTGTCTCCTTCTTCTCTGGAAGGGTCAAGCTGGGGAGGCGGTTGTGACGTTAACATATGAGAGTGCTGGAGGTGAAATCGTTAAACAGGTTACCCTATCAGAACCCAGGGGGTGGAGTCAGAGGGACTATAAAACCAGCTCTGGGAGGGGCCAAGGGAGGAGTTCGTTGGGTGGTTGGTTGGAGTGGGAGTGAATTGGGATAGAGTCTGTGGGTAGGTTGAGTTAGTGTAGCGAAATAAGCTGGGTCAGGAACAGTTAGGGGCTAGGAAGACAAGTAAATATCTGAGAGGTGGTTTAGTGAGTGAGAGCAGGTAGCGGAAGTTATAGGTCTGCATAGGCACCCCATGAATGTAATTGACTGATGCTGTTTATGAAACCACATGCTTATTAAACTGCAATAAATAAACAGACGTTTATGTTCCAATTTAACCCTGACTGCACTCAGTAGTGTACCAGGTAGGGCCTGGGTGGTGGCAGTGAGAAATAAAGTGGTGGCACAGGGATCAATAGACAGTGAAACATCCGGGGACCCTGTGTGATCACCACAGCAGTCTCCACCATTCTTCCTCTGACAGATACCAAAGTTGGCAGATTGGCCCATCCCTTCTTTTGAGTGAACAAGTGTAAGGCTGGATTTGCCTTTCACTTATGGATTCACTTCAAACAGTATGAAGCTCCAGATCAGTGAGACTGGAAGGTGCGCTGAGTGCCTCTGAGCCAGAAGACTCTGGGCAGGATGAGCCCTCCCTACCAGTTAGACTTGGGGACACTTGTTCCTGATGCCAACTTTGAAAGAATTACAGGGTTTAATAACAGAACCTGCTTCCTCAAACTGCAACATCAACAATTTCACTTGAGGAAAGCAATGTGCAGTTTGTGTTGCTTTTTTCTGGCCTAATTATTAAGGGGATGAAAAAGGGAGGGAAGGCTTATGAGTACACACCTGACTCTTCCCTGACCTTGAACACGTCTTTACACCTGGACAGCACAAGGTGCTTAGAAGTGATATCTTAATCAATTCATGTATTTAGGTTATTTTTAGCCCACCGTTCAATCCTGTCAGATTCCCAAAGTGGGACGCAATTAAAAGATTTTGAGAATGCAAAAAATATATATATATATAACCAAAACAAAGATGACGCAAATGCTTCCTTCTAGAACAGGCTTTGCATTTGCTTTGCATATTTGAGATATGTGCACACAAAGCATGCATATGGGAAAGCAGATGGTTTGCATTCAGAAGGTCCCGGGTTCAGTCCCTGGCATCCCAAGGTAGGGCTGGGAGAGGCCCATCTCTGAAACTCCAAAGTGTAGACAGTTCTAAGCTGGATGGACCAATGGTCATAGTATAAGGCAACTTTTATGCTCCAATGTTGTGTAAAGTGCATGGAGAGTTTGTCCAAAATGTCCACATCAGGGTCTGCAATACAGGGTTGCAACTAAAATCCAGTGACCGCATCATGTGCTTGTCCCACATTTGTAATGCATATCCAAAATGAAATATTCATTTTATAAGAGAGGAAAGCGAGTTATCATATTATGCCACCTTTCCTGAAATTGACACTTCCTACGTTTTTGTGGGCTTTGCAAATCAACATTAAAAAGCTAGCCGCACATAATGAATAAAAAAGGAGAGCACTGTCACCGTTAAGATCCTTTATGGATTTTTGAGTTGAGTTCCTAAACAGATATTTGAAGTGGTCTACCAAAATAATAATAATAATAATAATAATAATAATAATAATAATAATAATAATAATAATAATGGCAGTAAAGCATGCAAAGGATCAAATAGGTGAATAACCAAGAGTTTGAAATTTTGGGAGGCTGGATAGTTACAATGAATAGTGGTCTCGGGGGTGGGGTGCACTTATTTTATTTTATTTTTACTTGTATTATTATTACTTTGTTTAAAATAAAAAAAATAGTTATAGCCAGCTAATGTTTACTCAGAGCAGACAATGGAAACTGATGTGCCTAAATTAGTCATGTCCATTCATTTCTTTTCTTTATTTATTTATTTATTTTTTATAATAATTTTTATTAGTTTTCTTAACATACAAAAGACAATACAAAACAAAACACATATATCAAAAACATACAACAGAATTTGACTTCCCCATACCTCCCTTTCACCGCATCCTTATTTTACCATTTTCTTTTTTAGCAACCCTTCAGTCAATTTTTTAATCAAGTCTCTTTTAGATTTACTTAAGATTAACATTTATAGCTGTAATTCTTTGTTTCTTTCCCCTTAACATCTTATCAATCCCCGATTTTACAATAATTTTTAAGATATATTTTAAATTTTCTCCAATCCTCCTCCACTGTCTCTTTCCTCTGGTCACGGATTCTGCCGGTCATCTCTGCCAGTCCCATATATTCAGTCACCTTCAGTCATGTCCATTCATTTCATTGGCAGATTTCTGTTGCCACATTACCAGGGAAAAGGGGCTGAATGTATATGTAGTTACCAGAGTGTAGGAATTTTAAAAAGGGAGCGATTGTCACCTTCATACCCTCCTTGTTAACTTCCAGAGTTAACAAGCCAGCCACTGTTGAAGAGAGAGAATGCTGGGCTATGCGGACACTTGATCCGTAAGGACTAGAGAGAACACAGAGAGAGCACCTTGTCCTCTTGGTCAATCCTGACCACATTTTCTCCTATGCAAGCTTCCTGGGGTGCCACATGCCAGTCATGTAGGCAAAAGTGAGCAAAGCCATGAATGTGAGTTTTACTTTTGCAAAGTAGGCTACATTCTGCACACTCTCACACAACCCTCCAAGCAAGCGTCATTATCAGAGCTCAATGATACATTCCCTCCAGGAAAAAAAAGATGTTCAAGGAGGGTGTGAGATTCAAGCTCAGTAAAGGGGGGAGGGCCTGTGGTGTGGGGAGGTGCCCACGTCCAGATTGTCACATTTGGTCCTTAGGCCTGAGATTCTCCACCCCTCCAATAAGAGGGTAGATACTGGAGACTTGACCCACTACCCACCATTCCTTTGTCACTGTAATCCACCTGCCAAGACTGTTAGCTGACAAGAGTTGTCTATATATGTTAAACATGGCCTTTGTCAGCATTTGCCAGACACAAGACATGCAGACAGTAACTGCTATGTCTTCGTGTATATTAGACTCCAGCCAATACAGCCAGGAGTTCAGTCAGCTGCTCTTCTAAGTGGACCAAACTGCAGTAGCAAATTGGGTTTGCTGCTTGAAATCCATCACCCGGCTGGAAATTACAGTATTTAAACAGCAGACCGTAACTATATTCTACCCACCGCAAACTATTTGGAAACCGGCAACAACAAAAAAGAGAAACGCAGAGTGTATCAGAAAATAACAGACACACAGAGCACTTCCCCCTCTAATGGGTCTGCTCTGCCACAGCCTGTTGTCAAAGCAGTTGCTTTTCACCACCGAACCATTTTTAACTGCATGGATGAAGATGCCAGTCTATAAGAGTTTGAGAAGAAGAGCTATTTGTGGCAAAAACAACCATGACAAAAGCTGACCTCTGCTCTTCTCTTGCGCTGTGTGTGTGTTTTTGTCTACCTGGAGCTGCATGGGAGAGAGAAAGTGGTACATAACTGGCTTTTTAATATTCAGCTTTGCACTAAAATGGCCAGAAGGATCTTCTCCTGGAAAATGGGAGGGCAAACCTAGAATCCTTTCCTGCCCATCGAAAAAACAAAAACAAAAGACCCTGAGAGGAGAGCATGAAGCCGATCAGCATTCCTTGTGGTCGCAGGTAGAACAAAGGATATGGCACTTCAGAAGGGTAACATTTCTAAGCAGTTGTGGGAAAGAAACAGCAGGGGAGAGCTTTGATTCTGGCCTTCCTAGAAGAACCTGGATGGCCACTGTGGGATGCTGAAAACAGCTCTGGGCACCACAGTTTAAGAAGGGTGTTGACAAGCTGGAGCATGTGGAAAGGAGGGAAACCAAGATGATCAAAGGTCTGGAAACCAAGCCTTATGAGGAAAGGTTGAAGGAGCTGGGTATGTTTAGCCTGGTAAAGAGGAGACTGCGAGGAAGTATGATAGCCATCTTCAAATATCTCAAGGGCTGTCGCATGTTTTCTCCTGCTCCAGTCGGTAGAACTTGAACCAATGGATTCAAGTTACAAGAAAGGAGATTTTGAATAAACATCAGGAATAACTTTCTGGCAGTAAGAGTTGTTTGATGGTGGAACAGACTCCCTTGGAAGGTGGTGGACTATTCTTTGTTGGAGGTTTAAGCAGAGGTTGGGTGTCCATCTATCTGGGTTTCTTTAGCTGTGATTCTTGCATTGCAGTGGACTAGATGATTCGTGGAGTCCCTCTACAATCCTATGATTCTGTGATTACATGGACCTTTGGTCTGATCCAGCTGACTTTTCATCTGCTTCCCTTTTAAGCAGGAAACTGGGAGAGTGCCCCATCATTGTCATAGAATCATAGGGTCCAACCCCCTGCAATGCAATGCATCCATGTTTTAAGGCAATGCTGCTTATTCTCATTTTCCTGCAAATCCTGGGTCTACGGTAACAAAATCCAAATTCTGAGCTCAGAGTCAAGTACATGAAGGGAGGGTTAGATTAATTTATTGGTAAGGGTCAGTGCAATCAACGTAAAAAGGGATAAAAAGAGAGACATTAGTAACTTGGAAAATGGGTAGCAAAAAACAAGTGGGGGGAGGGTTTTTTTACTAGCAGAAAGGGGGTTATATTTTGGGATAAAAGCTACAGCCCAAGCCACTGGAAAAACTTGCCCAAGTATCATGAACTTCCTATGATTTCACAAGTTATATCTCCCATAACTCCATTGCCATACCCAAAACTGTAAGGGTGATGAAAAGAGGAACTGGGAGAAGTTAATGATGAAGACTTCTGCAGAGGGCTTCTATAGCGCTGTGCCAAGTGTCAGATGATGTTCTTGTTAGAGAGATGAGCAAATTCCCCCTTGTCCAATTTGGAAATAGTTCAGATAGACCAGACTGTTTACTCAGCTGTCCGAGCTAGGCCTGAATTGGCACTGAACCCAGAACTGCAGTTTGTAAGAAATGTGCCCCAAAGCCTACTCTAGTATACACAGAGGATGCTGGAAGCACATATCTCAAGTCAATTGCTGCTTCAGTGTGGTCCAAGCATTGCACCCCATCATGTTCTCAAAGCCACTCCTATTCGCTTCTGCTGCCCTGGTTCTGGAGGCTGCAAAGTGTCTTGGGTCAGCTGTGATGCTAGGATGGAAGCAGCAGATACCATGATTCTGATTATGTTGATGGTGCTGTTGCAAGTTGGAACAAGCGGTATGTATCAACTAAGATGGAAAAATAGGAGTCTCACATAGAACTTAAAGCACTTCTTTGTTGCCACTGGCATGAGGAAACCAGTGGAGTAGAGTGGTCGACATTCTAGGCAGCCTGGGAAGTCCTGAGTTCAAAACTCTAATCAGCCACAAAAGCCTTGTGAGGCTCTCTCTTGACCAAACCTACGTCACAAGCTTATTGTAATGACAACCTGGGAGTTGTCATATAGCTCTTTAGCTACGAAGGCTGGAATTTAAAAAATCATTTTAGCAATTTTTTAAATTTTATTTTTTTGACTGTTAGGAAGAATGAGAGAAAACTAATATGACCTAATATGTCCTAATATGTCCTAATATGATAGGCCTGGACAAGAGGAGACTGAGAGGATATCTTCAAATATCTTAAGGGTTGTCACGTGATTGAGCAAGCTTGTTTTCTCCTGCTCTGGAGGGTAGGACTCGAACCAATGGCTTCAAGTTAGAAGAAAGGAGATTCCGACTAAACATCAGGAAAAACTTTCTGACAGTAAGAGCTAATCAACAGTGGAACAGTGTCCCTCAGGAGACTGTGAACTCTCCTTCCTTGAAAGTTTTTAAGCAGAGGCCGGATGGCAATCTGTAAGGTATGCTTTAGTTGAAATTATGATTCTATGATTCTAGACCCTAGAAACTGGGGTACTACATACACAGTTCCCTATATCCCTACCCCATGATTGGGTTAATGCCAGGGCAGCCAGTTTGTCTGGGTCAAATGAGTAGTGGTAGGAGGCATCAGGAATATGTGTGGGAACTTGAAAGGGCAAAAGCTGACACAAAAGAAACTGTGGGGATATCTGTTATTTCCCAAGGGTTCTTCCCCTTTCAGCTAGTGCACTAAAGCATCAGCTGAAAAGAGCCTGATGCTTTTTCATGTGGCTAGACTTTGAAGAACGTTAATGAATTTTCAATTAAAAACCCAAGACAAGAAAATGTTGCTTAGCCAAACGACTTCTGGGAGAAGAGGCCACCAGACAGGGTACATTGTTGTCCTGTTTTGTTTATTATAACTGCTTGATATATGAGAGCCCTGCAGGTGCATTCCTGCTGCGCAAGTATTTTCCACTTCTATCGTCAGGTGGCCCGAAATGCAACCCTGCCTGCCTCACTGTGCAAAGCATGGCAGAGAGGACAGGAAGAATATTTCAGTGCTCTGGATATTTCAGCACTTTAAGTTTTTGAACGAACACTTTGCATCTTTGGTAGCTTTGCCAAAGAATCAATTTCAAGTACTTTTCAAAAAAGCAATTTGGTGGCACTTCAAAATAAATAAGTACGTTCCTGGGCTTTATTCCAATCATAAATGCAGTTAATTTGGGGGTTAACAATCTCAACTTCAGCATCACTGGGCTTGAAACTGTGTCCCAAACTTGTGAACAACCCAAATCTTCTTAAAGGCAGCAAGATCACGACCAGAGCATGATTTCATTTACAAGTCCTAACATAAACTGGAACGTCTCTACAAACACCAAGCAAAAATACTTTTATTTGAACAAACTGGGTTTTTAATTTATGCTCATAGTTTTTAACCACACAGATTTCTTTGGTTTAATGTCATAGGAACATCAGAAGTTGCCTTATCCCAGGTCATAGAATCATGGAATTCTAGAGTTGGGAGGGAGACCCTGAGGATCATATAGTCCAGTTTTTCAACCTTTTAGAGTCTATGTATCCCTTGACCAACTGCATTCTTCCTGTGGCACTCTTGTGGGGCTCAGGAGCCCAGTGATGTCACCCCTTGCCTGCAGAGCTGGCAGCCTCGCCAATATGGCGATTGAGACTGCAACCTTGGTGTTATCAGCACCACGCTCTAACCAACTGAGCTACCATCCATCTAGTCCAGTACTGACTAGCAGTGACTTTCCAGGATTACAGGCAAGGTTCTCTCCCTGCCTATCTGTAGATGCCAGGGGTTGAAATTGGGGACTTTCTGCATGCAAGGCAGATGTCCTACCACCAAGGTAGTCCTTCCCTAATGTCACTTTGCTACAAGTTTCTTGAAATACAAGTATTTCAGTGGCAGCGGTGGGAAATCATGTCTATATTGCTCTTAAGTGCAGGCACCTAGGGCAAAACAGATGTGCAAGTGAGCACTGCAAGTAAATCTTGATACCTAAGTGCTTTCAGAGTAGTGTTTGATGCCCTCATATTTCCATTTCTGCAATACAACCATGGAACAAGTTATACAGAGGCAGTTCGACTGAACCCAATCACAAGGCATCTCCCAACTAGTCATGCAAGGTGGTTGCTTCAGGCAGACGTACACTGCTCCCACATCATCACAAGCTCACCTAAACAGAGGCTGGAGGTGCTGCATACTGTGCTGTGGCAAGCAGTTACTTTGCAGAGATTGTCATGAGCTGCTGCAGGCTCACAATGAAAAGAGGCCATTGCCTATTCAGGTTGTCTTTGTGCACACATCTGTATTACAAGTAGGTTATGCTGTTTCAAGTTAGAGTCCCTTCAGGGATAAGGCAGTAAATGTTTACTCTTGGTTCATCTTGCAACTAGTAGCAAGGCACAACTTTATCCCTAATATGTCTTGTCGGATGAAGTCCATGGAAGATACAGTGCGAAGAGGAAAGGCTGAAATACTACCCATAGGATAGCAAGTTTAAAGCATGTAGGGCCTCACCTGAAGCCCAATTTAACAGAATTGCATAATAGTTGGAGTGTTTTAATGCTGCAATTCTCCTTTGTTATTCCCCAGTGTATGATTGGGAACCAGCAGCAAGGATTATACTGAAAGCAATTCATTTATACCTGCCAACCTAACCCAGTGCTCTCGATGTTTTGAGACTACAGCTCAAACCAGCATAGGAAGGCTGGTTTATATGGCTTGTTGAAAGGCAATTGCCCACCTCAAAGTAGCAAGGCTTTTGAAAGGAGAGTTTCGAACAGTTTCTTATATGGCTCTTGGAGTGGCAAGTTGCAGTTCAAAGTGCAAAGTGTCAAAACCTTTGGGATTTAAGTAGCTTGCTGGATCCTAGTCATATTAATGAGATTAAGAGTCAACTACTGAAAATTGCCCAAATCACATGTACTATTTATTTTTCACTCTTTAAGTCTATAGGAGCACCACAACCAGCCATTAAGCATCTCTTTACCATTGCAAGGAGAATCATAGTGCTCCTGCATTTATCCAACTGGGTTGGCATCTGAACTATAGCATGCTTTGGTTCTCACTATGAAAAGTGGCAAATTAAGGAGGGCAATGCACACTGAAGGACTTCTCACTCTTTAAAAAATACACTGTGCAGCTTAAAAAAAAAAACCTGTGTATTTTCACCAGAGCTTCAGTGTGCAGTATGTGCTTTCTTCTGTGGGAGAAATAATGGAAGATGATAATAGTAAGTCTACAAAAGGATTAACTGAAGTACCCATTCTATTTTCATAATGAAAATACTGAAGAGACTGCAAGTTAATTAGATAAGTGTTAAATATGCATAAACAGAAATCCTCCCTAAACACCATTTCCCAAACAAAGTATTTATCATGGGAGCTCTCAATTTGAAGTCATTTTTCTATGGAAAACAACAGAATGGTAATTTTGCAGTTTTAAAAAGCAAGCCATTTTAACACCAGGCAGACACACTGATGTTGTATTTCATACAAAATTGTAAACAGTGCCATCTGCTGGTTAACCTTTCCATTCGTTTAATCTTCTACCTACCAAAATCATGTTTGATATCAAATTAAGTTTTAATATGTTTGTGGCCAGAACCCAAAGAGCACCTGAAGTTAATGAAAGGGGTTTTTACTACAATGGTGGAATTTTTTTTACTTTTTCCCTTCACAGATGCCTAATCTGCAAGTCAGGGGTTCCCAAACTGTGGTTCATGGACCACAAGGAATCATAAAATTGTAGTCACCTTCATTCTGGTAGTCCATTGTGTGTCGGTGAACTTGTAAGAATGCCTTACAATACATTAGAAATTTGCCCAAGACAAATTAAAGAGAGTAGAGGTCAATAATTGTGGCAGCACAATCTGTGTACCACAGCGAAAATGCACATGCTTGAGACATATTGCTTTAAATTGTAGGTAGGGGAGCCTCCCATACAAAAAACCCACAACCAGTTTGCCAGTTTGTTCACAACACCCAGCATAAACATATCACAACTCAAACCAGTGTAAGTCATCCTTACCTGAAAGCAAATGCCACACTGGCAACACCTGAACACTGCTTCCCAGCCACAGAACAACAGACCAAGTCTGTTGCAGGGAAACTACTGTGCAGAAACTTGGGAGCCAGGCGAATGATCAACTACAGACGGCACATTTCAGTCAATTTGTATCTTAATGTAAGTACAGGGTGAGTCCTTTAAAAGAGGCCTCGTGGATACAGAGTACACATGTTCCATGGGGCCTCTTTTAAAAGACTCACCCTAACAAGGCAATTCACTCAAACACATTGCCCTTGCCTTATTAGAGGTTGTATTCAAGAACGTATGAGAGATTTGTGTATGTGCTTGTATTACTCATCGGTGGGGGGGGGGGGGTCAACCTGCAATATACTGCCTGTATTTTAAAACACTTGTATACGGTTTTGCCTTTTAAACACCAATTAAAGCTCTGTAGCACTGCTCTGTTTTGATAAATTTTCTGTTTTTATATTTATTCTAAAGTTTTAGCACACAAATTCTTAGGAAAATGTAACCTCTGGCTGCAGATTGCATAACCTGGAACATGGAAAAGCAGGACTTGACTATGGAAAAGCAAAGCAAATATATATGTTTGTAAGCATGTGTGTGGTCGCTCTGCCTGGGAGCAGGGGTATGGCTCAGGAGAGCAAAGAGAACAACAAGAGGGTGATATCCATGGCACTCTCTGAAAATGCTATTTAACTAGAGAAGATACAATGTAACAAAGTATCTGGAGTGAAATCTCCTGCTAGTTTCTAATGGTTGTGGATTTAATCTGCGTCCTCCTTTGAGGACAGAACCACATTTTAACACAACACACACAGAAGATGTCGGTCTTGCTATTTCATTTAAATAGCAACGTAAATGTGTTTATTGCCATACAGATAAATCAGCCAAAGCACTTAAGAGCACCAGCATTGCTCTTGCACAGCTCTCACTGACCCAAAGAGCCAAACATAGGAATAGTGCTTACGATTGATTGCACTTTTTACAGTCCAGACAAAATTTCACTTTAGGCATTGGAGTATCTTGAGAGGATTCAGATGTACCTGAATTTCATGTTATACTTCCTTTGGTCTGTTTAAGAGAAATTTAACCAGTTGAACTAGAATTTCATCATTAAATCCTTTCACATTGTTTTCTTCGATTGCTTCGTACAGCGGCCTACTTTCAGTTCCCCAGCAAATATTCTTTCTTGGGTTATTTTTATCAGAATCAGCAGATAGAGCCAAGGTATTCAACTGGTAACAAAAGAAGCTGAAGTATCTTCCGTCGGTAATCACAGCCTGCGATACAAAAGGCCGGGTCACATCTGCTTCACTCCAGAATCCTGGGAGAGAGGGGAGGAAAAAAGCAGCAGCTAAACAAAAGCATTTTCCTATCAACAACAACAAAAAAAGCAGCAAGCCTTTAAAAGCCAAGTCATTGCAGATCCATTGTAAAAGATTGCATATTTTAATAGCTTACTAGCTTTTCCCATCCTGGTGCCTTCGGGATGTCCTGGACAGCTTCTGCCATCTACTGGTCTTTGCTGGCTGGGGCTGATGAGAACTGCAGTGCAAAACATCTGGAGGGCACCAGGTTGAGGAAGGCTGGTTTAGAGCTCCAACTTTGCAGTCAGTCATGCAACTTACAACAAAGAGGAAGGGCCCCTAGAGGGGAAATAGCCTGAATAAAACACCTTATGTCTGGCAAGAACCAAGAGCCAGCCAGCAGCAAAAGCACAAACTAAGAGCTATACAGGTAAGGAAAAGGTAAAGGACCCCTGGACGGTTAAGTCCAGTCAAAGGTGACTATGGGGTGAAGCGCTTATCTCGCTTTTAGGCCAAGGAAGCTGGAGTTTGTCCTCAGACAGCTTTCCAGGTAATGTGGCCAGCATGACTAAACTGCTTCTGGTGCAACAGAACATTGTGACGGAAGCCAGAATGCACAAAAACGCAGTTTACCTTCCCATCACAGTGGTATCTATTTATCTACTTGCACTGGCATGCTTTCAAACTGCTAGGTTGGCAGGAGCTGGGACAGAGCAATGGGAGCTCACCCCGTCACAGGGATTCGAACTGCCAACCTTCTGATTGGCAAGCCTAAGAGGCTCACTGGTTTAAACCACAGATATACAAGATATTCCCCATTCTACAAGGGGTCATAGCTGCTCGCAGTTCAACACCCTTCACCTCCTCAAGCTACAAGACCATGCCAACAACATTTTCATGGATTTCAAGTGCAGATACTAGACCCACCTCACTTCCCAACACACACTGGGTTTATCTGTTCCACCCCAGCCTTTCTGTATTGAGTGGAAAGGCTTGAAGGCAGTTTGCAAACATGTTCAGCTAAGCACATATACAATAGCCCAAGCAAGCATGAACCATGTATGATTAGAGGTCCTAATTACAATGAGACTTGCTACCATGTTCATCAGAAGTATTTACAAGCCTCTTTCAGATCTTCCAGTTCAAGATGAGAAGGCCAAGTGCAGAGTGGACATGCCTAATGCTCACATACTCACTCCACATTCACATATTCTTTAGAATGCATTAATAAGTCTAAGATAAATCACATATCTGTATCATCTTCTAAAAGTTATATTTGTGAGCTTGCTATTTACCTTATCTTGCAACACTGGCTATCATCTTTAACTATTGACCTACCTTGGTACATTGCTTGGGCTCCAGTCCAAGCAAAAAGACTTGCAATTGCGTTAGCGCGGCAAGGAACTTCCACCTGATCAAAGAGATTCATTTTTATAAGCCTGTCCCTTTTCAGCCTGTCGGGAATTAAATGAAACTGCGTATGTCCATAGGCACATGGATCTGCTACATTTGATCCTAAATCCCGCAAGAGAAAGAGTTGTTTCAGATTTTAGCACGTAGAATGCTTAGATAAAAGTACCAATTCATCCAATGACAGATTTCTTAGCTGTTTTATCTTCAAATTTCTTAACAATATAGTGATGCTGACAGGTATGTTTTTTAAAAAAATAATTTAAATATGAACACAATGCCATACAAAATGCAGCTGTTTTATATCCCTTGCAGACAAATACAGTATGTATAGATGGTCAGGTCATGCATCCATAGCCGAGACCAGAGGACGAATGACAGCTGGAAGGAGCACAGAGACAAAACTCCATGGGGCATCTGCAACAGCACAACAGGATGCCTTTATCTGCCCCAGCTGCAATAAAACAGGTCTCTCCCATATCAGTCTCTACAACCACAGCAGGTGGTGTAACCTTCCAACCGTCTGACTTCACTCCCAAAGGTGCACTCCTCCATTGTCTCCCCAAGACAGACTGATGCCAACTAACAAGCCTTTTAGATAAAGATTGTGAACCCTTAGAAATATCTAATATCTACTTCAAACAAGGAGTAAATTTAAAGTGCATAGGCCATTCTGAAATCAGGAGTGCACTGGCTTAGCACGCTATGCCAATATAACAGTGTCACAGCTATAATTTGTTCCAAAAAAACCAAGATTAGGCATCCTAATCCAACAAAGTATAAAATTTATCAAGGAAAATATTTTACCATAGTAGCAAAGTGAACTACACAATGAACTGCATGCCGGAAAATTTGTAGTTTAAATGCCAACTCAACTTCAACATTGCTGTGTATTATGAAAGCCATTGTTATTTCAGCCACTTGACCCCAATGTATAATGTCAGGATAACAGTGGCCCAGTTGAGATATTGACCATATGGTTTAATACAACATATGGAAAGCAAATTGAAAGGTTATCTGCAAATGCCTAATATTATGAGTTGCTAATGTAATGAGTTGCTGAAGTCCTCTTGCAAAGCGATTTATTTTGTTAAAAAAATAAACATGAAAACACTGAAAAGAATGGCATGAATTATATTTTGTTCATAGTGAATTACAGCATCAAGACATGTTAAAGTATTTTGCATCTGAAGTATATGTCTACAAATTCATTGAGTAGAGACTTTAGAGATTAGCGTTCTGATGTGGCAGTCTTACCTATGAATATTTTATTATCATACTGTCGTTTGAACATTGGAAGCTTGTCAGGCAAGACATTAATAACAGGAATATCTCCAGGAGCCACATAGTCCAGGGGCACAAACTTAAGGGGAGAAAAAAGAAAACCGGTTTAATAAAGTGATATATAATCACACAGTATTATGCATTTTTTTAAAAAAATGCCCTGCTTTACACCACTTTTGCTTACAAAAAATAAAAACATGCAAAATTTAAAACATTATTTTAAAAGACAATTATAACATATATAATTTAAAACATTATTTTAAAAGACAATTATAACATAATTATTAATGATAAGAGGGTGCTCTCACTATTGACCACTTAAATATTTGACCTAAATTACAATGTAATTTGTTATTTACCACTAGCATGATTGTCTACAGGGAGATGTAATTCTCCCAAATGATTTCACAATGCTATAACATCAGCAGACATAGTGGCTTACTACTGTGTCCATACCAGGCTCATGGTTTGCCTTGCTCCAAACCAACCATGAGCTGTAGCCAAGGTTTGCTCTTGGCCTACCACTCACAGCTTGTTTAGGGGAGACAAACCACGGCATAGACCTTCACTCACGCTTTCCCCTACCTTTTAATTCCCTTGTTCTCCCTGTCTGAGGTGCTGCTACTGCTTCAGTGTTAGAAACAGATATGAAAGCTAGAAGTTAAATGGCACCTTAAACAAAGGTTATGGACACAACAACAGAATATCTAGGTGCACTTTTTAATAACAAGAATACAAAACTGAAAATGAATGAATTGCAGCTAAAATATTAGGCTCATTTTCACATGGTCTAGTCCTTCCCATGCCCACCCCCCTAATATTCTTAAGAAGGTTTCTTCTCCAGTCTTCAGAAAATAGCTGGAAGTAGGGAGGCAGAAAAAGGTCCTCCTTTTCTTCCACTCTGCAGTTTTTATCTGAAATCTTAGCTGCAGTACTGTGCCCAGAGTTCAGAAGCTGCTTGTGCTAATGACATTCCCTGTCGCAAAATGCACCTAGACCAATGAGAGTCTTGAACACTGTACTGCTTCATACCACTCAACTCACTTTACAACAGGTTTCGCCACCTAGCCAATCAATATGACTTGAAAATAAAAAAGGCTCCTATGAATCCAAAGGGGAGGTTATCCATAGTATATCAACATCTCATTCATTCTGGATTCCCCCCTCTCTCGCAGTCCTCTGAGTACCCATAAAATATTTTCTGGAGGGTTGGGGAAGCTTTACAGCAGATTTGGGCGGCATGAGGAAGGTGCATGGGAGAAAGGGAGAGTCCGCTTGTATAATGTTGAATGTTGCAGAAGTACCAGCCCTCGGGGGGGGGGGGGGTGCACAGTGTATCTTTGCATGAGCCATCAATTTCCTTCCAATCAGATGACACACCCACATCAATGAGTTATGAAAAAACATAGGGGATGAGGTTTTCTGAGGATAAGTAGTTATTACTGCTATACACTTTCCAGTTTAAATTTGGAAAAATAATGTGCCTTAGTTATCAAGCATTTCAGGAAAACTGTGCTATAGTCTAATTTCTTCATAACAAGGGCTATTTCACCCAATACATATTCAATTTAATTAAACTGTAGACTTCAAAATGTGGTATACAATAGAAGAGATCTATTTAGGGGGTCAATACTCACCCCTGAAGTAACCAGAAATAGCAAATCCATTAATCTTTATGAAATTGGACTTCATACCTCTGAAAGCTGTTTTTGTATACGAATCTGACAGTGAGGCTTATCATCAATCTGAAATCTCAGTGGGTCAATTCTACCCTTTCGATGTCCACGAGGAACCACTGTCTCACCACGCAGCCAATAGAAATTTACTTCTGGTTTGAGGTCTGAAATAACAAGAGTGTCTTTACTGCCTCCTGCAGTCAAGAGCCCACCAGAGATATTAAACATGCCTGTAGTCAAGGATGTATGCTTGACCACATAGCAATTTTTGTGCACACATACATGCTAAATATCTGTGCACACTTCTGAACCTTAATATGTGAAAAATCACAGTAAATCAGTTAAATGAGGAACAACTACAACTGATGGAAGCTGTAGGAGAAGTACTTTCAACACTAGAAGCACCTATACTAGACAATGCTAGATAAATGTCGCCAACGAAACAGAAGCTACTTGGAATTATGTATGGCGTCCATCTCTGATCTGTACAAGAAGGGGATTTTAGGCATCTCTATGCTTCACAAATTATTTGCTATGCATGTGTGTAACTGATTAAAAGTATAACACCTCCCCCCCCAAACACACATTCCTCCTTAGTGCACACATTGCTAGGGATCATGACTAGATTATTATTATTACATTTGTGAGTCACTTTATCTTACCCAATGCAACTTACAACCAAACAAATGATAAAACCCTGCATTGGTACCAAGGAGGTAAAGAAATACATTGATGGGATATACCCGGAAGCTGTAAACCGGCTCCCTCGGCCAATAAAGCGAGATGAGCGCCGCAACCCCAGAGTCGGTCATGACTGGACCTAATGGTAGGGGTCCTTTTACCTTTAATAGCTATTAATGATAAATTAACATGTGCCATTAAGGTAAGACGGGGAATATGCAGGAGAAATGACTTCGTGGAGATATGGAAGGTGTTTGTAGAACGGAAAGAGGTCAAACCATCACAAAATTTTGGAAGGTTGGATAGCTACAATGGAATTGTTTCAGTGGTGGGGTGCACATTTTTATTCTTATTTATTTATTATTGTTGTCAAAAGGAAAGGAAAAGAAATGCATTGAATACATCTCACCCACTTCTAAAAGGACAAAAATGGTTAAAGGCAAAAGGCCTGGTTCTATAGGAAAGGTTTTTGCCTGGCACGTATATAAAGAAATTGACAGAAACCCCCTTCCATTTATTTTTTTTATTCCTGGAAGCCAACAGCTCAGACTATTGGAATACCTTCCTCTCACCCCTCTCTCTCACACACACACACACACACACACACACGCACACGTGTCCCACTGCCCACCGCCTCGCGCTTACACACACGCACCCAGGGCCGAGGAGGAGCCGAGCGCCGGGTTGGCGCTGGCCAGTCGGGCCGTCAGGCCGAGCGCCAGCTGCGTGAGGAAAGGCGACGGCCCCTGCTCGATGGCGCGGAAGAGAAAGGGGCGCCGCTTGCGCTGGTAGAAGTGCTCCTGGAGCAGCGCGTCGCACACCGCGGAGCGCAGCTCGGCCAGGTCCCAGCCACCTCCTTCCCCTTCTGCTGCTGCCGCCGCCGCCGCCACGGGGCCGGGCAGCCCCGGCACGAAGACGGTCTTGGTGTAGTCCTGGTACCAGCGGTCCGCGTTCACGGCCCACGTCTGCGGGTAGACCACGTACTTGCGCCGCTGCCGCTTCCCGTAGATGCGCAGCTTCTCCTCCACCGAGGGCGCGTCGTGGATCTCCTGGTAGAAGCGCTCCCGGCGGCGCTGCTTGGCCGCCTTGCTCTTCGCCGTCAGCGACGCCACCACCGGAGGGTAAAGCGACGGGGCGGCGGCGGCTGGGAGAGGATTCGGCACCGGCAGCGCCGCCGCCGAGGGGCCCGCGTGGAGCCACCGCCGCGGCCAGCCGTCGCGCAGCAACCGCAGCCCTCTGGACGCCGCCATCTTGCCCGCGAGAAACGGGAAAAGGGGAAAGGAGCGGGGAGGGCCGCTTCCGGGCAAGTCGGGAGCAGCGGTTGGCTGAGCGCCCTTCACGTGACCCGCAGAGAGGCGGGCAACATGTGCGCTCCCCCGAGGCTCGGCGGGAGAGAGGAGCGACTGCGCATGCTCGGCAACTGCGCATGCTCGTTGTCCTTATACGGACGCGTGTGGGATGGGAGCCTCAGCGGCGCCTTACAATTCCATCGGCGTTATATTTGTATGCCGCATTTTCCATTTCTTTGACTACGCTCGAGGTGGCTTGCAGCATGTCATTAAAAAATTGATCAAATTTAATAAACCATATATTATTTAGATGTGTTTGTGGAGAAGGGAGGGTTTTTTATTGTATTACTCTTGTTTTTATTATGTATTTTGTGTCCTCGTTTTGTATTTTTGTGTTGTGGGTCGCCCTGTGGTCTTCTGGGGGAGGGCGGTTTGCAAATTTAGTAAATAATAAAACAACCACCACCATCGATTTACACAGCTGCAAGCTGTAACAAAATTAGCCATAAACAAAGAAAACGCATCAAAAAGAGTATGCAAGAAAAACAAACCGATTTCCACGTAAATCATTAAAAAAGATGTACAAAGGGAAAATGCCCCACTCCATACCTGCACCAGTGGTTGCTGTGGCATTACCAGTAGCTAGAGGCAAGTGCTAGGAAAATACGTAGAATTGGTAGGAGGAGTTGAACGCAGGTGAGGCGAGACCAGCTATGTGACTAGAAGTAGCACCAGACAGGACACCGAAGGCTTTGCACAATTTCCTGCAGAAGTAGAATCCAGACAAAGTGTCCATCTGTCCAGTGGAAGGTCAATCCTTGAGTTCACAAAGTGATTAATAGATCATGCCTATGAAGTGACACAGAATATCCTGCCAAGGGGCTGAAGTAAATTGAGGTTTCTGCTCCAGAGGATCCAATCCCATTGCATTTCTTGAGGATTTTAGATGCTACGGTCATTTCCAAAGTTAGCTATTCAGGTAACGGTTTTGTTTTTGCATTTGCTAGGTCTGTGTCAGTGGTATCCAGCACTGTGGCATCCAACTTTATCCCCTCTTGAAAATTTGCCGAAGGCGTTACATATGGTATATTATTGCATCACTGTTTGAATTCAAAGTGTAGTGCAATAAAATACAGGATAATAAATAAAAGAAGCAATGGAAAGACAATTAAAAATCAGTACAGTTCTCAAACTTAATCCGTTCCGGAAGTCTTTCCAAAACCAATGCGTTCCAAAACCAGGGCGCGCTTTCCCATAGAAAGTAATGCAAAATGGATTAATCCGTTCCAGACTTTTAAAAACAACCCCTAAAACAGCAATTTAACATGAATTTTACTATTTTACGAGACCATTGATCCATAAAATGAAAGCAATTAAAAATGTACTGTACTATAAAATAAATAAAAAGTATTGTAGATGATAAAAATTAAAATTTCTTACCTGCACTGATGATAGTCATTGTTTGGACGGGGGGGATTTTATCCATTTCCGTAGTCACACAATCAATCAATCAGCAGCTGAACTGGGATCCACACAGTCACAAAAACAAATTAACTGAAAAAGCAAAAAACAAAAAACTCAAAAGAAATAGCAAAAACAAAAGCACCAAATATAAGCTGCAAATATCACCTCAGAGAACTGCAATTGAAAATGGAAGGCTTGAATTACAATGGGGGGGGGGGAATGACGCAAATTAGCAGCGCAACGGGAAACACGGGGATGCAAATCAGCAGTGCAACAGGAAACATAAGGGGACTCAAAACGGAGCACATTCTACTTCCGAAAAAGAGTTCCAAAACCGGAACACCTACTTCCAGTTTTGCAGCGTTCGGGTTCCAAGTTGTTTGTGAACTAAGCTGTTTGAAAACAAAGGTACCACTGTATGGATGTTGAATGCAGCAGACATGCTGTCTCCCATCCTTGATCACAAATTTATAGCCGTGGACCCCCTGAATAAAGCTTGCAGACCATAGTTTGGAAATACTGATCTATATTTTATATACACACAGAATATGCCATCTAATGTGGAGGTGTGCTTAGTGTGCTGGACCAGGACATGAGAGATTAGGGTTCAAATTCCCACTAAGCCATGAAGCCCGCTAACTGATTTGGTACAAATGACTCTCAGCTTAATCTATCTCACAGAGCTGTGAGGATAAAATGGCGGGGGGTGAATTACCTTGAGCTCTTCTTTGGAGAAAAGGCAAAATATAAATGTAATAATAATGTAATTGTAGAGTTGGAAGGGACCACAGTGATCATGTAGTCCAACCCCCTGTGATGTAGGAATCTTTTGCTCAATGTGGGATTCAAACCCATGACCTTGAGATTAAGAGTCTCATGCTCTACCGACTGAGCTGTTAAACACACACACATATATATGAATGAAATCTAAGCAAAGACTTGTGTACACTGTCAGTCATACTCAGAGCAGATCTTTCAAAATCAACGGATTTAAGTACTGTAACTTAAATCCATTGATTTCAATTGGCCTACTCTGAGAATGACTTAGTTGGAGATCATCCAAAGTATTTTAGATGGATTGTAAACCAGTGACCTGAAACACCATCAATTTATATGCCTGGCAGGGGGCCATTTCCTTTTTGTCATTTCAGTTTGTCACGTTCCCAAACTGAATTATTGCAAATTTAGCAGCAAGTCAGCCTCCAGACGATAATTTAGAATTGTATCTCCTTTCAGCAGGGAAAACTCATTATATGCTCAAGAAGGGGCTTTGCCATATGAAACCCATGTGGAAAACCCACAATTTTCCTGCACTTGTCCAAATGTATTTCACAGGCATATAAAACATGTCTGACAGGCTCCTATTCCCGTACAGCATATATCAAAACTATAACAAGAAAAAAGAAAAATCATTCCATGTGGTATTATTATACAGAGATCAGGCATCATGGAGTCAGACAAGCTGCAATTTTAATTACACTTATTTGGAAGCAAGTTTCACTGAAACGGATGGGATTTATCTGTTTATTTAGCTCTGGTGTGTGTGTTGAGTTCCAATAGGCGCTCCTGCAACCTGCCTTTATGACTTGCTTAGACAGCAAATGTGTGACATGCCCAGGGTTTTTTCAGCCAGAACTCACTGGAACTCAGTTCCAGCACCTCTCAGGTGGGCACCTCTGCCATTCTAAGAGAATGAGGGAGGTGTTCATGGTGAGTTCGGGCACCACTTTTTCCAGAAAAAAAAAGGCACTGGGTGTGCCCTTTGCCACTCCCACTGCAATTTCACAAATGAATGTTACTTTGGCATTGCAGGTAGATATACCATTACCATGGTTTAGCAACTAGTATCACTAGCTCATTTTGGGTAGGGAGGGCTGCAAAGCTGATGTCCCCCTCAGAAAATGCACAGTTGCCAAGGACATTGGCTTGGATTCTGAGCGCAAGAAATCTTGGGGGAAGAGGATTTTCCTGTCTTTGTCTCTACTGCACCTCACTTTCTGGAGGATGGCTGCAGAATATAAGAGCTGGCTGAATCAAGCCAATGGCCTGTTGAGTTCTCAAAGTGGCTGGCCAGATGCCTGTGGGATACCCACAAGCAGCGGAATTTCTTTATTTGGGGAGTAGAAACCCATCTCATTCCTTGAGGATGAACTGGGTGAGGCAAAGCAGAACTTTAAAAGTAAATAGAACCCCCATGAAATTAAAAGACGCCTGCTTCTTGGAAGAAAAGCAATGACAAACCTAGACAGCATCTTAAAAAGCAGAGACATCACCTTGCCAACAAAGGTCCGTATAGTAAAAGCTATGGTTTTCCCAGTAGTGATGTATGGAAGTGAGAGCTGGATCATAAAGAAGGCTGATCACCGAAGAATTGATGCTTTTGAATTATGGTGCTGGAGGAGACTCTTGAGAGTCCCATGGATTGCAAGAAGTTCAAACGCATCCATTCTGAAGGAAATCAGCCCTGAGTGCTCACTGGAAGGACAGATCGTGAAGCTGAGGCTCCAATACTTTGGCCACCTCATGAGAAGAGAAGACTCCCTGGAAAAGACCCTGATGTTGGGAAAGATGGAGGGCACAAGCAGAAGGGGACAACAGAGGACGAGGTGGTTGGACCGTGTTCTCAAGGCTACCAGCATGAGTTTGACCAAACTGCGGGAGGCAGTGGAAGACAGGAGTGCCTTGCATGCTCTGGTCCATGGGGTCACGAAGAGTCGGACACGACTAAACGACTAAATAACAACAAGAACCCCCCAAACAACAGGCTGCTGTTGTAGGAAGTTAATCAGAAGGAGAAGCCCATGGAAAAATATAGGATCACTTTTGTACCAGGAAATGGTTTAACCAGTGTTGAAGCAATGATTCTTCAACATCAACTTCGTTGGACTGGTCATGTTGTGCAGATGCCTGTTGATCGTCTTCCAAAGCAACTACTCTATTCCGAACTTAAAAATGAAAAGCATAATGCTGGTGGTCAACAAAAGAGGTTTAAAGACAGTCTCAAGGCAAATCTTAAAAAAAAGTAGTATAAACACTGACAACTGGGAAACACTGCCCTGCGAGCGCTCCAGTTGGAGAACAGCCTTTACCAAAGGTGTCATGGGCTTTGAAGAACTCAGGACGCAAGGGAGAAACATGCTAAGAGGAAGGCACGCGTGGCAAATCCACACCGTGATCAACTTCCACCCGGAAACCAATGTCCCCACTGTGGAAGGACGTGTGGATCCAGAACTGGCCTCCACAGTCACTTACGGACTCATTGCTAAAACCATGTTTATGGAAGACAATCTTACTCGGCTATGAGGGATTGCCAAAGAAGAAGACACTTTTTGACCCATTGCAAAGAACAGAAAACAAATATGCAGATCTAAGGCACTAGGTGTCACTGTCTTACCATTTTATAGCAAATAAGTTATCATTATGGTTCTATGTTGCTACCTACGTTTGTGTCTCTGTGTGTGTATAACTGTGACGCTGACAATGGGCTTTTGTTGGCTGGATTATGCTCACTGATGATTTATGTGACAAAATATAAAGCCATGTTTCCTTATTTTGCAGAAGTTGCACTGCCCACAATGCCCTCCAGTCCTCTGCAGCCTCCATGACTGAGCAGATGGGGTACTAGAATCATAGAATCATAGAGTTGGAAGAGACCACAAGGGCCATCGAGTCCAACCCCCTGCCAAGCAGGAAACACCACCCGAGCACTCCTGACATATGGTTGTCAAGCCTCTGCTTAAAGACCTCCAAAGAAGGAGACTCCACCACACTCCTTGGCAGCAAATTCCACTGTCGAACAGCTCTTACTGTCAGGAAGTTCTTCCTAATGTTTAGGTGGAATCTTCTTTCTTGTAGTTTGGATCCATTGCTCCGTGTCCGCTTCTCTGGAGCAGCAGAAAACAACCTATCTCCCTCCTCTATATGACATCCTTTTATATATTTGAACATGGCTATCATATCACCCCTTAACCTCCTCTTCTCCAGGCTAAACATGCCCAGCTCCCTTAGCCGAAAAGGCTGAAGCCTTTCACACATGTTCAGAATACTGTTCCCAGCAAGTCTACAGTTATCCTACTGTGCAGGCACAAATGTGCTACAACAAGATGCACTATGAAAGAGCCAATGTTAACCACTAGCTTGGGCCAAGAGTCACTAAGCAAATTTACCCAGCACCTGGTCTATCAATAGCCACCAAGCCATGCTAGATAAATGCAACTTCCATATAAAGGTAAAGGGACCATTAGGTCCAGTTGTGGCTGACTCTGGGGTTGCGGCGCTCATCTCGCTTTATTGGCCGAGGGGGCCGGCATACAGTTCTGGTCATGTGGCCAGCATGACTAAGCCGCTTCTGGTGAACCAGAGCAGCACACGGAAATGCCTTTAATCTTCCCGCCAGAGCGGTACCTATTTATCTACTTGCACTTTGGTGTGCTTTCGAACTGCTAGGTGGGCAGGAGCAGGGACCGAACAACGGGAGCTCACCCCGTCGCGGGGATTCGAACTGCCAACCTTCTGATCGGCAAGTCCTAGGCTCTGTGGTTTAACCCACAGCGCCACCCACATCCCAACTTCCATATACCATGGCATATAAATGAATACTAAACTAGGCTGGTGGGGCTGGTGGTCAACTGATGGAAGAACTCTTTGTCATCTTCATATCTTGTTTATCAGTGGTTTCCACTAGTATAAATGGACACCATGTGCTAGCTTACTCCCTGCAAACTACCCCAACCGTACAACAAAGTCACATGCAAAAAATATGATGAACTGCATATAAAAGCCAGTTTGTTGTTGATAATTCCCTGGTGTTGGAAGCACAACACTGAACTATTTAGAGCAGGGATGGAGAACTTTTGGCCCTCCAAATGTTGCTGGACTGTGAGCATGACCAATGGTTCGAGATAAAGTGCAACAAATAAGCAACAATTGTATATTTGTTGTTCTGTAACATGACAGGCTGAAATCCAGTGCTCCCATTGAATTTAGGCTTACTTCTGAGGATTGCCCTGTCAGTCTCATCTTAAGCATTCTCCTAGCTGTGTCAACATGGGTGTTGGCAAAAAATCTGACTGCAGAACTGCTTGGTTGAGATCCTTTTCTCACGGGATGGGCGAGAAAGGAGCCACAATTGATATAATAAAAATACCTACGATCTCATTGTCTTTCAATTAAAATAATGGACAATGTGCATTAATCCCTGATTTCAATCACACCATCCATCATGCATGTTTTTGCATATACTCATATTTTCTGATCTTATATGTTTGAAACTGGCCAACAGTTGATTGCTTATACAGTGGACATATGATCCGTGCGGGAGGCATGTTTGCAATCCGCAGCATTCGCAACTTGCAGCGCCTCGTCTGCGCATGCGCGGGGCGCGATTCAGCACTTCTGCGCATGTGCAAAGTGCAATTTAGCGTTTCTGTGCATATGCGAGCGCAGAAACCCGGAGGTAACTCAAAAATGCGCAACCCGAAGCGTCTGGAACCCGAGGTATGACTGTAATCCATTTTTGGCTTCATCACATTTCTTCTATCTATAAACACACAAAGAACCAACTTTTTAAAAAGCATTGGAAAGTTAACTCAGTATTTCCTGGTGCTTGGTTATCCTTCACAGCACATGTATGCGGACTTCAAGCTTTGCATTCTTTTACTAGACCTCCAAGATTTACCAGCCACCGGCAGGTGTAAAAGACGCAAAGGATTAATAATATAATCTAAGCACATTTTGATATAATCGGCATGTAACACCAAGCTAAGGTGTGAACCCTTTTACTAAAGTTGCCTTTTCAGCTGTTCTACAGTGATAATGTCATCACGGCAGTGAACAAAACAAAATCGGAAAAGCCTCTTCAGAGTCAAGCACATAGAGAGTAGTCAGGCTGCAGATGTTCAGATAGGTACTTGATACCTATCAGGGTAAGCACTCTGTGGGAATGTTGTGGATAGTAGGAGAAGATATATTGATTAAATATTATCCTTCCTCATTCACGCTAGTGAGCTAGTAGCAGAGTACATTCCCCTGTATATTGCAGGAAGCTAGTTGGTAGATTCATTTGAAACTCTTGAGTTAAGCAATCCAGTCTGGGTTGTCCAGATTGGATTGTTCCAGGTAAACTCCCCTTTAATTCCCTTTTAAAAAGAATAAAGATGCAACAATCTTCTATTAAAAGTAATAAGAAGTTTACTTACATTCAGTTCACAGTATGATTCTGAAGGCAGGCTTTAACATGTAGTTACAGAAGAGAGAGTGGGTTCATTCCATATGGGGAATGAGCTCATGTACTGCTGGCTGAGAGCCAGCAGACAGCAAAAAAGCATCAACAGCATCAACAGCAGCATCAAGAGAAGGGAAGATGGCTGCGTGACCAGCCCTTTTATGAGATCTCCCAGGGCCACAACCACCTACCTGGTCACACACAGGGGGTGGATGCTCCAGACAGGCGTGACAGGAAGTCCTCCTGGCTGGAGTAACATCCCCCTGTGTGTCCACTCTGGGCAAACAGGAAATGCTGTATTTGATGGCTATGCTCTCTACCTCTACAGTTCGAGGCAGTTATGCTTACGAATGCCAGTTGCTGGAAACCACAAGATCAAAGAGTGCTCTTGTACTCATGTTCTGCTCACTGGTTTCCCATAGGCATCTGATTGGCCACTGTGAGAACAGGATGCTGCTATAGATGGGCCCATTGGCCAGATCTAGCAGGCTGTTCTTATTTGAAAAAGTGACCATGCCCTAAGTCATACAGACAACACAGGAGGGAAGGATTGGTTGCACAGTTCTTCCACACTACAGTTACTTTAGACCTTAGTCCCACTGGAACAAGGTAGTTGCAACTCATATTACATTGCTTTTTGGGACTTCCAGTGCAACCCTATGTATGTCTACTCAAAAGCAAGTTCTTTTTTAGTATGGTGCACCTTATTCTCTGGTTAGTGTGTCTAGGATTGCAGCATTAGTTACCATTAAGTGTGACTAGATTGGGGTATTGTCTTTAGAATGAAGTGAGTGCTTTGTAGCTATATTAAATAGGATCAGTTGGCAGAATGGGGAAGAAAATGTTACATCTATGAGGAAATTCACTCTCTGCCAGAAACTAACTTTCCTCAGAGCTTTACAATCTAAAACTGCTCCAAAAATTGTCCCTGGAGTTATACTGTAGTGCATTTTGGTTCCAGAAACAGTTCTGCAGAGAAAACAGAATGCAAGCCCAACAGCTGATTTCTATTAATAAGTTCCTTTTAAAAAGAAAAAGAAAAACAAAAAAAACTACTTTTATAGTGATTGTTAAAAAAATAAAACCCAAAGCCTATCAAGTATGTAAAACCAGAAACTTCACATAGATACGCTTCTGCTTACAAACATATGTTAAATTTTCAGGAAGATGAGCAGTCTGGGACATTCCATGGAGCTAAGACATGTGTATGTAATTACAGCTGATCCATCTTCTACAGATAAAGGTATGGGAACATGATACAATGTACCCATGAGCTCCAGGTAAGAGATCAAATGACCAAACTAGCCTAGAGTGAGCTCAGTATCAGATTCAGGTGAAAGTAATTTGCTGCCGATCCAATGTGGACAGAGATAGGCAGTAAAGTCCAAGGTAGGCAAGGGTCAAGTCCCATAGCTGGCAATTGAAAATCAGAAGGGTCAGGAACAAGGAGAACAAGGGTGGAGAACCTCAGTCCTGGGGACAAATGCAGCCCTCAGAACATCTCCATCTGGACCTCAGGTCACACTCATCACTTGCCCTGTTTTTACTTGGTTGGACTATGTCCTTGAACTCTGATAAGGCTTCCTGCTTGTCTGGATGGAAGATAGAGACACAACAGGATTTACACCGCCATGCCCTCCCCATATCTACATTGGAGAGTTGGGAGACACACACACACACCGAACAGCACATGTGGGGCAGCAAGACATTGAATTCCACCCAATGTTTCTTTTTTTGGGGTGGGGGGTTATGCTTTAAATCTGAGCTGACTTGGAAGAGCCTTGGGCCCTGAAAAGTGGTGTCAAAATACCTAAATAAATAAATAAATCCAAAGGGACTTACATCCCTGTGGTTGCCTGCTGCAAAACGTTGTCAGGCTCTTTAACTTCATCTTATAGAGAGACCCCAGCATAAGCTTGGGATAGGGGGTGGGTGGGGATAAATTTGATTCCGTTCACATTTCAAGGCAAACCTACTAATTTTCACTTTCTGAACCAATAAACAAACCCATTGTTCAAAATTTGCACTTCTCAGAATTATACAATGCAGTTCTCCAGCCAAGGAATGTGTACAAAACTTCATGTGCTGGGGTGTGTCTTAAAATGCATACACTGTATTAGTGAAAATAACTGTTTTTGCAAAAGAAGATATGTATATTAGGGGGAATTCATACAAAAATATTGTTGAATTTTCATAAGGACTTTTAAAAAAGCAAAAACAAATCACAAACTGATGCAGAAATGTAGAGAACTGAAGTTAAGAATGCAAAAATCAGAAAAAGAGAGATAACTGAAATTGTCAGATTCAACCCTTCAGCTCATCAATTGCCACTGGGAAGTTCACTGCTGTGACTGTGGGATCTTTTTGACACAATCCTGCTCCCCATTCTTTTTATACACCTCTGTTGACAAGTCCGTTAAAATAAAATTAAAAAACTGGATACAGTGTGAAATCTGGAATTGCTTATGAAACCCTGATGCTACTTACAGTAATTTGAGAAATTGATAACATATTGCTTGAAATGCCAGGATAGAATTTGGCTGTCCGAAAAAAAAGAAATGGCTTGGGCATCGTGGAGCAGGGAATCCTCCAGTTTATATTTAAAAGGACTGTATAAATTTTAGGTTGGCTTAAAAAAAAAAAAGCCCTGTCCCTGGGAACTAAATGTATAGTGATTAAAAGCACATGTTGCTAAATTGATGCCCTGGAAAAATCCCAACTTCCTTAATGTCATGCAGCCTAATTTAATTCTCACTAATCGTAGTGTTTGCCAAAAACCAGGATGGTTGTGTGAGGTTTGGTGGCAGCGACTGAGAGGCCTGCGGCTTCACCTCAGCCTCTTAAATATGATGTGCAATTGCCCCTTCTCCAAATGATTCAGAGGAAGTATCTTATCACCAGCAGAGACATCTTCATCCTTTACAAGAAACAATTAGACATGTGTCGCAGTCGTAATAGCTTTGTTACATCGTTTGATGCTTTTATTTCATTTCATGAACTAAGATGAATCATAATGGGGGGCGGGGGCTTATAAGCAAACGACTTCATCTCTTGTCATGAATTCAGGAAATGGATATGGTGTAGTCATCCCACTAATGTGACAGATGACATGTATGAATGTCACAGGTGAAAGTAGGTCACACCTCTACCATGTCTCCTCTTATCTTTTTTTCTGGCCTGAAAAGCCACAAACGCTGTAACGTTTCCTCACCAGGGAGTTGCTCCATCTCTTTGATCATTTTGTTTGCACTTTTCTGAACCCATCCCAGCTCTACAACCAAGTTTTACAGGGTTTATTTGCTAGACAAGAATACTAAACAATGCGTAGAAAATCAGATATATTTCAGTTACTGAGAAAGCCCCTCCAGAGCAGCTAAGGTAAAGGTAAAGGACCCCTGGATGGTTAAGTCCAGTCAAAGGCGACTATGGGGTTGCAGCGCTCATCTCACTTTCAGGCCGAGGGAGCTGGCGTTTGTCTACAGACAGCTTTCCAGGTCATGTGGCGCAACAGAACACCATGACGGAAACCAGAGCGCACAGAAATGCCGTTTACCTTCCCGCCACAGTGGTACCTATTTATCTACTTGCACTGGCATGCTTTCCACCTGCTAGGTTGGCAGGATCTGGGACAGAGCAACGGGAGCTCACTCTGTCACAGGGATTCAAACCACTGACCTTCTGATCAGCAAACCCAAGAGGCTCAGTGGTTTAGACCACAGCGCCACCCATGCCCCTTTCCCTCCAGAGCACTCCCACTCCAGTCTATGGCTGGCACTGGGATCTTCAACTAAGCAGGGACACTACTTAGTTTCTATACTTTTAAAGTCTCAAGATGAAGTCAGAAAAAAACATTTCTACTCTTCTGGTTGTTGACAGCAATGCCAGGTGGTGACTTCAAGGTGGCAAAGGGTGAAGGCTTATTACTCCTTCACTAACCTTGTTCATTAATGATTCCTCTGGGGTTATCCAGTGCCTTATCTTGATAGCTTTTAAGGGGAGCCCACCAACCTTATAACTATACGTCATCATGCTGTGGTCTTACCAGAGAACCACAACCCTTTCTCTCTGGTTTTTTAAAAAAAATATGTTTTATTGATTTTCAATTAACTACAAAATCCAAGAAACAGTTCCCCTCCACCACCTTCTCCCAATAGAAAAGAACATTAAGGAAGAATGTCACGCCAAAGCTGTACACATTATTCCAGAGGATGCCAAAGATCAGAAATCATATAAAAAGGTGCCATTTTTAAAAAAATCATCTAGATCTCATTTGCTTTCTAAAGCTCTCACTTACTGTTGTGCATACATTTTGTTGCCATGTGGAAATATATAAATGTTCCAGTCATTTGTAATTTGGGGTTATAAGCCTATATACCACTTACAAAGGGAAGGTTATTAGCTCTTTGTGATGAAGATTTCCTGGTTCTTCCAGAAAAAAAGTCAATAGAGCTAATCTTGGTGCACACTATACATACTATCTTGTGATGTGGCTAATTTCTTCGAATATCCTTTCCCAAAATGGTTATATTTGATTGCATGTCCACCACATGTGCAATGTAGTTCCCATAGCGTTGCGTACCTTCCAACAGAAGGATGAAAAGTCCTTTTACTATGACTGCCTCTCTATGGCGTTAAATACCATCTATGCAGTAATTTTAAAGCAATTTCTTTGATAGGTGTGGACACCGATTTTAGTGGTTTTTAAGCTCAAGGATTATGCATATCCACTAAACAGTGCCATGATACTGTTTTTAATGTGCAGTGCAGACGGGCCTATAGTCTGGATGCAACCCACTCTGCAAATATTTAAAAGCACTGTGTTGTATCTACTGGTGGTTTTACATGAGTGGTGAAATGATTACATTCATGCAAGGTAGGGCATCCAGTTTCCACACCACACACACACACCCAGCAACCTTCTGTGCCATGTTCTATACTGTTTCAGAGGGTTCCCAACTCTCAGGAACAACTTTAAGGGACACAGAGAGCTCTAATGGATAGAGTGCTTGCCTTATGCAAACACTTCCCATTATTATTATTATTATTATTATTATTATTATTATTATTATTATTATTTCACAAGGCCAAGGGGACTGACTGAAGGACTGTCTCCACCCCCATCGTTCAGCCTGGACACTGAGGTCCAGCACCGAGGGCCTTCTGGCAGTTCCCTCACTGTGACAACCAGGCAGAGCGCCTTCTCGGAAGTGGCGCCTGCCCTGTGGAACGCCCTCCCATCAGATGTCAAGGCAATAAGCAACTATCTTACTTTTAATAGACATCTGAAGGCAGTCCTTTTTAGGGAAGTTTTTAATGTTTGTGTTTTAATATTTGGTTGGGAGCCACCCAGAGTGGCTGGGGCAACCCAGCCAGATGGGCGAGGTATAAATTATTACTATTATTATTATTATTATTATTATTATTATTATTATTATTATTTTGTTAGTGTTTGACTGTAACCCAATGCTTGTCTTGCTACATGTCAGTGGGTTCTGATCTTTATGAGAGCCTTTTCAACATGTGTAGGCAATGAATGAAAAAAACTTATGACTATGAAGGGAATTGGGCTGAGAATGAGTGGTCTGATTCCACCCTTTTTATATGTTCAAGTCCTGAGAAACTTTGAGCTCTACTATTTTGTTCTTTTACAAGAAATGGAAACTAAATAATACATTATGCATTTTTATTTGTATTCCTACCCCCCACCCCAATCCACACCATCAGCAGTGGAAGTTAGAGACAAAGAGATGGGTGAGAAACAAGGAGATGTTTTCATTAGATGTGGGTCTTACACAAAAACAGAATAATCCTGGTGGGTCACCTCTGTCTGGGAAGCACAGTTATACAACATTAGTAGATCCGGGGATTTCAAGAAAACCCCTTTGTCTTGATTTCCAGTAAATAGGATATAATAGCCACTTCGGTTACCCTCTTAAAATATTTTAAGAGTCCCTTGGGAGATGCTGAAAGCACTGATGTTGCATCGTTAAATTAAGCCCTGGCATCTGTTTGACATCTGCACCTCTTTGTCTAATGTGTTTAATTTGCAAGCAATCTTGACAATGTTACAGTAGCATCATCTCTTAATTTGGTCTACTGGAACTGGGGCGGATGAGCAGGTTTCAGTGAATTGGTTAATATGAGAAATGCAATTCTTTGCATGATTTGCCATGGCCGTCCACACCCAAGGTCAGTTGCTTAACCTGGAAATGAGCCTGAACTACAGCCAGAGAAATGCATTGTTCTCTTGACCATGCAAAATTGGGGGTCTGACCTCTATAAGTTCTCCCATACTTCGTTGGTCCACAGCATGGACAGGGAACCTGTTGCACATGAAATGTTGTTGGACTGCAACTACTACCATCCCTGACCAATGGCCATGTTGGCTGGGGCTGATGGGAGTTGGAGTCCAGCAACCTCTTGAGGGTCATATGTTCCTCATCCTTCATTCAGCAGCTGACATTGGATAGCCTATCCTCTTGGAGCTCTTCAAATGGAGAACACCATTTGAGGACTATCCTGTGACTGGCCTTTATAAGAGTAGTGATATCAGTAAAGTGGGAATGTTGGAGGGTTAGGTGTGATAACTCGCATCTTTGTTGGATGAACTCCTTGTTCAGAAAGGTCTAAAATTGTCTCTCTTCCTCCTTTGGAAACAGCTGGTTGGCTCTGCTACCTGATTAGTCTCATAGAGATGCATGTAAATCATCATAGGTTGATTGTTATATTTAACTTAGGACATACATCAAGCTTCCTCAACCTCAGCCCTCCAGATGTTTCGAGACTACAATTCCTACCATCCCTGACCACTGGTCCTGCTAGCTAGGGATCATGGGAGTTGTAGGCCAAAAACATCTGGAGGGCCGAGGTTGAGGAATCCTGACATACATCCTCAATATCAGAGACCTAAGCAGCCAGGTTGACTTCAGCAAGGCTGTGTGGGTGTGAGAACAGAATGCAACCTTTTAATCCAAGAACACAACTCAACCAATTAAATCCAACCACAGTGTAATTAAAGGTTATCCCTCTACTGGTCTGCAGGGGAAAATTCAATTGGGTTTAATTTAATGGAAATTGTTTCTATTGCCAAAAGAATGGAAACCCTCAATAGCACATCTAATAGCTATCTTCCCTTTAACTAAGTAAAAGAGTGTTTAATTTTATAACCTCTTAGTCTTATAATTAGCAGTCTATGGCAATCATGTTTTATTTCCCTGAAACCCTTTATTGATGTGATAATAACAGTGTCTGTGCCGTGACTGATCAAAGTGTAGATTTCAAAGAACATGCAATTTTTATGTATAGAATAACACACCACGCTCTATTTTAAGGGGATCCCCTATGATTTTAAGTAATGTGGAATAATTTAAATTCTATATGATAAGCGGCCTTTTTACTAGCTCAGAATAACTATGGACCACACTTGTATCGCTTGGTGCGATTTTAAATATCAGAAATATAAGCAAAGGGTTGCAGCACAAATGGCCATGATTCACTCAACCACTTTGGGCAGAGCAGATCCATGCCATACATTTAAAGGACATTCAGCACATATCCAGTGCACATTAGTTCACATACACCACACACACACACACACACACACACACACCAGAATCATCCTTAAGCCACACAGACATTTCATCCTTAAGCCACACTTCCCCGGATTCTTGGCTTCATACAACCAGCTCTCTGCCTCCATATTCTAAACCCCTTCTTCTTTTGTTGTTTTGGTTCTGCTAAGCCACTTCCAGCAGGACCTTAATATTTGCTGTGGAATAATGCAACTGTCCTTGGGATGCGGGTGGTGCTGTGGGTTAAACCACAGAGCCTAGGACTTGCTGATCAGAAGGTTGGCGGTTCGAATCCCCACAATGGGGTGAGCTCCTGTTGCTCAGTCCCTGCTCCTGCCAACCTAGCAGTTCAAAAGCACATCAAAGTGCAAGTAGATAAATAGGTACTGCTCGGGCGGGAAGGTAAACGGTGTTTCCGTGCGCTGCTCTGGTTCGCCAGAAGTGGCTTAGTCATGCTGGCCACATGACCCGGAAGCTGTACGCCGGCTCCCTCGGCCAATAAAGCGAGATGAGCGCCGCAACCCCAGAGTCGGCCACGACTGGACCTAATGGTCAGGGATCCCTTTACCTTTACTTAATGCAACTGTCCTGTTCTCACTGCGTTCTTGAGTACTCAGGGTACTTCCCAGCAGCAACCTCAAGTAAGAAGCAACCAAAGCAGTATCTAGATCCCATCCAATATCAGCAAGCAGAGTCCACAACAAGTGGACTCAGGTGAGAGGCAGTGAAAGCAGGTTCGGCATAGGCAGGTAGGTTCCAGTGCTGCTACACAGATGTTGTTCCAGCAGCTCTTCCAGCTCAGCACTGGGAGTTTTGAGCTGGAGCTGCTGGAACCACACCCCAACCTGAGTTGACTCCTATCAACTCCCTTCTCTCCAGAGGTCTCCTTGGGAGGCAGGTCTTACTCCTTGCCTAGGGTTGCCATATTCCAAGGAGCAAAACAGAGGATGGATTTGTAGGTGGGCCGGCAGGTAGGGGGGAAGGAAGAAAAGTAGAAGTAATAGTGTATGCGCAGTAAAAGATAAAAGGTGTGTTGACATATTTAATAATGGTAATAAAAATGAAAATGAAAGTAAAAAATAAAAGGGGGGACAATAATTAAGAGATGCCAGTGAAAGTATAAGAGATGTCAGCAATAGTAGAGCAGAAAGAGAAGGGGAGATATAGTTAAAAGAAGAAGGGGATTCTCACTCCCCCGGAGAAAAGGAAGAAAATGGCTAAAAATACAGGAATACGGTGAGCCCTGAAAATACGTGTGTGGTGTTAAAGGCCAGGGTAAAGAGGTGTGTCTTCAGCATTCACCAAAAGCTTGATGGTGAAGACGCCAGAAGTATCTCTGTGGGGAGGAAAGTCCACAGTTTATGGGCTGCCACACAGAATGCCAGTGGGGTGCCACCACCCCAAAATTCTGAAGGTGGCAGAACTGCCAAGGGGGCCCTCTCCCTGATCTTAACACCCAGGAGTGTCTGTAACTTTTGCTTCCTTGGGTTTCTTTGGGATGAAAGGCAGGTATAGAAATTTAAGAAGTCAAACAATTTGATTTCGATTTATCTCAGTACACCGGCAGCCATGACACTTTCTCCGTCTCCAAGGACAGAGTTAGGACGCAACTGGCTCTCTGCTTTCTGGAGCCAGGCTTCAGCTGATCCCAGCTTGCTTTCTCAGCAAAGTGATGCAATTATAGCTCCTCATCTGTGACCCTGTCTGTGAAAGGAAGGAAACTTCTGGTGTGCTTTTAAGGGTGAGTGAATGAATGAAATGACTCGGGCAGAGACCAGCTCTATGGGTTGTGATGAATGCTTCAGTGGAACGACTTTGAAAGTCTAAACTCTTGAACTGAGCCTCGAAATTCTTTTTGCTGTGATTTGTATAAACATTTTACATCCTGCGAACGCCTGCTCCTACCAGGTTGAGATAAGATTAACTTATGGGGCTTGGAAGTGTGCAGAAATAGTTTCACATATAACCTTCCAGCATGTTTTCACTCCTTTTCAACAGACCATTTTACATTTTATCTGGAGAAAAGCAATATCCTGTTGTAACATTAAAGGCTTGTTGGGAAATTTAATAAAGCCAATATAGCACGCTGGCACAGACTTCAACTTATAATGTGGCATTTTATTGGCTCAGCCCCGTGTTAATGGGAACAAAGTTATTTCTGTTGATCTCTGACCATTATTTTCTTTAGCAAGGCGAAGATGGTATTCGGCGCAATATTCCCATTCAGTCTTCTTATTCCATTTCAGGTCTCAAACCACATGCATTAAAAGTGATGTTCACCTGAGGCCTCAGGTGACAATGGAGAAGGCTTCCTGAGCATGGAGACATGTGCGTGGACATCAGAGGTCACAGGAGTTTATCTGAGTTTTTACAAGGGGAAGCAATGGTGCAGGAAGGACATGCCCTCCTCTGCTTGGAAGCGCTTCACTGGGGCTAATCTGCAGTCAGGGTTAGGCTACAGGGAAACATCACTGTCACATTGAACTGCAGGGAAGACTCGTGTGCAGTAGAAAGGGTTGACCTCTTAATAATACAAGGTAGGGCTTGCTGCTAGGCTGGCAGGAAGATAGACGGACAGGTAGATGGACAGGCAACCATTCTAACTAGGGACAAGATTAGGAGATCACAGAAAGTCTGGCATCCAACCAAGCAAAGATCCAGACCTTCTCTGGACATATTTATATCTCAAGGGGAGCCAATCTTGAGTGAGTGTGCCATGTAGTAATAGAAACTCTCCTCCCCAAACTAGGTTTCCTCTGTAGTTAACTGGAAACCAGTTAGAACCTTAAGTCTTGCCTGCATAGCAAGTTCTAGCTATTAATCTGCTCACATATGAACACACAGAAGCATATATTAATTAGATAAAAGTACACACCAGAATGCATATATTAGTGAAAATAGCATGCTGTATTTGTGGGCAAAATGCTTATAAAATGTGCCTCTTAGGTTAAAATTGTAAGCAAGCACAAATGAGTACATGAAAATGCATATGAATTTTCATTTATTGAAAGTGTTCAGAAACTGTGATGGAAATAGAGTGGCTGGTCCAAACACAGAACTTGTTTCTGCTTGGGGTACTTGCAACTATAATTTGATTTATGTAGCATCAACTGGAAGGATCAATGCATACAGCAGCTGCCTTGTGCTGGCTGGGGCGGATGGAAGTTGAAGCCCAAAATATCTAAAGGGGACCATGTTAGGAAATGATAATGTGCAACATCTTCCCTTAGGACAAGGTGTTGGACTTGATCTGCTCAGGCTCGGTACCATTTCTGTAGCTCTAGATAGAGTTCCAGGGTGGGTATTTCTTCGGAAAAGCAAATGAAAAGAAACCATTTAGCTCCACTACTTCATTCTTATCATCCATGCTGGCTTCTCCTGATTTATCTTATCTTTTGCTCTGCGGGTTTCTCACTTAATCCTTCTGTTAATGAACCTCAGTTTTAGTGAGCCAGACACCAGGCTTCTTAGCCTTCTGAGAAAAGGAAACAAACATTTCTCCCTACTTCTCCCCAGAGGTCAATTCCTTCTGACGAGTTGGCTGCTCTCTCTTCTCAAATAATAGTAGCACATCAGTCAAGCTGATTAAAACAACAACAACAAAAAGGATTCCGAGCAAGGTAAAGCATGACTCTGGACTCTTTAAAATGTCATGGCTGTATTTTCTTTAACGTTTGAAATGTTCCAAAACTTGCATTATCTCTTTTCAGATCTGTTAAAGGCAGTTCCTGAATCCCAACCCAACATTCACATAGATTGATGTTTGAGGCAGAACTCCAAGGCTTTCTCCATTTCCAAAGAAGACAGGGGCAAGTCCATTAGGGGAGGGGAGGGGTGGGAAAGAAGGTTATTAAGGGAGGCAAGAATTTCATCCATGCTATAGAGAACCTTAAATATGGTGACCACTTACATGTTGCCAAAAAAAGGACAAAAGGGACACATTTGCATACAATTTCAACATGCTAATTTATATGTACGCTAAGAGGCCTTTTGTTTGCACTCATCTCGCTTTACTGGCCGAGGGAGCGGGTGTACAACTCATGTGGCCAGCATGACTAAGCTGCTTCTGGCGAACCAGAGCAGCACACGGAAACGCTGTTTACCTTCCCGCCAGAACGGTACCTATTTATCTACTTGCACTTTGGCGTGCTTCCGAACTGCTAGGTTGGCAGGAGCAGGGACCGAGCAATGGGAGCTCACCCCATTGCGGGGATTCGAACCGCCGGCCTTCTGTTTGGCAAGTCCTAGGCTCTGTGGTTTAACCCACAGCGCCACCCGCGTCCCTTAAGCAGCATATACCTTTTGTCAAATAAATAAAATAAGCAGATGGAGAGATCTGCATTTAGAAATAAGGATTAAAATGTAAACAGAGTTATATGTCACAATAGTGGGGCAAGACTGACCTGTGTGACTGCTCAGTCTGATAACTGTTGGCAGGCAACTTCGACACCCCCCTTGCTCTTCCTTCATAGGGTATTCCCCCCCACACACACAACCAGTCCCAGCTCTTTAGATAGAGGACCCTTCTCTGTAAAGCAGGTCACATGGCCACAGCTACGTGGTAGTTTAATTGGTTATTTGCCACCCTGAGATCTCATGAAGAAGAAGGGAAGATAAATATTTCAATGAAACAATACAATCAATCAATCATTGGCAGGCAGAAAAGAGACAGGTGAACATTTCTCTTATCATTACATCTCTGTGCAGGGGAAAAGTGGAAATCTTTCCATTATTTCCTCATTATGCAGCTGCTAAAGGCCTATGAGAACTCTAATGTGCAGTGTATACACAAGAGAACATATGACAAACATAAGATTGGAGGTTGCCTGGTGTGGTTGGACCTGATAATTGCTATCCCGCAGTAGGGGTGTGGGCATTTTTGACTGGAGTATTCGAGTTTCTGCTGCTGATGCACTGACTTCCCTGTGCTCCACCTCTGTGCTGTGTCCAGTCCTAACCTGACAGAGTTCTCAGAGGACAAAGCAGACCTTCCACACAAGTTGAGGACCTTGAAGAATAGGCAGGGTCCCTTCGAACCAGTGCTGAAAGGTCCATCAAAGAGAGACCTGCTGAAGCTGGAGCTGTTAGAAGAGGAGGTGGAACCACCGCCACCTCCAGTCCTGGAGAACGCTGGTCCAGGTCAAAGAGCGGTGACATAACATGAGTCTGTGGACCCAGAGCCATCCAATGGCATGTGTCAGGAGTGTGTGCAGGAGCTGGGCCCTGTGACCAGTACGGCTTCGCAGGACTGGGGTCTTCCTAAGTCTGTTCTGGAGAGGCACGGTGCGGCCGCACAGGTGAGGCCGCTTGGTAACTCACTGCACCTGGTGGCTAGAGCTGGAAGGGATATAAGGTCAGCATTTCCCTTCAGCTCTTTGCCACAGCAACACGTTTCCTGCCTCGCGGCATTTGGTTTCTTGCTTCCTGATCCTTGGACCTCGGCTTCTTGACTTCTTGCTTCTCGACCCTTGGACCAATGACTCCCTGCTTCCTGACCTCCAGACTCCTGGCTTCTGGACTCTCGTTCCTGCTCCCACCCCACCATCTTGCCCCCAGTCCCGACGTCCTCAGCCGGGACTTCGCTTGCCTGTAGACTGGACCGTGACAGCATGTGAATAATGGGTCTTTTCATGAAACACCTTTGCTCCTAGGAGGCCAGTGTACATACCATCTTCCTCTTAATTCTTTTAGTTGCTAAAAGCAAAACACATCTCTGCCTCCTTGCTCCTGAGACTAGCGTCCCTTCCTTGCTTCACCTGAACTCCATGTGATATTGACCTATCACGTTTGAAACAGAGACTGATTTCTGCCCCCATTGGTGAGTGTTTCTGTCCAGCTCCCCTTGCACCATATGCACAGAGACGTCAGGTTTGATGTCTGGTTAAGGATGAACCCTGGCACTCAAGGACACACGGCCAACTGACGGTCACTTATCTAAGAGCTGCCCAAAATGTAGAGCTGCTAGGTAGAGGGAATGACACTTAAATGAAAGAATATTGTTTGCACTGGAGAGCACACAAATTCGCTGGTTGTTAAGCTGGGTGAGCAGAGACATTCCACAACTTCCACACAATTCCTATGTGCAAACAGAGAGACTTAACATAGCTCAATTAATAGCATTGTCGAACTTCCGGGACAGCACGAACGGCTAATGGCGGATTCCCTCCGAGCTCCGGAGGGAGTCGGCTCTGCTGAGGACGGGTCTTGCCGTGCCGGCGACACGGGGACCCTCAGAAACCGCAGGCGCGGAGGCCTGCGGACCTGGTGACTCGGTGGGCACCTTAAGCGCCCTCCCCGACCCATGAAGAGCCTTTTTAAAGGCTACGGAGAGGACCGGAGAGTGGCGTGGTGCCGAGAGTACATCACTACCTCAGTGGAGCGAAGCCGCGAGCCATGGCCGGAGAGCGCTGTCTTTCTTCCTAAAATTTGGACTGAAACAAGAAACCCGTGAGTAGAATGAAATTTCGACCCTAAAAGTTTATTCCTGAATTTGAGTACGATCGGGGGATGTGTTAAAAGGAAGTCCACCCCCCCCCCACCTGTAAGATCCAAAGTAAGGAAAAGAGACTAAGGTGGAGAGACTTTATGTTTAGATGAACCAAAGAATATCTACACGAATTAAATAAAAGAAGTTATTGTGCTGGAGAGGAGAGAGGAATCTTAGAAACTGCTGTGCAACCCCCCCCCCCTTTGGACCCGGGAGCGTCAGGGGTGCGAGCCCGAAGAAAAAGAATAAAGAGTTTGACAGCTGTCAAAAGAGCTGTCAAACGGGCGGTTGAAGTTTAGAACTGTGTTATTTAATATCTTTCTGGATTAAAGGTGTTATATTTGAACTGAACTGGCTGGAAACAAAGTGACTGTGAACAACAAAGTAACGGATTGTTGGAAAAGAACTATTGGGTGGCTATCCCCCTGGAGGAAATTAAAGATATTGCAATGGCTGCAGAAGGAAAATTACTGGCAGAGATAGAAAGAATGTTCTTTCTCGTGGGAATTTTACAAGAGCAGAGCACGGATATGAACAAACAACTTACGACCTTGAATCTTAAACTAGGCAGCTCTGCTGAAGATACAAACTTCGCAGCTGAAGCAGAAAAGACAACTTTGGAATCGGAGGGGAAAGATGAAGAAGGAAAGGAAGGACAGATGGGAAACATTAATCAGAAGCCTATACTCTCAATAAATAAAGGAAATAAAGAGGATGATCACTGGATTACAAACCTGCAAAAGGAGAGAAAGATAAAGGAAGAAGTCTGTGGAACATTTGGAATATTGGAATATAAAAGAACAAATAAGTATGACTGGAACCTCCTCTTAAAGTTCGAACATGGAAAATTGGTTGATCCTTTGCAGCAACTGTTTTTGGCAGATTTGGAGGGAGGAAAACAGGAGGGGCTGGTGAGAAAACTCCTTCGAAAATTGAGGGCCAACAAAAAGGACTACCAACAAAACCGCCGGAGAGAGGTTAATTGGGACTTTAGAGCCTCGGATGTGAGAAATCCGGGCTGAGAACCGTTTTTTGAGGACATTGTTTCGGAAGGGGACAAAGACCGGGGCAGGGAGGGAGGGGGGAGTAGATTAGTTAAAACTTTAATTTTTGTATTTGGTTATCATGGTTTTTTTTTGGTTAAATTTAAAAAGGGAGGAATTCGTGGGAGAGAAACTAGGTCGACCTTAGAAAAAGGATTTTGTGTAAAAAAGGGGAAATTCTGGTTATGTAAAATTGGGCCTAGTAAAAAGTGTTAAGCTTTAGAAAAAAGAAAACAATATTATTCTTGAGAAGAGGGCAAATAACTTGCTGAGTTAATCACGAAATTGGGAGGGGGGAAGGGGGGGATGTGGGGAAGTCCGGGAAAGAAGGTAAAGAAAGTAAGGGTATAAAATTATATATGTGTTGTTATGTCTTTTTATGTTTGTTTCTCTATATAAAATGTGAAAACCCAATAATTTTTTTTAAAAAAAACAATTAATAGCATTGTCACCAACCAGCAGTGAATTATGTATGTGTATTGGAGGTGATGATCCACCAAAACATATCCAACCGTGAAAGCAACAGTGTGTTGCTCAAAAAAGCAGAACTTCTTGGAAAAGTTTAGTAATCTTCCAAAATAGAGAACAGCCACATTCAGTTTTTTGGGATCATGGTGTATCCTGATGGATTTGTACTAGGGCAGCCTATGCCAGCCTTGTGCCCTCCAGATGTAAACAAAACAAAACAAAACAGCCAGGGGATGGTTCCCAGAGTCCCCTTTCTTCATACAAAGAACTGCAGTACAAAAAAATGGATATATTAATCCAAATCATCAAGCCCAGGATTTGCAATTCTGTAGTCTCCAGCTTTTATCCACAAGTCCTTCATTGCTTCAGTGACAGGGATGGGTGCCAAGAGCAATAACTGTTATAGCTTCACTGTCCTCTTAAACTGAATTTTCAGAGAATCCTAGAACACACCCTCCAACATTTCTCTGACAAAAATAGAGACATCCTATTCTATTATTATTATTATTATTATTATTATTATTATTATTATTATTAATATCACCCCACTCATCTGACTGGATTGCCACTATGGGTGGATCCCAACATATAATATATATATAATAAAGCATTTAAAAACTTCCCTATACAGGGCTGCCTTCAAATGGCTTGTGGGTCGGATAACCCCATACCCTCCCATGTTGCTATGATGATAATAGGGATGTCCTAAGGCAGCAGTTCTCAACCTGTGGCTCCCCAGATGTTGTTGGACTATAACTCCCATCATCCCTGAGCTCTGGCCTTTCTAGCTAGGGGTGATGGGAGTTGTAGTCCAACAACATCTGGGGACCCACAGGTTGAGAACGGCTGTCCTAAGGAAAAGCGGGACATTTTGGAATCAAACCAAAACCCGGGGCAGCTTCTGTAAATCTGGGACATCCCTGAAAAGCAGGGACACTTGGAGGGTGTGCTAGAATCATATGGTTCACCAGCTACAGTCCCCTTTTGGGCAGAGATCAATTAGCCATGGTCTTCCATGGTTCTGTAACTTCCAGGCTGGACTATTGCAATGCACACTATGTGGAACTGCCCTCAAAAACTACCTGGGAATATCAACTGGTCCAAAAAGCAGAGCCCAGATCAGTGGTTGGGGTTGCCTTTAGAACTCCTATAACCCCTGTTCTAAAGCAGGTGCATTGGCTGCCAGTTTGGTTCTGGGCCCAGTCAAAGGTGATCATGCTTGACAGTCAGGTTGCGTATCCACAGCAGTAATCAGAGGAGGAATAAGTGCTGGGAGGAGTGCAGAGAGAAGAAACGCCATGGTGCAGCACCACCAGATGCCTTCATCGGTCCTGTGATAAAATATGTGTTATGTACTGAAGTTCTCACTCTGGGCCAGCAGGGGGATACTGTAGATAGTTATGCAAATGAAGGATTGAAAGTGACGTACAGTGATTGGATAGTTACAGAAAATGGTTACTGTTGCATTCTAGTGGAGCTCTATATAAGCAGGCTGACTGAGCTCCTCAGTTCAGTTCTGTTCCAGCTTACAAATAAAGAGCTGCTTTGGAAGAATTGCTGTGTCGTCTGATATGTTCGTCCACAACTTAACAATATGTCTCTCCCGTATCAGTCTCTACAGCCACAGCAGGAATTGTAACTCTCCAACAGTTTGACTTTATCCCCAAAAGTACACTCTCCCATTGCCTCCCAAGACAGATGGATAACAGCAGCAGCAACAACAACAGCAGCAAAAACAAATGAAGATGTTGTTGTTGATGATGATTGCACTGGTCACAATTCTTTTTCCCATATTCACACAAAACCAGTCACATCATGGACTGGTTTTAAGTTTAATTAGACATCTATTGAGCATTGTTACTTCAGCGAGGATACATTTTGTGGATGTATTTTCATCTGCAGTAGAAATTAAATTGCTTCCACATGGGTTGTTTGCTTAACAAATGTATCACAGGGTTGTCTTGTCACTTTAAATTACCATGCAATTAGAGTAAACAATACAAATTATGTAATTATTACTTCTCCTCCCCCCCCCTTTTCCTTTTTGTCAACTGCACTGTTTCTCACTGTTCTTTCTGGTATTGTTTTCCTTGAAGAACTTATTCTCCTTTTTCCAGCTGGGCTACAGTTTTCTGCCAAGCAGGAAAATGCCTTCTCCCAAATAATGAGGAGTTAAACAGAGTGTGCCATTATGCAGTCCTTCGTAATAATATTTTCTGTTTATATGGAACTTCAGCATGTTCACTTCACACATGATCTTAGTAACTCTCACAACAACCACAACCTTGCAAGGTAGGTTAGCATTACTATTGTGGTGGTGATGGGAAGGGCAGTTTACTTGCATCAGATATTCAGTGGCTTAACATGATGTCAACTTTTCCCCTGAGACCACCTAGTGAGCTTGTAGCTGAAATAAGATTTAACCTAGGGCTGAGGAGGATGTTGTATATATGTGCAGAATTAAGGCCTCATCTGATGGAAGGCCTACTGCAGATATTTTACTCCTCTTGGAATAAAAATGGTCCAGACCCAAAATATGGTCTCAAAGCTTTACTAACAGAACTTCCTTCATAACAGACACAAGAGAAATAATAATATATTCAAATAGTTGTATAATATAAAATACATGTTCAGCACAGGTTCATCATCTTTCAAATTTCAAAAAAGCTCCAAACAGATCTAAAATCAAAGGTCTGTCTCTCCCCACAGTCCCCATTAGCCTGGAGCTGTTTTCTGCTCAGGAGAGACTTGAGACTTCATCATCTCATCTTTTGTTCTCTGTAGCTTCCAGAGAAAGACTCAGAGATCAACTCCCTAAGATGGCGATTTGCAACAGAATAACACTGTGGTCTAAACCACAGAGCCTAGGACTTGCCAATCAGAAGGTCGGCGATTTGAATCCCTGCGACAGGGTGAGCTCCCGTTGTTCAGTCCCAGCTCCTGCCCACCTAACAGTTCGGAAATACGTCAAAGTGCAAGTAGATAAATAGGTACTGCTCCAGCGGGAAGGTAACCGGTGTTTCCATGCACTGCTCTGGTTTGCCAGAAGCAGCTTAGTTATGCTGGCCACATGACCCGGAAGCTGTCTGCGGACAAACGCCAGCTCCCTCGACCTATAGAGCGAGATGAGTGCGCAACCCCGGAGTCATCCATGACTGGACCTAACGGTCAGGGGTGCCTTTACCTTTACCTTTAACCTCTCACATGACACAGCAGAGAACATCAACAGTTAATTATCAACCCATTTAGGTGCCCAGAGAGCTTTTCTTTCCTTTAGTATAGCCCAATGGAATTTTCCAACATTAAACCTTCAGCAACACACATTCAAACGCATAGAGTTGTTTTCCACTTCAATGTCAGTTAAACAATTTTACTTAGCAGGGCCCTCCAGGTTATTAGTATACACTGGTAACTGAGACGACACCTTTGAAAAATGATTACAAACCATTAATTGCCATTATTGAATTCTAGTATTTTAGCTTGTTCTGAGGTTTCCTAATTGCATTTCTCTAATGCCCTGATTAAAATCAGCTGAGGCTGGTTCCTTGGGGCAACCAGGGTTTAGCCCTTTCAAGTGTAATGTAAATGATATTGTTTTTAAGTGTTTCAAAGCCACACTCTTTCCTGTTCCACACATCCTTCCATAATCCTTCCATAAAGGCTCAATGACAGTGACAGATTTATAGCTAGGCACACAGTACTCAGAGAAACAGCCCCATGCGACTGAGGGGCTCCCGTGCCTGCGTCTCCCTGCTTCACTTCAGCTTGCTGATCACTACCCCAATGAGGAGCTCAGAGCTTTCATCCCAGAGTGCTAATTTTCTCCTTGCAGGGAGATTGGGTGACCCCTTTATATAGAGCAACAATGAGTGGCAGTCCCCACCCTGTCTCGCCTGCAGCTGGAAAGCCTTGAGCCACGAAGTCTACCCTGATCTCTTCGTGTTCCCAGAAACAGACAAATTTTGGCAGTTGCCTGTATAGCTGTGTGCAGCACCCAATCTGTGTGGTTCTGGGTGCCTCTGGCCAATCCGTGAGCTTGTGGGGGGACCCTTCCTGAAAAGCCCTGGTGCAGAAAACAGCAGCAGCCACAACCGGAGCCCAGGCTAGACCAAAACTTCCCTCCCCCAGGACAGAGCCCTACCACCTCTGCCATTTGCTTTTAAACAAAAGAGTTGGCTTGCAGATCTCCAAGTGACTTACATTTTTAAAAGCGGGAGTTAAAAATGTGTTAAAATATATACACATTTACACAAAGGCACATGTAATTCATTAAATAATTAACAACAACAACAACAACAACAATAATACACAAAGCATCTCCATTAATAGCAGCAGACAGCATTGGGACTAAAATAATTTATTATTTAACTCATTTATTGCAAGTTTGGGCTTTTTGTGATTTTTTTTCATTTGCCCTTGAGGCTGCTGCTGCTTTTATAAAAGTTTGGCTGTTTAAATGATGGATACCTGCAGTTTCACTGTGGTGTCCGTTTTTGTATAAGTCATCAATCAGCACAGAGTTGTTGTTTCTTTGAACAAGATGGCGGTTGATTTCCTCATTGTCAGCATCCAGTAATTCTGCCACCCAAGCCGAGCAACTACAATAATTCCACATCCCTGGTATAATTCTTACGGTTTTCAGAATGGCAATTGACAGCAATTTTCATTTTCCTGGGATTTACAGACTGCTGTTTCCTTTCCCTCCACCCTTTCTATTTGTTTTAATTATGCACATGTTTTATCTTTACAGTCATGACCACCCTCATTTGTCTCATACATTGCAGGTGGGGTCCTCCCCCCCCCTTTAATTTTATTTTTGGAATGACATGGTGCGAAACAGCCAATATGGCCCATTTCAAACAAAACAGATGAAAGTTCAGCTGCCGCAGATATTTAGTGGCTTGGTCCATCTGCCACCAGACACATGCAGGCAGGAGGATGCCTGTTTCTTGTCATCTGCTAATTGGAGGAACAGCAGGATTTAGGAGCTGCTTAGGTATCAAGGGGAAAGTGCACACCACACACCATTCACATCAAACCTGTGATTGGATCCAGACTCCTTTATCCCTTGCATCTGGGGAAATAAGTACCCTCCGTGCTGTTTAGCATCAGATACAATCTCGCTTAGAGCATAGGGGGAAATAGATGGAGGTGTAGTCACTGGCGCTAACTCAGGGCTATGAGAAAACTAGATATACTAACAGCAACCTCAGCTCTCTGAGCACCGCCCCTCGTGTAACCAAAACAACAACACCCGTGCACAAGATGGAGGCATCCACAGGCTTTGGCGAAACTCCCAAGGTTTGAAGAAGTACAAAAGAACTTTGAAGAGGAAGCCCTAAGGGGAGGAACCCCAAAACAGTTTAATGAAGGCTGAGTGTGCTCCCCTCTCTCTTTCATAGCATGGGCATCCAATGAAGCTGAAAGTTGGAAGATTCAGAATAGGCAAAAGAAAGTACATTTTCACACCGTGTGTAGTTAAACTATGGCATTTATTTCCCAAAGAGGCAATGACGGGCACTAAATTGGATGGCTTAAAAAGATTAGACAAATTCATGGAGGTAAAGGCAGCTTTGGCCACCTCATGAGAAGAGAAGACTCCCTGGAAAAGACCCTGATGTTGGGAAAGATGGAGGGCACAAGGAGAAGGGGATGACAGAGGACAAGATGATTGGACGGTGTTCTCTAAGCTACCAGCATGAGTTTGACCAAACTGCGGGAGGAGTGCCTGGCGTGCTCTGGTCCATGGGGTCACGAAGAGTCGGAAACGACTAAACAACAACAAGGGCTCCTAACCTTGATGGCAATGCTTCGTCCTCAATAGTTGGAAGCAGTATGTTCCTGAATGCTAGTTGCTGGAAGCTGCAGGAGGAGAGAGTGGTTTTGCTCTTGTTTTATATGCGATAAAACAGTTATGTGACTGTACATATTTCATTAATTAATCTTGGACCAGCAAAACAGCATTCAGTGCATCACCAGGCACAGGGGCGGACTTTGCTAATCTTTCATAATATGGTCTCCTTCTGCAATGCCAAAATTTGATGCTCCCAAATGGATCCTCTCAATTATGGGTCTTCTCATTTGGCCCCTTCATGTTGACACCCTGTGGGGGGGAGGGGGGAAACATTAGCACTGCCCTAAATCTGGCAATGTCAGACGTGGTATTTCAGATTTTTATTTGGTGTGTGTGTACAAGGTGTCAAAAGAGATTTATTGCAACCAAGGTTCAATTGCCCATGCTTGGGTAAATTCAAGGTTAAATTGTTTAGAAGCACGCCATTGCATTCAAAGCGCATTTCTTGTGGTTATGTAGTTATAAGTCATAACAGCAAGGTTATCAGCATAGGTCAAATGACCACCCTTCTCTCTCTCTTTTTTTTTCAAGGAAAAGGGGATTTGAGTCTTTGAAATGAACATGCATTTGTGTGTTTAAAGCACTGGTGACCACCCATCCCAAGAGCCCCTCACTCTTGAGCTGGCGTCTAACAACATCTCAAGGGCCACAGGTTCCACACCTCTGACCTAGAGTCTTACAATTCCATGGATGTGGCACTGCCATGTTTATTTAAAAGCACTTATAAACCACTTATATGAAGCATCCCTAATGGTTCTTGGAAAGGTGCCTATGCTTGGGGCACCATTGTGTGACTTTCCTTCAGCACGACATTTTGTAGTATGTCACAGGAAGACCCATTGTCAAAGGGAGTTATGATGGCTGAGCAACTAGAATGTGCTGGCCCGTGTGTCATTGTGAATAAACTGCTTTTAGATTCATATTAACAATAATTAGAATTGCTTTCTGGTAGGCAACTCAATTTACAATTGCAATACTTCCTTTTAAATGTTACTACTGAAAGGGCTGTATAGTGGTTTCAGATCAAAGCTGGGAGATTCATCATCGTATTATTCATCTGGGAATTTTTTTAAATCCTCGATATGACCAGAAGGGAGCATTGTCTGCTTAAATTTAATCACTCAAAATTGTTAGGACACAAAGGCAGGCAAAGGTCCGATGACTGGATAGAGTTTCAGCAAATGCATAATTCCAGTGTTGAAACATTGTCATAAAATACCCTTATTGTGAGCGATTCTTCTAATAGTACAAACGTCCCATGTGAACGGCATTCTTTACACTCTAGTCATTAATTAGAGGATATTTCAATGATGCAATACACACACACACACACACACACACACAGAGCATTTCAGGAACCTCAGACTCCAGACCTGACCCCAGATGTTTGTGGTTCTTTTAGGAACACAGCTGAAGTCACAATAGTGCCCAGGTGTTTCTCATTCATTTGTATGGCTTCTACACTTGTTCTTTCAGGACTCTAGGAGTACAATGATTCCCCCTCCCCACTAGGGTTGCCAACATTTGAGCTGATCCCTGTAGCTGCACCACAGAGAGCAATTTCTTCCGATGCACTTAGCAGGTGGTGATGTTCATCTCCATGCTGTAATAATATTAATAAAAGCATCATCTATTGATGAAGCAAAGAAACTGCAGTTAAGCACACAGGAGCAGGCCATGGTCTTTCTTTTCCGGGTCAGTTGGCAACTAACTACATCTTACAATGCATGAAAATGGTAAGCACAAATAATATTTACATTGTCGCACATGCAGGGGTACATAGCCATTTTTAGAGCATTTTCTTACTAGTTTTTAATTGCATTAGATAGTTATATGGTTCACATTGCCATGGTAGAGTAGGAACCTTCTATTTCTTTGTGGGTTTGGAGGGGCCAAACAGGCTTGGTTTCTTATATCGGGGCTACCCTCCCTTTTATGTTTTTATTGATCTTTTCCAATCACTTCCCAACTGGAGCTATCTAGCAGAAGTGTAGTGCTAAGCAGAATGGAATCCCCATTGTCTCCCCCCACAAAGAGATTTATCTGCCCAAGTCATAAGAAGGTCAACATGTAATTGTGAACTCACATAAGAAACATGATCTGCAATTGAGCAAGCAGCCTCAGAACTCTATCGCCTCTCTCATGGTGAAGAATTGTGATATATAACACTTCTGGAAGTTACTAAACTCCTCCTGTCATGAACCACGGAACCAGATGAACTTACTGGAATACATGGATTTATGCTGATGAATAGCCCTTTAAAAGCAAGCAGGATTAGTTTGGTTTAAAACTAATTTCCCTGGCTTCTCTGACTTGTGGATCAGGCTATTTTTTCTCAAGGCAATTTATATATTTTAAAAAATAAGCCATCCTTTCTCTGCAACCATGCCTATAAGTTCTAGTAAGCTTGAGGCGACTTCTTTTCCACCTCCTCCTCCTCCCCCCCTTCTTCTTCTTTTTCTTTGTATTATTTTGTAAAATATACATTGGGTATAATTCAGCAAGTGTGAAGCATTTCCCTGTGTGCTGTGGTTCCATCCATTTCAATCAGAGTACACACACTAAACTTTTGCAAGATTGGTCCCATTCATTATGCTCTGCCATGCAGATTTGTAGAGTGGGCAGGGGCTATGGTTGTGAGATCTCAGTCTTTACACCGGAGACTCAGGTTTTCAGGGGGTTTTATTCTCCAGTTGCTAGGATTCATAAGTGAGAATAGTGCTGTTGCACTCAGGTTCCCCTCTTAGTCTTCCCACGGGCATCTGGTTGGCCACAATGAGAATAGGATGCTGACCCAATAGGCTCTTGTAAAGGGAGCACCGGCATCAATGTGCTCCCCTCCTTTCCTATGCTCACATTCCCTCTTCTATTTCAAATGGAGCAACTGCTTGCTTGCTTGCTTGCTTGCTTGCTTGCTTGCTTTAAGCAGGACAAATAGACATTTCTAAATAAAGCTTTTAAAACATGGAAACAATTCTAATGCTTCAGCACTTGGCAGGCAGCATCACTTAAGGATGCTTAATCACTGTTGCTAAGCACCAGGGGAAGGGATGTTGACCATCCCCACCTGAGACTCCAGAGGGGTCCCTCCCAGAGCAGCAGAAAAAAACGAGAAACTGGGTGGAAGAGGATATTAATAACGCAAACCTATCATGTGCACCCCTTGGCCAACTGAGAGTTGACTAGGAAATAATGATTTCGATTGCATTGAGCTTTGGGGTTCCCTGTCCTCTTGGGAACCCCAAATACAGCAGTAGCCAATGTGGTGCTTTCCATATGGTGTTGGACTGAAACTCCCATTGGTCATGCTGGAGAGCATCACATTGACTACTGCTGGCACCAAGGAGCTATGGATTGGATTCCTGGCAAATCTTCTCACCATCACAAGTATGATTTTACAAAGTCCTTTAAAATTCACTCTCATGCTTCTTCCTGTTTGTCACTGTGCACCTTTAATTTATTAGAATTTTAACTCCTAAACCCTTATCCCATCTCCTTTTCAAATCAAGAATTTTAGAATATGGAGTCCAAGTTTCCAATATCACAAGCGGAAAGCTGGAAAACAGGCAACTCTCTCACCTCATTGCTCCTTTCCCTAAACATGTATAGGTCAGTACATTCAAGTGTGCCCTGGAGTCTTTTAATCAAGCAACATGAAGGAGGAAGGTCAGGTTGCTGAACTAGCGATTTCCTCAACAATCTAAGACTTACAATTGATATCCTTCCAACGCAAGAACTTCTAACAAAACATAATCCTGATCCTAGAAGGTCATAACAAAAATAAACCCAACAAGTATTTAGCTGACATAATCCAGTGTCACTTTTAATTTGTATATCTTCAGGAAGAGGGGGGAGAATGATTAGAAGGATATATCTGACCATAGTAGGAGCCTGAAAAAGCCTTAAGCATGAATTGAGACAAAGGAGTTATCAGGACATTGGAGATATTTACGCATTATTCCTCTGCCCCAGGCATGTTCTTTCCTTTTCTTTGGCATCTGTAGCAGAATAGTGTCACTGGATGCAAAGACTTGGATGTAAATCTCCCTTTTCTGTCTAGCTGATGACATCCTTGATCATTTTATTTACTGATTCACTTTCCAGGTTGCCCTGTCTCATTTGGCCCAAAGCAGATAACAATAAAAATGCAGAACCCAATTAAAAAAGCCTCATATAAAACATACAGCTAAAATGACCCAACTCCCCTCATTCTCTAGAAGATGCTGGCAGATAATCCACTGAGCATTCTGCTCCACAAACTGTATAATTTGCCACCAAGCAGAGAGCGCTGATGTGATGGAAGAACAGGGAGGAAGAACAGCTTTAGGAACCATTGAGAACTGCCTAAAATGATGTGGGGACCACATGTAACCCACCTGTGACATAAGGGAACAGGGCTTTGTAATGCCAGCCTCTTGCAAGTGACATCCTGGTTGAAACTCCTGGTTTGGGCAGGTGTGACCTTTTCCCTTTGCTTAGTCAGCAAAATAATGTTTCCTGTGTATGTCACACTTCCTTGAGTCACCTCCTCAATTCACTGATATTAGAGATTCTGAGCAGGTCTGGATTTGGATATGGCTACTCAGAGCCCCAATCTGGCAAGATCCCTGATCTCTGAATTAGGAGTTATGATATTGTATTTGATCATTTCGTCCCCAAAGTATACCTGAAACCAACAATTCATAACATTAACAAATATCCATTAATTGCCCTTAATCGGAAATCTCTAAGAATTTTACAACAAAATTATATACAGAATAACATACATCATAGATAAATCCAGTGTATTAAAAGTGACCAGATAAAACTTAACATTCCAGAAATGTTTGCTGGGGTAGGAATTTTTCATGGCATAACCATGTTGGTTTTTGCTTCACTTCCACTGAGAGGATGCCTTCTTCTTAGTATAGAGAGATTTGACTTTTGGGACATGATGCACCTACGAAAACGCACACCTGGACAATCTCAGCGAGACATTCTTTCCAGATACCTGGTCCCAAAATATCTATAGTGTTTTTCACTAGTACCAAAATCTTAAAACTGGCCTGGTAGCATATGGGAGGCTAGCACAGTCCCTGTGGGGCAGGTATTATATGCTGTTGGAAGGTTATTCCCATCAGTAATTGAGCTGTTCCATCCAACACCAGCTGAAGCTTCTGGACCATATCCAAGAGGAGCCCCTTCCCTCCCAGCACATGGACTACTATGTGCAACCTATCACCGCCCAGAAATAACTATAGCTGTCTCACCAGCCCAACTGCTATGCAATTGGCTAACTGGAGCCTACTGTGATGCAAGATTTTGACCCATTGTAAGATGCTTTCGGATGAAGACGGAAACTATGTCCCCCTTAACTACTGATAAGTCGGTAGTCCTTCCCTGTACCTTTTGCATTAGCTCTGACTCAGTCAGCACTGGTGTTTCCTGATGAAAAGGACAGCAGTACCTAGTGTGGTGGGGCAGTGCTGTGGAGCTAACTTGGATGGCCAAGTGTGGCAGCAAGGTTGCGTCTGCACTGGTGCACTGGTGGGAATACTGGATTGGCCCCAACTTCAGCATCACCCTGACCCACTCCTACAATATCCAGGCAAGCAGAAAAGAGCAGGCCATGTGAGAGTGGTCGTTGCACCTCCCTACTATGTTAAAAAAAAAAAGCTAATTTACGATCACCTGCAAATAGAGAGGTAAGAAGGCATCATTTTCTGTTCTGCCCTGTATTTGTCACATGCACCACTGTTTCTGTTCCTCTGCAGTCCATCTTCTGCTAAAAGCTACATTATTTGTCTCACTGTCTGCTGTGGCGAAACTACGTAACTTACACAGTTAAAATTACTTGAGTAACGTTGTTATTATGCTATTTCATCCCGTTCATTTCAATGCAGAGGAAACACAATGCCATTGGAGGCGAGGCCTGTAATCAAGTACATATCATTTGCTCCTGGAAGCTACAACATTGACTACTGATTGTATTCACTGGATTGATTTCCAATCCGGGCATGGGACGAATAAGCCAACAGCTATACTTTTGGCTCCCGTTTGTTTTCATTGGAAGTCTCCGACATCCCTACCTACAATCATCAGACTCTGCGAAAAGGTGATACCTGCTCAGCTTGCTAGATGCCTGCATGCCACTGGAAATAATACTTTCCCATGAAGTTTTGACTGCTGTTGTCATTATACTGTTGTTTTTATAAAATGGATGGATTGGGGTTTGGGGTCCTGTGTAAGGATGGTGTTCAGAGTTGGGTGGAGAAAGCATGAAGCTCAATCTCAGCTCCAGGCACCTCATTCCCTCAAATTGGCTTTGCTTCAATTCCTACTCAGTGCATACAATACCCTTGTTCAAATTTATACTGCTTTTACTTTGTGGCAATAAAACCTTGCATGCACAAGTGTAAGAACAGAGCCCTGGAGGACGAGTCCTCCCAGGAAACATTCCAATGAGAAACAGATGCAATGCCATCCACCATCATGTTAGCGTGTACAGGGTAGCCAGCCATTGCAGAGCAGATCATGAATATGTTTCATATTACTTGTCACTTGGCTTCTTTATATTTCAGTGCCCCGTTTTGCATTACATCCAGTCCTCTAAATGACAGACTTATGCAATTTCATTTTTATTTTTACAAAAGAATACATACAAACAGGATATTCCTGACCTGAACTCAATTCTATTCCTGTTTAAGACAATGGCAAAACATCCATGGTCTCCTGGCTTTAGCTATTCTTGGATGAAAGCAATGGCACAGCAACAGAAGTTTTCACGGTCTAGCTTGGATTCCCTGCTATTCATTCTATGTTACATGTTCTCAGACTTTGTACTATTGAACCCTGTTCAATGCTTCCCTAGAGCCAACCAGATTAAATTTGAAGATACCATCACTAGTTTAGTTTCCTCTGCTGCTGATGTGAGCTCCATGCCTACACCTTCTCCGCTGAATTTTGAGCAATGCAAATGAAATTACCTAAGATCCATTTTATCCCCAGCTCAGTGGGACCTGTTTGGGGACAGTAGCCTTTTTCTTCCTCTCCACTGTTTTATGAAGATGTAATATCAGTTCCCATTGTAGTTGCTCAGAATTTACATTGACCTTTTCTCCCTGACATGTAGCTTGATGGGCAGTTCCTGGCTTTAATTGGACATGGTTATTTGGCAGGCAAATTAGGCTTCCACCACAGAGTCAGCATGACTCCCTATCTAACACACAGCCTTGTCACTCAAATTACATCTTTAATTTTGGTACTTGAAGATGACTATCATATCTTGGAATTTGCTGTCAAGGAGTGTGGTGGAGTCTCCTTCTTTGGAGGTCTTTAAGCAGAGGCTTGACAACAATATGTCAGGAGTGCTCTGATGGTGTTTCCTGCTTGGCAGGGGGTTGGACTCGATGGCCCTTGTGGTCTCTTCCAACTCTATGATTCTATTAAACATACCCAACTCTCTCAACTGTTCCTCATAAGGCTTGGTTTCCAGACCCTTGTCTATCTTGGTATCTCTCCTCTGTACATGTTCCAGCTTGTCAATTCCCTTCTTAAACTGTGGTGCCCTGGACTGAATAGAGCACTCCAGTTGTAGTATAAGGCAGAATAGAGCGATACTATTACTTCCCTTGATCTGGACACTACGTTGTCTTGGCCTTCTTCTTCATGACATGAAGAGCACCCTTATCCAACACTGATTTACATTTGACGTTCCCATCTTGATGATGGCACATCTTTAAAACAAACCTTCAAAAAGATGTGTGTGTATTAGTAAAATGGGGTGAAGGTGGAGCAAGTCTCAAAGAACCCAACTGTTTTTACTCAAGCATTCTGTAGGCTCTCACCTTTAGACAGAGATGGCAATCGAGTCAAATTCCTCAGTGGCTGAAAAATATTGTAGCCGAGCAGCTAAGGAATGACGAATGGAGAGGGCAAAAGTTGGAACCGAGTTTAAACTTAGACGAGGTGTCGATTTAAATGAACACCACGTTCTCAAGGCGGTAAACTTGCCGTCTGATTTCCAGCCGGCCGTCATGCCTTCTGAATGACGTAAACCACACCGACTTTGATTGAATTACTCCCGATTTACATCAGGGAAGGCAAGATCAAAATCAAGCTGTTAGGACTACGTCTGGTATGCAAAAGTAGCCCCTCCAACAGCCCGGCTTGTCTGTTTGACAAGAAACGTCTGCTTTCATGTCCCCAGTAATCACAGCAATGAGCTACTGCGGTTAAGTTGCGGCCCTCTTTTTTATCTGTATAAAACAACATTATCTTTTCTAGGGCTTTATTGGAGTCTGTGGAATGTATGCCTCCCATTTTGTTTAAACATATAATTTGGAAGTAGTCTCGAGTCGAATGTTGAATGTATAGGCCAACCAACACCCTATCTTTAGGTGTACGAGCCAGTAAAAGGAGCATTCAAAGTTGAGATAAAGCTTGACATACAGTAAACAGAGTGCCCTGTTTAATATTGACCAGGTATGAAACTGGAGAGGTGGGAGGAAAGGCAAACTTTGGAAAGACCCAGACCTCCTAGGAAAAGGAAGACTCTTCTGCCAAATATCAGATACTGTAAGACTGAAACTCACTGGGTGTGGGAGGGGGCAGGTGGTTGGGATTAAAGAGAATCAAGGAATCGACTCCCCCCAAAAGGGCCTTCTGTCTTGACTCACTTTCCTGCTCTCTTTCCAGGAAACTAGTTGTTTGGTGCTGCAGGTGAAAAGAGCTAGCATATGCAACCTAATAAGGCCATGGGGGCAATTTTTAAAAAACCAAGTTGCTAAAGCAATCTGTTAGCCCAATTCAGTTCCAGCACAGGGATGAAGAAACAACATAGGGGAGAGAAGAAAAGCAGAGGGGAAAGAACCTTGGTGCATCTCATTGCTGCTACCACTAGGAACACAAGGCTGTAACCCAGTGGTAGAGAAACAGAGGGTCCCAGGTTCTGAAATCCTGGAGAGCAGCTGCCAGCAAGTGTGGATGGTACTGGGTCTCCACCCCCATCATTTTGCCCGGATGCTGAGGTCCAGCACCAAGGGCCTTCTGGCGGTTCCCTCACTGTGAGAAGCAAAGCTACAGGGAACCAGGCAGAGGGCCTTCTCGGTAGTGGCACCTGCCTTGTGGAATGCCCTCCCATCAGATGTCAAAGAGATAAACAACTACCTGACATTTAGAAGACATCTGAAGGCAGCCCTGTTTAGGGAAGCTTTTAATGTGTGACATTTTAATGTATTATTTTTTTTGGAAGCCGCCCAGAGTGGCTGGGGAAACCCAGCCAGATGGGCCTGGTACAAATAAATTATTATTATTATTATTATTATTATTATTATTATTATTATTATTATTATTATTATTATTATTAGTGAGATGGACCAAGAGTCTGACTCAGCATAAACAAGCTTCCTGTGTTCTTGCCTTATACCAAGTCAGCCCAGCGTCTTACTCAGCGTTGTCCTCACTGACTGGAAGCACCTTTCTCATGGTTCCAGACAGGAGATGTTCACAGCCCAACCTGCAGGTGCAGAGGATCAAAGCTGGGACCCGCAAAGCAGATGCACTGAGCTACGCCCCGTCCCTGAGGGTGTGTGGGTTGCCAGATAAGTGAAAAGAAGATTGCAGCCTCCCTTCTGAGTAGACGCGCAAAGGTTTGTGCAGTTAAGCCTTTAAAGTGTTTGCGTGGCAAGCCGACCCCCCATTAGAGTAAAGAAATTAACAGAGACACGGATATTTTGTTTAAGGTTTCTGGGCAAAATTTTTGGCCACAACTTTATTGATTACAGGAATGAGAGCGGCATTGGCTTAGGCATTGGCAAGACTATATCTGACTCCTGCCCCCTTTGCAGGAAGTCTGTAAGGGTAAACCACCCAAAGAGGAAGCTACATCAGGGGAACCCGCCTGCAGCTCTCCTCGCTGTCCCCAGAGGCCTGGCATGGCCCTAGCCCCTCAAGTGGACTTCGGACAGGATCCAGGCCCCGGATTCCTTTAATGGAATACCCTTGAAAATGGAGGGGCAGGCGATGGCCGACCTCCCCTCCCCCATTCAACCATAAGCCAATGCCTAACCGCCAAACCTTACAAAGTTTTGATGATTGCTAAGAGATAGGCAAAAACCAAGTGGCCCATGCCAATTTGCCAAAGGGAAAAAATTCCTACCCAGACCCCGACTCAAGACTCAACCAAAGTCCAAAGCAAGGCCAAAGGACACTTAAATAAAAGGGAGGGTGGGCGGGTGTTCAGCAGCTCGAAGCAGGAGCTTGGCACACGTCGCGCTGCTGCTTTTATACTTTCCCCCACAATCACCCTTCGACGTGATTGGGCAATAGCCCTGGATGATTGTGGTGCCACCCTGGCATGAGGGTGATAACTCCACCCACGCCAGGGTGGGGGAACCAGGTTGAGAGCCTGCCCTCAACCAGGACCATCTATTAAGATGATCCCATTTGCAGAGTCCTTACGGAAGGCCTTATTCACAAGCCCTGTTGAAAGTGCTTTTTTAAATAAAAAATAATAATGTTTAGGGGGTACTCTCATTTTCCTACTCATATTGAAATACTGTCTCTCAATGAGGCCAAACTTAGATTCACAAAATGTTTAGGGGTATGTGTACCCCCAGAAAAAAAGCACTGCCTGTTGATGTAAATGTGAGTTTTCCATGGATATTGACATCATTTTAGCAGGGTTCGCTGGAGGGAATTTCTGAATGGGTTGTCCTCTTCAGCTGCTTTTATGGCTTACGTCAGCCTTCATCAAGCTGGTGCCCTCCATAAGCTTCAGTCAACACTGCTGGTCAGTCTACAGACATGGACAAACTTATACTCCTGGTTTGGCTCTGTAGTGCAGGAAATAGCCTGCGGAAAGGCTGGTCCAATGATTTGTGCACTTCAGGTGTTGCCTTGTTCCAACATTTGGAACAGCCTTGCCCCGTCAAACATATGGATCACTGGGAGTCTGGCAGAGAAGAAGGTACTATTCCCTTTTTGAGGGGACAGGTGATGGATTATCAGGTGTGCTATAAATTAAAGCTGGCTGCTCTTACGTCCTACCAGCCTTGACACATGGTTAGTGGATCTCGTATACATATATTTCCAGTTTTTTTCTCCTTCCTTCCAACCCAAATAATTCTGGTTGCTCTTTCCCCCTTCTTCACATGCCTCCATTCTGCCCTCTTGACAAGTTGTCACCATGATGTCCTTCCTTTCTTTTTCTTTTTTTGCTTTGCCTTGTTATGATTTATTGTTATAATTTCATTCCAATTGTTTTAACAGACAGCAGATATTTCCAGGTGTTTTTGTTCCTACACACTTTCTTCATAGAAAAATATGACCATGGTCTTGTTGCCAAGGTCAGTGAGGTTTGATGAGTACGTGCTGCTTACACAAGCTAAGGTTTCCCAAGCTTTTTGAAATACCTAGACTACAAAGATTTCATAACGCTTTGGGGGAAGAAAACATTGCTGTTATAGACATTCTCATCCTCTTTATTTCCATTTTTTTAAAAACAGAACAAAAACAAAACTTGAGGGTCTGTCCAGATGAACTATTTACTGAGCATTCATCATGATTGGTTTTCACAAAGTTTACGTAGAGTTTAGATTATATCCAATCTTTACTCAGCATCCATTCTGATTTGTTTGTTGAGCGGTTACACAACAATACAGTGGTACCTCGGGTTAAGTACTTAATTCGTTCCGGAGGTCCGTTCTGAACCTGAAACTGTTCTTAACCTGAAGCACCACTTTAGCTAATGGGGCCTCCTGCCGCCGTGCCGCCAGATCATGATTTCTGTTCTCATCCTGAAGCAAAGTTCTTAACCCGAGGTACTATTTCTGGGTTAGCGGAATCTGTAACCTGAAGCATATGTAACCTGAAGCGTATGTAACCCGAGGTACCACTGTACATACTTAACTAATACAACGGTATATAAATGAAATTATTATTCTAATACAAATGCAGCACTAAGCATTTCTCCTGATTTGTTTGTAGGTGTTTGCATGCATTGCGATTAATTATTTCACACTACATTTTTCAGTGCATTTCCTCATCCCTTTCCAAACCACATAAAGTTACAGCTTCTGTTTGTTTGTTTATTGCAGATTTGTTGCACCAGGGCAGCATAACACTCTAATCCACTTTTATGCCCCCTAGAGTTGGTGCCTTTGCCACCGTGAGAATGGGCCACTGGCCCTTATATTCTTACGTTCTTAATGTTTTGTTCGTCTTCTTAGGTACATTTTATACTGTACTTCAATACAGCATCTTGTAACATTCTGACTGCTGAGGAGAAGTTGCTAGGAATCATTTGGATGACGTCAAACTGGGAGCAAAATTTGCTTATTTTGTAAAAGGACTGAATGTTAGCTAGAATTAGTTCCTTTGCTACCTCCTTAAAAAAATTAACCGTCCAGGCTCTGAACCCTACCTATATTTATGCTGCTCCTTCTACATCCTGTGGTGTTTTTTTAATGAGATGATCCAAACCGCTGCACAATAATATCTACATAATCCTGAACACTATTATTCTGTTTACAAAACACACTGTACCAGCTAGTGTGCTCCATGGTTGGGCTAGAGATAGATCCTTAGAGAGTTTACGAGGTACCATTTGAAACTTGAGCCATATGATTTCATGGTACTCAAAACCAGCTGTTAATATTTGACCTTCGGCTGAAGGGGGCGGGGGCTGCTGTTGGTCTGATGAACTCCACAGAGACTAAATAAATGGGATCAGCAAAGATGACTGCTGATCACCTGCTCACTGGCAGTCAAATGAAGCGTCTACACCATGCTTAGTGATGATAGCATCAGATAGGTGGCCAGGATAGAGGAAAGGAGGGAATTTCTTCTTCTTTTTTTAAGTCCTCGGGTCTATTTCTGCTGACTGAACCATAAGGGTGATGTTTTCCAAGCTGGTAAATCGTGTCCTCCCTAAAAGAGGGCATGTGTTGTGGTGAGACCTGGAGACCAACCTCCTGTGTTGTGGGTGGGTTGGATTGGTCAGCCACAACACCCGATTGGTAGGTCCCTCAATGTTGGGTTCAATCTGACCAATGGGGCACAGTCCAAATGGATCGAGGGACCTATATATACCCAAGCACGTGACCCAGTGCTTCCTCTTTCAGCTCATGCATTCGGAACAAGCTGACAGCGTGTCCTCTGTGCAGCCGAGAGACTTACCTTCAATGGATCGTCTTGGTGATTTCTTTCCGTTTTTTATTCCCCCTTTTCACTATTGCCTTTTATTGTTCCTTTTTGAGTTGCCCTCTTCCGCTTCCCTTCCCCTTCCCTTCCTTCTAGCAGGGATTTGCCCCTCTGGGGCTGCAGCCCCCGGACGCTTCTGGTTGTGGAGCTTGCCGCGGCCTATTTATTGCCCGTTTGCTCGCATTGCAGCGGCTGGTTTTTCTGGCTGAGGCAGCAGCCTTTTGTTTAATAAGTGACTTTGGGCAATTGTGATTGTCGCTCTATGCTGGTGCCCTGGGTCAGTGATGCCTGCAAGGGTGCAGGGAGCTAGTCGAACCAGAGCCTATGCAACCACTCACCTTCTGTAATCAATAAAGTTGTGGCCTAAATTTTGCCAAAAACCAAAACTAAAATTTAAGTCATATGTGAATTTATTTAGGAGGGAGGTCTCTGGGTCTGAACACACAAAAACCAAGATAGAAAATTAGTACAGTGGTAGATGAGCACCGCAATCCCAGAGTCAGTCATGGCTGGACCTAATGGTCAGGGGTCCCTTTACCTTTACCTTTGTTTAAGAACAGTTTAGTTTATGAACAACTTGGATGAAGAGTGCTACAAACCTGGAAGTTAGTGTTTTCGTTTGTGAACTTTGCCTTGGAATAAGAACATAATTCGCTTCCTGTTGAGTGTGTTCCATTTGTAAATTGAGTCCCCCGCTGCTATGGGAAAGCATGCCTTGGTTTAAGAACGCTTTGGTTTAAGAACACCAGGCACTCCTGTCTTCCACTGCCTCCGGCAGTTTGGTCAAACTCATGCTGGTAGCTTCGAGAACACAATCCAGCCATCTCGTCCTCTGCTGTTCCCTTCTCCTTGTGCCCTCAATCATTCCCAACATCAGGGTCTTTCCCAAGGAGTCTTCTCTTCTCATGAGGTGGCCAAAGTATTGGAGCCTCAGCTTCAGGATCTGTCCTTCCAGTGTACCAAGGTACCACTGTATATAAAAAAGCAGAAGGGTTGTTAAGTCTGTTGCAGGAAAAAAAACACCCACCAGAGTCATAATATTTTAGCCTTTATTGTTTCCAACTCAGGAGACTGCCTCAAGACTGCCATCATTTTGTAGGAGCGATTTAACTGGGCAAGCCTAAACCAGAAATTTAGGCTTGCCTGCTTAAAGTGGATTCAAGCACCCTATTGCGCTCGTGTAGCAAATCCACTTTAAAGCAAAGGGATTTTTTGCAGTTAGGAAAGTGTTGTGGAAATGCACGATTAATGGGAAGATGTGGCAACACCCCACAAATCAGAATGACTGAACTATCAAACAATAGTTAACATATTTCAGATTCTTTTAGCCTTCCTGCGAAAAAGCCAGGATTCCCATTACTTGGAGCAGTTCTAAAAACATACAGCTGTACATGTGCAGCTGTTTTCAGACCTTATTAACTTATTCTGAAAACCATTTATAAACTGCTTAATATTTTGAAAATCTTTAACTGCTATTCACCCTACGGAGGTTGCATGTACACAGTCTCACTGCCTCCCTCCTATTTTTATTTACTCAATTATTTGCATTTATAGCCCACCTTTTTCATCCAAGGAGCTGAAGGCAGCATATATGGCTTTCCCCACAACAGCCCTGTGAGGTAGGTTAGGCTGAGGGGCAGTGAGTCAAGGTCACCCATTGAGTTTCATGACCGAGTGGGGATTGGGATCCTGGTCTCCCAGGTTCTAGTCTCATGCTCTAACCACTATACCACTCTGGCTCTAATATCTGAAAGGTGTTAAAGTATATATATTTTTCTGCCCTGTATAGTGGGCCTCCCCTGTGCTTCATTCAGAAACTGCATCTAGAGCAGAATGCTATAGCACAATTGTTTGACAGGACTGCAATCCCACCAGCGTATTACACCTCTCTTCAGAGATCTACACTGGCTGCTAATTTGTTACTGACTCAGATTTAAGGTGTTACTCTTAGTACATAAAGCCCTTAGCAGCTTGAAAACAGTAAGATCATCTTACTCAATAAATGCCCACTAGACCACTTCAATCCGCAGAGCTGCAGAACATTTTTCAAGTGCCACACAATGTTCATTCTGTACTTGTAAAGAACCAGTTGTGGTTGTATAGACACTATGGAACTCCCTGCCCATTGACACCAGGTAGGTGCCTCTGCCGTAGTTTCCAAAGCTTGCTTAAAAAAACACACACACTTTTTGTTGTCTCCACAAGCTTAATCAAATATGTAAAGCTGACATGCATTTTAATAGGTAATTTTCTTTTTTGATCATTATAATTTCAACTAATGATTTTATTCTTATTTGGAAGTGTTTCTTGGTCCACTTGGACATTTATTTACAGTATTCTTATTTTTGAATTTTATTTCAGTTTTTATAATAACAGTAAATAATAGCCCCTAATACAAACACAGATACAAATGCAGAGCTGTTGTACGAATCGTTTCAATATCAATTATGTATTTCATTGGTCCAATCATGCAAAAGAATAAAAATAAATTTATATGCCCATTGACATATTAATAATAATAATTTATAAATTAGGTATAGGCTCGCAAGATAATAAATAAAGGAGAACCCTTCTTAGGTTTTGTGTAAACTGCTTAGAGCTTTATTACGGGTACTGAGAGTTGTTAAGAGGCCCTATTCCTCTCAAATCTACAGTTCTCAGAGATATCTGTGAAGAGGCACTGATTGTTAAAGCACAATTGTAGCTCTGTGAGAGGAATAGGAGTCTCCTTACAACTCTCATCACCCTTTAAAAAACTACAGTTCCCAGAAATCTCTGGGTGAAGTCATAACTGGTTAAATTGGTATCATAGTGCTCCAACTATATGGAGTTGTGTGTGTGTACAAATCGATGCTGTGCTTTCAGAAGTGCTCGGATGTAGGGATATGTAGATGTCATTGTCGCTGAATCTCAATGAGAAATTTATTGGAAAGGAGTAATTAATTCCTGGAAGACATCTGCGAGGCTGAGCTCACATTCTACGCAAAAGGGTGCAGCGGAATCAGGGGGAGAGGGGGAGGAAGGGTTAAATCGGACTTGAAAAATCACAAGTCTTAAATATGATGGTTTGGATTGATGAGCCTGCCATTCCTGAAAGACAACATGCAGATTAAAGACCTTTTAACTGTTCTTGATGCAATCAAAGGGTTATGGTCTTCTGCTAAAATCTGAGCTTCGGCCAAAGTTTATGTAAGTTGTCTGCATTACTCACTCTATAATGATGTACTTGGCTTGGTTGTTTGCAGTCTGCTTCTCATTTGTTTGGCATTGCATTCCAAGATTGCAGTGACTCATAAATTTCCTTTAGTTTTACTATTGTAAAAGATCAGGAATACAAAAGAACTCACGTGTCTTGCATGGAACATCTCCAGCATAATGGCATCTGGGGAGAAGCGTCTCTCCTGGGCCAGGCAGGTGTAGGGAAATGGACAGCCGTGCTTGCAAAGTAAAAAGGGAATCTCGTTTCTTACATAATTTGCGAGTTCTTCAGGATGCAAGTGGGGGGGAGAGAGAGGTTAGGTGGTGGTACGGGGCGGAGGGTAAGGGGAAGAAAACTCCCTAAACCGACATTTTCCAAAATAACAGCTGAATTGTAATTCCTGCATTGCAATGAATTTGGCGATGCATAAAAATAGACACAAGAATAACAAGCGGTATTCTCGGGCATATCTAAACGGGTTTAAAAAGGGAAGCGGAGGAACAGTAGGCTGTGAGGGGAGCTAAGGATCCCCTGAAACTATTCCCACAATGGCAGTTGCCAGGAGTTTTGGATGAGGAAGCTGGTCCAAAAGCGATATCCGTTTGTCATGCAGACGTATTCTTCATTGACTTTAGGCTTTGTTGAATATTTACAGAGGAAAAAATAGGTCAGGGATTGCAGGCACCCGTGCCCTCCTGGCATTCACACCCCACATTTGAAGCACTTTAAACAGCCAGAGTTTAAGGCTTTTTAAGGCTTCCCCTTAAAAAGTTTGGGTGCTGAGAGTTTTGAGGAGGCCCCTACTCTCCTCCCAGAACTACAATTCCCAGAGTGGTTTTAACAACCAATGCCTCTTCCTAGGGTTTTCTAGTAATTGTAACGCCCTTAACAGGATTCTTTGGAGGAAGAAGCCATGACTGTGGTATTCTAGTCTTTTAAATGTATGGTGTAAACGTGGCCTGAGTTAAGTTGCCAAGAGTAATAATAATTTAATAATTTATTATTTATACCCCACCTATCTGGCTGGGTTTCCCCAGCCACTCTGGGCAGCTCCCAACAGAGTATTAAAAACATGATAAAACATCAAACATTAAAAACTTCCCTAAACAGGGCTGACTTCAGATGTCTTCTAAAAGTCAGATAGTTGTTTATTTCCTTGAGATCTGATGGGAGGGCGTTCCACAGGGAGGGTGCCACTACCAAGAAGGCCCTCTGCTTGGCTCCCCGTAACCTCACTCCTCACAGGGAGGAACCCTCAGAGTTGGACCTCAGTGTCCAGGCTGAATGATGGGGGTGGAAACACTCCTTTAGGTATACTGGACTGAGGCCATTTACGATTTTAAAGGTCAGCACCAACACTCTGAATTGTGCCCGGAAACGTACTGGAAGCCAATGTAGGTCTTTCAGGACCAGTTTATTATTATTATTGGAATTTTATTTACAGCATAACATAAACCCACCCACCCACCCCGAATACACAAATCCACCCTCATCATTCACGTGAACATACAATGAGCATAACATACAACAATACAAACAACTAAACAAAAGACTTCCTTTATACTGTATCTGGCCTCCTTATTTACTTTTTATAAACTGTTTCCTTTATGAATAATTACTACGATTTTTCTAATTATAACTTAAATACAGGACCAGAGTTATATGGCTGGGGCAACCCAGTCAGATGGGTGGAGTACACAAAATTATTATTTTTAGTAGTAGTACAACTAGTAGTAGTAGTGGTGTCAGTGAGCATAGGTGCCAGCTCCTAGGGGCCCAGGTCTTTTGAGCCCCCAATAATATTTTGGGGGGGCCAGCCCACCAATGTTTAGATCAGGGGGCAGAGGAGGCTGAGCAGGGAGCTGAGCAAGGCACAGCTTCAGTTGCTGGCTCCTCTGCTGCTGCTGTGGAGGGGAAGGAGGGGACAAGCAGCCCCTGGCTGGGCTGATGGCGGGAAGAAGAGGCCCATCATGGAGTGTGGCACAGCTTCAGAGGCTGGCAGCACCTCCTGCTGCTACATAAGCAAAAGATGGGGGAAGTAGCCCTTGGCCGCAATATGAGTCAGACGAGACTGAACATGAGAGAGGAGGAGCCACCACCCATTGAAGTCTCACTGCCGCTGCATTTGGCTCCACCTCTGGCTCCTCAACATCCTGACGTCATGCGCACGTCATCGCTCCCTAGTCTTGTGTGCAAGTTGGCAGCTCTGCCAGTGAGCATCAGGAGGGCTGCCCCACCACATACACAGCTACTGCCCCTGCCCATATACCAGTGGGAAGGACCCTGGCGCTATATTCTAATATTGCTTACTGTGGTTTTCTTTATGCATTTTGTTGCATCTTGGAAGACGCCTCGGAAGGACTGGTATCCTGAGAGGTGGGGCATAAATAATTGTAAGTAAGTAAGAAAGAAGGAAACCAGGCATCCGGTGAGTTAGTCAGTGATTCTCTCATGCTCCTAGATTACTGGCTGGAAGAAGGAACCATGGACAAATCAAGTTGGGATGCTGACTCCATAGATCAGAATCTCCCTACTACTGGGAGTCAAGTAACACCTCCCGTGAGCCTGCTATAGCTTCCAGATTTCTTGCTCAGTCTGGGCAGTTATTGTTGTATTTTAGAGGTGGGGGGTTGGCTGTGCCTCTGGGACCCACTCCCCACATCCTGCGGCTCCCTCTGCTCCAGGTCCTTGCCAGCTCTCTAGTCCGGACTTTGGCAGCACTCAGCCCTGGCGCCTAACCACTTTATGGTAAGTGTGGATTGAGTTACAGGGGAGTATGTGCTGAATCAGCCATATGATCGCTTCGGCCTGTGCCAAACACCGCATGAATCACACTTAACAAAATGGCAGCAAAATCTCTCTCTCTCTCTCTCTCTCTCTCTGTGTGTGTGTGTGTGTGCTTGTTGACCTCAAGCCAGTTTGAAACGATTACGTTTTACCAGTTTGATAATGCGGCGAGAAAAATGAAGGTGAAGTCAGCAGATTCCCATGATAGTAGTCTTCTTATCAGGCGGGCTGAGGTCCAGCTCTACATTATCCATCACTTTTGCACTCGGCAAATGATGACCCGAATGTGTGAAAGGGGTCAGTTTCGCTGGGCAGCAGCCAACGCCCCGTGCGTGGGTAGGGGGTCAGGCACGGATTCCTCAGCAGCTACTTCTTAGGAGGAGGAGTCAGCGTTATCTGAAATATACTCCTTAAAAATGAGTGTAAGAGCGTTGGAAGAGATGTGCCCAACTAAATCAAGGCCAGTTCCCTGTTTCCCATAGTGGCCAGTCAGATGTCTACAGGAAGCCCACTGGCAGGGCATGTTCATCAGTAAACAGTATTCCAAGGCCTGCAGCCTCCGATCCCAGATGTTCAGTGCAGCTATTGTGAGTGGTAGCCATTGATATTCTTATCCTCCATGACTCTGGCTAAGCACTTTTTAAAGGTCATCTTGGCCCCCACCACATATTGCTGCAGCGAATTCTGTGTATAACTACATGCCACTGTATAAGCAAGTAAGGGTAGTTTATTCCACTTCTTCAAAGCTTCCCTGTTAATTTCCAAAAAGGTCACATGTTTGCAGTGCATTGACATCCCTGCCGCCTCACTCATTTCAGCTCTCCATCATTGTAAGCAACAGCTAGCCTAGAGGCTCTGCCTCACCCAGTGAGCTGCTTCTGGTGTAATCAAATTGTGACAGGAAATGATGCACACGCTTGTGTGAGTCACGTTTGAATGTTGACCATGTGTTGAGCAGCTCCCTTTCTTTCATTTCTGAATCCAAATTAACAACTGAAAAATAAGCACCATGATGCACTACATGGCAAAACAGTTGTCTGATGTCTTTGGACTCAGCTATATTAGTAAAGAAACAGTGATTTGAATGTGCTATAAACATGCAATACCAGATGGTGTCAGAGAGCAGGATATTTGAAAACTTGATTTTCCATAGAGATTTTTTTCTTTTGTTAAAATGGTCTAATTTCTGAGTTATTTATAGTCACCCCTGCCCCCCAATGTTTAGATCCACCCTTTGTCTCAAAGCCAGAGCACTTTTAAGTGTGTGATCAGGTGATTGTTTCCCACAAGATTCACTTCTGTCTGAAAAAATGTTCCACTTGTTTGAAACTGCTTAATTTTATTATGTTTTTCTCCCTGCTTTGGAAAAAAAAAGTGTGCTGCCAATATTAAGCAAAATAACATGGCGGTAAATGACATAAAAGCCAACATTAAATTGGCATACATGTAAGCAAATGCAAAATACAAACCAGGAGATGAGATTAATGCATCAACGTAGCTGGATCCTTTCTCACTCTGGAAAGCCTAGGTAAAGAGACAAAGATTAAGCAGGCACCTAAATATCAATACTGCAAGTACCTTCCAGATGTTAATTGGAAGTGCATTCCATTTACAGTGGAGAAAATGCAACACAAGAAAACAAAAAACCCCTTGAAGACACAAAGGCATCTGATGGGTTTGATGCTCACTATTATGGTGCTAAAAGAGAGCAATAAAAGATAGGGCTAACTTTCTACAGGAGAGCTGTAGCTCAGAAAGCTACAATTCTCAGAGTTCCCTGAAAAGAGGAATCTATTGTTAAACCACTCTGAAAATTGTAGCTCTGTGGGGAAAATAGAAGTTTCCTAACTCCGCTCAGCACCCTTAACAAACTGCAGTTCCCAGAATTCTTGGGGTGTGGGGAGGAGCCATGTTAATTTAAAGTGGTATGATACTGCTTCAAATGCACAGTGCAGATGGGGCTTTGGAAAGTCCTGGAAGGAAAATGGGTTTTTCTGCAACTTCTCTTAATGTCATGCATTGACACACATGGTATGTTTCCTCTGTGTTTCAGAGGCAGATTCTCTGGGGACTGATTCTATATGGTAGACTTTGCCAAGCTGGTGCCCTCCAGATGTTTTGGACAACAACTCCCATCGGTCCCAGACAGTTGTTGTTCCAAACATCTGGAGGGCAGCAGTTTGCCAAGGCCCTTATATGGAGACTGATTTCTTCTCGTCCATCGCTGAAGATATGGAGGCCAATAGCAATTAAAAGCAATCCTCCTTGCTTTGTTTTTCTTTTAAGCTGCATTTGGCTGCTTCTGGTATCGTGCAATCCTAGATCCTTCTGCTGAATGAGAACACACACAGTGCCCTGTGCTGAACCCCATGTAAGCAAGTAAACAAAGCACAACACAAAGTGATGCGTACGCACACTGTCTTTATTATGTGCAATCAAAAGTGCAGTGCCAGCGGCTCCAGGTTTTATGCAGCTGTTCAATGTGGTTTAGCAAGTAGCCTGCAGTGTGTCAGAGGTTTAACGCAAGCAGAAAATATGCAGGGTTTCCTTGATAGCAACACAAAGAACATAATAAGAACAGGCATCTACTGGAGCTGACCGGCAATCAATCTAGCCTTGTGTGGTACCTTCATGATCACCCATGTTGGCATCATTTCTGAACAAATGTTCAACAGCACAGGTGGCATTAATAAGGACACACTTGTCCTCTCTTGATTGTTTCCAGTTTTCAACAAACTTAAGCTTTGTTAGAAACAGTATTACACTAGCCTTTGGTCACAACTCGCTGGCACCTTATGGTAGGCAGGGCTGGGCACAGTGGAGCAGAATCCTGAGAGTATTCTTTTTATTCACCCCAAAATGGAAAGCTCTATTCCATCAGGCCCAGGGCAGGATTCATCTAATGAGCCCTGCCAATGGAAAGCCCTTGCAAGGACGTCCACTAGCACAATTGGTCTTTCTCCCTCCCTCCCCCCATTAGCTCTGGGAGGAGGTGCTGGTAGAATTTCAGAACAGTGCATGGTGAGGAAGAGAGAGCAGATCATTCCATCAGGCAAGCTGAAATACTTGCACTGACAGAGCAATCTGCTTAGTGCTACGCTGGATTCCTTTCATGGGATTTCTGCTTAGTGCTATGCTGGATTCCTTTCATGGGATTTCTGCTTAGTGCTACGCTGGATTCCTTTCATGGGATTTCAACAGGAAGTTACAAGGTAGGCCCTGATTGGAAATGGAGCTGTGTGACCACTTCGAAACCTTTGCAGGTGCAAATACATACCCCCCCAAATCCCTCAGTTGAAATCAGGGGTATTTCTCACTCCCCACAACTGACCCTCCTTGAGCCCATCCATTTTCACACACACACACACACACACACACACACACAGACTGAGAGAATTTCCACCACTACACCAACGGGACACACACTGAGAAAAGCCCTTAATCCCAATTTTATTTTATTCTTTGGCTGATTTACAAAAAGAAAAGCACACATCATTAAATGAATTTTAGAAAGTGGGCAAGATTCGGCGTGGACTCACAAAGCATTTTTTTAAAAAATTGAGACTCCTTGCATTCCGCCCCACTCCCCCTTTCTTCCCACCCAGAGTGGCCCTGCCCTCAGCTTGCACCTCAGAGCCGGCACATCACACAAGGCTGGGCTTCAGCAGCATAAGAGTCAGCCTTCTCTTCTCCTCTCCCGTTCTCCAGCAGTCGCTACGAGCTGCCCAAGGGAGGAGGCCGGCAGCGGTGGCGATGGAGTGGCAACAGGATGCTCCCTTGCCACCACTCGGGACAAGTAGCAGCTCACCCTCCTCCACAAACTTGGCGTTGGCAGTGCTTGATACGATAATCTTTCTTGTCATTATCCCATACAGAACAACGAACTTGAAAAAATCTACATCAGACATTCAGAAACCAACAAGCCTGCTATCCCAGCTATCCCAGCCTGGTTAACCCTCTAAAAACTCTGATACCCCATTATTAAATATAATATACGCCCACAGAGACTACCTTACACTGTGTTTAAAATCAAAATCGCATTTGGATAAAAACTGTTTCTCAGGTGGCTAGTCCTAGTCTTTATAACCCTGTACCTTCTTGCAGAAGGCAGAAGCTGAAAGTGATCATTTCCGGGGTGTGTACTATCCTGCACTATTTCTGCATCTTTCTTATGGCACCTGGAAGCATAGATTTGATTCAAAATGGAAAAAGCGCAGGGGAAATAGGGACATTTTGGGATCAAATCAGAAGCCAGGATGGCTTTCATAATTCCAGGACTGTCCCTGGAAAATAGGGGCACTTGGAGGGTATGGAAGTAGCGTTGAAAGTGGAATCACATGTGATTGCCCCGATCGTATCGTGAGCAGAAATCATGCATGCACAATAAAAAAGGACACCTGCAAGAGCCCCCAAAACAGTTCCCATTCATTCTAGCAGAGCTTGTGCAGGAGAGCTCTTCCAGAGCTTGTTTCCGATGTTGGAAAAAGTAACATGGGGCAGCCTAGAGACGCTGATCACGAAGCAAAACTGATGCTGACCTCTCAACCATATTTTTCTGCTTTAAGAGGAAAATTCACATACCATGCTTGGTGTTAAGTGATGCCACATTGAGACTGGTGGGAGAGGTGGTGACCACATAGAGTTGCTGCCAAAGACGAGGCAGTCAGCTGTGTCTCATTTACATACATTCATTCACTCGTTCTAATATTTGCAAGTTTTAAACTGACGATGGCCCAAATCCAGAAAAAGAAAAGAAAAGAAAAAGGGCCATTGAAATTGGGAGGATGTGAATGATTCACAACTAACTTTGTCCTATGGCTCTTAATGGGATTTAAGCATGACTAACGTTGTGCTGGATTTGGGCCTACACTGACAGGCTCTGCTAAAATAATACCCTGAAGTCCAAGGCCTCCTTATGAACTATCCTAAAGCGGCTCACATTACACATTTGCCTGAAACTGTCTTCTGAATACATAATGCCTATTAATTGCTTGCGCATTATAAAGCTCACAGAAAGCTGTTGGCTTTGCTTGAGCAGGAGAGTCAGCGTGGTGTAGTGGTTAAGAGCGGTGGACTCGTAATCTGGTGAACCGGGTACGATTCCCCGCTCCTCCAAATGCAGCTGCTGGGTGATCTTGGGCCAGTCACGCTTCTCTGAAGTCTCTCAGCCTCACTCACCTCACAGAGTGTTTATTGTGGGGGAGGAAGGGAAAGGAGATTGTTAGCCACTTTGAGACTCCTTAGGCTAGTGATAAGCGGGATATCAAATCCAAACTTCTTCTTCTTCTTCATGATCTTCTCCAGAGGAAAAGCCAAATGGCGTGATTCTAGGTCATTCAATTTCATCACTGTGTATGGAACTAAGTCAGAGCACTGTCCCTTAACTTTCCTGGGGCCGCGGTAGCTATCAGAACTTGCTTGGGGATATAAATCGGACTTTTGCACTTACCATATCAATTCCTAATGCACCTGAGAGCTCTGTCTGGCCCCTCTTTGCCTGACGGAGAAAGGTCATAGCTGAGTGGTAGTGTATCTGCTTTTCATGCAAAGGTTCCAGGTTCAATTATGTGACCCTGAGCCAAAAAGATAAGTAACTATACAACCTTTAGAAGACATCTGAAGACAGCCCTGTATAAGGAAGGTTTTTTTTTAATGTTTAATGTTTTCATATGTTTTCATATATGTTGGAAACAGTCCAGAGTGGCTGGGGCAACCCAGTCAGATGGGTGGGGTATTAGTACATGTAGTAGTAGTAGTAGTAGTAGTAGTAGTACCACTGGCATGGGCCCCTCAGAAGGTTCTTCAGAAGGAACTGTGATTCTCAGGCTGAAAAAGCTTCTCCACTTGTGCACTGTATTCTCCCTGCTGTATGCTGCCTTGAGCTCCTTGGAGAAAGGGGTGGGATATAAATGTAATAGACAAGAGATTTGGGGAGGGTTTAGGAAGCATGCAGAGAGAGAAGAGGGGGGAGAGGTTCCACTGCACAAGCGGAAATCTTTGCTCATGCAGAAGCAGTTAGTTTGATACCACCTTTATTTTTGATTATTAGTTCATAATAATGGAAGTCCCAAATGCACAAGCAGTGACTGAAATTTAATGCGCTGCATTTGAAGAGTTCATTGAAGAGACTTGTGCAAAACTGCAACACAAAGGCTGTAAATATGCCTGCCTTTGATTAAAAATTAAGCTTAATCTGGTTTGTGTGTGTATATGTATATGTATACGTATACGTATACGTGTGTGTGTATGCATATATGTGTGTGTGTGTGTGTATAAAATATATGCATATATAGTGATATATATATATATATATATATATATATATATATTCATTTTTACTAAGGTGCCCTGAAGCCTGAACCCACATTCACAATGGACAAACAAATCTTACCTCTCTGTATCCTGAAAAGCCAAAGAGACAAGGCACACAAATGTTTCAATCCCTGGGATAAAGCCTATGAATAAACTTCCTTGTTAGTCTTCAGCTTCAAATCATTCATCATGTGTTTTCTGCCTTTCCATTATTGCTGGGCTGATCTCTGTGTGCTTCCTGCAACCAGGACAAGCATAGAAAGCTGCATGTTATGGGAATGGCCCCAAACCCTTTAAAATTGATGGGAATAAGATTGCCTTTACAATAAAATGCTTCGGATGAAACTCTCCGGTGTCTCAATAGGCACACAGGGAGGAGCCGTTATGTCACTCTCTTTTGCATTCAGAATTGCATAAAAATAAAGATATTATAGTCCAGTTGCATAAATAGTGTGTTTTCAGAACTGCATTAGCGGAAACTTTAGAGTCTCAGGAAAAGCTATAAAAAGTAAAATATGCATTACATAATGTTTTTGAAAGAACCTGTAGAGAATTAGATGGAGTGGTAAGAACATCCAAATGCACTGTAAAAGTTTGCTAAAAGAGTCACCCAGAGCAGTTGGGGCAGTGTTATTCCAATGCATCATCTGAAACTACCCTACCTCTCTATCTAAGACAGAACAGGAACTGGCATTCCATGTTTGTTTGTTTTCTTGAAGCATATTCATTTCAGGGAAACAGCAAGGAATGACTGCTCCCCGCTTAAAACGGGGGGTGCCCTTTGCGTGGATGCGCACAGCCCTAGATCTGGCTCCAGAGCCCTCACTTGGCTCCAGAGCCCACACAATAGAAGGAGGAGCTTACCTGGGAATCCTCACTTGGCTCCAGAGCTTCTCTCACCCTACCCACCCTCAGTTAATGTCTTCTTTTGCAGGTTAACTTTTCTTCATAGGTTTTGCAGGTTAACTTATCTTCACAGGTATGCGGGCGCTGCTACGTTAAGGTCGCTTTTAAAGGGCCGGAAAGGAATTTCCCTGCATTGGCAGGTTTTGCCTTTCCCGTAGCAAAAACGTCACAACTTTGGCGGTATCAGGCCTTGGGCGGAATCCTTTCGTCCATCTTCCTCTTTGCGGCGGTGATACCAGGGTTCCCCGTTAAAGGGGTTTCTGAAGGGAGGCTTTGACTGTACGCCGAAAGGTCGTCATTGCTCTCCCCTGCGGCGGCGGCGTAATGGGGGCGGCTAGGTTGTGGACAGTAGTCCCCAAAACATTCTCATTCTCTCTCTCTCTCTCTCTCTAAATAAAAAGAGAGGTGACGCTGTCAATGTGTGTTAGTACAAAGTATCAGATTGTTTACCATTTCCTAATCCTTGCAGGGTGGGAGGTGTGTGTGTGTGTGTGTGTGTGTGTGTGTGTGAGAGAGAGAGAGAGAGAGAGAGAGAGAGAGAGAGAGAGAGAGAGAGAGAGAGAGAGTCCACTCATGAGGCTAAGTAGGGTGATCTTCTCAGGTGGCAGGATCTACAGAGGCAGCAGATCCTGATGTAAATCTCATGGGTGGGTCAGCCCTGTTAGCCAGTCATTTTAATTATTATTTTGTGTTGTTTTTATGGGAAGGGTGTCTGTGTCTGTGTGTGTCTGTGTGTTGCTGTGCGCTGCCTTGATATTCCATATGAGTCAGTGGTATACTAATATTAAATAAATGAAAACTGAGGCAGAGTGAGGGAGCTAACCTCTGGCAGCTTTTGCTGAGGAACAAGCAGTGAGGTGCTGGTGGTGGTGGTTGCTGTTGTTGTTGTTGTGTGTGTGCACTGTACCTCCTGCTCTGCATTCTGTAGGGTGACCTGATGCCCTCAGGTTTGCTGTCCTGTACCCAGGGCTGAGATATGATTCAGCTGCAAGTTCAGCCAGCTTCTGAATGTAGAATGTGGCAGAGGCTATCTTGCCACTCACTTCAGGTGGCCAAATGTTCTGGGTCGGCTCTAACATTTTTGTTTGTTTAAAAGCACTTATGTACTGCTTAATATTAAAAAATATATATTATTCTGTTGTTGGTGTTGGTGTTAAATTTATTACCCACCTTTCACCAGTGGGAGTCAGGGTGGGTTGCAAGAATTTAAAAATCAGTATTAATAACAGTTTAAAAAGATTCACAGGAATAGGGTGAGTCCTGAAACACACACAGCTCAGGTAGCAAAGAGGTGCATAGTTAGCATTCATGAAAATGCTGCACAGTGAAGGTGCCAGACATGCCTCTGTGGGGAGGGAATCCCACAACTTGGGGGCTGCCACAGAGAATGCCCACTTCCTTGCCATTGCCGCCGACCCACAAACTTCTGTAGGAAGTCAATGAACCTACCATGAAGTCCCCTCTGTAAGTAGTGTACATTCCATTTACAATCAATATTTCATTAAAACACGGAAATCACCTGAATTCTATATTGCTTGTCTATACTGTCCACCCAAAACTGTATGTAGTAAGGGACTGCAGTGAGAATTAACAAGTTTTTTTGTTTTTGCTTTTTTATGGTAGTTTCTTTTTAAAGAAATATTAGCTCCACATTTCCCTTCCCATAAAGATTCTCTTTAAAAAATAATTGCTGTAAATATTTTAACTGCACGTGATTGGTGGGTTGTTTTTCTTTCATAGGATCCTATTACCAGGATAAACTCACTCTCTCTCTCTCTCTCTCTCTCTCTCTCTCTCTCTCTCTCTCTCCTTGTGTCACTTGATACCAGCAGATGCTCATTAACCCAGTAACCTTGTAGTTGTATTCTAGAGTTAACTGTAACCCATTCAGGTTTATTCATGTAATCAATCTATCTAGAGAAAACACTAGGATGGAGATATATATATATAGATGTTGTGTCATCAGTGAGGTTTGATTGGTTAAATAACAACAAAGCTCCTCCGACGGGTCGGCATCTAAAATGGGATTTGGCTTGAAAGAGCACCTTTCATATTTAATGTAACTGCAGCAAGACAACTTTTGTCCTCTGTCAAATGGAGCCGGACAGTTCTCCCTTCCGTGAGAAAGGAAATCTGGGAGCCTTTGAATAATTTACGCTAGCAGCTCGCCTCGATTTTTCACAGCACCCCTAGTTATTAGTAGTTTTAGCAGTTCACCTCTGCGCATGCTTTGTTTGTTGTTTAGTCGTTTAGTCATGTCCGACTCTTCGTGACCCCATGGACCAGACACTTTTTTCTTCCACTGCCTCCCGCAGTTTGGTCAAACTCATGTTAGTAGCTTCGAGAACGTTATCCAACCATCTCATCCTCTGTTGTCCCCTTCCCCTTGTGCCCTCCATCTTTCCCAACATCAGGTCTTTTCCAGGGAGTCTTCTCTTCTCATGAAGTGGCCAAAGTATTGGAGCCTCAGCTTCAGGATCTGTCCTTCCAATGAGCACTCAGGGATGATTTCCTTAAGAATGGATAGGTTTGATCTTCTTGCAGTCCATGGGACTCTCAAGAGTCTCCTCCAGCACCATAATTCAAAAGCATCCATTCTTTGGTGATCAGCCTTCTTTATGGTCCAGCTCTCCCTTCCATACATCACTACTGGGAAAACCATAGCTTTTACTATACGGACCTTTGTTGGCAAGGTGCACATGCTTAATCCAAAGTAAATGTACATAAGATTCACTGTTTCCACCTGTCCAGTGGAGATGTGGCTCAGCAAGTTGTGCATGACAGTTTGCAGACCACAATACATGAGAACATAGGAAGCCACCTTATACCAGGTCAGACCATGAGTGAATCCAGCTCAGTATTGTCTACACTGACTGGCAGAGACACTCCAGGTTTTCAGGCAGGAGTCTCTCCCAGTCCTACCTGGAGTTGCTGGGGACTGATGATGAGACCTTGTGCATGGAAAACAGATGGTCTGTTGCTGAGCTATGGCCATTCCCAAGCACTTCCCTCTCTCCTGGATCCTCATTGGGTTGATGCCAACATCGAAGCAAATGCAACTAACAGAAATATCTCAAAGACACCACGGAAGGGCTCCATCCCAAGGAAGTCACAGCTATCTGATTCCAGAAATGAGGAGTGAGCAATAAAGCACATTCCTGTTATTATTACCCAAAGGACAGAGCTTACATCAAAATCAAGCAAAATGATGCACTTGGCTTTGGGCCTGGAAACCAGTAATTATAACTACAGTTTTCAGATCTTTTGGTAGCTCAATGAGAAAGGCATTGGAAAGAACAAAGTTCATGCACCGTATAAAATCAGCATCTGACTGGGGTTCAAGAAACCCAACTCATCTATCAGAAGCTGTTGTACCAAAAGGCACCCCATTCTCAGAGAAGCACTGATCCAGAAAATGGAAAAGTAATTGATGTTGGATACTATGGGATTTGTTGGAGTACAGACTTTGGGTGGCGGGAGGTGATGCTGGCAGTTGCATTTTGCAAGCAAATCAAGTACCGAAAGCATATTATTTCTCACCAAAAGAAGATACATAGATGTATGTCAATAAATTATTTTAAATCATGTTTTCCATTCCGTGGGTTTTTACAATAAATAAATAAATAAATAAGTAAATTTTATTTGTATCCCGCTTTCCCCAGCCAAAGCCAGGCTCAGAGCGGCTAACATCATATCAATAAGGCAATATGCTTAATACAATATACAATATGCAAATAAAATAACATTCAACATTCATTAAAACAATATAGAATAATATTAAATATCAGCATTTCAAAATTAAACAGAAATCCACTCAACAGTTACAATAAGTAATTTCTAAACTCCACTCAATAAAACAACAGCAAACCACAGTGCACAACATAATACAATACAAAATGAATCCCAGGGCCAGGGGGTGGGGCAAGGCAGGTAGAAGGAGGCCTTGCCTGATGAAGTCTCTCCCCTCACAGTTCTTCCTCCAGGCATAGCTTCCTTTATGGTTATTGGTATTGGTGATTGGTATCAAAGTGGTAGTGATTTTTTGCCTTATGAAATATACTCGGAGTCGAGTGTGAATTTCATGCTCTTTATTCAGCTCATAGTAGCAATGAATGAAACTTCCCCCAAAACATCTGGCTATATATATATTATTTACACAATGGGCCCCTCGTGATTGGCTAATTCCGGGCTGCTCCTGTAGGCCAATCAGGTTGCGGATTCACCTCCTCCAGAAGCCTGATTGCTGATTCACTTCGACCAGGAGCTGGACTGGGTGGCTCCTGCAGACCAATCAGACTGTTGCATTCTGGATCCTATTGTTCTAGGATTCAGCTCAGTACATAACACCTTATTTCTCAAAAAACTACAGTGTAGAAAGACACCAGGGGATTGCACTTTAGAATGAGGGAGGAAAGTAAAGGTAAAGGTAAAGGTACCCCTGCCCGTACGGGCCAGTCTTGACAGACTCTGGGGTTGTGCGCCCATCTCACTTAAGAGGCCAGGGGCCAGCGCTGTCCGAAGACACTTCCGGGTCACGTGGCCAGCGTGACATCGCTGCTCTGGCGAGCCAGAGCCGCACACGGAAACGCCGTTTACCTTCCCGCTGGTAAGCGGTCCCTATTTATCTACTTGCACCCGGAGGTGCTTTCGAACTGCTAGGTTGGAAGGCGCTGGGACCGAGCAGTGGGAGCGCACCCCGCCGCAGGGATTCAAACCACCGACCTTTCGATCGGCAAGTCCTAGGCGCTGAGGCTTTAACCCACAGCGCCACCTGCGTCCCTAGGGAGGAAAGTAGCAGGCACCATTTGTTATTGAAGAAGCAAGAGAGGGAATGGGGCACATTGAGCTGTCTTTAGCAGATCAGATCTAGGAGGGAAAGGAACTTGGTCAGATCAGACATAGCCTCAGCAAAATAAACCTGCCAAGCCAGAGATCAAAGATAGAAAACCAGCCTTTCAGTGGTAAAGCCAAACAGGAGATCAAGAGGCAGACTGTGGTTCAAAGAGGTCTCCTCAAAGGCAGGGAAGTACAAAGGGAAGACCTGAACTTTGAATGGAGATTCTAGGCTCAAGAGGAAAACAAGCCCCACGACACATAGGAAGAGAGAAACAAGAGGGGCATGATCTAGGTCAGAAACAATAGGAAAACTTTCTTGTTGTGTGGGCACCATGTAACCAAACAGTTTGCTGTATTCAGAGTAGCCAGTCCTCCCTGGAACTGATGCAGGCCAATGGGGTTCGAGAATGTTCAGATTTTAATATTATAACATTGCATATTTCCAGCTGGCTCACTGAGCCAACTGCATCATACATTTAAGACAGCAACATACCACTTTAAACAGCCATAGCTTCCCCCAAAGAATCCTGGGAACTGTAGTTTGTTAAGTGTGCAGAGAGTTGTTAGGAGACCCCTATTCACAACCACCCACCCACCCCCCAAGCTGCAATTCTCACAGCTGTGTAACCATCAGTCCCTCTTCCCAGGGAAGAATTGTAGCTCTATGGGGGGAATAGCAGGTTGAATTGAAAAGACAGGCTGCTTTCCTAAAGCTACAGATACAGGTCATGCCTGGTGTAATATCCCTGGCAGCTGGAGGCTTCATTAAAAATCTCCTCTCATTAACATGATAACATGTGAAAGATGGAACTGGAAAACATTTAAATTACTTGAAATAGAGCTATTATTTTTGGTCTTTGTATATATTTGCCTGGAATTGTCCTACTGATGTATGAAATGTTTACACAATTCTATTATTTTAATTTTTATTATTATGCCTTCACATAAATCTCAAAGCAATGTACAAACATATAATAATAAAGAAACTAAAAATAGGTTTAAAAACAATACAGAAAACAACTATTTGTGCTGTTTTTAAACATATCATTAAATAGCCAAGACATTAAAAAAAAACCAGAAAACAACCCCTATGCTGGAAAGCCTTATCAAAACAAAAAGTCTTCAATGTTTGCAAAAACTACAAATAGTGGGTGCCTGTCATGTATCAACAGGGATGCCAAGCCACAAACAGAGGCAAATACACTGAAAGTGTTGCTCCAAGTTGTTCTGAAGTAGGATTCTGATATTTGGGGGGCTTTAAGGTGAATATCACCTGCATAATGCAGTGACCTAGTGGGTATATAAGGGATTAGATAGTTTCTTAAATAACTTGTTCCTGAGCTAAGCTGGCCCTTGTACTACCAGAACATAGAACTTGATCCAGAAGCCAAATGGCAATCCTTATTTACAATATTCAACCCTCTGAAAAGCAACTGATAGAGTGCTATCTCTCAAGCACTTAGTTATGGGAAACTTAAATCATAACCAATTCCAACAAACCCTGTGTCAAAGAACATTTTTGGAGAATTCTTCAAAAGTCAACAGTCTATTGTAGTGTCTTAATTAATTTAAGATTGTGCTTCGCTGATGTGCGGATAAGGTCTATGGCACCAAACCAATTGGTGTGATTTCTGCTGGCACTTCTTTCTTTTAATCATCATGTTTGAGTATTTTTGTTAAAGCACAACAGCAGTGACTATCCTTGTTCCATGTTTACTCCTTTTGTATACTGGGAAAATATTTGGCCACCATAATCAACTGCCGACTCTCTGAAGATAACAGCCGATGGACTTCAAGCAATCGATCCAAGAGAGGATCAAGAGTCTATTTTCACAAACCCATTTTAGTCCCATTGGTTGCATATCATTCCCCAGACTAGTGTGAACCAATAACCTGGTCTACATGGTTTAATGGTCAGGGGCCAGTAAATGAGAGGGCCGCTTGCTCAAGAAAATGAGACGTATACAGTAAAACCTGCCATTGGCGCCAAGTCAACAAGGACAAGTCATTTTCTTATCCTTGTAGCCTAATTCTAAACATATTTGCTCAAAAGAATCCCCTGCTGAACTCAGAGGAACTTGCAGTGCAGTCCTAATCATGTTTTACCCATGTTCAAAGGGACTTCCACACTAGAGAAGGCCCATACGTACCACAGAGGCAAAACACACACCCTGATTGCAAAAGGGCCCAGTTTAGACCCCAGAATCTCCAAGCAGGGCTGGAAAGGTCTCTTGCCTGAATCCCTGGAGAAATGCTGCCAATCAGTGAAGACCAGGCATGGGGAACCTGTGGCCTTTCAGATATTGCTGAACTACAAATCCCATCATCCCTGACTGCTGTCCATGCTGGCTGGGGTTGATAGGAGTTGGAGTCCATAAACATCAAGTGGGCCATAGGTTCCCTATCCCTAGTACTGTACTGAACTAGCTAGATGGATTGATGGCCTGGCTCAGCTTAAAACACTTTCCTATGTTAAGTCTTCTTGGATTCCAGTCCTAAACATGTTTACTTCAAATAAATCCTACTGATCATCCAGTATTTTTGTTGTTGTTGTTAACATACTTGCTATTCAAATAGCCAAATACTTTTAAAATGCCAGCATAATTTTGGCCTCACTTACAGATAAATTCAAAAGCGTCCAGCGTAGAGCAACAAAGATGGTCAGGGGTCTGAAAAATAAGTCCCATGAGGAAAGGTTGAAGAGGCCGAGTATTTTTAGCCTGGAGAAGAGAAGGCTCTGGGGAGACATGGTAGCACTGCTTAAACAAAATACCCGATTCTTTGCTGCCCTAGAGAGGACTAGATCTAATGAGCTTAATAGGGCAGATTTCAATTGAACAATGGGATAAACTTGTTGACAGTAAGGGCAGTTCAACAATGGACCCATTGCATGGGAAGGGTCTTGCTCACTGGTGGTCTTTAAGCCAAGGACAGCTCAAGCACCCTCCATTTCACATGCAGTAACTGACTCAAGGGGCACTTCAATCGTACTTCTACATTGACAATGGGGATGCATGCACCATCATACCTGTGGCCAGCAAGGTAGCCAAGAGGGCACATGGCAGACTGTACAAACCACGCTTTCCTCCAAGGCCTCACTACTGCCCCACCGCAGCTGAATCATTTTGCCGGATAGTAGGGCATTGGCAGCCGGTGCCCATTGGTCAAGGTGCTTAACAAATGGTGGTGCCAGAGCCAAGGACAGGAAGAGCCAACTAATTCTAGCTTTGTCACTATCCTCCTTCCTCAGTTCTACAAGGGCAACACTCAGACTAAGGTGAAGGAAGCCGACAGGCAGCAGCACAGCCTGCTGGACTGGTTGTACATAAGAAGGCAAACAGGGCGATGGATGGCTGAAGGCAACTGAGATTGGTCAGTTGGTGTCCCATTCACTTTAGTAGACCAGCCTCCTCTGTGGTAGGTGAGTCCTGCCTCAAGCAGAATCTGGATAGGTCTTGTTTTGGCGAGGAGTGCTCTAGCTCTGGATTTCCTGCACTGAGCAGGTTCTTGAACTAGATGGTCTACAACATTTGAATAAGACCATCAGTGGGTGGAATTCAATGTAGCACACAGTGGGGTCTGTATACATGGAATAAGATCTGTTCACGCAATGTGACTTTTTCAACTTATACTTCCCCTCACATGCCTACCATGTATCCCCTAAATGTGTTCTCCCAACCCCCCCAGAGCAAATTTAGGGGGCTGTAATGCTTTGAAGAAGTGAATCTTATTCCATGCACACATGAATCCCACACAATGGGTCTACTCTGACTATGAATTATTGGATCCAACCCATGGATACATTTCATCAAAGTCCCCCAAGATTCTCTTTTAGGTTCCAAGATCCCTTTCTTCTCAGCCTTTTAATTGACCTCAGGGTGGGGCAGAGAAAAACTGAGGGTGGAGGAAGCCTGGAGGCAGACAATCCCCAGGAGAAGGGAAGTCGTTTCACTTTTATTACTCACCACACTTGCCTTTTTTTTTTTTTTGCAAACACATTGTAGTATATGAGTGGAGTGCCTCAACTGCTGAACGGTGCTGGTTTTATTATATAAATATAGGGCTCTTCTTAAGAAATGGAAAGCTTAGGCAATTGCTTGCTTTCCGGTCCACACACGCTGCTGCACTCAATGGTCCTGTTAACAGCTATATTTTTCAGTCCACCTTCCTTGATTCTGGTTAGATTCAACCTGCAAGGCACACATAGAACATGATATGTGTTGATCCCACTTTACAAGCAGTCATTTGAAGCAGCCTCAAATTTGTTAACAGTGGGACAACAGGGAAGGTATCAGGTTTGCCGTGAACTTAACTCCCTCAAAGGGAGCTCTTTTTTTAAAAAAAAATAAAATGCTTTGGTTAATGAATGTATCATAAAGAGGGAAAAGTTCAAACACTTGCTTCATGTGCGTGTTATACCCTGCAGGTATGGTATTTAACACCACTCTTAAACCATGTCTTTTGCTTTTCCACTTGAAGCATAATGAGGAAGCCAAAGCATACGGTAGGCTGAGATTTCTATGGTTCTGATCACAGGGAAGGTTTACAAGAAGGCAGTGCAGGAATACAGCAGCGTCTCTATGCAACCCCACTTCAGGGGGCTTCATATTGTACTCCACTGAAGAGTACATTTTAGAGTCAGGAGGAGGGACAGAGGAACACCGCCACATCATGATATACTTTAACAGAGGAGTCAATTTGCAGACTTCACATGGTTCCATGGGGTCATTGTCCTAACACCACCCCATTTGTTGTACTTTTATGCTCTGGAGGAAACCTCTTGAGTAACAGTGAGTTTATTTAGCTGCATAAAGTTTGGCTGGCTGGCTCCGGTTCATTCAGAGGCCTGTGTGTGGAAAGCAGGAAAATCCCAGCTTGCAGCTCCAGAGGAGTCAGTGCTCAGTGACATTAATAAGATCCAGAGCCAAGAGTTGGACAGCTGTGATCTTCTTTATCCTCTGCCCTGCAGGGTGAGTGTGTTTTAAAGCTTATCATCTCCTTTACAGTATTCCTCGCCCCGTACTGCTGCAGCATGAATGGGGCTGGGAAGGCTGGAATAACAAGAGAGCTGAGAATTGCTATTCTCACGTTGCTTAGTGGGCTATGCGAGAGCAGTGGGTACAAATGTATCTAAACAAGATTCTGTCTACACTGGTAAAAGGTAAAGGTACCCCTGCCCGTACGGACCAGTCTTGACAGACTCTAGGGTTGTGCGCTCATCTCACTCTAGAGGCCGGGAGCCAGTGCTGTCCGCAGACACTTCCGGGCCACGTGGTCAGCGTGACGATGCTGCTCCGGCGAACCGGCACCAGAGCAGCACACGGAAATGCCATTTACCTTCCCGCTAGTAAACAGTCCCTATTTATCTACTTGCACCCGGGGGTGCTTTCGAATTGCTAGGTTGGCAGGTGCTGGGACCAAGCAACTGGAGCGCACCCCGCCACGGGGATTCAAACCGCCGACCATGCGATCGGCAAGTCCTAGGCGCTGAGGTTTTACCCACAGCACCACCCGCGTCCCTACAGTGGTACCTCTACAGTCTCTACAGTGGTACCTCGGGTTAAGTACTTAATTCGTTCCGGAGGTCCGTACTTAACCTGAAACTCTTCTTAACCTGAAGCACCACTTTAGCTAATGAGGCCTCCTGCTGCCGCTGTGCCACCGTCATGAGATTTCTGTTCTCATCCTGAAGCAAAGTTCTTAACCTGAAGCACTATTTCTGGGTTAGCGGAGTCTGTAACCTGAAGCATATGTAACCTGAAGCATATGTAACCCAAGGTACCACTGTATTTATAGTCACCTTGATGAGAACCGCTAAAGTAGGAACATTCTTACAAGGAATCATTGGGGGAGGGGGTAATAAACAGGCACTTGAAAGGAGTGGTGTAGTAGATTCTATAGATAAAAGAAGATGGACTAAAGCTCTGAGGTGGTAAAATCCAGAGGCACAGCATGTTCAGTAGAAACTTTGGGAGAAATGTCTCCCCGCTCAAAAGTCTGCTTACACTGGATGTGGAATGCAGCTGCACGTTTTCTAATGACCAGGATGTTAGGAAGGTTCTTTCTGTGTGTGTGAAATGAAGGCTGTTAAATGGATGCAACAGGGTGATTATGTAATGCTATCTCTACCCCCATCCCAGCTCCTCTTATGAGAAAGCAATCCTGGATTTGTTCCCCCACCCCAAAAAGGTTTACTAGCAATTTAATAAAAGGGACTGTTTCACAAGTTATTTTAATTTTAAACATATGCAACTTAATGAATCACTCCACATACAACGCTGAAAATAAGTTTCAGCTTGTATGACTATGTGGCCAGGATCCTTTAAAGCAATGCATGCGACGGTGAAGGGTCTGAAATCTGGTGAATGCCAGCCATCCCAAATAAATAATTGTAAATGTCTGAAATGTCAGGGATACACTGGTGCACATATTGTAGACCCTCATTTAATAGTGACTGTCTCTTTCAAATGCCCCCAAAGTGGAATAATTGGGGTCCTTCACAAAATTCCCCTGGGATTGTCAGCATGTCAACATTCACCAAATTTTGGACATCCAGTGAAATAGATAATGTATAATTGTCAGGGGTCCCTTTGTTGTTGTTTAGTCATCTAGTCGTGTCCGACTCTTCGTGACCCCTGGACCAGAGCACGCCAGGCACTCCTGTCTTCCACTGCCTCCCGCAGTTTGGTCAGACTCATGTTTGTAGCTTTGAGAACCATCTTGTCCTCTGTCGTCCCCTTCTCCTTGTGCCCTCCATCTTTCCCAACATCAGGGTCTTTGCCAGGGAGTCTTCTCTTCTCATGAGGTGGCCAAAGTATTGGAGCCTCAGCTTCACAATCTGTCCTTCCAGTGAGCACTGAGGACTGATTTCCTTTAAAATGGAGAGGTTTGATCTTCTTGCAGTCCATGGGACTCTCAAGAGTCTCCTCCAGCACCATAATTCAAAAGCATCAATTCTTCAGCGATCAGCCTTCTTTATGGTCCAGCTCTCACTTCCATACATCACTACAGGGGTCCCTTTACCTTTACCTAATCTGCACCAATTAGTGCTCTGTTAAGGATAAAGCAACTTAGTGATCCTATATTTTCTGCCAAGCTGAGTCAATGTCTTCAGGATTGTATCTTCCTGATGAGCATTTCCCATCAATCAAGAAGATAAAATCCTTGCAGGCAACAGATGCTGATTCTTAAACAGCTTAGATGCTCAGACCACATCAGAAATGTCAAGAAAAGCCCTTTTGAACTTTATTTATTGTCGTCAAAACGAAATTCACCTTTCATCTCCCTTAACATCATATCCTTTTCTGTAAATTTCTTAAACTGCTGCACCTGCTTCAGTAGGCTTTTAATTGGGATTTTTATGACTTTTATATTTGATGTCCAAATTCCACTATAACATTTAAACAGATGAATATCACCAGACTAGATGTGCAATTAAGGTAAACAGCTGAAGGAGATTATATATTGTACCAGAAAACTGTATTTTACTTATATAAGTTTCAGATTTATTTGTTTATTGCAGTTATGATCATGCAGTTTATCATTCCTAGACCAGCATCTCAATCTGAAAGTTGTAGGGTTTAGCTAGCAAAATTAGAAACAAAATCTATTTTCTAATGAGATCTATGGGATGAAAGACAGCCACACCTAACAGTCTGATCCTTAGCTTATCCTAGCATAACTTCTACTGAGTTCAGTGGGGCTGATACGCAAATGAGTATTCACAGTACTGCAAACTTAATTCCATAATTAAGGAACTTAGTAAATAATTTATAAGTTTTGATGTCTCCGTACATACAGAGAAATTGGTTTTTGCATATATAGTAGTTAGGAATACACAAATCGGTCTATTTATGACCTGTGTCAATTTCCTAAATTCATTCAGTCACAATTTCCGCATTAATCTATAGATTTTTTTGAAAAAGTACTTAAATACACATTTAATTAATGTACACACTTCTAAATGTACACACTTCTAAATATATTTTATTTAATATACACACTTCTATGCCTTTGGGGATATACTTTGAGCTGACAACCAGAACCCAAAACTCAGAGAGGGCTATTACATTCTGACTTGTTTTTCACCTCCCAGACTAATGTCAGTTCCCTTTCAAAATGCAATCAAAGTGAAATGTTTATTCATTCCTAAAAAGTAGTTCAACTTGGGTGAGGTGCCACATGATTGAGCAGAGAACTGTTTATTAAAGATGGAGGGCACCAGGTTGGGGAAGGTTGATCTAATCCAATGTTTGTAGAATGCTCCCCCAAGGGAGTAATCATCCAACTGTGACACTTGGCGTTGGATAGTCACTTGCACCAATGAAATTACTAGCAAGGTCAACAGGTGCATGCAGTTGTGAACCCCACCTTTAAAACTGAGCAATTTCCACATTTGCTTTATTTAATAACCCAGATTGATTGACTGTGCAACCTTTGCATTTTCTCCACCAATAATTATCTCCTCTTCCACAATATTCCTATCCTACACAAAAATGTAAACTAGCTGCAACACTGTTAACTACATTCGGGTATACGTTATAACCCTGTGATGAAGAGTTGCAGGATTTCGACCTCTGATAAGTCTTAAAAGTCTTTTTATTCCCTGCTTTAGTAAAAAAAATTGATGCTGTCAAAACAAACAGCAGATTAAGCTATAAAAGTCTGGAATGCACAGTAGGCATGAGATTTTAGGAGTTACAGATGTTGTGCATTGAACAGCTGATACATTGATATAGCTCTATCAAAAAGTTAAATATTTACAGAATAATTTATTTGAGTATATTAAAGGCTTAATCATTTCTGGAAAGATCTTCCCAACCAAAGAAAGACGATAATGCTAGACATGGACAATCATTGACAAAAAAATGAATTTTGTTGTATAACTATTGCATCTCTGGGTAGAGCACTAGGGTCCAAGATTCATTCTGCAACAAGCATACTTCAGGGAAGAGCTGTAGTTCAGTGGTAGAGAATCTGTTTTGCATGCAGAAGGTCTCAGGTACAATCCCCAACATCTCCAGGTGTAGGTCTGGGAGAGAACCCTGCCTGAAACCTTGGAGTGCCGCTGCCAGTCAGGGTAGAACAAATTGAGCTTGGTAAGACCAGTGTTAAATAAGTTGGAGTTCTTGTTATTAAATATACCAAGAAAAAAGCACATCAAGAACTCAGAAGAAGAAGAAGAAGAATTACTTGATATCCGGCCTTTCACTCCCCTTAAGGAGTCTCAAAGCGGCTAACATTCTGCTTTCCTTTTCTCCCCCACAACAAACACTCTGTGATGTGAGTGGGGCTGAGAGACTTCAGAGAAGTGTGACTAGCCCAAGGTCACCCAGCAGCTGCATGTGGAGGAGCGGAGACGCGAACCCAGTTCACCAGATTACGAGTCCACCGCTCTTAACCACTACACCACACTGGCTCTCCAAGTGTAAGTTGAAACTCAGGACAATGTAAGTTTCAATAGACTATGGCCTAACATGAACCTACTGGTTTCTGTTCCATAATTGACTTCTGACTTCTGCTCAGTGATTGAAACTAAGACCTCCACATCGAATCTGACTATGGACTAACATGAATTTATCTCTACTCATAAACTCTTGTTTCTAATTCTGTAACAAATTATTGTGTTATACATATCTTTATGAGTTTGAGTTTATAATCTCTATTTGAATTTGTAATCCTTGTCAGAATACATACTTTTGAATGGATTAGTTTTTGTTACTATTGACTAGCGATTTGCGAGTAGGGACCACTCCCACTATTGAAACTTACATTGGCCTGAGTTCTTGGTGTGCTTTTTTCTTGGCCTCACTCATTATAAGGCAGCTTCTAGTGTCCCTATGTGTTTCCCAATAGAAGGGGAGGCTCTATAAAGAATGGATGGACATACTACCTACTTAACAATATTAAAATCAAAGGCACTTTCTGCTTTATTTTGATGAGGGTGGAATATATTTCAAAATGATATATGGGTCAATGGGTCATTTAAAGAGCTAGTGCAGTGGAAAGTATGATACTTCTGATAAGGAAACTGAATACAAATCTCTGTTAGCCATGAGTGAGGCCATAGCCACTCCATACATTTAAAGCACTTATGGGTATCTGTCTGCTTTGAGAGACAGTGGAGTGCTGCTCTGGGACTCAAGTCAAACCGGTGCATTGCCAGAATCAAAGTGACCTCCCCAGGGCGCAAGCCTGGACAGTGTGTGTGGAGGTCCCGGGCTGCCCAGATGATAAGGCCCCTCTCTCAGCCCCGCTGATGTGGTCCAAAGGAAAGCAGAGCAATACGTTTGACACCAGACTAGCTGCAAGAGTTGCCAGAAGGAGGCGTACAAGGTGCCATCCAACTGTCTTAGGAACTCACTAAGGATTTGTGTAGGGTTTGCTCCTCAACCTTTTCTTCTCCCGAAGATATTCCGCAAGGCAGGTGAAGTTTAGGACCACAGTTTTCCTTCTCCTTAGATGGGCGACCTTCCCAGGTTGACAAACCCCATTTGCTCCCATTTAAAGCACTTTGATACCACTTTAACAGTCATTTGTTGTTGTTTAGTCATTTAGTCGTGTCCGACTCTTCGTGACCCCATGGACCAGAGCACGCCAGGCACTCCTGTCTTCCACTACCTCCTGCAGTTTGGTCAGACTCATGCTGGTAGCTTCGAGAACACTGTCCAACCATCTTGACCTCTGTTGTCCCCTTTTCCTTGTGCCCTCCATCTTTCCCAACATCAGGGTCTTTTCCAGGGAGTCTTCTCTTCTCATGAGGTGGCCAAAGTATTAGAGCCTCAGCTTCAGGATCTGTCCTTCCAGTGAGCACTGAGGACTGATTTCCTTCAGAATGGATAGGTTGGATCTTCTTGCAGTCCATGGGACTCCCAGGGAGCTCTGGGAATTGTAGTTCCTCTTCCAGATCCTGCTTGCTCATGTGCATGTGCTAAACCTTGGTTTAGCTTACTGTGACACGTGAACCAAGCCAGTGTGTGCATTCATATCATGAAAACCCATCTAACATGAAAAATATGCATCTTTGGTCAACTGTACCTGCTTTATTCCATGCTTTCTAAGAGCAAGTAGAGAAGTGCAAGGTTGTTCACTTTCAATGCATAGGATGGCTGTTTCCACTGGACCTACCTCTAAACCAACATAGCCAATGTCCAGGTGTTATTAGACTCCAGCTCCCATCAGCCTCAGCCAGCATGGCCAATGGTCAGGGGTGATGGGAGTTTTAGTTCAGCAGCATCTGAAGGCAACTATGTTGACTACCACTGATCTGAACAGTCTTCTCTGGTTTAGGTTGGGAAAGCTAAAGTGATTTTGTTGAGGCAACTATCAGGAATAGTGTTTTATCTAATGTTCCTTTTTGTCTGGACTCAACAGGGTAATGTGCAATCAAATTTGCATATAGTTGAGCTCCAGGCAACAGGGCTGCAGGACACAAACGTATCTGTCAAAAGTTAATGAGCATCTGTTTACTATACTTGGGCTGCAGTGTTAAAAACACAAATTTAACTCGCTTTTCCCTCCAAAGTAAATATGCCTGCTTTGAACATGAAGGGGTTACCTGCAGACAAAAACAAAACACAACAAAAAACCGTAACTTGAATGTATAGAGAGACTAAAGCTGATCCCTGTAATTTAGCTCTTTTGTAGTACAGCAGTCTAAAGAAACAGATAGCTTAGTTGTTTCAGATGTTAGACTTCAATGAGCCAGGATGGATTTCTTTTAAGATGGCACCAATTTTTATCTAATTTATTGGCTTTGTAGTCTTTATGAGTTTGCTTTCTTAATGTCAACAATTAAAGAGGGATTCACACTCATTTAGTGGTCACCTTCTTCTTTTTGGAGTCCATATATTCTTTTATATTTAATTCCCATGTGGATTATTGGTGTGTCTTTTAAAAAAAAAATCACCTGTCTCACATGATCAGGGCCAGCTTTCAAGATTTAGTAACCACAAGTACAATACCTGAATATCATCTAAAGTTGATGAATAATGACTAGCTAGCTATATGGCTGGCCATCCTGTGGCAAAGGAACCACAGTAGCAACAATGAGTTATTACAGGACACGAGAACCGTTGCAAGAGGGTCTATGAAGCATCAAGCCTGCACTCTTCAGACAAGGGATCATTGCTCTGTAGTACAGACAGGATAGTGGGGAAATTAACTTCAGTTCACATTTAAGGACAAATTGACCTATTTTGGCATTTTCTTTATCCGTTTTCTCCATGCCATGCATAATTTCATAAATTTCTACCATGTCACCTCTTATTGCCTTTTCTAAAAAGTCCCCATCACTGCAAACTTTCTTTGAAGAAGAGTCGTGGCAAAAGGCAGAATAAACCCTCATAACGGGGCATCTGGGGGGCAGGATTGGGCTGCACCACCGTAAGATCCACGGGATCCTGGACAGATCCTGCTGCCCTAACATGATGGCATTGGGCTCAATTCGGACCTCTTTGCTATGCGTGCCCCTACAACTTCCAACATGGATGACACAAGTGTTAGTGCTTTGCATGCGGTGCTGGCTGTGCCACTTCATCAACTCCTGGCACAGACAGACAGGGCTAAGGATTGCACCCTAAGCCAATATGGTTCTCCTACTACCACTCTGTGTGCAGTGCTGCTCAAATGGAGGCCACATTCATGCCATACATGTAAAACACTGTGATACCAGTCATGGCTTCCTCTAAAGAATTCTGTGAGTTGTTGTTTTTTTGAGGGCATTAATGGGTTACTGCCTTTGGTTTGATTTTGTATGTTGTGGTCTTGTTATGAACCGTCCTGAAACCTCTGGGTATAGGGCGGTGTATAAGTTGAATAAATAAAACAAAAAATAAAATGGGGTGCGGAGAGTTGTTAAGGGAATCCTATTCCCTTCCCAGAGCTACAGTTCCCAGAATAGGGAACTATGGGGTCTCCTAACAACTCAGAACGCTTAACAAACCACAGCTCCCAGAATTCTTTGGTGGAAGCCATGACTGTTTATGGGACGCAGGTGGCGCTGTGGGTTAAACCACAGAGCCTAGAACTTGCCAATCAGAAGGTCGGCGGTTCGAATCCCTGTGACGGGGTGAGCTCCCATTGCTTGGTCCCTGCTTCTGCCAACCTAGCAGTTCGAAAACACGTCAAAGTGCAAGTAGATAAATAGGTACTGCTCTGGCGGGAAGGTAAACGGCGTTTCTGTGTGCTGCTCTGGTTCGTCAGAAGCGGCTTAGTCATGCTGGCCACATGACCCGGAAGCTGTATACCGGCTCCCTCGGCCAATAAAGAGAGATGAGCGCTGCAACCTCAGAGGTCCCTTTATCTTTACCTTTATGACTGTTTAAAGTGTCATTGTGGTGTTTTAAACGTGTGGAGTGAATGTAGCCTGATTCACTTCATATCGTGATTTAGCATGGTAACTCAATAGGACAGAGTCTCCACCTGTTGACATGTCCTAACATCTTGTCCCTCCTTCCCTTCCCACTTCAGACAATATGGCCGAACTCTTGGCTCATGTTTTTTGGATGAAATTGTTTGAAACACTTCCATAATTAGCTAGAGCTCCACCATGGAGAAAGCTGAGAAGAGGAATGAGTGTGTGTGGGAGAAGGGGAGCCTGCCATGTTCAAGACTGTAAAACCTCTGCAGTTTTATAAGTAACACCAGAAAGAGCGAACTCCTGCATGCGGCCGTTCTCATGGCTTTCATTAGCGCAGGGAGTTAATCAAAAACACTTCGACCTCAGGCAAGTACCACTCTGCAACGAGAATATTAAAAGGGGTATAAAAACATCATGCTCACTCTTGCATTAATTTGCTTAGTCCTTTTAAAAATAAAAATAATGAAGGAGTTTTGCCTTTAAGAGACAGCACTGTAGGTGTCAGCTAACACCTGGCATGTCTTTGAATTTTCTATGTGTGTGCAAACAAATGAAATCTGATCAGTCGCTCTAGAAGGAAGTTACAGAATATCCTCCGGATGGCTCATCCATTGGACAGAGAGATGGGTATGGTTGAAAAATATAGTAAATGGGAGTGGTGAGATGGTGGGAGCAGAGTGCATATATTCAGGGCTATTTTTCTAGAAAAAAAGAGAAGCCGGAACTCATCACAAACACCTCCCTTGCTCTCTTATAATGGCAATGGCGCCTACCCGAGAGGTGCCAGAACTGAGCTCCAATGTGTTGCAGCTGAAAAAAGCCCTAGCATATATTGGTGCTAAATAGAGGGAAAGGGGGTTCCAGAGGGAAAGGGAAACAAGACATGCCAATGAAAATAAATGAGAAAAGTGGGACTTGAAAGGAACTTGAATAGGTTCTTGCAGGGTATGCATAAAGGAGCAGAACTTTAAAAATGGTCCCAGCCACTTGTAGCTTCTGGAACTTAAGTGGTGAGAAAGGGGGGCTTTTGTGAATAACCCCCATGGCATTAGTACTAGTCTGAGCATTTGAAAGACTGAAAGTCTGAGCAGAAGGGTGATAACAGGGGGGTGGAACTTCATCCCTGCTTTCACCTGTTTGAAAACTGCTGCTACATGCTGGGAAGACTGGCTACTAAATGCCCAAGAGTGGTGATTCACTGGTTTGGTTTGTTTGTGTGGTTTTTGTTAAGTTGTGGATGAACATATCAGACGACACAGCGATTCTTCAAACAGCTCTTGTTTATTCACAGGCAGAACAGAACTGAACTGAAGGGTTCAGTCAGCCTGCTTATATAGAGCTCCAGTACAACGTAACTGTAACAATTTTCTAAAACTATCCAATCACTGAATGTCACTTTCGATCCCTTATTTGCATAACTATCTACAGCATCCCCCTGCTGGCCCAGGGTGAGAACTTCAGTACATAACAGTTTTTTTTGTTTTTTTGTTTTAAACTAAATGAAAGAACAAAAAACATTTACCTTAAAAAAAAACACTTCATGTGCTGATTTCTTTAAAAGCAAAATAAATTAAAAAAAACCCATTCACTTCAGAAAAAGAAAAGTATCATGTGCTTAGTAGGTAGCCTCCCTACCACCTCACACTTAGAATAAAGCCAAGCCAAAGATATCACAAGGTTTTCAGGAAATGGGAGCTCTCAGGAAGATGGCAGAATGCAGACCACTGAAGAGATAACTTGGAGAATGGAAGAAAGGACTCTCACAAAATCTCTCAGCCATCTCAAAAGTCGCAGTGCAAAAAAAACCCCTGATACTCTACTCAGAACTTCACCAAATTTTTCTCTCCTCACTTGATAATTTTCAGATGCAATTACTTTTCTCTTTAATTGACGGTGGGGGAAACTGTGAAAGAACTTTTCATTGCATTATTAATTGTACCTTCATAGAGGATTGTCTTCTGTTAGGGAAATGCCATTGTCAACATTAGGAGAGTTTAAATATTAGATTCATTTGTCCCAGATCTTAAACTTTTGGAACTTTATGATGATGTGTGTCCATTATAAGTTATTCTGTTGCACTAATTAATAATAGAGCGGATGCTTTTGAGTATTTCTGTTTACTCAGCTTGCTCTTCTATGAAACTAATCCACACCTACATTATTTATGATTAATGAGCACCTCTCCAGTTTACAGCAAATAAATTATGCAGAATTAAAGGACAACAGACAAATGAATTAGTGGAGTCACACCGATTCAGTCTGAGATTATTACATTTGTTTGCTCATGATTATCCACAAAATATACTGATTACAGCCAAACTGATATAACTTCATGGATTTAAAAGAACAGACATTAGTTGAGTTAATGTCTGATGCGCATGAAAGATGGCTTTGGAAGGACAGCTGAGCACATCCTTATGATTTCAAATAATAATGATTTGCTGTAGTGAGCATGCAAATTTGCTCCCAGATTGCCTTAAATTAACTGCAAATCAGTGACAATGTTGAGTGATCATGTCCTGAAACAAAAGGCATCTATTGCGTTTAGAATAAGCCCAGGCCTTCAAAATAAAGGTCCACAAAACACCAATATACAAATATAATTTCTGGAAAGCTGTGCTTATTTGTTCATTGGCTAAAGATAAATAACCTCTGAACAGGAAATCAGTATTCAGCATCAAATTCACTACAATACATCATTTATTCAACACCAGCAAAATGACGATCACAGCTATCAAATCACAGTTCAAAGGGGCAGTGCTTGACAGTTCCCATAGTAGTGAAGAGCATTAATTTGTGTAGAATCAAATTAAAACACACACACATGAAAAGAATGTGCTTGGTGATATTATTGTGCCAAGAGCTAATCCTCTACCCCTTACCTGTGTTGCCATGTACCGCAATTTTCGCTCTATAAGACGCACCAGACCATAAGACACACTTAGTTTTTGGAGGAGGAAAACAAGAAAAAATAATATTCGGTTTTTGTGTGTGTGTTTTTTAATATTTATTGAAATTTTTAAGTCAGTGTAACAAACAAACAAAGTTATAACATAGCATAACATGTTTTCTCATCTTCTTGTGACCTCCTCGCATATCCCGCCCCTACCTTCCATGTTAAAAAGTTAGTCCAGCAAATTATCACCTTACTTCCATCCTTACTGTCTGGTTATCGGTTAAATTTAGCCAAATAGTTATCCAAAAGAAAATTTGTTTTATTTTACATTTTAACTTATCTTCCTACTCCACTTCATCTATTTTAATGGTGCCAAATTGTTTATAATCAAGCATCCTGCTTAACATATAAGACGCACCAGACCATAAGACGCACCTAGTTTTTGGAGGAGGAAAACAAGAAAAAATAATATTCTGAATCTCAGAATCCAGAACCTGGTGCAGAAGGAATTACCGTATTTTTCGCTCTATAAGACGCACCAGACCATAAGACGCACCTAGTTTTTGGAGGAGGAAAACAAGAAAAAATAATATTCTGAATCTCAGAAGCCAGAACCTGGTGCAGAAGGAATTACCGTATTTTTCGCTCTATAAGATGCACCAGACCATACGACGCACCTAGTTTTTGGAGGAGGAAAACAAGAAAAAAAAATATTCTGAATCTTAGAAACCAGAACAGCAAGAGGGATCACTGTTGCTGTTCTGGCTTCTGGGATAGCTGTGCAGCCTGAATTTTCTCCATAAGACACACACACATTTCCCCTTACTTTTTGGAAGGGAAAAGGTGAGTCTTAAAGAGCAAAAAATATGGTAAGTTATCCTATTGCCTGCAACTGAAATACTTCCCACCCCCACAAAAAGAATAGACTCCTAGTTTTGGGAACCCAAATTTGCCCCTGAACATTGTGGGAAATTATTATTTTTTCAATTTTCAATTTTGGTTTTCAATTTAGTCATAATGGGTTGTAGCCAAATACATTCTACTCAGAGTAGACCTTTTGATATTAATGAATCCAAGTTAGTCATGCCTGTTAACATAAATGGGTATACTCTGAGTAGGACTAGCATTGGCTGCATCCCAATATTTATAAAATAGGTATCGGAGTCACAGCCACTATAATGCTACACCAAGTGAGAGAGACCAGGACCAGGTTATGCTGCTAAAGGGATAGAATCAATAAGGACAATTCTGCTCAGCACTGCTAAGTCCTGGATTCCAAATTTGCTATTGCCATAGCGGAAACATTTCCACAAGTGCATTGTAGCACTAGCTGTCAGGCTGAAATAATGCCTTACATGCCCTTTTGTAGCTTGCAGAATTAGCTTTATGAAATCCAGCTGTTTCATAGAAATCCCTGACTAGCAGTGCCATCTAGCATTTTACAAAATGCTGCAGTGTTCAGAATGGGTGGGTTAGCATTTATGAAACCAGCCATTTGGTGTAATGGATGCATTTATGGAGTTATTTGCCATCCTTGAATACATAATAGGACTTGCTTTCACAATCGGTGAATTACCCAGTGAAAAATCTGTACACACAAACCATACTGGCAATTAATGTGTCAGAAAGCTTGGAGTCTGATGTATCCTTTAAGAGAGCAGAGAAATAGGAAAGAAGAAAAGGGTTGCATTCAATAGCTTCAGGTTGTATTGCAATGTAGCAAAAATGCTGTAAAGACAGAAATAAGGGATGGCAGGTGTTTAGGGTGTCCCATCCCCACCCCCACCCCCAGCTTTGCTTTAAAGAGCCCACACCAATGTGAAATGAACACAGGCAAGAGCAGCACAAAAAATATGCCAATATTTTAATGATCAACATCTGCCTCCCATGGCTGCGCAATTTAACTTCTCATAATTTACTGTCATTATAAAATAAAAATGCTCTGTGTACATCTTAGGCACTTTTTAATGTGGTAGACCAGGTCCTGAACTTAGGTCCACTTTGGAGGGAAGTGACTGCAAATTGATAAGCAGTGGAGCCCAGAGTAGAATTTTACCCCTATTCCCATTGTCCCTTCATCAGCAACCAAGCAAGGTGAAGACTCTTACAAGGTGAAAACTCAAAGAGTTCCCTGTTTTCAACCTTAAGTGGCACAGCCCAACAGGTGCCTGAGTGGGCGGAGTCCGTTCAGGACCTGAAAATGCTTCACTGTGAAGCTGCTATCTACAGTTGAAAGGCTCAGCAAATGATGGAAACGACAAACAGATCTAGCTGTTCTTGACATTGAGGCAGGTCTCACAGGGAAGGGCCGTAGCTCAGTGTTAGAGCAGAAGGTCTCAGGTTCAACCACTAGCATCTCCTGGCAGGGTTGGGATAGACCCCTGCCTGAAGTCATGGTGAACCGCTGCCAGCCAATGCAGGCAGATGGACCTAATGGTCTGACTCAGTAGACTGCAGCTTCCTAAGTCCCTTTATCAGGGATGTCCAACAGGTCGATCGTGATCTACTGGTAGGTCCTCGGAAGGTTTTGGTAGATCGCAGTCAATCGCTGGGTCCCTTTTCTTAGCGTTGGCAAAACAGAATCCAGACCTGTTTGTTTCCCCTGTGATCTGTTGGTGAGTGACTGTTCCCCTTTCACCCTATGAATGGCCAACAGCTTAGCCTAAAAAGCTCAACAACTTTGATCTGAACCCCTAAAAAAACAGGGGTAGATCAATGCCAGCTTTTAATTCTGTGAGTAGATCGCCGTCTCTTGGGAGTTGGCCACCCCTGCCCTATATGGCACAGGGTTAGAAGCACCAATGTTGCCCCTGCTGCCAGTCATGCCCACCACCCCACTTATCACCAGTGGTGGTTCTTTGGGCAATACTGGAGGACAACGGGCCCCTCGTTCAGAAGGATGCTTTTGCTTGGACCACAGCAGTCAGATCTGTGTTGGGAAAGCATCCAGCCAACTCCAAAAGAAACCCAAAGCATAGATGTCCTGAGGGAAGTTTATCAGCCTTCACCGTATCAGAGGAACAGATCAGCAAGCACACACGGTGGACACAGTGTACAGCATGATAGGAAGGTGCATTTGCCAAAAGCCATTTAACTGTGTGTGTCTCTATGTGTTTTTATAAGCAGTGGAAAGCAAACCTTTAAAAAAAAAATTTAAAGCATACAACCCTGGAGGGAAGAGGGGCACCTCCACGCTACAAATTCTCTCTTATGAAGCTGATTAGATGCCAGAAGCCCTGGAAACACAATTACCATGAGCAAAGCCTGAAAACTGTGGACTTCTGTGACTGTCCGGCCCGATCCAACACTTCAAAGCACTGTGCCACAGTACAAAATACATCTACAGCACAACTCACCCAAGTTCCACGAGTAGAAGTCAGCTTGCCAGTTCTATGTTTTAAAAGATACTGGACCTCTAGGTGGAGCTAGGAGGCAGAGAGAGGGGGGAATTTGGTGGATTATGGGCAAAGCATGGAAGAACGTGGTAGGGCATGGAAGAATATGGTGCCCTACAACCTGGTAAAACCTGGATTGTGTGAGTTTTCACTCCTGAATACTAGCAAACCAGCACAATGCAGGTTTACTGCTCAAACCAGTAAAATTCCAGCTGGTTAGTGTTTCAAAGTCCTGGGCTTTTTACACTTGGTTCTGTCTGTTTTGCCTAACAGGCCATGAGCACTTAAGACATGTTTTTGGCCTTGCTTTTTTGTGTGTTCTTTGTGGGAGAAAATTACATCTTCCAAAAGTAATATGTTATATTAAGCTTTTAGGCTTTGGACTCCAAAACATACAATGCGTTGAGGCATCTCTTCTTTCTTTTTATAATTAAAATCAACTGTCGGAAACCCAATCCCTTCAGAAAGAACGTGGCACCACAATACCGCTTTTACTCTAAAGTTTCTTATTTTTTTTCCTCCCAGTTCAAGGAAGCAAAAATATGTGCTGACTAACTGAATGCCTGTTACAGGGAAATTTCACTCTTCGTCCGGGCAACCTCTGACATTTTTTTGCAACTCTAATAACCCAAAATGTAGTTTATGAAGCAATCAGTATTTCCACTGGAGCTGTAAAGGAAGAAGTCTTTTTCACGTGCCACAGAATAAACAAAAGGTGTTTCCTTCTTTTCTTAGCTGGAAGCTATGTTACTATAAGGCCGATGGAGCAGGAAGACTGAGCTAATAACTTAGCCATTTGTGGATGCATCAATTTGCTGTCACTGCCAGTGAAACTGATGAAAAGTGTTTTCCTATTGCAGGAAAAGTAGCAAAATTACAGAGGCTGCAATCCTACCACCTATTACTCATAAGGAAAATACTGCTCTGCCATCTAGTCAAGAACTTTTTCCTCAATGATCAGAGTGGCCGTCCCATTAAGCAACCTGAGGCAGCCTAAGGTGGTGGACTGGGTGGGGTGGCAGAGTGGCGCCCCCATGGCCTACACCCATGGCTCATCTCCACTTCCCTGCCGCCCCAATGCCTTAATTTTAGGAGGGGTGGTTTTTAGATTGAGGTATTGTGGGGCAAGATGGACCCAGGGAGCTCCCACACTGCTCACACTGAGCGCCAGTGTGGTGTAGGAGTTAAAAGCGGTAGACTCCTTATCTGGTGAACCGGGTTCGTGTCTCCGCTCCTCCACATGCAGCTGCTGGGCTAGTCACACTTCTTTGAAGTCTCTCAGCCTCACTCACCTCACAGAGTGTTTGTTGTGGGGGAGGAAGGGAAAGGAGAATGTTAGCCGCTTTGAGACTCCTTCGAGTAGTGATAAGGCGGGATATCAAATCCAAACTCCTCCTCCTCCTCTTCTTCTTCTTTACACTGTTACAATCTTAGTCAGTATTTGCTGTTGCAGCAATCTGATTGGTGCTGCTCCTATGGGGCCACCTGAGGCCATTTTGCCCTGGTCACCCCAATGATTCAGTCTGAGGAAGGGCTGTCTGGACATAGGGTCCTTCCTCAGAGTGAGGCATTTTGCCTGTGTTGGTGCTATTGAAGCAGCAGCAAAAATGCCGAGATGGTGGTGATGATGAGGCCAGGGGTGGAGGAAGGGTGTGTGTGGTCGGTACAGGCCCCCCCTCAGGTGTCACCTCTGAGGGGGTGGGTGACAAAATGCCATCTGGCACTCACCGTGGGGTCTGCAACACGCCTAAGCTATGTGTCACTCTTGGGAGAGACGCAGTGGCTTGGGCACCCGCAGGTTCCATGCTGCCCCAAACGGTCCACCTGCCACCACCACCCCTCAGTTGTAGGATGGCTGAGTGGGAGGAGGCAGGCAGACTCCTGAGTGGGAGGCTGAGTGGGAGGAGGCTGAGTGTCCTGCCCCACCCCAGCTAGCCCCCACGGGCAGCTGGCCCTGCTCCTGGACACAGGCACACACGCCACCCCAGGCACCCAATCGGCTTGCTCCACCGCTGGGTGAGGCTCACTGATCTGGCATTTTGCTGCCTGACTCAGAGTATCAAACTCTCCCCACTCAAGGTCCATTGTATCCAAGGCCGATCAAGGTTTATAAGCACCTACGGCAGAAAACCCCCAAAGCATATCTTCCCTTTCCTGGTAGTAAGAATACAACAATAATACATCAACAATTTGCTTCACTTTCATGGCACTCAAAACCAGTTGCTTGATGTGGCTTCCTCATTCTACGCAATGGTAGGGCTGGCTGATAAAGACGACACGGGCACAATATCCCTCCCTTGTAGTATTCAGAAGTATGCTGCCTTAGACCTCGGAGGGTTCATTTACCCATCACTGCTAACATGCAGGTAGATCGGCCTCAAGTTTTCATATAAAGACAAATGCCTCAACCACAAAATCCCACAAATTCATATTTTTTTACTAACCTCAAATGAAAGAAGAGTTTAAGCCACTTAAAGAAGATACGGATTTGTGGCCCAAAACTGTCTGGTTTCCTTCTCCAGCTCTAAAATTATCCCGAGCATAGCGGATGGGGTTTGGGCTGGGCTCTGACTAGGAGATAGTTGTGGTGAGCCCTTTAGCCACAATGAAATGGATGGATTTCTGTGGGCTTATTGGTAGCACAAAATGTCACACATTTCCTGTTAGTCTGGCAACATGAAATGTCAAAAGAATCTGGTTGCTTGATTGAAATGATTGTGTGGATGCACAGAAAAGCTTTGCTTATTGATCCAGGTATATCCAAAATGTTTGGAAAGTAGGATTTTGGATTGATGAAATTAAGATTCATGAAAGTAAAATTCTGGATTCATTCCAGTGTTGTTTGCTGCAGCCTGATGCATTTCAGGGTGGGGGGGGGCAAACAGAATGTGTCTTATCTAGAATTTGGAGGGGTTGATTCAGTTTGTATTTAAAGGCAAATCTATCAAATCTGCACTTTTCAAAACAGCACGAGAACTGAAACACAGCCATTCGTTGAAATCCAAACTTACCTGAATTTTGTAATGGAGTTATCCAACCAACATTTACAAAAATGCACCTATTAGTCAAAATAACATATCAAAATGCATTACATTGGGGGGGGGGTTACTTGCAAAAATGTGTACATTCGTCCGAACTGCACAGCCAAAGGTGTTTATTAGTAGAAATTTGCACTAAAATGCCAAAAAATAAATAAATCATGAATTACAGAATTAACAAATTGCTGCAGTTGTCCCATGCACACAATGATTAAGTTGGATATAATGCTATATTTCTGCAGCATAATTTTTTTAACATTAATACATAATAGATATACACTTTGTTGTATATATATATATATGCCATTTACATTACGAAACCTGGACAGAATATATGTGTGGCATCGCTGTAATAAAACAGGATTGTATACATGTCATAATTGTGAAAACTGAATTGTTTCCCTGTCCTGGCCCACCAAATGCATCTCTGGAATAACTCTGGAAAGATCCTACAGCTTTGACATGAGTGTAGACCTTTTCGGAAGTTGTGCTGACCATGCAACAGGGGCAGGCAGGCATGACTCCACTCTCCCACCAATGCCCTGTGTGCATTCGGTGCACACAGTCAAAACATGTGCACAATCTTACTGCCAGCCTTATTTCCCAGTCGTCTTTAAACAAGGCACTGAGGCCAATACCTGCCCAGTCAAAGGAAGAACAATAAAAGGAACATAAATATAGGTGGAGAAGATTTTCGTTCTGGCCAGGATATCTTGGCAGGCTAAATGTGAAGGTGTTCTGCATAACAAGCCTACAGAGGTCAGGAGGGCCCTGGTTTCCCCTGTGATCAGGAAGGCCCTGCCTCTCACAGCACAGTGCCGCCTGATGCTGGCGCAGCTCCAAAGAGCTGTCGAACTAATTCTGTGAGCCCAAGAGGTCTTGACATTTGGTGTGGCCCTTATCACAAACAATTGCCCCCGTGCCACGGAGCCAGTTGTTTTCGAAATGGAAGGGAGGTTCGACATCAGTTTGTCATAAGAAATTTGGGTCTGGGGGTGGCGCTGCCGTGCAAAGAGAAAGATTTAAAACATTATATCACCAGCTAAACATTGTGACACACCGATATATCGTGATGTCTGAAATAAGGGTGGAACTGTGTAGAGAAGAATGGGGTAATGTCCTGGCAACGGCTACTACTTAGGGGTCTAAAACCAATACATTTTTACTTACCGTATTTTTCGCTCTATAAGACACACCAGACCATAAGGTGCACCTAGTTTTTGGAGGAGGAAAACAAGAAAAAAAATATATTCTGAATCCCAGAAGCCAGAACAGCAAGAGGAATCTGGCTTCTGGGATAGCCTCTTGCTGTTCTGGCTTCTGGGATAGCTACGCGAAGCCTCTTCAGGGCAGCAGGATGAAGGAAGAGGCTGTGTGTTCCCCCCTGGCTGGAAGAGGCTGTGTGTGGCTAAGGCAGAAGCCAGGGCATCAAGCGGGGCTCCGTTCCTCCTCCCGCTTCACAGGAGAGGTGCTTCGCTGAAGGGGCGCTGCACAGCTCTCCCTCTCTGCGTAGCGCCATTCGCTCTATAAGACGCACTCACATTTCCCCTTATATTTTAGGAGGAAAAAAGTGCATCTTGTGGAGAAATACGGTACCTTTAACATATTGTTACAACTGTTATTTTATAGTACAGAGGAACAGGGGCAGCAAGAATCACGAGAAAAGTGGTGACAGGCTTCACTATTTTCCCCATATCACAATTATTTACATAGCACACATGCTCATTGTGATTCGCAATATATATTTGCCATGTCAAATATGATGAAACCGTTATCATGATGTGGACTTCAAAACCATTTTGGATGATACATTGTCCAGCACTAGAGCTCAGTTCTAGCCGGCACACAGATGATGGCCTCTTCCTAATTGTGACCACATACAGTATGTATTATTTGTGGTTTGCATCAAATTTGCAAATACTTATTTATATGTATATATGCAGACTTTAAGTACTATAATTTAAATAGAAGTAAATGCTTCCTATATTCCCAAGACGGTGATCAGGTGAGTGTGCCTGCTCAGTCTTTTCCCCCCTCTGTTTTAATTTTTTATTAAATTTTCCAACATACATTTATTGTGTCCAATCTAAATTTATCACATATTTTCTCTTTTAGACTTCCTTCAACCTGTCTGACAATCATCCATTATTCAAATTTTTAAACATGCATTTCCTAAATTTATATGGCATTTCATAAACCTTCACACACTTAGTTTTCATCAATATTGATGACGCCTGCTCAGTCTTTCGTCCAGGGACTAACTGCTGGTGTGCTAGTGAAGACCCCTGCTATCCTTTCTTATGATTCTTTGTCTTTAAATTGCACTTGGAATAGACAGCTCTTCAAACAGGGATTATATATATATATATATATATATATATATATATATATTTATATATATTTATATATATATATATATATGAATGAGAGTCTATAGAACACTGTAGGACACATGACCACCCTATTGAAGTCCCAGAGTCTCTGAGGCAGAGATTGGGTGGGAAGGGATGCTGGCTTCTCAGAGACATACCAGGAGCTCAGTCAAACACAGGACATTGAACTAATACATTGGGTGAATCATCTTTCATAAAAACGATCTCAATAATAGAAGGGTGGCGTGCAAATAGTAAAGAGCAGAGCAGGGAGGAGCAGTGCATGTTCTAGCAAAGACAAGGAAACACAGATATTTCCTTTCTTTATTTTTCCCCGGAGCCCAACCTGTTTTGGTGTAATGTGTTCGACCCCTTTGCTTCTGGGAAATGACCAGAGTGAGACCACTTTTGTAAGAAGTGGCTCCAACGCTCACAAACATGGGAGAAACGCCTTGTCTGTTGGCAAAGTGGGTTTGCTAGGACAGTCTGTGGCTAGCTGCTCTGTGGATTCTGGAAAAGTGCCCGTTGGGCTTTTCTAATATGCTGCAATTTTTCAGAAGAAGATGCCATTTTTTCACATACAAATAGAAACATAAGCAATGCAAATCCCATTGTTTGCAGTGGGATGAGGTGCACATCAAACCTAGTGGCGTGTTTAGGGGGAGCTTAGCATGAGGCTGCAATGATTTGGATCTGTGTGGCCAATTTCTCAAAGGGTTGTATGACAGAATGACTAAACTTCAGACAGCCTACTAAATCTAACTAACATGCTGGATGAATTTGAAATAATGCTCGAAAGAAGATACCGTATCATTAAGCTTTTGCTCATGCACTCTGATGTTTGTGAAAGCCTAAGCAATTTGCTAATAGCTCTAAATCCTGATTCATTTCAGTATTTAGAGGTTGTGTGACATTTCCCACAATTTAATTAGATTATTCTAACTAGAGAAAACTTGTAAAAGTATGGTCCATCCCAAGCCATGTGGCCTGCAGCAATGGCAGGTAATTAAGCTTCACAAAGATACAAAAAATAAAATTAAAAAATGACAATAGCAATGCTGGGAATGAGCAGTGGCCTTTATATACACCTTAGCTCTCCCCTTCAAATTGAAGCTGGCTTGGGAGTCCATAAAACAAAGACTGAACCTGACTGACCAGTTGCCCTCCAGCAGTTTTTTGTGGTTTTTTTCTAGGAAATGAGGCACCATATTTCAACATTTTTTTCTCAAACCAGCAACCAGGTACCTGTTTCCAATTTCCAGAGGTCACTTGTTCGGGAGCCCTTCTTGAGGAAGCAAGATGGGTCACAATTCTGCAACAGCATGGTCTCAATACTGCTGAATGCAATTGCCAATCTACCTTGAAATACATGTGCAGAACTGAGGAACATCAAACTAAATTCCTTATGCACAGATACCTGTTTTTCTCTCTTTCCCTTTCCTCATTGTAGCATGGTCTAATCTTCCTCTATGAATGATATAGAACAGATACTGAAACTTACAGCCCTCCCCTCCCAAACTCTCTCATCCATTGGGATAGCTCTGAGGGAATACCCCAAAATATAAAGCTGGCCTTCATAGTAAAAATGAAATTAGTTATTGCAGTTATTCAATATTAGTCCAATTTTCAACATTTGCATGTTGAAATTCTCCAGATTTTTGGCTTTTGAAGGTATCAAATATAAAGTATTACCAGCTGACAGCTGTCAAATATGAAACACGACTCCATGTCAACTATTCTGTCAACATCAATCTTCAAATACGTTTCAAATAATGAAATCAAATGCTACTGGGTTGATTATGCACTATCATTGGGTAACAGTGATCTGGTGGACAGTCAACATGAATCGTGGGTAGGATTTTTTAACATTGAGATTTAAATGTTCAAAGGAAGTTAAAATGACTCATAACTCAGAATCTGAGATTACATTGAGAAACACTGTGAAGAACAAATTAAGTTATTAAAAACTCATAAACTTAAGTATGGCTACTGAATAACATTGTTTCCCAAAACTATGAATGGGTCTAGCATGTTTCAGTTTGTTATGTGGCTGTTCTAGATTAGCATTTTGTTTTCCACCTTTGGTTTATTTTAATCAAATCAGAATTAGATGGCTACCTATGGTGCCCACAGAGGTGGATTCCAGGCAGCGTGATTGGTTTCCCCGCTCTGGGCGCCAAGTTGGGTGTAGGGGCACTGTAGGCAATCACAACTATGTTGTAGTGCACATGCACATGAAGGTGAGAGGGCACCAAATTTTGGCTTCCCACAGGGCACCACTGATATTTGAAATACCCAAGTCCACCCCTGGGTGAAGACATGACTTTTTACGCAGACAATCCTGATTGTTTCCTTCTCATAGATAACCTAGTGTTAAATGTCTGAATCAGCAAAACATATGAAGGATATGCCTTGTGACTAAGGCACAAAAGCCAAATATGCTGCTGGCTAATACATCTCTAATAAAACCGGGGGGGGGGGGAGAGACCAGTTAAAGAACAACCACTTGCCCTCCCTTTGTACTGCGGTTTTCTATATGCTAACTTTTCTTCCTTCCTGATTGTCAGGGAACTGCCATCGCAACTAGCGGAGGAGGCGAGGCTCCACAGCGATGCTGGAGAGGGGCCAAGCAGGGAGAGAGGCAGGTCTCCGGCTGGGGAAGATAATCGGTGCTACACCAGGGATAGAGGGGGGGGGCGATGGAGGAAGCAGAGAGGAGGCTCCAGGACTCATCGCCAGAGACCAGTGAGGAGAGCACAGGTCCTCCGCTGCCCACACCCACCCTGCGCAGAAGACTTCCGCGCAGGGAAAGTAGGCGGCGACTTGGCATCAAAGAGCTTCTTTGCTGGAAGAGGTTCAAGAAATGCCCACTGACGGATTCTGCCAGTGACTGAACAGCCACGGAGTGGATGGCTGTCCAGCGAGAAACGGTTTAACCAGGCAACCTAGCCCAGAGAGGCGGTAACTTACGCACAAGCAACCCTTAAAGCCATTACACCGGTGCACCACATTTTTTACCATGCTATGACAGCACTAAGCAGATCACTCCATCAGTGCAAGCATTTGTGCTTCCCTGATGGAACGACAGTCCCAGATTGAGCATGGTGTGGGCTGTTCTCCCGCACAGAATGCTGAGCCAAGGGGGTGCATAACACAATAGTAAAACCTATATTTATACGGGTACATACAGAGAAGATCCATAAACAAGCATCTGTACCAAAATGAATTATTGTGAAAATGATAAATATTTAGTTGGAGGGGCACCAAATTTTGTCATCGCTCAGGGCATCTTATTACGCAAGTGCACCCCTAAGCAATCTGCTTTTTCAGGGGCTCTCCTGACTCCACCAAGACAATTTTGCACAGGGGGTTTTGCAGGGAGAGGAGAGGCAGGGAACGCCCCATTGCACTTTTGGAAGTCCTTGCAGGGACCTCCGCTGGCGGAATCTGGCCTGTTAGTTTTAATGGGTATGCTGTGACATAGGTGTGTGACCTTAGGGTCATATACAACCCTTAGTCTTTAAAGGATAATCCTTATGTGTAATGGTTTCCATAAGAGAAACCACATGATCTCTCTAATGCAGGGATGGGAAACCTGTGGCCCTGCAGAAGTTGTGGGATTAAAACTCCCATAATCTCTGACCAAAGTTTTCTCATTCCTGCTGTAATGCAAAAATTGGTGCCATGACTCATTTTATACATCTCTCTCTCTCTCTCTCTCTCTCTCTCTCTCTCTCTCTCTCTCTCTCTCTCTCTCTCTCTCTCTCTTTCTCTCTCTCTCTCTCTCTCTCTCTCTCTCTCTGTGTGTGTGTGTGTGTGTGTGTTGTATACGGCAGCTTCCTATGTCTGATAGCTAAAATAACATGGCAGGGGCTGGCTACTGCTTTGTTATAAACTTTGGGTGAAGGTAATACTTTCAAGTGAAAAACAAAGTAGACAATAGGAATACAGTTTCATCATGTTACAAAATCATTTAAAATGGATTGAGCATATATCCTCTGCTGGGGTAGCCTATTGCTTCAATGTGAAAAGCTCAGGGTTTATTCTTTGCCCTGAAAAACAAAACAAAACACTGAGTTGATAAAGTGAAATTGTGACACCTCTTTTCTGTTTTCTGAATTGTATTATGAGCCCGTTGCAGCACGGATGTGTCAGAGTTCACAAATGTTTGTAGGACTACATCAAGATGAATAATTTGCAAATTTGCAAAGGTCTTGGAGGGGAGAGAGCGAGAGAGAATGAAACACAATTTTAGAGGTAGTAGGTACCTCTTCTAACCTAGGACCTGTACTGAAGATAGCTCCCTTTCAAACCTAGCAGGGGGAACAATTAATAAAGGAACCCATTAAGGTCTGATTGTTGCTGCTAAAAAGGAAGGTTGAATTTCAGTCCTTTGAAGTAACTGAGAATGATTCAGGCCTCATTACAGAGATATAATCTACATTCATACATTTATGTTAGTGATTCAGATCTATTGGGACAGATTGAATTCCGTTAAATAGTGGATCTTTCCTCTGGAACTTTTCTCAGGCTTTTTCAGGCTAACCTAAGAGGGGGCCTAACAATACAAAGTAGTAGGGTACTTAGGGATTCCACTGTGCTATAAAAGAAAGGCTATACAGAAAGTAGGAAAAAAGGAGTGAGATATAATCTAAAAAGCTATGTCAGCTTTTCATTGGGCCTCTGTTTTGTAAGTGCCCATCCTGTCATCACACAGTATACAGAAAAAAGGAGCCCATGAGTGTTTCTTCACCAAATATTGCACCTGCTGTAGCTGGGTTTAATAGGATAGTTTCTAAGATTATTTTTAAATAAAACATTTTGTTCATGCAATCAAACCAAAGCTGCAAAGAGGATCTAAGCAGAACTTTTAACAGTAGGAGCATTGTTGGGGGGTGGGGTGGCCCAAGGGGCTTTCAACCCAGGTCTTTTGCAAATGGTCCTGGATCTCCTACTCTTTCCTTTGCTCTTTTTTAAACTTTATAAATTTGCCGCATTATTTATTTAAAGCATTTATATACCACTTGCCCACTAGCATTTCGAAGAGTTGAATCAAAAATAACCATACAGAATAGAACATTAAGAAAGCACAGATTCTAGGAGTTATGAGCCATGCATCCAAACCAACAGAAAGCCCCCAAAAGTTCTCTTTGATCTATAAGTGATCAGGTGTTCCTTATCAAATATATACCCCACTATCCCCCCCCAAAAAAAAGCAGCCCAGGAAACATATCTGTAAAAAATGCAATTGAAATAATAATAATAATAATAATAATAATAATAATAATAATAATAATAATAATTTATTATTTATACCCCGCCCATCTGGCTGAGTTTCCCTAGCCACTCTGGGCGGCTCCCAATCAAGTGTTAAAAACAGTACAGCATTACAATTAATATATATAATTGTTAAAAACATCTAAAAACAAGGAAACAGGTAACTAACCATGTGTCCGAATACTCACCCAACCAGAAATGTTTTCAACAGACATTTAGACGAACACAAAGATGGCACCTGCTCAAACTGCAACTTCTGCTAGACTAAGGCCATGACTGCAGAATGGAAACTGCATCACACTTGTAGAAGTCAAGTTCTGTAGACTGATTGAGACAGCACATATAGGGTAAGATAATCCCTTAAGTAAACTGGTCCCAAGCCAGTCAGGGATGTATATACCAGTAGTAACACTTTTAACTCAACCTGGTATTGAACTGGCAGCCAGAGTAGATGTTTGAGCACAGGTGCAACACGCTTACAGACTCTCACTCCTGTAAGCAATTATGCTGTAGAATTTTGCACTAACATCAAGCAAAAGGGAAGCCCCATGCAGAGTGCACTGGAGTAGTCCAGTTCTGAAGTTAGCAGTTCCTAAATCACTGTGGACAAGCAGCCCTGGTCCAGGAACAGCCGCAGTTGTCTAACCAGCTGAAGCCTGGCACACACAAAATCTACTCACCCACAGAGCCTTTATCTTGCTGGGATTCAAGCTCAGCTTATTTGCCTTCATCTAGACACCAGTCCGAGACCTGCAGGGACTGTCCTCCTTCAGATGTCATGGAGGAAGAGACCCAAATACCCTAATGAGTACTTGCGCGTTATCCTGGGCCCAAGTTGCTAAGGGCCTTGTACATTACTACAAGAACTTTGAACCTGGATAGCTAGTACAACCTTTTAAGCACTGGTGAGCTGTGCTGGTGGTAGTCTGACCCCATCAATAGTCCGACCACAGCATTTTGCACCAGGTGGAGCTTCCAGACCAGGTGGAAGGGGAGACCCACATTGAGGCAACGTAATAACCAAGTGGGTGCATGAGTTCCCAGCCACTGCCACCCATCTTAATTTCCCAGGGGGCACTATACAGATAAATTAGGGTATTTATATGCAATGTAACATAACAAAACACTTGCACCATGGGCACATGTCCCAGACCCTTAGAGTACGTAGCAATGTCCCCAACTGCTGCATATAATAAAGCCTTTATTATTTCTTTTTTAAAAAATGTAAGAGCACTGTGCATATCTTAAAAATATAACTGCCCTCCTCCCTCAAAAAAACCCACAAAACCAAAATCTGAAAGCACATTGCACATTAAGGCTGCAGTCCTATATGTGCACTTATTAGGAGTAAGCCTCACTGAACTCAATGGGGCTTCATAGTTGTTGTTTTTTTAAAAAGATAAATAGGATTTGCCTGTAAAATTACTGAAGTAATAGTTAACGAATTAGCACTACTGAAAAATGGAACACTGCTTGCAATTTTCATCACTATTGTATCACAGATCTTGTTTAGATAAAGGCCACTGACCAGCTCTACTGATGTGCAACTAGTCACACACATCATCTCTAGTTGCCTGAATCAGGATAAACATTCAAATTAGATGGCTTTAAGAGGGATCAGACCAAGCTTCCTCAACCTCGGCCCTCCAGATGTTTTGAGACTACAATTCCCATCACCACTGGTCCTGCTAGCTAGGGATCATGGGAGTTGTAGGACAAAAACATCTGGAGGGCTGAGGTTGAGGAAGCCTGGATTAGACAAAATCATGAGGGATGAATCTATCAGCAGCTACTAACTCTGATGTCTGTGTTCTACCACCATAGTCAGAGGCAGCATGCCTCTGAATACCATTTGCTGAAATCACAACTGGTCGCACTTAGGTCCTTCTCATGGGCTTCCCATCTGGTTGGCCACTGTAAGAACAAAATACTGGACCAGATGGGCCCATTGGCCTGATCCAACAGGACTCATCTTATGTAATTGTCCATATCAAAGATCACATTCAAGCCGTTCAATGCCACCATGTACATGCACATAAGCCGAAGCATGCGTCCCTTGGGTGGCTCTCTTTCTAGATTAGGGCAAAAGTATCTTTGTAAAGGGGGTCAACCTATCCATTGGGCTGAAATTTACCTCTACAAGGGCAAAATGTATCACAGGCGGGTGTATCTGGTTGGCCACTGTCAGGGCCGGATTTTGGTTTGATGAGGTCCTAAGCTACTAAAGGTAATGGGGCCCTTTATATGTCCAGCTGTCCTTTGTCAACAACAAATTGTTGCTGTTTCTTTGTGTTGAATACAGTGGTACCTCGGGTTAAGTACTTAATTTGTTCCGGAGGTCCGTACCTAACCTGAAACTGTTCTTAACCTGAAGCACCACTTTAGCTAATGGTCCCTCCTGCTGCTTCCACGTCGCCAGAGCACGATTTCTGTTCTCATCCTGAAGCAAAGTTCTTAACCTGAAGCACTATTTCTGGTTTAGCGGAGTCTGTAACCCGAAGCATATGTAACCTGAAGCGTATGTAACCCAAGGTACCACTGTATATGCTACATGGTAATTTATGGACCTAATAGGTATCTAAAGCCATTTGCACATGTTGCCATGCAACCAGTCCATGCAGAATGTAGGCGCCATATATATAGAATCGAGCAAACCAGTGATATTTTAGGAAGCCGGCTAGCAGGCGGCGGCCATTACTTACATCATAGGAGCCTACACAATACACAACACTGTTGCTGTATGTAGGTTTTATTTGTTTTTTAACTTATATTTTGGAAATGTACATCAGGGGGTTTTTTGCTTTGAATTTTTTGAGGGCCCCCAAGAGAGAGGGGCCCTAAACTAAAGTTTGTTTAGCTTATACGTAAATCCAGCACTGGCCACTGTGAGAACTAGATGTGCCATTGGCCTGATCATCAGACATTTCATTCATAACCCTATTAAGCAGCTAGTTATATCACTGAGTGAGTTGGATGATAGTAGATATCCATAATTTCTGGGGCTTCTATGTAATTCCCCACTGTACACATTCCCCCTCCTGTATTATATAAACTTGCCAATTGAGGACTATGCAACTGATGTAGTAGTCCATGAAAACTTATGCCATAATAAAATTGAAAAGGTGCCGCACAATTCTTTGTTGTTTTTACAGACAGACATGGCTATGCTTCTGTATGTTCCCAATAGCTTCCCCCCTTTTCTCTGTAAATAAAGACCTCAACCGTTCCCTAAATCATATGCAACCCCGCAACTTTCCAAAGCGTTTACGCGTGGATCAAACATTAAGAACAGCTATTTCAGAATGGCACAAACAACGTAATAAAACACATGAATTCCAGAACTAGACTTTTTCTTTTTCATTTTGAAGGCTGTTTAAATGTTTCCCCCAGAATCAAAGCCCATAAATTTCAGAAATGAGTCTTTGGTAACGAAGTGCACATCATAATTAAAGAAAATAATTCCTAATTTTCTGCTGCAGCATTCCCAATACACTCGAAAGCCCAAGCTAATGAATCAATCCAATCTGAGAACTATTTGTTCAGCTAGTCAAGGAAAAATTGATTCCAAATGGATATAATATAAATGCCCTGGCTATTTTTCCATTGCATTCCATGGATCAGCATTTTATTCAGATCATGCTTTCTTCCAAGTAATCCGTATGTTTACATATGAGAGAATTTCCTTCTTTCTGTCTTTTAATTTGGAAGGCTAATGTTGCAATAATTACTTTATGCTGGCGTATGCCAGCACAACACTGTCATGGCATGTAACTCTCTAACAGCAGAGTAATCTCACAGGTCCTTAGGAACGAGAGAGAGAGAGAGAGAGAGAGAGAGAGAGGAGGGGGGGCAGTCTCTGATTCCTTAACATCGAGGAAGGTATACAAATTTGGCACATCCCACTGGAAGCCTGTTAAGTGTTGGCAACAACAGAGTTCATCACAGGAAAAGCCTAGTATATCTGTCATGATAGCCCTTGTGGAACATGACAAATTCCCTGGGAGGGGTGGATAATAACAGCACCTTCTGTGGGAAATAAATCACTACTTGCCCTTCATAAACAATAGATGGTTACCCAAAAAAAGTTTTCAAAATGGAAAATGTGCTTCTTTCTGGTAAAGGAAATTGCATTAATAATAAAAAAACAGACAGATTTTATGGGCAAACCTTTGCAATGCCAATAAAAGTCCCCCCCCCCATTTCCCCCTCTTATTTTCTTTTGAAGTCCAAGGCGTGATTTGGTAAGTTGAGTCATGTTAGCAATTAGAAATTGGCTCATTTAAGGGGGGCTTATTTCACGGTGAGTTGGGGAGTGATAAATCTTGAGACGCTCAAAAGGAAGAGTAAGCTTTAAAAGTGCAGTACCCCCCTTTTTTTTTTTTGTTTCAGCAACGGAAGCCAGAAATCATTGATTCGTTAAAATAAATGGGAGAGGGAGTAAGAGAGAAAGAAAGAAAGAAAAAGAGCGAGAGCGCGCTGGAGACCTCCAGGGAAGTTAGCAGGAGGGGAAGCAAAAGGAGCTAATTATGGATATCTGTATTTCCCTCGGACCAGCTTATAAACTGCTTTCTTAGAATTTGTCTGCACTTATATCCTTTCTTCCAGATCTTACCCACACGGCCTCCTTTCTTTATAGAAGGGGGTGCTTGGGGCGGGAGGAGGGAGAGAGACTCCGTCAGCAAAGCAACAAGCACCAGGTGGCTCTCAACTACACACTGCCAAAAAAATAAAATAAAAATCCTTCTCTAGAAAACAAGTTTTAAAAAGAGGGGGAGAAGGAGGAGGGCTCCCTAGAGGGGATTGGCTGAGAGGGGAAGACAGGAAAATTAGTAAAGCATGAGTCTCTCAAGCCATGCTGGTGGCCAGAAGGACTGCTTGAGGAGCAATTAGCTGAAGGCTGCTGCTTGCTGCTGCTGCTGCTGCTATAGGAGAAGAAGCAAAAAAGAAAAAAAGAAAGGAAAAGGAAAAGGGAAAAGGGCAGATTCTGTTGGAGTCTCTCTCTCTCTCTCTCCCGCTCCCAATAGGCGCTTGCTCATTGCAACTTGCAAAAGGGTTTCAGATGTCCCAGCACCGCTGCTTGACCCCCTGCAAATAAAACTTGACCACCAGAGGCACGTCCCACCTCTCTCCTTCCTAATCTCTAGCATTTAGGATACAGCTTCCAACCTGTTGGCAACCCTACGGAGAGAGAGGGGGAAAGGACTTGTTTTGCAATCTTTTTTTCTTTTACTTTTTTCAGGAAATATATATATGCAGATATTTGAGATACAGATATCTATCTGTTTCTGGAAGATTCAAGAGAGGGGGGTGCAAGCCCCTGTTTTCTGCTTCTGAGAAGGACTGCGTTTCTGGGCTTCGGTGAGAGGAAGGTGCAGAAGTTGTTCAGGGTGGGGGGGCGCTGACCCCCCTCCCGTTTCGTTTTTGCTTTCTCCCGGATTTTTTTCCCCCTTGTCCACCACCGGCTCCGCTGCAAGTGTCGTCGCTCACCCGCCTTGTCATCTCTCTCTCTCTCTCTTTGCAGACTTTCCCTCCTTGCCTCTGCGAGAGATGGTGCACAGGGCGAAATAGCCTCGCGCGCTCGCAGCAGCAACAGCAGCAGCAAAGCGGCAAACCAGCCCCCAGGAGTTTGGTGATGGGGGGTTGAAAGGCCTGGGGGAAGAGAAAGAAAGAAAGAAGGAGGGAGAAAGAAAAAGATCGCCAAGAAAATCTGCAAGCCAAACAACCGCCTGAGCTCGCCCAGAAAACTGTAAGGCAACTTTGTGGTGTGTGTGCGCGCTTGTGCGTTCTTGGAAAGGACTCGAAGGATTAATAAAAGGAGGGCGAAGGAAGCCGAACCAAGGAGAGCGCGTGGAAGTGGGGGAACCCAAAGTGGAGCGAAGGCACCGTTTCCTGCGGAGCGCTTGGCCCCCTGAGGCATGGAAGTCGGCGCCCTCCCTCCAGGCCAGATCAGCGCGCCGAGGTCTGTGAGCAGAAGGGCTCCCCATCAGCTGTCCCCTCGCCTCTCCCCGGGGTTCCCCCTTCCAGTATGTTTCTTTTCATGAGGCATCTCCCCGCGCCCAGAGCTTCAGTACAATGTGCAAATGGAGACTGATACAGGGTGCCTCAGCCTTCGCCCACCTGCCTTCCTCCTCCTCCTCCTCCTCCTCCTCTTCTTCCTCCTCCTCCTCCTCCTCCCGCCGCCGCCGCAGCTTCGTCTTCCTGCTGCTGCTCTGGATGTCGTCGTCCCTGGCTGCCCCCTGCCATGAGCACGGCCAAGACATGCTGCTCCTCAAGGCCACCAACTCTTCGTCTTCGTCGTCGTCGTCGCCATCCTCCTCCTCCTCCTCCTCTTCCTCCTCCTCGCCCGCCAGCGCGGGGAGACACGTGCGGAGCTACAACCACCTCCGAGGAGACGTGCGCTGGAGGAAGCTCTACTCTTACAACAAGTTCTTCCTCCGGATTGAGAAGAACGGCAACGTCAGCGGCACCAAGAGGGAGAACTGCCCTTATAGTAAGTCTCTCTCTCTCTTTTCTTTTTTTCCTCCTCTTCGCCTTTCCCTCGAAACGCGGGGAGGGTGGCGTCGCGCAAGGAAGGTTGGCTCTCTGCGCGCGCTCAGAGGCGCCCTCGCCCTTCTGCGGGGCTTGGAACAGAGCGCGCGAGAGGAATTGCGGAATTGCGCCCTGGTTCTATGTGTGTGAGCGAAGTTCTCTTCACAAACCACTTCCCAGGCATTGTTGAAATGGCTTAGAGCGTTACCGTTACCGTCCTTTCCATCTCTCTCAGAGGTGGAATCACTGTGGGGAAGAGAGAGAGAAGCTTTCATCGTGAAGCTTTCTCTCTCTCTCTCCCCCTGCCTCTCTCAGCATCCCTTCAGGTCAGCGCTGTCTCTCCCTCGTCACTGGAATAACCAGCCGGCCCTTTGCTGCGCCTCAGCCGGGGCAGGAAAGTGTCAGGTCTTCGGGAAAGGCGGCAAGAGCCAGGAAAGTTCCGAGCACAACTTAGAAAGTGTCAAAAATGAATTAATAAAACCGGTGCGCGCTCGTGTGTCTGCTCACACTCAGACTCGGCAGATCAAAAGGCTCGGAAGGGGCTGGGGCGGAGGGAGCTCTGGCGGTATCCTGACACGAAGCAAATGCTCTCTTTTGACAGTGCTTTTTAAATTGAGGGGCGATCTCTTCAAAGGGAGGGGAGGGCAACTGGCAGATAAAACGAGCAAGATCTCTTTATATGGCCAGTGGGTGCTTGAGGGTTCCCCTTCACTTCTCAATTTCCCCCTAAATTTCATTAGCTGGAAAAGCTGGTACCCTATGGAGTTTATACCGTGACACTCATGGGTTTTGTGTGTGTTTTGTCTTGTCAAATTCTATGTGTGGCTTGGTGGCGTCCTGTCAGTCCTTTCTTTCTCCCCCTCGCCCTGCTTTAAACGGTCTCAAGTTGCATCCCTGAGAGAGCCTTGTAAACATCTGGGGCTGCATCAAGTCATCCAGACCTCACACACATCTCGCTGTCATTTTTTTTTCTTTTTAAAAAAGAAGTCATTCTCACATATATATCTCTTTCCAGACTGAAGTGGATATAAGTAGTTATTTTTTTAGTTGTTTCTCACAGCCTGTTTCAGGATAGTTTTAAACGACTCTGTCCTGGTGGGTAGATAAATAAATAACTGCAAAGACAAATGTCTCTAGATAAGCCGATTTTAAAAATAATAATTAAAAATTGCCTCTTGATATTGGTTGGGAATCCAGCGAATTCATTTTATTCAATGTTTTGTTCACGCATGGCCCTTTCTCACTCACTCATCTCAGGTTTATCCTCACAACAACCTTGCAAAGTAGATTAGACCTAATGATGACATGGTGAATGTGAGCAGGTTGATCCGGTTTGTTTCAGGGAGTGTGTGAAGGTGTGAATACTGATCTTTCCTGGCCAAATCAGTCTACCACACTAGCCTCAGGAGACAGTCAAGGGAGAAACAGGTACACTTCTTTTCTTTTTAAGTACACTGCTCTACACACACCACACACACACACACACACACGACCTATAAATAGTGTGTGATTAACTCTGTGCCTCACAGCTATAGCTGGACAGAGCAGTGCCAATTTAATCCAAACAAGTAGCATAGCTAATGGGGGACTTATTTAAACAGAAGGCAATGTGCAGTTTTGAGAAGTGTGGACAATGTTGCATCTTGCAGAAGATAACTACCGTATAACTCTCACCAACCCATTTATTTGTGCTTAGTTGGTTAAAGCAGCTGTGCTTTTAACAACTCATGCATTCCTCTGCTGTGGCCCCTGCTGGCTGGCTACACTTGACTTTCTGTCTGCTTTCACAGGCTTGTGTTATTTATTATCACATGCGTCAATGTGTGCAGCGGGAATGCTTGCTCCGTTGAAGAACCACTGTATATGCCAGAGACATTGTTTAGTTCAGGTTTTGTGAAACGGTAATGCCAGAAAGCAATCATATGACACAGAGTATTCTGGGATGTCTGAGGACTGCTTCATGAGTTCCAGGAGAAGCAGGTACATATTAAATATTGTACAGTGTAGCATATTGTATTGGTGCGGTGAAAAACTGGGAGTTCAGACAATGGAGACCTGGGTCCAAATGACTAGAGCAGTCATCTTCGCTCTGCTTCACCTACTTTGCAGAGCTGTTGTGACACAGAAATTGGACAACCGCCATGAGATCCATGGAAATGATATTATTAATATTTTTTGTTTTCTGACCAGAGCTGTCCAGACAACAAACCCGTTTTCATGTGTTCAGTGAATGTGCAAATGTTAGTATGGGATTGGCCAGGGTTCCTGCTCAGAGCCTTGCATTCACAGTCATGCCAAACAAACATGGACTGTCAGTAGCTGGTGGCATGAACCCCTTTCACAGATCTGTATGAACAGCCAGCCAAACCTTCTTGAGAGCTTTGTGCACAGTGAGAATGCAGTATGGTTGAGGCCATGAGCCTCTATTCTCTAAAGACAACCTTAGCTCTGCATATTCGTCCTGCTGTGTTCGTGAAAGCACATTGCAGGGCACCAGAGTTGCTCCCCAGGTGTGGGCTGAGTCTGCCATTTGAGGAACTGAGCACATACAGTTGCCCCTGTTTTATGTGGTGGTAGTATTAAATTCTGCATGCTAAATATTTACTGTGTACTTGTGTCAAGCCGGCGTTGACATATGAAGCAGACCTTTGTTTTCAACTGGCTGTTATCTTTATTCATGTAGGCATCTCCTCTTACAGAGCTGGCTCATTGTGTTTACGGAAAGTGCAGTTCTTAGGGCTTGTGCTTTTCTTTTTTCTTTTTTCGCCTTTGCAGGATTTTCTCTGGGGTATATTAGTTTTATCCTAGAGATGTTGCCATCTGTCGTCACCTTATGTTAGAAGTAGGCTGCATGTATTCTGATCAGAAGTTCCCCTCTGCTCCTTCTCTGTCTCACAACCCTAGAATTAAGATTTACCAAATGAAGCTGACAGGGCAGCCCTTTTCAAGGCAGGCTTCTTTGCGTAACTTGCAGAATTCAACCACTGCAAGATATAGTGATGGCTGACGGCTTAAACTGCTTTGAAAAGGATTATTAGACTCGTGGAGGTCTGTCAACAGCTATTAGCCATGATAGCTTAATGGAACCTCCACAAGCAAGTAGAGTATACCCCTTAGTACCAGGTGCTGGACAAACAGAGAAGGCTATTGGTTTCATGCCCTGCCTGTTAGCTTCCCATAGCCATCTGGATAGTGTTTGGGTCAGATCCAACAGGGCAATTCTCATTCTTTCCCATTCTGAATTTGCTGCCCTCTCAGTCACAGTGCATTCTGTCTTCCTATGCATTTTGCTTTTGGAAATAGAATTTTGTTTGGTCATAATTCTGACCTTGGAAAATAACATGGTGATATGGTTGCCACCTGGCTCTCTGCCTCTCTGCCTCTGCAGCTTTTTAACATGATCCACAACTTGACACAGAGGTGTGTAGGGTGGTAGTACTGCCATTGCAACCAGTGGCGTAGCGTGGGGGGTGCAGGGGGGCCGGCCGCACCGGGCGCAACTTCTGGGGGTTAGGGGCGCAAATCCACGGGTTAGGGGGCGCAAATTCACGGGTTAGGGGGCACAAATTACTTGCCTTGCCCCGGGTGCTGACAATCCACGCTACGCCACTGGTTGCAAGTCACCTTAGATCTGGCTGTGGTGAAGGAGTGGGTCCCGACTCATGAGTTGATGACCAATGTGGGTGCAAATGGTCTGAATGCACCATTAGTCTATGCTTCTCATAGGAAGATATCTGTTAGATACATCTCCCATTAAAATTAACTTGTGACTTTATGTTAACAGGAGATGTATCTAACAGAGAACCCTGCAGGCTATTTCTCAGTGTGGCCACAGAAGAAGACCTCTGAACAGATATTCATAAAAATAAAACACACATTTTATTTTCAGCCCTCTGGGACACATTCTCTTTTGTTTTGGGATTCATTTTGGATGCTCTTCAGGTTTTTGAGTTTTTGCATTTCTTGCAAGTAGCATTCACGTGGAACGTTTGCCACATGGGTAAGCTGGGATGCAGAGGACTTCAGGCGACAGATAATGGCTGCACCTAATGGCAGCAAATTGCCAGTTGTCCATTTGTTTGCAATCTGAGCTTTCTACTGCAGGTGCCATTATCTTGGGCAGATGCTGGGGATGAACATAATGACAGCAGTTTAAAGATGGGTACTTGGGAGCAAAATTCAGAGTGATGTGGGTGAACAAGGAGGACATAACTTGGAGCCTTATTTAAACTGATTTTCCTTGTCTGTGTATGCAGCACTAGCACAGCAGAGTTCAGGGCAGGCTGCTATGTCACTTGCTGCTTTTGCGCACATAGTGGCTAAGTATCTGTTTTGACAAGGCATGGGGCATATGCAATGCCACCTGGGCTAATTCTTCGTGCCAATTCTGGAGTCATGCATTTAAATGGGTCCTGACTTCACTGGGCCTGATTTCCTAGGTTATGCTTAGGGTTTCAGAGGGGGTGGGGTGGGGAGAATAAACAGAAAGTTGGGGAGAGTAACCAGCACCCGCTGATTAAAGTAGCTTCAACAAGATTCATTTCCATAGCAGGTTTGCTCTATAAATACTGTATATTAAGCACTAAATAAAGGTTTACTTTGGCAGATGTTTCCCAACTTGATTACACAGAGCTATTACCTCAGCCTTTTCTATACCTTTAGGATAATGGGAATTGGGGGTGAATTATGGTGGTTCTGTCAAAAGTCTGGGACAGCTTGCATAATTTAGCATTGCTGGAGTATATCTGTCACTAGATACGCGTAGGATGGCTTGGGTTTTGTTTTATTTTCTTTGCAGTTAGAGCTTTGCCCTGAAACTTGACCACTCAGCACTCCTTCTTACCTCAGTGTTGCAGCTGCAAAGGTCCCCCTGAAAAGCTTTCTCTTGAGAAGCTGATTTCCAGGAGTGAACAAAGCAGCTGTATGTCTCTCTCTGATGATGACGACTTATAACATGTGTGAAATAATAGTTAGGAGTAAGCACTCCAACTTCACCCCAGAGACGGCCCATGAAACGTTTGAGGATTGGGTCTCTCTCATCTATAGTAGATTGCAAAATAGAGGACCAAATTTTGGGATGTTTGCAATTCTGTCCTAAACACGATTACTCAGAATTAAGCCCTAACGAGTTTAAGCTGCCTTACTTCCAATCTGGATAAGTTCGTATAGGATTGCAACCCCAGTATTGGTCTAAAGATGGCAAATGTAGACCCATGTGAATTTCACAGTGATAAGTTAATGATGCGGGGGGGGGAATAGGGGCTTGTTTTGCAGTTGCAATCTTGGGGTTGCATTAGGAATATGTTCTGCTGATCTTTCAAGCAATAGTTTTGGGGGCTTCAGGGTCTGAATAATAAAAGTTGTCAAAAGCAAATTGAAACTGGGGAGCAAAGCGAGTCAATAGCCTAAGGATGCATTACATATAAACCTTGACAGCTGCTTTTTCCCAGGGAAAAGCCAATTTGGTAGGGGACAGTTTCGAGCAGAGAAGTGGAGAGGAGGGGTGCCTAAGCCATTCTCCTCCTGCCGCTCTTCTTCATTGATTTCTCCTCTTGCCACTTTTGTACTGCAGCTATCCCTCCCCAAGCTGATACATGCACCCAGCCTTGTGAGTTCCAGTTAAATTGTAACCCCTAGGAAGAAAAGCATCAAGGGGAGAAGGAGCTGCAGTAGGAGAAATAACAGCCATCTAAAAGGTTAAGCACACACATACACACATTATGGATTCACCAGTGTTAACAAGGTTCTTTAAGACCAGGATCCAAATCCTCACTCAGCCATGCATCTCATGGTGAAATGTGGAACATAAACACAATATTAAATAATTTCACAAAAAGGAGGTTGCATATTCACAGGGGTATGGGCTATTGAACAGCATAGCTGTCAACCTTTCCCTTTTTTAAAGGGCGATTCCCTTATTCTGAATAGGATTCCGCGCAAGAAAAGGGAAAAGTTAACAGCTATGTTGAACAGCGGTTTCCAAACTTCTCCTTAAATAATCACTTTCAACTTCAGCTTGTTTACTGAAGAGATGCTTCCCGCCTGCTGTGGAAGCCCTCTGTTTACTTGCAGAGGATTCTGGGACATATTGTAGGCTAGGGCTAAGAAACCTGCGGCCCTCCAGGTGCTGCGGTACTGCACTTCCCATCATCCCTTAGCCATTGACCATGCTGGTTGGGACTGATGGGAATTGGAAGTCCCACCTCATCTGGAGAACCACCGGTTCCTCATCCCTGTTCTTCTGCTTTGAACAAAGTTGGCTTCTGTTGCACCTACACCCTAGAACATACCCATTGTTCTCCACATGGCTGCACAAACTGTCTTTCTCAGAAGTTTGTCTGCCATTGCTCTTGTCATTGACAAACTCTGATGGGTTCCTGAAGATCCCCAGTATTTCGTTTGAAAGCTACTGCTATGCAGCATAGTTCATGTCACAGGGGGTTTCTTCCCAACATAGCCTGAGTCCAGCTCCTCAGTTTTAAAACCATCAAACAATAGTATGGCCAGTTTGCACTTACTGAACAGGCTTTGCAGTGTCTGGTTACGTAAAAATGTTGGTTCCTCTTGAGTCTTTGCTGGCCATTATATTAACTTGAAGGACTGTTGGCAAGGTTAAATGGGAAATAAGAATGTGACGAACAACAGGTGACCATGAGAAGGAATGAATCTTTTGGATTAGGCAGAAGTTCTTAGATGTTTTATGGGAGAAGGATAAGTGGACAGGTCAATCCACTTGCTGAAATACTGTTACGGTGCTTCCTACACCAGAGTAGCATTCTGTTCCTGGATTTGTTGTGAAGGTTATTACACACCACTGATGCAGGGATGCATCATTTAGGGTTGACCCAAGTTAACATTCTCTAAGCAATAAATGTTAAATGCAGCCTGAATGCAATAAATTAGGCATTTATTTGTTTTTTAATTGTACGTATGTCCAGTTCAATATCCTTCTGCCTTCCAATCCACTTTCCATTTGCGTTGCATCTTTAGATTGTAATCCTGAGGCCAGGGACCATCTTTTCCTTTATTGGTCTTCAAGCTGCTCTGGGAGCCTTCTTTGGATGAAGAGAGGGATAAAATTATTAAATAAATAACTGTTACTCGAGTCTTCCTTCAAATTAGGACTCCTATATTATTTATAACTGGTGTTTGGATGTTCCCCTGACTACAGCATTATTAGTGATGCAGTTATATATCTCATTCTAACCATGTCACTTAGAAATCACTGGTTGCTGCAGATCGTGACCCAGCTTGGGATAAGGCAGGCATAGGCAAACTTGGCCCTCCAGATGTTTTGGGACTACAACTCCCATCACCCCTAGCTAACAGGACCAGTGGTCAGGTCCACTGTAGTTCCAAAACATCTGGAGGGCTGAGTTTGTCTATGCCTGGGATAAGGCTTCGTTGTAGTAACATGAGACTTTGAATGGAAATGCAGCAATTGGTTTTCATTGTTCTAAAAGCGTTTCACAAATATGCTGCTCTCTTTTTTCAAATATGTCCTATAAAATACAAATGGGATCAATTTCTCTGCCATCAACACTGCTCGTCTTATTTTGAGATTGGATCTAATCTGTAAATTTGTCCATGTCGGCAACCTTGAGTATCAGTTTCTAGTCTTGCTCTGATTGTTTTGAAATTTAATGGGGAACTGCTTACTTTCTTTCATTTTGGGGGAGGACTTCATATATATATATATATATATATATATATATATATATATATATATATATATGATGTTTAGAAAAATGTATGTGGCAAAACTGCTATTTGGTTATTTTCTTTCAGTAGTTTCCACATTAAGAGACAGATCTTACTTGCTGTCAAGAGTAATTAAATCATTTCAACAATTTTATAAAATAAGTGAGATAACGGCACGTTAAATTCAGAGCTAAAACCTTAAATAGAATAAAAGCAGAATTAGCAATGTGTGCTGTTTTATACTGAATGAAAATGCTTCTGTAAAATCACATTTAATGTTCCTTCAAAGTCTTGTCTTGCATGTTAAACAAGTAAATTTGTTTTTCTTAGAAATAAGTCTTCACAATATTACTGTCTTATTCACTAATATTCACTTTCTAATAAAGGTTAGTTCATGTTGCTGATAGATAAAATAAACAAACAAACATGACATCCAGAAAATAGAAATTTATATACGGCCTTCTAATAGATACTGCTGTTTCCTGGGTAGGGAAGTTGTTGCTTTTTATTATACCAACTGCTTTCCCATTTAAGCCTGGACCCAGGTTACATAATTTATAACCAGTGACTTACAACTGTGGGCATTTAGGATTTATGAATGCGGAAGGGATTGTATTCTTTAGTGTCTACATGACACTCTCCTGTTACCTTTACCACATTCCCATAGGGTAGACCCTCCACACACATCACCAAAGCTTTATCATAAATCTATTAAAAATATACAGTTGCAAGGAGCCTTTGTCTTCATAAATCTGATTTATAGCCACCTGCTAAAGATGACTATAAAAACATTTGGTAGGAATCACCCTGACAACCTGAGAGGAGTACAACACAAAGGCCAAAGGAGCTTGAGTGTCCCACGCTATTTCAACGGGGCTAATCTTACGGCCTTACATAAGCAAAAAACACATGCTCGGATTTTGCACAGGGAGATGGAGCATCACATAGGAACATAAAGTAGGGGAAATGGGTCATGGCCCCACCAACCTCAATCTGTCCTCAGCCAGCACCAGTACCACCCCTTACCTGCTGTCAGAAACTGGATGGACGCAAAGGAATGCTGGAGGAACCAGCTGGGGAACCCGAAAGGGAAGCAGGCTCAGTGCCCAGGGAGAGGTGGTGGGATGATGATGAGTAGTCAGAGGGAGAAGACTGGGAGGAGGAGGAGGTATCAGAAGCTGAAGAGGTTACAGGGCTTAGTGAGAGGAGAAGGTAGTTTCATGCGGCCACAGTCTCAGATTGCTTTGGGAAAACCTTGGAGAGAGGGGGACTTAAACAGCTGTGGAGAGGCAGGGACCTTCAGTCTTAGCAACTGCTTCATAGGGGAAAGACTTACCAAAGATGAGTTGCTGTGCCCATTAAGCCTGACACTCCTGTGCAGATCCTGTTTTTGCTAACTCCACTTGCTTGGTGCAATTTACTGCAGGTTTGCTCCTGTCACCTGCCTTCATACTTACAACCAGCTTGGTGGATGACACTGCCTGTCAGCTTCCCCCTCCTTAATCTCATCGTCACCGTGTTGGAACAAGTTCTCAACCTCAAGAAAACTGATTATAAAAAGTGGAGAACTACAAACTGACAATTGCAGCATGTCTAAGAGCTCGGGCAAAGGTTTAAAAATGGTGCCACCTGCTCAGTGATAAAGGGCCTCTCCACAGGTGGTTTAGGTGGACCCTAGGTGATACTGTGATGATCAGGGATGGTTAATACATCTTCAACATTTGGTGAAGATCTGCATATCTGAGTCATCAGATATTAAATTGCCATCAGGTAAAGCTTTCATATTCAGCCACTGAACTTCAAGTCACCCATTCAGCCACTGAAGGGTTGAAAAGCCAAGTGTACACGTATCTCTCTCTTTGTGTGTATCGGTCTTACGTTGCACCTTTAGCTTAGAAATAAATATTTTTGTATGCAAAGCACTCACATCTAAAGTACTCCCACTAGAGACTTGTTTAAGCCTCTGGGAGTTAATACGTTAGGGAATTGCATTTTTTAAACCTTTGAAACAACAAGTTTAACAAGCTCTACAAATACTGTGTAGTTTTCCATTGGCTTCAGTGAAAAGTTTGATGGGGACCATAGTCTATCTTCACACTTGTACTTAAGGCACAACAGTCAACAGTAGAGCTGGGTGATGAGAGCTTGTACACGAACCCCACTGTAATATGAATAACATAATTATTAACCCCCCAAAATGTGTGTGGATTCACACATGTACATGAACTGGACACCCACCCCTGCTTCTCAGTCTATGGTGAAATGGATAGAGCAGCTTTGGATTACTTCAGTTTTGGAATCTAATTTGTTTAGGGATAACTTTTACTACAAAATCTTAAAATCATAAACCTTTTTGCACTTACTCCCCCCCCCCTTTATTTTTTTACTTATCATGCTCCAATCTTCTTTGGAATAAATCAGGATACATTCTAAAGCACACACAAAAAGAAAGTACAAACCATTTCTCAGAATTCTGTATTCTCCTTCTCCAGTGGATTGGTTATTAAAGCAAGGTTAATTATATTTGGTCCAGATTTTTATTTTTATTTTTACTCAAATGTGATCTAGGAGATATGAGGACCTTTAAAATGTGACTTGGGTCACACATTTAAATAACAGCTTTACAGGCATTCTTTGCTTTTAAATTAGGTCACTGGTGTTCTTTCTTTGAACACTCTGTTCTAATTGGAACAATAAATCATTGACGATATGCAGAATAGATTCCCTTCTAAGGTGGACAACTGGACTGTGCCTTATTACTGCTCCTAACATGTGCAGTGCATTCTGTTATTGCCTGTTAAGAGACATGGTGTCAGTATGAAAGCATTGCCTTGTTTCATTGTTCAGCTAAAGCCAATCTCCTCCTGCATTTACTTGACGTTAATTAATGAATTGAGGCATACTTTCTACATGCCTTTTGCTGGAAGAAGAGCTTAGGGTGCCCTAAGATATGTTAAATCAGGGTCATAGATGACATAAGAGATATAACACTTGCAGATAAGCATTTGTGTTCTCAAGCTTAGATATTTGTGAAAGCAAGAATAAAAAACAGTAGCAAATAGATTTTTCCCTTACCGCTTTGCATAGGTCATGACTTACCCATCCCATACATACCTGCAAAGGATTCTCTTTATTCCACTTCCATTGATTGATCACTGTATCATTCTGGGTTTCTTGTTCAGAAAATGTATTTCCTTTTGGTATATCACAGTCCTATGCTTATTTACCTGGGAAGAATTCTCACTGAACTCAGTGGGGCTTATGACTGAATAGGACTAGACTGTTAAATGTAGTTTATTAATTCTATCTCAATTTTCTCCAGCTTTTCAGTTCTCCCAACCCAGCCAGGGGGGATTTTTTTTTTTCAGCTAAGCGAATTGCAAATTTGTAATACAGCCAAATTCTTCACATCCTTCTGGTTATTACTCTAATATACGAACATGACATATGCAAATGGTGCAGAAGCTATCTATATCTAACATGTCCATACCTCAGAGTTTTGCATTCAGGCCGAGGCAGAGTGCGTTCATCAACTGGGTTTGCTTTATAGGCAAATAACACTGGTGGAAAGTAATAGCCTTTGATTGTTCTTCTTCTAGCCATTTGAATCTATGACATTCAATTCCATTTATTTTCAGTTTGTAGTGTTGATTCCTACTCTTTTATTGCCTCAATCCATGAGATTATTCAAATCCTCTTAATCTAGTGTACATCTATTTAGGAGTAGGTTACATCGAAGTTAACTTGCATTACTTCTGACTGAATTCTGCATTGGATTTGACTGTACACATCTGGACAGAGAAATGAGTGTTTCTTCTGTCCCCCACCCCAAGTGGAAACAGCTCCAGATTGCATCTGGAAAAGCTGTGTTTTCCATAATCAGAGTTGGAAGCTTGTTAAATATGGGCAATTCTTATTGGTAGCTGCACACCCTAGTTGGACTTGATGGTTCTTCTCCCTATGCAACTACTGGAGCTAGCGTACGTAGCTTGGTTAGAAAACTAGCTTTGATCAAGTAACACAACTGCAGGAGGGGAGGGGTAAATTTACTGACTCCTGTGTGCATACACGTTTAGATCAGGCTGCTCAAATGGCTTCTGAAATGCGAGCAGATTTGTCCTCACATGTCAGATGTTGTGGTGGAAGACCCAGAGGTGGACTTAGCCTATAAAAGAAAACAGGCTTTTAGTGCTGGAGGTGCAGCTCCCTGGAATTATTTACCTGAAAAAATCAGGCAGGCATCTAGCATGTTGCTGTTTAGGCGCCTACTGGAAACATTTCTGCTTAGGAAGGCTTTAATGGAAGATATTAATGTCATTAATGGAAGATAAATTTTATAGCTAGTGAGATGGTGTTGTTGCTTTTAAAGGTTGTGTGGATGGGTTTATCCTTTTTAGTGTTGGATTGATATTATTGTTTTTAGGGCTTGTGTTTTTTATTTTCTATATTGTACACTGCCTTGATGTTTTTATGCTATGAAGCGGTTTATAAGTGTGTTTAATAGGTAATGAATAAATATTTGCCTACCCTGGTGTAAAATCGATACATGTTTGCTGCATAGCCTTGAGTGGCTTTCCAAGCCCTGTTCATGCAGCAGCAAATAGAAACGTTTTCTGTTTACCACTCTGTTGGGTGGTAAATCAGAAACAAAAGCATGGGACAATGGATTAGGATAGGGTCACTGAGTAGCTATAGGCCAAGAAAACTACATGTTGTAGCCATGGTGTTTGTGTTAAGAAGCCTATTTTCACATCCCCGCCTCTCAGATGTTCTGATGATAAGTGTTGGCAGAACATTGTCACGGTATAAATCTGTGAATTCCTTCGGAGTTGTTGTGGATATTTAGTTAATCTACAGTGATTAGTATATTGGAAAGCTTCTTTTTGGACTTAATTTTTGTTATAGGAAAGAGGAGTTCTGTTCACATGCTGAGATCTTAGATGCATCAGGTTTCTGGTGGAAATATCATTGTTTCCTCTTCGCTTCACTTTCTAATCTATCTTCTCTTCTTCAGCCTATCCAGAATTCTCTTTCTGAGGTTTCCTGGCATTTACTCTTGGCTGATGATTGGCAGTCATTATTTCATCCTTTTACGGGGACCACATAATTAGACTGTTAACAGTCACTTACTTGTCTCAATAGAAGTTTCTATAGGGATTGGGGAATTTTCAGCACCTCTTCAAACTTTATTTCCCAGGATCCTTGGGTCATGACAGTTTAAGTAACAGAAGCCTATGAACACTTTGGATATAGATAAATGCTCAGTTTTGAGAAATCATTTTAGAGCTAATCACAATCCTTTTTTAAAAAAACAAACAAACTAAACTATTCTGAATAATTGAGTGTTACCATCAATCATCACCCCCCCCCCCAATGATGCAGGCATCTTCAACCTTTTCAGACCCAGGACACACTTTTTACCCAAACATGCACTTGGGGATCCATTTCTTAACCATTTACTATATATTTGCATGGTGCTCGTGCTCCTCTTGTGACCTACATTGGATCAGACCACAGACCACTAGTGGGCCCTGACCCACAAGTTGAAAACCAGCGCTCTAATGAATTTGTTATGACTTGCATTTTTCACATTCAAATGCTACATTTTTAGGTGTATGCATGTGTGAAGAGTGGGAATGAGGAAGAATTTTGATTCAGCATTTAAAGGCAAACCTAACACAAGTCACACTCTTCACAACAATATGCAAACTTCACACTTCTCCAAATTTTGCTGTACAGAATTTATCCAGACAAGCAATAAGTACCGAAATGCATGTAATAGGTTAAAGTGAGCACCTAAAGGTATATATTAGTGAAACTAACATAAATGGCTTTACAAATCTATCTGTGTTAGGCAAAAATGTGTCTATAAGGAGAAACATGCAGTAAAATGCTGGTTAATTTTCATGAGGACTAAAAAATACCACATAATTTCATTTCCCAAGGTTAGGAAAATGAAAAACTTAGAGAAATCAAAATTGTCAGATCCACCCATCCCCAGTGAAGAAGACTACAATTCATAGCCATTTTAAATGGCTGAGAAGAACCTCGGAATGTGTTGCTACTTCTGGTTAAATTGTCCAAATTGGCCTTCCAACTTGATATACTTTGTCAATGTGTTAAGTTAGCTTTTTAAAAAAGGTGAGACTTTGTAACAGGGCTGGGGAACCTGTGACCCCTCTGAAGTTGCTAGACTAGGCTTTCTTCATGCCTGACAATTGACCATGCTTGTAGTTGGAGTTGAAGAACATCTGGAACTCTAAGGCTCACTACCTTTGCTTTCTAGAAACAAATTATGTAAAACAAACGAAAGAAATGTTATGATAATTCAGCATGTTATATGCTTCCCTGAGCTACACTGCAATTAAACTCAGACATTTCAAATAGTGAGGTGAAATATTACCTTATGCCTTTTGGTTAATATTAAGATATTATATACACTCGTTCAAAAGTAGTATCCACAACTTTTGTGTTGTGCATAGAAATTGGCAAGTTGAGAGAGAGAAACTTCAGTGTCTCCTGCCAAACACAGAAGCCTGTGAGATGCCAAAATAACAATGTTTGACATAGCCTTGTCCAGTTCTGGCACTAAGTGATGATATTTCAGCATGGCGTAGGTTGGAATTGGTCTGGAAACTGTGCTGAGGGGAAAGGCAGGCACAGTTCAGCCCCCAGCTAAATCCTTTCTTAGGCAGCATGCTAGGGGAAGTCGCACAGGCTTAAAATCTGTTGGCCTACTTATTTTATTGGCTCTCAATACAGCTTACAAAAATTAAAGTAAAACATAAAGACACAACTGAAGATATCAGGAATGCCTTTAATTTAAGTTACAACTTTTAACACACACCGAGAGAGAGAGAGAGAGAGAGAGAGAGAGAGAGAGAGAGAGAGAGAGCGCGCGCGCTGGTGCACAAATGCATTTCTTCCTTTACTTGATTCTTCAGTATCCTCGTTCCGGAGGTCCGTTCTTAACGTTCTGAAGGAGCATCTCCACCCCCATTGTTCAGCCTGAGATCCAGTGCTGAGGGCCTTCTGGCGGTTCCCTCATTGTGAGAAGTGAGGTTACAGGGAACCAGACAGAGGGCCTTCTCGGTGGTGGCGCCTGTCCTGTGGAACGCCCTCCCTTCAGATGTGAAGGAAATAAGCAGCTATCTTCTCTTTAAAAAAACATCTGAAGACAGCTCTGTTTAGGGAAGTTTTTAATATTTGATGCTGTATTGTTTTTAACACTTGATTGGAAGCCGCCCAGAGTGGCTGGGGAAACTCAGCCAGATGGGCAGGGTATAAATAATAAATTGTTGTTGTTGTTGTTGTTGTTGTTAACCTGAAACTGTTCTTAACCTGAAGCACCACTTTAGCTAATGGGGCCTCCCACTGCTGCTGCTGCACCACCACCACGCAATTTCTGTTCTCATCCTGAAGCAAAGTTCTTAACCCGAGGTACTATTTCTGGGTTAGCAGAGTTGTAACCTGAAGTGTATGTAACCTGAAGCGTATGTAACCCAAGGTACCACTGTATAGGGTTGCAAGGGACCCCAAGGGTCATCTTCTCCAATGACCAGCAATTTCTGTGTCCCTTCCATGGAGAACTGTCATATAGACATAGCCTCCACTACTGGGCTAAACAATCTGACAAAGGTGCCTGAATAACTTTGCAATCCCCACTCCCACCCCCTTTTCAAATGTCCATAGAAGTGAAGTGCTGCCCTTTAAGATACCTATTTCACATGAGTTTTTGGTTCAAAAATGTGTGGTATGCAAGAAAAGGAATGAATTAATAACATCTTCCTGGTAGTTACCTTCCCTTGGGCAGCTGTTGTTTTCTCTTTATGCTTTCCAGAGAGAATATTGCAAAGTCATGTTGTGTCATCAGAAAGAAATAAAATAAAATTTTTGGCTGTGGCATGGAAGCATCTTTCTAGGCACGTACGCATGCATTTAGCCAAATGTTTTTGGAGGTTTGGCAGCCACTGGCATACATGCATTCATCTGGAGAGCCAGTCATCTGTGGCCATGTCGTATGGTGGACTTGATCCTATCACAACCTTTTCTGCTCGGGTTCTGATCAGTGGTGTGTATGTGATAGAAATTGTTTTGCCATGCAGCCAGATGAAACTTATTGGACCAGGTACCAAGTAGTGTGTAGGCTTCCTGTTAACCACAGTTAAAAGACTGGGAGTGCACTGTAGCAGTGCACCAATCTCTAATCTGATCATGCAGTGCCTTATCTTCTTGGGAGTAATGTGCAACCCACCTGCACACCTGTATGCCACCATCAAGGCATTGGGTACTAAGGAAGAAGGGGAGGAGGAGGAGGAGGAGGAGGTGTTTGGACTTGATATCCTGCCTTTCACTCCCCTTAAGGTGTCTCAAAGCAGCTAACATTCTCCTTTCCCTTTCCACGCTCTGTGAGGTGAGTGGGGCTGAGAGACTTCAGAGAAGTGTGACTAGCCCAAGGTCACCCAGCAGCTGCATGGGGAGGAGCGGAGACGCGAACCCGGTTCACCAGATTATGAGTCCACCACTCTTAATCTCTACACCACGCTGGCTCTCTTTATGCAACATTTCATTGTCAAAATTAGGTAGCTCCTATGGATGGGTGGATTTGTCTCTTTGTAAAGGTAAAGGTAAAGGACCCCTGACAGTTAAGTCCAGTTGCAGATGACTCTGGGGTTGCAGTGCTCATCTCGCTTTACAGGCTGAGGGAGCTGGCATTTGTCCGCAGACAGTTTTTCCAGGTCATGTGGCCGGCATGACTAAGCCACTTCTGGCACAATTGAACACCAAAACCAGAGCAGTGCACAGAAATGCCGTTTACATTCCCACCAGAGTGGTACCTATTTATCTACTTGCACTTTTTGGCATGCTTTCGAACTGCTAGGTTGACATGATCTGGGACTGAACAACGGGAGCTCACCCTGTTGTGGGGATTCGAACCACTGACCTTCTGATTGGCAAGCCCAAGAGGCTCAGTGGTTTAGACCACAGCGCCACCCGCGTCCTTTTTGTACTCCATGTCAATTTTACCATATGTTCATTCATAAATCCATTCTGTCCCATTTCTGCATAAACCTGCATTTTTTCAAAAAACAAAACCAACCACCATGAACAGTAATATTTAGATACACACCTCAATAATATTGAAATAAGTATATTATCTTAATGTATGCATTTCTTTGAGCTGAAAACTCTGTTGCAAAATTAAGATAAGTGTGAAATCTGAAGGATAATAGCATCCTCATCTAAGCATTAGACTGGGACTTGTGAATTAGGTTACTTCCTTAAAAACATGGACTGAAAGAAATTCACCTCCATGCTTAAAGCATCTTAGTTACTATCTGTATCATACACAAATCAATAACTATAGCACAAAATTAAAAGATCCCAATATACTCTGGCACAATGCAGGAAAATCAATCATTTCGTAGTAAAAGCACCAGTTGGAAACCGAGTGCTCCTAGTGGTAGATTTCCAGTATGATTTGAGTTAATGTGGTTTGATATTTGGCACCATTTGTAACCTTGAACATTATCATAATTGTTTCTCTCTCCTGCAGACGCAATCCTCTGTGAATATGGTTTCACACAAAACCAGCAATTGCAAGATAAACAGCAGTTGATTGTGGTACTTTGGAAAGCCTATCTTGGCCCTAGAAGTCCTGTCTCTCTGTCTCTCTCTCTGGCAGGAAAGAGGGAAGCATATCAAATAACATCTGCATTTAACATCTGAATATGGGTTTTCACCACTTGTCCCATGGAGAACTCTGTCCCCAATTTTCCTCCCTTCCCATGCGGTCTCTCGAAAACATGTTTTTTTATTCTTCTTTTCTTTCTTGTTTTCATCCCACCTCCTTTCTGGAGAAGACAGCAGAATGTGTGCACACTACCTCATGCAATAGATTTGGAAAGGGCGCATTACACACCCAGTTGCCTTTTTTACCTGCAGCAACACAGTTGCATGTATTTCTGCACTTGTGGGTTTTTAAATGTGTTTAAGGGGTTCAATAGCTTTAAACCTTTTAAGATCTGAGGTCCAGCTTGAGCCCATGTTGTGCTTGGAGTTACATTTATTTTTATTTTTGAGCAAATATTCCTGTCCTTGGTTTTCTGTCTTTCTTCTTCCTATTCCCCTTCACTCGATGCCTGTTTTGGGACCCACTTTTATTTATTAAATTTCACTTTTACCCTGCCTTGCCTCCAAGAAACTCAAGGTGGCATACATAGTTATGATCATTGCCTCCTCATAAACAGCCTTGGACACTAGGTTAAGCTGAGAGATAGTGACTGTGCCCAGAGTCACCCCAAAACCTTCAAGGCTGAGTGGGGATTTGAATCTGGGACTCCCCAGTTTGAGTCTGATACTATGATTCAGGGATGGGAAGAGCCTGTGGCTCTCCAGATGTTGTTGAACTCCAAATCACATCAACCTCAGCCAACATGGCCTGTGATCAGGACTGATAGGAGTTGGAGTCCATCGACATCTGGACCAACACAGGTCCCCTATCCCTGCTATAAATGCTAACTCACACTTGACCCACTTTACTCATCAGGAGAATAATATTTCTGGTTTTGATTTTTTTCGATGCTACAATTTGTTTTTCTGCACAAGCATTTCAAGAATGTAAAAAAAAAAGTGTGTTCAACAAGGGGAAAGGAAAAATGAAAGACCACTGAGAGTGAAGGGTGGAGATGTAATCTATATTGGATAATTACCTCAAGGAATACAACAGAACATAGTGGAGAAATTTCACTCACCAGTGAGGCCCCTATGGTAAGGTTATATAAGGTTCATTAATAAATCTAACTTGGAGATCAAATAAAAGCTGAATCGTTTGCGGAGAACAGTGCTGCAAGCCAAAGAACCTCATTAGTTTGAGAATGGAACTGCGTAAAACTTCTTGAAGGTCATTTATATGCCGAATGGACATATACCAGGACCAGCAAATTTTTATTATTATTATGTGCCCACATAAATCAGGGAAAGTAAAGCAAAATCAAATCAACACTAGGGTAGAATAAAGAATGTAAGCAGGCAGATGCTGCCATGTTCCCTTGCAGGTTCTCATTCGTCATCCCACAGGCTATTTAGCAGGCAAGCTGCAAACTGGATTAACCTGCAAAGCATACCTTAGCAAGGGATCTGCCAATTTGGACAGGTGCAGCCAAGGATAGCTTGCTCTCCTACGTAGCTTTGGATTCTGGGGTGCAACTTTAAGCTGAAGCCTTTATAGGGGATCCCGAGGGAGGCATCCCTCTAAGATCATGTGATGCCTTCATGGGCACCCCTAAAAAGATTTCTGCATCAAGCAACAACTTTGATTAGCCACCCCCAAGTTTGCATCAACCAACACAGCCAGTGGTCAGGTAGAATGGTAGTTGTAGCCCGGCTAAGCTGGAGGGCACCAGGTTGAGGAAGGCTGGCTTAGGTTGATTTTGTAATCTAGCCAGCCATGAGTTTGGAACTGTCTACCAAAGTGGTCTCTCCTTATAACACAACAATTGCTTACTAAACAGCTCTGCCTGATAATGCCTAAAGGAATAAATAATGCAGCTTCAGTGCTTTTTTGGCAACTTTCCCATCACCCCTCCTATAGTGGACAGTTTTTTCCCCTCCTTCTCCCAACCTGGAGAGAAGTTGGGTTTTCCAAAGATAGACATTGGGATGAGCTACAGATATTCCAGATTACTTCTCTTTTCAGCCCCAGCCAGCATGGTCAAGGGAGGGCAGCAGGTTGCTTATCCCTGGTCTATTCCATTACCAACTGCACCATCCTGAAGTCCTGATTATATAATAAAACAGCATCTGGAAGTGTTCAAAAATTCAGAAAGGAATTGATCTAGTCTGGTATTAGATGTGTAATGAGCCCCTCCTATCTGTATGGTCACTTCTCCATGACCTGACTTAAGGGAATATGTGAAATTCATTTCAGTTAGTAAACGGTATTCTGTGGCTTTGCGCCTCAGACCACACACCCAGAAAGAAGCATCCAGATTTTTGCTCAAAATTTACCGTATTGGCTTTGCTTCTCACATTTTGCCACATATACACTTGCAGACAGAGCTCACAGCTGATTCTGCTTATGGAACAGGAAGTGTTTTGCAATGGCAAAAGGTTCACAAAGGGAGGAGGAGTAGGAAAGAGAACGAGGGCTTCTACAAAGAGATTATTTTGAAAAAGGCAATGTTCCCTTCACCACCGGTTCTGTGCATGTGTTATGATGGTGAATAAGGCTCAGACAAGATGGCCTGTCTTGGGGTAATAATAATAAAAAACAACATTCTGATGTGGCAAAGGGGTTTGAAGAGGAATGTGTTTCCAAGCTATTTCCAGTGCACCTTAAGAATCCTTTTTCATACTAAGCCATAGGCCATGCTGTTAACATGAGAAGTCAGCATATTCATCATTCGTTCACTGCATTACAGCAATTCACAATGGTGAATCCTGGAGCTGGAAGCGACCTCAGAGCTCATCTAGTCCAACCCTCTGCTGATATAGTGTATCTGCTGCTACAGCATTTCTGATTGGTGGCCTCCTGGGCTCTGCTTAACAGTCTCCAAAGGAGGATGGTCCATCATCTTCCAAGGCAATCTGTTCTATTGTCAAACAGTCCATACCGTCAGGACATTCCTCCTAATCTCCTCTCTCACAATTTCAACCTTTGTTCAGGTCTTTGCTTAGCTCCATAATTTTTTGTGACAGATCTTCAAATAGTTGAACATGGCCATCATATCATTCATGTAATGGAGCCTTATTCAGGCTAGACATACACAGGCATACCTTATAGAAGTCAGTCTCCAGGAGCTCCAGCCCCACACCATGATGGTGACATAAATGGCCTCTCACCACCTTTCTTGCAATCATCCAGTACTGATGACGCTTGTTTTCTGAGCAAACCTTCATACTAAAAACGTAACACGAATGAGGGCAGAGATACACCAGAGAAATAACAAAGCATGTCTGTTCAGCCTTCAAATGGATATAGGATCTAGAACTGGCAGCAAGTAGGAGCCAGTGTGGGGGAAGCAAAATACATGTGCATGGGATGAATTCAAAATATAATATCATGTTGACCAGAGCTGGGAACTTGTGGCTTTTCAGATGTTCCTGGCTTTCAGCTCCCATAATCTCTGACCAATGGCCATGCTGGGTGGAGCTGATGGGAGCTGGCATCCTACAAAATCTGAGGGCCACAACCCTGACTTAAAACACAGCACCAGAAAATACACTGCTTGTGAAACTGCCCAAAACATGGTCACTACCAGCCCTAATGTGTTTTCCCCCTTGCTTGTATCAAAATATTCCTGCCAAGTAATCATGCTCACTTTGTAAGGCTACATGGGATATAAGAAAACCAGACATGCTTGCCTCACAGCCAGCCAGATCCTTACTGCTGCCTGAAGGATGCCTTGTTTGAAGGAAAGTTTTGCAATCCTGGTTCAGTTGATCTCAGCAAACTGGCTATCCAGCAACTTGAGTTGGCCAATGATTTTGAGCAGCTGCAGGACCTCTTGCAAAGAGGCCATCTGGGAACTTAAATTTGTGTTGGACTAACAGTGGTCAAATAATCTGGGGCTAGAGAGACGGTGTTGTTGAGCAGGTGCAGATTATCCTCTCCAAAATTCTTCAAGACCGGATTGATTGTGCACAAAAAATTGTTCATGTTATGCTTTTAATGTAAAAGGTGAGCCATAAGAATGTTACTATATAATTCCTGTTTGCTGTGTAATATTATTACCCGCTTTGAAGGCAGGTTGAAATTTTCTTTTGCAAATATTGTTTTGTACAGCTCCAGTTACGCAATAAAATTAATCAGATATGCTTAAGGGCCTTTGGCTGTTTACAGCACTTGCTATTAACTACAATCTGCAGAGTATTAAGGGATGTGGTGGGGTGATCAATCTAATAAACTGAATGTGGCTGGGCACATGAATGTTAAAAGTTTTCTTTGGTGTGTGTTTTTGTTTTTTGTTATGGAGCTTGGGAAGACAATTTGTTATATCCTGTGAAGTTACATCTAATGCTATAATTGGCACAGTGCCTCTCTATGATGCCATTTTGGGTTACTTCCTAGCAGCCAATTCATAAAATTGACAAAAAGCAGGAGATTTTTTTTCACCACAGTTTGGCACAATCCAGCAACAGCAAGCTGCATTTGGAAGCAGTCTCTTTTCTTCATGGAACCCCTTATTGACCACACTCTGTACATGTACAGAGAGTGATGCAAAGGGTAAACAGCAATAAATAAATAGAACTGAGTGCTATTGGTGAGTGGTAAACATGGAACAAGCACTTGTGGGGTTAATTTTCCAAGACTTTTTTTTTTCCAAAGAAAGAAAATAAAGAATCTCTGAGAGATTTTGGCTCAGTTGATGCTGTTTAAAACTCTGTTGCTATTTCATATTGATGAATAATGGAATTAATGAGCTGAAAGTGGAGGACTGGGAGGATTACGAGACAATCCTATTGCTTCCTTCAAGAATATTAATATAAGCAATATTAAAACTGGACCCACAGTTACACCCAAAATTCATGGGTGGTGAAAGTCAGAAGGCTGTGTTGCAAAAAAAAAAAATTTTCCAGAGAAGGACTGAAATTTCCCAACAATTGAAAAAGAGCTCATGAAGGAAGAAAATTAATGTGTGTGTGTGTATTGTATTCAGTCCACAGAGTTGTGTGTTCAACCAAAACACAGCCTTGTCTGTAGCACCTACTCCTATAAGTCTGACAGCTTTTCCTACAGATAAGGATGTAAGTACGCATTGTTTTTCATTCCATCCTGTGTTTGTCGCATGCAGCTCTGTTTCTGTTCCGCTGCAATCCATCTTCTGCCAAAAGGTACATTATTGGTTCTTGCTGTCTGCCCTTGGTGAAAATACACAACTTAAGTAATTTGTGTAAATTACGTTGTCATTATGTTAATCCACCCCTTTCATTTCAATGCAGAAGAAACGCAATGCAAATGTTGAAAAGCTATAATCAGTTGCATATTGTTAGCAGACTGAAAGCAATAGCGGTTGTCTTTGGTGGATTGATTTCCATTCCAGACATGGGACAAATAAACGAACACTCGCAATTTCTGTTCCCACTTCCGTTTGTGTCTGAATTCCCCAAGTACCGGACTCCTAAGTTTCATCGCCAATTCACAAATCTCTTTCTCTGGGACAATTGTAAACTGGCAGAAGGTTTCCCACGAAACAAATACTTTGCACATAGCAGCCATACACTGAACGTAATCCCAGCCTTAACATCCCAAATCAAACCTCACGTTTGCAAAACTGGTCTGGCGTGAAGTAAAACCAATCATGAGCAGGACCAACTGGGAGAGGGTTGAAAAATGGCTAAATGTCTTCTGTGATGATAGAAGCCTTGTTCACCCTTTTGACGTAGAGTTTCCCCTCCCTCATGGTAGAATGGCTTCATGTTTGACAGATATGCCACAGATTTACAGGATGTCTAAAACTAATCCCAAATTTCATTCGGATAAAGTCTTTTCCTGTTTCAGCAAACGCCTTGTTAATGACCTTCCCTCTTTATATCAGTTTTCAGTAATTTGCAACTGAATGTTAGCATTCTGTGTACAAATGGTAGATTTGTTTTTTCTGGCGTGCGTTGAGTGGGCGGATGGGGGGCGGCTGGTACTCACAAATCGTATGTCAGAAGCCACTAAAAGTGTCAGAATCCCACAGCAGGCTTTTGGTGGCTTGTTAATATCTTCTCCTTTCAAGGAAACAGCCTAATTCACTTAAATATAATGAAAGCCATGCCCTCAATGGTGAAACCTCTAAACAGCGTCAACGTTTACAAGTCCTGCCTTCTTTTTTCACCTCCTCCTTTTCTGGCTTCAACCATTTCAACATGAACTATGATGTTTTTCTGTCTGTGGTCTCTCAGATGTCACACATGCGGAAAAAATGAATCTGTAGTTATTGGAAGGGGGGTTCATATACAACAACAAAAAAAGGCATTCTGTAACTGGTTTCCTTCCACCCTCACCTCCCTGCTATCTTCTAAACTATTATCTGCACCAGGTAAAAAGAATAATCCTAAATGCAGTTTGGACAGTTAGGAAAATCCAAAGCTGAAAGCGCAGAAATATTTACCTAAGGCCACCCAGTATATTCATGGCAAAGAGGAGATTTCAACTGGGGACCCGTCCCAAATATATCCAGCCCTCCAATGGTGATACTACAATTGGAAATTTAGTTCTTTATTGGCAAAGTACATCAGCTCCTAAGGTGCAAGAACAGCAGGCACCATTCCTGCTAAATAGCTACCTAGGCATCACCTTCTTCAGACCTGTGCCCCAACCCAGATGGTTGGAGCAACAGCACAACCACAGTTAAAACCCTCACAAGATACAAGCAACTTCTGTGCATCAGTCCTTGGGGACAGTGTTGGAGGGGGGAGATTTTAATGGTTCAACTCTCTCTGGGACTGTATCTTCCACGTCTGCACCTCCCTCCTCTTCTCCCTTCTCTGCCTGACCCATTCCCTTCCTCCCTGCCTCATGGGTGGCAGAGAACCCCCAAATCACTGGCCCCTTCCTCTGTATTCTCCTTCTGCCACCTCTGCCACCTCCTTTGCCCACCCTTCGGACTCCTGCCTGTCCCTGACATCACCTCAGATCAGTTACTTCACTTCTGTTTTACAGTAGCTCATTCTGACACCCCTATGTTGCAAAGGTGCTGACAGCAAACACTGAACTTGAAATCTTTAGGGCATCTCTCATCCATCAGTCAACATGTTCCTTACACTCTGTTTTCAGTTTTGGATGGCTAATCAGTTTGATCTGTTTTAAATATTTTAGCTATTTTGCCATTTATTACCCTGTTCCATAGATGGCATACCTTGCAAAGCAATTATCTTTGCTCATTATTCAGAATTTCCTAGGTATGCCTTGGGAATTACTGATTCTAGTTTCTGTGGCCAGTGCTATAGACCCATTGGCTGAGATCCCGAGCTCCACATGACTCTCTGCACATCTCTTTCAGTGTGGGGAATGTTCCACATATACAGTCAAGAGAATTAGGCAGGTCTTGCTTCTACAGAGCTATATTCCTTTGCAATAGAATCACATCTGTTTGCCTATCTGTTTCTCTATCTATGGGTGCGTCCAGATGATGTGTTTACCAAGCATTCAGCCTGATTTGTTTGCATGTAGATTTGACAACATTGGCTATTTAATGAGCATTCATTCTGATTTGTTTGCTGTATGATGTCAAGGCAGGTTGTCATCCTATACTTTCCTGCACATTTCACTGTCACTTTCCTTATTGCAAAAAGTTTGGAGAAAACCTGCTTCCCTGAAAAAAAATAAAACAGTTTTAATTGGGAAACCTGGTTTGCTGGTATGTTATTAAATCCCACCAGGGAGGGGAGCGGGGGCAGGCAGGCAGGCAGATTGCTGTGCCAGCTTGGAGCTACCACAGTGATTGGGCTAAATTCTGTCACATGACAGCACCTAAGCTAGCATGGGATCCAATGGCTAGCTGCCATCGACTTGGATCCTACCAACTGCAGTTCTGGCTGCTCACAAGTCCAGTGGGCAGAATGAGCTTGCGTCATTCCATAGGCAACAGCCAACTGAACGCCAACGAAGGCTGGCAGGGCAGGAAAAGGGGCATTTCCACCCATTCCAACCCCATGAGCCTGCCATAAAGGGAGGTTGAGATGCTTTGTTGGCTAGCAACCATCACCTCATCTTGTTTCAGTGAATTGTGTAAAGGAATAAAGAAGGCACATGCCTAGTACACTTTCAGAAATATAATAATATGCTAGTGCTCGTTTTTCAAAATCAAACATTTGGAAGGAATTAATTCCTTCATGTTTAGACTCCAAAATGGCTCCTAAATAAGAAGTCAGGGAGAGGGGGAATTTTCCATGCATACAGGGCATTCCATCTCTCTCTACTTAACATCTTTTTTGGTTATGGATGCTGAACTCCAAAACCTTAGGCTGTTACACTGACAACTTAGATGCTGTATTAGTTTGACAATTCTTTATGGCATTTCCTGTTTTCGCCAGTGATGGATTAAAACAGGTATAAAAGGACCCCAGGGGTAGAAAACAAAAACTGGGCTGTGTGGTATGTTCAGGTTAAAAAAAATCTTAAATATTACTCCAGCTTTGAACTGAGAGGGTGGGCTTGGCCCTAAATTTCGGTGTTGCAAGCCAAAATCTCAATCTTTCTTTCTTTTTTCAAGAAATGAAAAAGAAAAAAACAAATAAATAAAAAAACCATTCCTTTGTACTTTACACTTGGCAAACCCAGGGAACTAAAGTGCTCATGCTGTGAATCTAGCATCTACCCAACATGTTTTCATAAGGCTCTAGGAAGAAAGATAATATACTTTGGCCCTATTTGACACATGGGTGGGGAAAACATTCTGAAATCCCAAGAGTAACAGAACAGAGTGGCCAGCAATAAAGGTAATGGCACGGCATGTTGTAATGTGGCAATGTAGGGGAAAGGAAGGAAGACCAGAAGGGATATGCCATATTGCAAATTATCTGCCCCTGGAATGTTCTGTACTTTGGAGCAGCCTATCATGTTTATGTGTATTTCCCAAAAATGTCCAGGCGTGGTCAACATCTGGCAGCTCCAAGCCAATTGTGGCCTTTAAAAAATGTCCTCCTCTGTGTCCCTGTGCTCCCCCGCACCAGATTGTGTAGCCATAATTTCTATAACATTAGAGCCAGTTTCATGTTGGCATGGAATTACATTCAAGAAAGAGGAAGTAGAGAACTGGGTACTTCATAGCTAATCCAGACCCTCCAAGGGTCCCTATTTTCCAGGGACAGTCCAAGATTTACAGAAGCTGCCCCAGTTTCTGATTTGATCAAAGAATGTCCTGCTTTCCTTAGAACATCTCTATTTTCACGAGAGAAATGTTGGAGGTTATGGTAGGACGTCCCTATTTTCTTGTGTGAAATGTTGGAGGTTGCAGAGTTATGCAACCCCCGAGCCAAGGAGATAAGTAACTATACAGCTTTTAGAAGACATCTGAAGGCAGCCCTGTATAGGGAAGTTTTAGTGTTTAATGATTTATTTTGTTTTTATATATGTTGGAAGTCGCCCAGAATGGCTGGAGCATTTATACTGCGGGGTATAAAAAATAAAATTGTTGTTGTTATGGAATAGGACATCCCTATTTCTATCGGAGAAATGTTGGAGTGTATGCATAACCTAGAGGTAGCAAATGCTCTTGTTTGATAGACAGGCTGATTCCCTTTCCTCTTCCCCTCAACCTCTGATAATAATCTTCATACCTGCATGAAGTTGGCTATAGTAATAGCAGTGCCCTCTACCTATTCAAGCAACAGCACCATCAATTCCAGGCTACTCTGCCATGGCCAGGAGAATGGAGGTGACACCATTGCTTGGTGGTTGCCTGACAACTGCAACTTGGTCATCCTCTTCCCCGTTGCCCTCCTCCCAGATCAAAGGGATCTAGCAAAGGCAGGAAGCCTAGGGCAACGGACAGAGCCAGAAAATAGTGGAAATCTTGTGAGAGATGCAAAGCTAATCACCCACTTGGAGACCTCTTGTAGTTTGGGCCAATGCTATTGGAAGACCCTTCCAGAGATCTCTGAAAATGGCTTCCCTGGCACAGGCATTGCTAGCTGCTCAGCCAAATCACTTCAGCCTAGCTGCTTCCTTTCCTAAAAAAGCAAATCAAGTTTTCCAGGTGGATGGATTCCAGGCTGCTTTTCAGAGTTCAGGGACATTATGTTAATGGTGCTGCATGGTGCTGCTAATCTTCTGGTCGTGGATTGAACTCACACATGCAACAGTGCATGATTAGTGCATGGTTTAATAGAAGATATCCAAGTTAGGTGGGGTATAAATATTGTGGTGATGATGGTGGTGGTGAGTTGAGATAGGCCATGAGAGAAAAGCAAAACACTCCAAAAGTACTCAACATAAGCCATGTATAATCCTTTCTGGAAAACGGCTGAAGTTTTAACAATGATCATTTCTAGAACACCCTTCACTCTACTGGCTAGGGCTGATTGGAGCTGTAACCAAGAACATCAAAAAGGTGCCAGATAATGCATTAGAAAATGAACTTGTAGGTTTAAACACTACTGAAAGGTATGCTGTACATTTGAGGTTTAAGCTAAAGAGTCTTTGGTGATTTATTAATGATGTATATAATCTCTTATCCTGCAGCAATTATTACTAATTAGTGCTGTGCCCAAACCAGTTGTGCAATTTTCATAAAGTTTCCTTATGCATTGGGTTTTCTATGTCATTTGCAGGGCACCTTAGAATTTCTTTAGGGTTTTGGTGCATTGGGTGGGTTCCTCACCACCACCACTTCATCTTTCCATTAAATGTTTTCCCTGCACTCTGCAGCCTCCCTGGCTGCCTGTACTTCCTGATGTGAAAAGGCCCAAGGATGCACCTGCCCTGGTGCATCCCTTTGAGATCACCAACACACCTTCCCAATCTTCAAAGGGACATGCAGAGTGAAGACACTTCACCCTGGTGTGCCTCGTTGAAATTGTCAGGAAGTCCAACATTCAGGTGGCACCTTGTCCCCATGGAGTTGGTGCACTTGACCCCATGGGCACCTGGTTCTCCACTGGACTAGATGAGCCTTTGGCCTGACCTAGTAGGTTCTTCTTATATTCCTATGTCCTTCATGTGTATTTTGGATATGCCTGGACAGAACATTCAGTGTTTTTTCAGCCACACACACATTTTTTGAATAAAGTTTTAAAGTCCAGCATTAAAAGCAGCAAACTCTATGGAGCGCTCATTGAATACATTTCTTTGTTGTTCCATGTCTTTTGCCTCATTGCTTCCATCTGCAATTGCTTTGACAGTCTGCTGAACATATTATATCTGAAATGTGCAATGCATCAACAAGAAACAAGGAATACTTTCTGGCACACCCCATACTGGTGGCAGTGGTGGTACAGGATGAAATTTATTATCTCTTCCCAAATATAACAGATCTCCTGAGATCTGCATGGAATCCATGGCAGGAAATCATTGATTTAATGGAACATCTCCACATATTGTGCCTCTGCACATATTCTGTAGAAAGATTGATTGCAAAAATATATTCAAGCAGTTTCGCAGACATCGTAAAATCATCTCTTCCCTCCCTGCCTCGTCTCTTCTGCACCCCCTCCAAGCATCTGACACCGAGTTTGGAAACATTATTTTGTTCCAAATCAAACCTGAAACCCAATGATGGATATATATTTTTCTTAAGCTTTTGAGTCCAGCAAAAGAAAGGGTTTGGGCAGAGAGAAAGGAGGAAATGGCAAGCAATAAGATCAGAAGATCTACACAAATGATATGTGCATAACTGTAAGGTATGTCATTCCTTTTATCTGCTCTTAACATACGGTTTTTAACAACAAAAATTAAAACTTTCCTCGGTTTTTCTTTTTTCAAACTCCTTCAGAACTTCAGTCCTTCCGGGACAATATTCAGTGCCTCCCCAATTTCACCATCCATTAATTTTGTATTCAGGTGTAATATTGATTAATGTTACTTTAATAGTATTGAAGGAAGCAATGGACTTGTCCCCAAATCCTACCTGCCTTCCTCTCCTGGTGCATTGCATCCTTCACCCACTAGAATGAACTAGCAACAGAATTTAACTCAAGAATGGTTTCTTTTTGGCCTCTGTCTGTCTCGAAAGACAGTGGAGTGCACCTCCGGGGGTGAAGTTAAACCACTGTGTTAGCGGCATTGAAGTGATCTTCCTGGGGCATAAGCCTGGGCAGTGTATGTGGAGGTCTAGAGCTGCCTAGACACAAGATCCCCCACTCTTGGCCTCACTCATGTGGGGCAAAGGAAAGCACAGCAGTATGTTTGGCACCAGCTTGGTTGCAGAAGTTGCCAAAATGACGCCTGCAAGGCACCATCCAACTGTCTTAGGCATTCGACTCCAGATTTGTGAAGGGTTTCCTTCCTTCTCTTCTCCTGAGGATATCCCACAAGGCAGCGGGGGTTTAGTATCAAAGTTTTCCTTCTCCTAGATGTGCTACCTTCCTAGGTTGATGAGCCCCACACCAATGAAGAGATGAAAACTGAATTATAGAAATATTCTAACACCCTAAAGCAAACATCAGCACCGAAACCTCTATTTGTATTGAGTGGGCCAAAATCTTTCAAATGACAAATTTCTGAGAAAAACTGTTGGCAGATTCCTCTTCCCGCTCTTGCTGACCACAAAGAGCATGGAGAATTTTGGGAGGCGATTTTCACTTGTCCCTAGATTCTATGAGGTGCAGATGTATCCTAGACTGTTGTCATTTATGAGACGGTCTGGGAGATGGCTGGCTCCCATACCTTATTGCTCAATGCTTTTTTATTATTATTAGTCATTTATTTTAGTTATTTATTATATCCCAAGTTTCAGGACCAAATCTTGTCAAGGCAGTTTAATCAAATTATTGTAAGCTATATCAAAACATAACAAGTCATTGTGATTTTCCTCAGAGGGTAATTGGTGGCAGTGGCAGATGGAGTGACGTCCCAGCAACTGAGTCACTTCTGCTTACTGGGGCAGGAGGAGGACAGTGGGGTGGCGGGTGAGGCAATGAGGACATTGGCACTGTGCAAGCAAACCAGCAGGAGTGCCATATTAGCTTTGCTGCTGCATTTTCACAGCACTGAATTGCATCTTCATTGCCTCTCTTGATTTGCAGCTGAATGTGTGAACTAGTGTCATGCACAATAAACTGAATGAGTTGATGTGGGGTAATCATAGCATCAGTAATAGCTTCTTCAAACATACAGTCATACAGTTCACCATTTAATGCTCCAGGAATGATATGCAATTTTGGAACAGCTTACCAAGTAGATGATTTAAAAGCATGCCTCACTGAGTTCAGTCGGAATCACTCCCAAGAAAGTTGGTATAGGGTTGCAACAACTACAATTGTTTTTGTAACTTTGCTTCATGTTTGGGACTCCTATCTGCAATACCAATAGATAGATGATAAAGGTAAAGGTAAGGACCCTGACAGTTAAGTGCAGTCGCAGACGACTCTGGGGTTGTACAGGCCGAGGGAGCTGGCGTTTGTCTGTTTTTCTGGGTCATGTGGCTAGCATGACTAAACCGCTTCTGGTGAAACCAGAGCAGCGCACGGAAACGCCGTTTACCTTCCCACTGGAGTGATACCTATTTATCTACTTGCATTGTTCGGTGTGCTTTTGAACTGCTAGGTTGGCAGGAGCTGGGACCAAGCAACGGGAGCTCACCCCGTTGTGGGGATGCAAACCACCGACCTTCTGATCGACAAGCCCAAGAGGGTCAGTGGTTTAGACCACAGTGCCACCCGCGTCCCCTAGATAGATGATAAATATACATAAAATAATGGATACATGGTATAAGAAATCCCTAGCTTGCTAATCACTCAAGGGTTGTTAAGATGATGGTTGGTGGGAGGGAGGTTTGGGGTCTTCTATTACTTTTATGATTGTTGATATATTGTGAGCAGTTTTTTTGTATTTTATAATGTTGTATGTTTTATGGATTTGAAATCTTAAACATTGAATCATATTCACATGCAAGCATCATGCTTGCTCCTGAGATCCAACTCTGTGTGGTGCATCTTAAGATACAGATCTAGAAGTTTGTGGAACATGGACAGAAGCTCTGAGCTACACACTGTTCTGATCACAAAGTTTGCATTATTATATATTTCATTCATCGTTTTACCTCTAGAAGTTCTCAGAAACCTTTAGAAGTTTTCCATCCAGTACTATGCAACAGAAATAGGATGCCAGACCAAAATATTAAATCTGGTGTTCCGAAAGCCTAATCTAAGCATTTAATCTATCGGAACCCAAATATTGCTACTTGGCTCCTTAGCCAGAAGCCCATGGGTTTGGGGCAATCACCAAGCACAACTTGTTTGTACCACACAAATCCACCTTAGGTCATGAAAAAGCTCCTGGAATTTACAAACCAGGATTGAAGCTGACCAGTCACCATCACTCCTAAAAAGCAACAACCACATTTTAAGCAAATAACAGTATTTACAATTATCTGCACTATGTAAACATATGGAAATGAGTAACAGGCAGATTTTTATTCCAGGAGAGAATGGATATAATATTGTAGCTAATTTTGTGGTGCAAGTATAGTCCATGCTCTATACTGTTACTCCACTCAAAAACAGTAGCATAATGCATTTAATATCTGGTACTTGCATGAATTAACTTTTAATCACTGATAGCGACTTATCCACTAAAAAGTGCCATTTCTTTCTCTCTTTTTTAAAAGGTGAGATATGAAAGATCCAGAACCTTATTCAATATCAAAATGTACCTTTATTTTAGTATGTAATGTGGCTCTTTGAGTATGTAAAGCACAAAGAACACATTTTAGCAAAATTTAGTAAGACCACTCTATAAACACCTCCTATCTATGATCCACCAATACCTCTGTTTCAGGAGCGCTTAAAATAAACAAATGAATAGAAACCTTGATAGATGTGTTTTCCTATTGTGACAGATCTTTCTAATATAATATTTCCTGGGGCCAGTGTGTGCCGTTTTATCTGTTCATCACTTTTCCTGACAGATGTATCAACAGGGGATATTCTCAGCAAACTGACTTTTAAAATATGTCATGGCTAGAGTGTTCGCCATTACAACTGATGTATGCAGATAATGTACACCACATGGTTGGTTGGGCTTTTTGTTTTTTTCCTTTAAGAATCCATCTTCGCGTCTGGCTTTAATCATTGACTAATCCATGAAATGTTGCAATCTTGGATTGGAAGAGCCTTTACACTCTTCTGTGGAATATAACTGTGGATTATAGGTGAAGCTGCATTAAGAGACTACAGGAGTTAATTATGCCTGAAGGTTTCCAGTGCTATCTGCATCAGCTGACGCTCTCAGAAAGCTATATAAACAATTGGGGAGGTGTTATTAGTGGAAGGAGAAATCAGCCAGCATTTTCCTTAACTGGCGGCAATATCTTTGGGAGGGCTGCCGAAGTTCTGTCTCTGACTGTACAAAGCCCACTCCCACTGTCTTTTGCACCTCCTGACGTATGGGTCTTCCATCCCTCTGGTTATCCCCTTTGCCAGTGGCTCTGAGACCACAAGGGAGACTCAGTGAGCTGCCGCTTTTCTAATTTTTCCTGGCAAGGGCAACGCTGGGCACCGTTTCTTTCATTATGTCCCTTTCGACAACCCCTTCACCCTTTCTCCCTCTGTCTTCCTCCTTTTTTTCTCTCTCCCTTTCCTTTCTTGGAAGGAGTACTCTCGGGGGCCAAGTCATCAGGCCAAACTGTAGAAAATGTAAATTTCTATATGTGAAATAATAAATAAACTACAGCTAGGAATATAAGGAAGTGGAATCAGACCTCTGGGCCATCTAGGTTAGTATTGCCTAGAATAGGGGATGGGGACATTTTTCAGCCTTTCTCAGAACCCTTCCAAGAGCCACATACCAGAGACAAATGTGGACTGAGCAACAATTGTAATTTTTACCTTTGTACAGTAAGCTAGTTTCAGCATACTCAAGTACTCCACTCTGTGTCTTCCACCCGGAATCAGAGTTCAAAGCAGGGATAATGAGGGGTGTGGACCAGGGAGAGTTCCAAATACCAGGTGGAGAGGTCTAGAGGACCACATCTGGCCCCCAGGCCAAACAAACAAACAGGCTGTTTTCTACAAACAGGCTGCAGTTCTTCAGGGTTTCTCAGAGGGGTCTTTCCCATCCCCGACAGGAAGTACTGAAGGCTGAACCTGGGACCTTCTGTATGCAAAACATTGGCTCTATCCCTGAGCCATGTACCTTCCCTTACTGCTGAAGCTATTAGGATTTGAAAGAAGAGAAGATGTCAGCCTTCTTTTCTGGCCAATTCACACTTGCTAAGAAACTCAAGCATAAAGGTCAATTTAAGGTACCATCAACAGCAGTCGTGCATCTCCTTCATCCTCTCTGTGTGTCATCTAGAGAGGAAATAATGTGGCATCGTGCTGGTGTCATCATGTGGTGAGTTTCATACACATCAACTGCCCTCAAAAATAAGGGACATGTTGCTTTTTCTTGTGGGAACATGGCTGCCATTTGGGGTACCTTCCTCTTGGGGACTGAGCTCTCACCCTGAAAAAGCACTTTTCCCTCTCCACAATCACCTGGAAGATGGTGTTTCAGATTTGGGGCATGTCTTGTTGGCAGGTATGCTGTCTCCTTAGCAGACTTTATTACAGAGGGAAATCTTCGTGATAACTGTCATAGAAGGCTGTCCACACAATAGCAGAGTAGTGCTATTGTAGACTTTAACAAATGATTCACTACATATTACCTTAGCACTGTCTCCCCTCCACCCTGCTCTTATTGGAGAACCTATCCTGAAAGAGGCAGGATTGAGAATTTTCTTAGGCTGCATCTGAACTGATCACAGGTGAATGACTAAGGCGTATGTAAACCAAAACGATATACTGCCACTTCAGATTCCTTGGAGAGATGTGGCTGAGATTCTCTGCAATCTCACTTGTTGAGATTGGTAATTTTAAAAGTTTATCAGTCTTTCCTCCCTGTCAAATGGTAAATCGTGTTTAAGGAAGTTAAGAACAGATACTTGTGATTTTAAGAGGAACACAGACCCTTCAGCCTAGGAACTGAAGACAACATAGATCACCCACCCTATTTTGCCTTCACAACAGCCATGTGAAGTTGGTTAGGATAAAAATCCAAGGCCTCCCTGTGAGCCTTATGGATAGATGGGCATTTGAATCCAGGTTTCACCAGCTCAGCTTCAAAACTCCATGTACAACTCCATTCAAAAAGTGAATGGAAACCCTCTTGGTCTCTTTGAGGGAGGCAAGGTTAAAGGAATGTCATGTACAGTAGATATGCTCAGGTCCTCTGTATCTGCAAAGTATGGGATTAATTACATAAGAGAGATGCTATAAAATATCTAAAATATCCAAATACATTAGAGAATATTTGAGAATCCAGACCTGGCCAATGCCCGATTAAATAACTATGTGTTTATCAACTTGCCATTATCCCTGCCCCAAACCACCACTTTCATCTCTACCCTTTGGCATTTTTTTCTATGTATTCCTGCCCCCTCCACTTTACCATTCATCCCACTATTCTGTTTCTTTCCTCTTTGGACTATACTTTCTCCTCCATTTGTATTCAGCCAGGAAAGACGGGTATGAAGGGAGAAAACTGAAAATCTCCAACCCAGCTGCTTGATGCTGATACTTGGGGAAACGAACAGTTTTAGTGGGGATAGAGGGTGAGGGGGGAGTGCTCTTCAAACTTGAGGGATAGCCCTTAGGAATTTGAAATATTCCTTTTTCAGCCTGCCATGAGGAATGGATGAAGAAAGGTTCCCTAGGCTAGTATATATACATTGATGAGCTGAGCGTATTAGTGCAGCTGTTTCAAACCACTTTGGCAGATGCTTGAAAAATTAGAGCTCTTCTGAAATGTTCAGACACTGGAGGATTCCCTTTCCCCTTCTTATTGATGTAATGCAGGCCTCCTAAACCTGATGCTCTCCAGATATTTTGCACTGCCACTGCCATCATCCCTGACCATTGGCCATGCTGGATGAGGTTGTGGTCCAACCCCAGGTTGGGAAAGGCTGTTCACGCACCCTTCGGCTTTTCTTTCAGTCTTAACACTAGCCCAATGAGTGTATCGTACCAATGTTTAAATAGTTTAGCTACAGGATCAGAATGCACTGATCTGACCACACTGGAAAGAAAGTTACTGTGCTGTGCACATGTACCAACAATTAAAGTAAACTAAGGACTTTTACGGGAAGTGAGCTACTGCTCATGATGATTACATGGTACCTCTATACTCTTTACTTCACTTTGGGCATGAACATCCATGCCATCTTCAACCACAGCAAAGCAACCTTTTAAAAACATGGGTGATGGGCAGTGTGCAAATTACAGGGTGGCGGTGCCCTTCTTCCCCTTTGTAATGGCCCCCTTCAGCTATTGGTTTAGAACAAGGGTCAGCAACCTTTTCCAGCCATGGGCCGATCCACCATCCCTCAGACCATGTGGGGGGCTGGACTATATTTTTTTTGGGGGGGGGAATGAACGAATTCCTATGCCCCACAAATAACCCAGAGATGCATTTTAAATAAAAGGACACATTCTACTCATGTAAAAACACACTGTTTCCCGGACCGTCCATGGGCTGGATTGAGAAGGCAATTGGGCCGCATCCGACCCCCGGGCCTTAGGTTGCCTACCCCTGGTTTAGAGTCTAAACTTTGGAGCGCTTGGGGGAGTGATTTCCCATGCACACATCCCACATGTCTCTCTGTGGCTCTGCTCTTGGCTAAGGCAGGCAGTCTGGTCTTCAGCTCAGTCTCATTTTGTTTACTCGTGCTACCTATCCAGAAAGACCCATGTCCAGTGCTCGGATTACAAGAGGGCCAGAGTCCATTTGCCCTTGCCTCCTTACCTTTTGAGATGCCTCCCCCTTAATTACTGTTTTTAGAAAGCTGTAGGGAGCATGAATCAGCTAAAACTGGGAGGAGGAGGAGGAGGAGGAGGAGGAAGGGTGGAGGAGTTGGGAGACCTGTCTTTCCCCCCACAATTTGAGCACTGTTGATGAGCTATGTCATTCAGTCATGCAAAGGAAAGAGATCGTAGGCATTTAATTAGCTGGATAAGTGAATTTGCTTACTACGTGAGCACTGATGTTCACTTGATGTGTCTAGAACCAGGAGTGCAGTTCATACCTGCCTGCTAGGGTGGAGACTGAGGCCAGTACGCTGCCTTCTCTGGACATAGGAGGGCTGGATTGAGTTTTTGCTATAGGCTGGCAAGAAGTTGGTTTGTAAGTCATGCTGTGGCCTGTTGCTGCTCCGAAGATGGAGAAAGTGGTGTGTATGTTTTCCCACTAGAGAGTTGAAAGCAGTTTGAAAGAGAGATCACAGCTCACCATGTGTATTCTCATTTCCCTTTTCTACCAGCAAACAGGTTTCTGTAAGCTACTCTTGTTTCAAAAACCTACAGAGCCTACAGTGGGATAAAGCAGTTAGGTATTTTTGTCGTGTTGTTAGCCACCTTGAGCATGGTTTGAATTATGGAAAGGCGGCATACAAATAAAATTATTTATGTATGTATGTATGTATGTATGTATGTATGTATGTACTTCACATGGGTAAGGTCCTAGGCTTAGTTTCCAACATTTCACATTAAAAAGGGATGAGGCAGCAGGAGTTGGTAAAGTCCTCTGCCTAAGGCCTAGGGTTCATTGTAAGTCACAGCAGATAGCTCTAGACTAGACAGTCAAATAGTGTAACCTACTGTAAGACAACTTCCTGTGTAGGGGTGGGTAAATCTGTAAATTCTAGTTTCCCTTGGTTTTTCATTTTTTCAATCTTAAATTCAGTTCTCTACATTTCCCCATTAGTTTGTGATAGTTTTAAGGCCTCGTGAAAATTCAACTGCTCTTTAGTGTGAATTTCTCCCTATATAGATATCCTTGTATGCAGTTTTGTTCAATCTAAACATTTCTGCAAAGCAATTTTATCTTACATTATGTTTTTTCATATGCCATTTTCATATGCGTTTTTCTATGTTACTTGGCATTGCAAAATTCAGAGAAGAGTCCATTTCAAAGGATGACTGTGTATCAGTTCACATGATACTTTGGAACATGCCAGTTAAGAAGGTTCACCTATAAATGCAAACTGCACCCATCCCTATACCTAAGTCCTTACATCTTTAGCTTGGAGTTGCCTACGTACCTGCAAGTTCTTTTCTTCCACTCAACCCAACTCTGCCTATATTATATGTTCTTAAATAAATTTAACTAATTACTAAAGGAATCCCAAGCCTCAGAGCCCTACCTTGGCAGGGGTGTGTGTGTCCTGTTGCCACATTTCCCCATGGGGTAAACTCTCATCTCCCAAGGATACCTGCCATGGCTGCCACTGTGCAGTTGTTACTGTCTGGGGACAGCGGATATAGTTAATGTGCAATTTTGCATAGGTCCCATCTTCACTCTACATTTAGAGCAGTATCATACCACTTTAAACCAATATGCATTCTCCCAAAGAATCCTGGGAATTGTAATTCCCCTCACAAAGCTACAGTTCGCAGAGTGTTTTAACCATCAGTGCCTCTTCCCAGAACCTTCTGGGAATTGTAGTTCTGTGAGGTGAACAGCATTTTCCTCAACTCTCAGCACCTTTATCAAGCTACAGTTCCCAGGGTTCCTGGCTGTGGTTTGAGACTGCTTTACATTTATAGTGCAGAGGGGGCCCTATTAGCTTTCCTGAAATAGCTTGTGGGCCAAGAGTGCCAAGGCACATACAATTAAAATCTTTTCCCCAAAGCATTCCTTGACAAAATAATAATAATAATGGATTTCATTTTAAAGTTAGAAACGAAAATGCATGTGCAAGTGTGGAGATATAACGCAATACATTTCTTGCTGTCAAAATGTGCTTAGAAATGTATAGCAGAGGCCAGCAGGATGTTGCGGGGGGTTGGGGAGGGGAAAAGAGGTACACATTTTGCTGGTGTCAGGTGCCAGTAAATGTCTGCATTTGTTTATACATTAATACTGCATGCGAAATCCAAGATGGTCAGTCGCCAAATGTTGCGCTGTGCTGTCCAACTTGGTTCTCATTCTGAAATCCTCTGTGCCAAAAGTGATGTTTATAACATTTTAATGTGTTGTGTAAGAAGAGAACTAGGTAGTTAAGCTGATTGAATAATTAATCTTACTGTCCTGGGCTGCATGGATTTAAACCGAGTGTACATCTCAGACTATTCATGGGAAAGCATTTCTTTTGAAGTAATTGAAATAGGCTTGGCGAATGCTGCAGTTTAAAATCCTCCAGATCAGCATTTTAAGAGCTGATTCTGCTAATAAACATGTAAGCTGCTGAATACCAACACCCACACTCAGGCTTCTGAAATCCTTGGCCATGCTTATATCAGAGCAATCTTTTTTAATAAGGAAAGAACCAGGTATAAAACAGTGTGACTGCAAAGGAGGTACACATTTGAAAGTGACAACTGAGCTACACTGCCTTATCTTATTTCTTTTTCTCCTTACCCCATATTTCATTTTCCTGGCTCCTTCAAACCTTGTTCTTTTTTCAATTTATCATTTTTGAGAATAAACAATGTCTATAACGAGTTAAATACTAATATGCTTTATGTGACATATTAAATTTAATTTTTCAGCATTTTGATTTATAATTCATACAAGTCACTGGATAAAAACTCAGAAAACAATTCAAAAAACACGGGAGAAAAACTCAGGAGAAAACAACTCAGAAAACATATACAGTATAAGCATATATGCTTAATACAGCCATTGAAAGACAGTCAAAAGTGGGAGGTCTTCTTACTGCACTTCCAGAAAATTCAGGATCCTTCTCTGTACACTCTTTCCGCACAGTGCATCATATTCTCAAAGGGCTGAACTTTTGGAGTCAAACTGATTTTTTAAACAAATCATAAGAGCGTTATCTAAACTGCAAATCTCAGGAAATTGAAGCATTTCTCTCTTTGCGCCTAGGGCAGTTCCTGCTCTGAATAGACCATATGCGCCTAGTGACTCTCTTTGTGATGCACAATTTGGGAATTAGCCTCTACAACCTATGGGGATTTGGAATTAGTGAAAGACCTTTCCCAGTGCTTCTCCATACATTTCTAGTGCTTTTTATGCCACATGGATTAGAATCGGGACGAAGAGTTGGGCACACTAGAAACAGCACAGGGAATGTCAGAATGATAGTGACAGGCAGTCAGGGCTTAGTTAGTTTTAGACTTGCAGGTTTGGGACAAAAAAGATCCTAACAGAGTTTCAGCCCGCCATCTCCTCCAATATGGGCATTCATGCTCCCTGGCTCCCATCACCTTAATTTTTTTCTTCTTTTATAACTATTACTTTGAATTCTCCAACCAAGTAACCTGTGCAAAAATACATACATTAGAGGAAAGTGTGCATAGACATACAGCAATGCATCATGTTAGGGAAAATTCCTTATAAAAATTGAGAATCTGCTCTAAAATGCTGAGAAATGTTCATGAGGACTTCTTTAAAAATGGAATTTGCAAGCTGGAAATGTGGAGAACTGAATGTTTTGATGAACTGCAGTTTGATAAACAAACTGCCTGCTGTGGGAAGTTTTTAAAAGATTCAGATTATTATTTCACATTTGTGCATTGATAGTTCAGCAATGGTATGGGGGAATGGATATGCAAACTTTATAATGACTCGAAATACACATTTCGAGGGGACGTTTTCATCATTTGCTCATCCGTGCAAAAAAAAAAACTTCCCCTTGCACTGTAATATTTTTCTAACGTCTCTCAATTTATAACCTTCTTTGGAGGATCTCTCTGTCAAGTGCTTAAGAATGTGTGACTTTCTGGCAAGGCACATCCATTCAACAGGCTAATTATATCAAGCATGTGCACTTTACATTTGCAAAAGCTTTGAAAATGTAAACTAATTAATGTTCCAGAAGCACAGGAAGCAATAAAGTTTTAGTAGGGCTTAGCATGGAATGGAGCAGTGCAGCTTTAATCAGTCTGTTGGACTAAGCGGGAAATTGGCTCAGCTGAACACCCTGGTATTGGGCTAGTTGGAGCTCAGTGTCTGAAGCAAAAACTAATTGAAAGTCTGTGGAAGTCTTGGCTATGGGTCCTTCTTACCCCCAAAAAATATGCCCTGGCTTTTTCAGGTGTCCAATCAACATGTTTAGCCTTAGGACGTCCACAAAGTAGTATATTCATAGAGCAGTGTCTCAGTACTATACAAATCTACTAGGAATTGAAGTCCCATTGAGCTATCCCTGGCATCTCTGGGTAAGACTGGATAAGACCCACTGTTGTCAGTCAGTGTAGACAATATTGAGCTAGATGCACCAATAGCCTGACTATTACGGCAGCTTCATGTGTTCCAATTCCCAGATAAATAGATAAAGAATAGCACCACTCAAAACTACAAGCTTACTACTTCAGTATATTATATAAGAACATAAAAAGGTAAAGGTAAAGGACCCCTGACAGTTAAGTCCAGTCGCAGATGACTCTGGGGTTGCGGCGCTCATCTCACTTTACAGGCCAAGGGAGCTAGCGTTTATCTGCAGACAGTTTTTCCGGGTCATGTGGCCAGCATGACTAAGCCGCTTCTGGCGCAACAGAACACCAAAACCAGAGCAGCACACGGAAACACCGTTTACCTTCCCACAGGAGCGGTACCTATTTATCTACTTGCACTTTGGGGGGGCGTGCTTTTGAACTGCTAGGTTGGCAGGAGCTGGGGCCGAGCAACAGGAGCTCACCCCATCACAGGGAGTCAAACCGCCGACCTTCTAATCAGCAAGCCCAAGAGGCTCAGTGGTTTAGACCACAGCACCACCCGCGTTCCGATATAAGAACATAGATACTTATTTATTAAGGAAAAAGGCATATAAATTGGGATCGCGTCTGTGGGGTTGGGGGAGCACAGCCAGTTTAAGCTAATGCTGAAAATGGGTTTATAAACTTGGCAGCCCCCCACAAGCTGGGAGCCAGGGTTGTTGGCTCTCGTTGCATGTGTAGAGGAGCAGATTGCATGGAACTTACAAGCTGGGCATGTGACTGGCACAGTTTCTGAAATCATGGCAACTTGAAAGAAGCTGTTTGTCTTCTGCCCATGGAGTCATGCACCACCTGTACAGTGGACTCAACTCAGGGTGAAGATGACTGTAAGTGTACTCTGTGTACTGAGCACTAGAATGCCATTCTTTCATACTTTGGATTTGACAAGTACACCCATGCTGAAGAAGGTTGACAAACAGGTATATGCCAGAACGTTTATTTTTGGAACGTGAATTGGTTCATTATAACCATTTCGAGTATCTTCTCTACAGTTTCCAGAAAGTTTTTAACTTTTCAAATTTGTATGATTTCCACCACACACACGCCTCATTAGAGGAAAGTTTTATGTGCCAGCTAAATATATCCAACCAATGACAACTCTTAATTGTACAAAAGAATTTCCCCATGGGGCAAATAAACTTACTTTCTACTTTATTGCTTATTGGACATAAGGATCTGTAGTCCACTAACCAGTGCCGCTACCAGAAGCTTGTGCAAGGACTTCTGCTTGTGCAATGGGACTTTCCCCACTTTCATTTCTGCGCAACCCACCCCATTGGTTCAGGAAGGTTGGAAGAACCCCGTTTCCACCACCGCCACCCGAGAACAGAGGAGGAAAAGGGAAGATTGTTCCATCTGTCAAGCAGAGATTATTTGTTTTCATGTAGACTTAGTAACTTTGGCTTGGCCTGGCGATGTGTTCTCGTTTCAACTGAGAATCGCACATACAGCACATGCAGTCAGCACATTTCTACACAGTGGTTTGAGATCCATGGGAGAAAAGTTTGGAGAAAAGGCGAGTCAAAGGAGGCATGATAGAGATGTATAAAATGATGTACTGGTGTGAAGAAAAGGAATAGAGGACAGATTTTCTTCCTCTCTCATAACGCTAGCACTTGGGAACACCCAGTGAAGCTGAATGTTCAGAACAGATTCAGAAGAGACAAAATAAAGTAGTTCTTCACACAGTGCATAGTTAAACTACGGAATTCATCTCAAGAGCCCACTGACTTGGATGGCTTTAAAAAAGGATTAGACAAATTAATGGAGGGTAAGGTGATCAATGGCAACTAGACATGATGGCTATGTTCTGTTTCCATTTGCTGGTGAACGCTTGTGGGAAGAGTGGTGATGCACTCACAACCTGCTTGCAATCTTCATTTTGGGTCATTTGGTTGGCTACTATGAGAACAGGAATGTTGGACTAGATGGACCTTTGGCCTTATGCTCGTATGCCATGAAAGTAATCAGGGTGAGTTTGGTATATGGATGGTAGTGGTGCCATACAGTGTCTAAAAGTAGCAACTCACAGGCAGGATCTGGCTTTTGGGTGGCTACCATCTGACCAACGATCACTGAACAATACTGTCCTACAGTTTCATCACATGCGGCCAGAAAATTGGTGGACCATGTACTCCCCTATTGTTTCCCACACGAGGCATCTCAGATTTTGTCCTAGGCCTGACCACTGGCGGAGGAAGGGGGTGCGGTGGGTGCGGTCCACCCCAGGTGTCATCCCTGGGGGGGGGTGACATTGCTAGCCCCGCCTCCAGATGCACAGCACGTGCGCCGCTCTGGGTGCCAGAGCAGCTAGCTCCGCCTCTGGGCCCGACTCCTGGAATTCTTAGTAATTCTGTCACTCACAATCATCACAGCTAGTATTGCAATATGAGGGATGCTTTCTTTTGCCTCTTTGGATCCTGCTGTTTTCTGTCCTTGCCAGGATTGTTGAATGTGTGACCCTCCCAGGCTGAAGACAGCACATGAGCCCAGCCAGCAGAGCTCATTAAACCGCCTGCTTTTGATGCCTGCCAGTGACTGGGGCGGGAGGGGGGACCCAGCTGTTATCAAGCACATGGTAGAGCGCAATGCATGGCTGCTGCTGAGGCATACAGAATTGGGCCAAGAACATTTAACATGTGTATGTTGTTAATGACATAGCATAATTCTCTAAGAAATCTGTGAGAGTAGTGTTCCCCCCTCCCCACCTTCCCTTCAAGAAATACTAATCCTGGGTCACATCCACACCATACAATCAAAGTGCATGACACGTCTTCCCCAAGAAACCGAAGAACTGTCATTTTAAATGTGCTTTAAATGCACCGTGTGGTGAAGCAGAGGTCTGCAAGAGCTAGTTGCAGGAGAGCATTCCATTGCTAGATGGTGTGCTTCCATCTTCATTTGATTGGAGTGTTTCAAAGTAGGTGGTATGTACTTGTCAGTCAGCTTTTGCCAACTTCGCTGCTTGCTAAACGTTCGCCTGCTCTCTTCGTAAGTATTTATGTCCCAAAAGAATGAGTGAGAGCTGCTGAGTGAGACAGTTGCTGATAAATTATTGTGCCAAGTGCAATTCAAAATAGGGAGGTGCCCAAATAAAAAACAAATGTTTCAGCAGATGGGAATTTTTTCAGCTAAGGATTCAGGGTTTTTGTTTTTGTTTTAACAGGGCTCTGTGGTTGGGATCTGCTGCTAATTCTAATCCTGCTGTTGAACGCTGAAAAATATATTTGCTACACTCAATAACTTCTAAAGAGCTGTTTCACACATTACGCAAGGCAAGCCAAATTTGCCACCGCATACACATTCAACGAATCCCTGCAACAGGGTGAGCTCCCGTTGCTCGGTCCCTGCTCCTGCCAACCTAGCAGTTCGAAAGCACGGCAAAGTGCAAGTAGATAAATAGGTACCACTCCGGCAGGAAGGTAAACGGCGTTTCCGTGCACTGCTCTGGTTCGCCAGAAGCGGCTTAGTCATGCTGGCCACATGACCCGGAAGGTGTACGCCAGCTCCTTCGGCCAATAAAGTGAGATGTGCGCCGCAACCCCAGAGTCGGTCATGACTGGACCTAATGGTCAAGGGTCCCTTTACCTTTACACACTCAACAGGGAGTGCCACCCAATCCAGTTTCCCTAAAAGTATAATACACATTTGTCACATGCATGTTTGGCATTTTTAGCTTTGCACTTATGCAACTACTGCACGACAACCTGCACTTGCTGCTTGTTGATTTAGATCAGGGATTGTGAACCTCCAGCCTTCCAAATGCTGTTGGACTTCCAACTCCTTCAGCCTCACCCAGCATAATTATTGGCTAGGGATGATGGGAATTGTAGTCCAACAAAAACTAGAGGGCAATCCCAAGCAGGTATGAAAAACATAGTCATTGAGCCCATGATTGGTGAGTAGACCTTAGCTGATCACAAGAAGTCCAGGCCCACAAAATACAAATAACAAGACCCATCTGCACTCTACAATTAAAGCGGTATCATACCACTATAAATAGTCATGGCTTCCCACAAAGAATCTTGGGAACTGTAGTTTGTAAAGGGTGCTGATCGTTGTTAGGAGACTCATATTCCTCCCAGAGAGCTACAATTCCCTGAGTTCCCTGGGAAGAGCGGCTGACTGTTGGCAACATGGGGGAGCCATGATTGCTTAATGTGGTGTGATACTGATTTAAATGTGTGGTGCAGGTGGGGGAGCAAGATGAATGCTCAATAAACATGTCACCTGGAAGAGCCCTTAGCTGTGATTCTTTGAGAGAAGCCATAATGGTTTAAAGTTGTATGATACTGCTTAACATGTATAGTGCAGATAATGTCTAAGACTCAAAACATTCCATTCTGGGTAGTATTTTCAACGTGACCCTGAACTTGCCCTTGACAAATCAGAAAAGTTTGTTTCCTTATCTCAGCAAAAGCCCTTACAGTGGTACCTCGGGTTACATACGCTTCAGGTTACAGACTCCGCTAACCCAGAAATAGTACCTTGGGTTAAGAACTTTGCTTCAGGATGAGAACAGAAATCATGTGACGGCGGCAGCAGGAGGCCCCATTAGATAAAGTGGTGCTTCAGGTTAAGAACAGTTTCAGGTTAAGAAGGGACCTCCAGAATGAATTAAGTACTTAACCCTTGGTACCACTTGGACCCCACTTGGATTACGTAGGTTTTACTGATATCTTGAGGCCTGGTCACTAGAAAAACCCTTTTTTTACTCATATATTCCACATTTCTTAGGTCTTTCTCACTCCAGTCTCTATAATGAATTGTATCTCATGGTGATAGATGGATAGATAAAGCAGGATCAACCTTGACACAGAATTTCTTGGTCATAATCCACCTATTATTTAACTCAACTGCAACATGATAAATACTCAAATCATTCAGGTCATTAGAGCAAATCTGCCAACAATTTGAGTGCTTATCTTATATTGATCCATCACTAAGATAATTAGTCCTCAGCCAAAGTATACAGACCAGACTTTTATCAGCGGGCAAAAAATAGATTAATACAGGGGGGGGAGGGTTGGAATATGAAATCAAAGAATCTAGGATGGGAGTGACAAAGTGGAGAGGTTCTTCTTCCTGACCTTCAAAAAGTGTGTAGCAATGCTCACAAAAAACGACTATCTGAAGTCTTATTCATTGCCACCTTCATTGCAGCATTAGTGTTCTGCATTTGAACATTCAAAGACTTCACATGACCCTGTCTCAGTAATCAATGACATAGTTTGCGCCTGAGCACAGTCTCAATCATCCCAGAAATCCTGTTGGGATTAAAAAGCAATTGTTGAATCCCTTCAAAGAGTGTAAGAACATAGGAAGCTGTCTGCTGCTAGGTCAGACTATGTGTGGCAAGCCCTGTAGTTGCTCTCCAGAGTCTCAGGTGCTGCTGCCTGATGTTTTTAGTTAGAAGAGTAAGAGGTTGAACATGGAATCTTAGTGCTTTGGCACTAAGGTGTGGTCCCTCCCCAAATATTGTACTATCTCACCTGAGTTATTGATAGTAATCTAAAGTTGCAATAATTCCTCTAGGCTTGAATTTTCCAGGGCTTGGGGGATAGTAATCATGAGTTAACTTTGGTTACACACGTTCTCCATGCCCAACAGAGTTACAACTGAGACTGCATTCTGACATGGGTTTATTGCATTGGTTTTGCTGGTTATAACAATAGGGCATCTGTCCTGGTTTCCAACATTGATTTTACACCACAGTAGCTCTTTGCATTATGGACCTGTGGCCTTTTCACCTATATATTGTCCCGCCATGCTACATTTTAAATGACAGGAAAGAACTGTATGCCAGAATACTGCCTTAAAACTCTTGTGATTTCCTAAGTTAAGGTGGGTTGCGAACATTTTTTTTTTCTGGAAACAACAGGGAAATGAGAGCTAATTTTCGACTAGGTTCCACTAGATTTCCAGAAGTGGCCTTTTACAAAATGTAAAAAAAAAAAAAATCACATAAAACGTGAAAATGAACAGATATTCCATGAAGATGGAATAAAGTGCCACCTAAACGCAGCCAGAGTGCATATTCTGCAGAACACACATTATTGACCAGGTTTTATCACGTACAATTAGCTTCCAGGGCCTTTGTTCCAAAATGACCAATTTCCAAAAGCTTAGTAAAAAAAGAGGGCTCGTTTTAATTACCATGCAGACCACAGATATGCAACAGGTCCCCGTACATGCAGGGAGTCCAAGCTCCAATCCCTTGCATCTCCAGTTGAATAGATCTCAGATACAGCAACTAGAAAATATCTCTGCCTTAAGTTGTGGTGTGCCTCTGCCAGTTGGAGCAAGTAATTCTAGCTCTAGCAAATCCAGCTCAGTACAAGGCAGCTTACTGTGTAACACAAAGGTGAGGAGCTTTTTCCAGCCAATGGGCCACAGTCCTTTGTGGGCAACCTTCTGCGCCCCCATGCTAGTAGTGTGGCAGGGCCAGGGGCAAAAGTGGGTGAAACAACTGGTGTGACTCTTGCCTTTTGTATCAAACTAAGTAGCGCTCTGAGTAGACCCACTGAAATTGGCCACATCCATTAAATTCAGTGAGTCCCATCTGAGTCAGACTAGCAATGGATACAATCCTTCGAATCTTTCTTTACATTTATAACATGACTTTGCAACATTGTCTTCTACGAGGTGTAAAACTGGTGCTGCAGCATGCAAGGACTGCGAAAAATTCGTGTTATCCTATTTCTTGTAGTACTTTTATTTTTTTAAAAAAAAATATGATCTTGCCTTTTTTTTCTTTTGCCACACTCTAGGAAAATATTTAGGAACACATTAATCAGTTGGACCTCAAGAAACAGCTGTCTTTTAGAGCAGGGGGATTTTGTGAAGAAAGATGTTCCATCACCCACTTCCCTACTGAATTCCATGAAACTGTAGAAGTTATTTTTCCCAGCTCCCCCCTTCCCCCACCCCCCGCTGCTGAAGAGGAAGTTGCCATGAGAGCTTGTCATAATCCTGTGCTGGGTAGTGTGGCCCCACACACTGTGACTCCTATCATCATAAATTTCTCCTTCCCCTTCCCCTTCCCCTCTTAGACACACACAAAAAATCTATTGCATTAGAGTTAACCTTTTCAGTTGATGTAGTACCTGGCAGCTCACATAACTCTGACAGATAGAGAAGGTGTCAAATGCTCAAAAGCACTTGAGAGCAGAGGCACTTTAATCTGTCAGCGGGTGATCATTATGCTTATGGTGTGTGACATACTTGTGATCACAGCTCTTGCTTTAGAGTTAGTTGTCTGGCCTGTGGACAGCCATTTATAATTGGTGCAGGGAGCTCAAAATATTGTTTTGCAACAAGCAGAACCTGTAGCTCAAGTTCAAGATCCAATGCAGAGATTTTTTTTGTCCTTGGATACCCATACTGAAAAATCTTCCCCCAAATTATTGATAGAGTCAACCAAGTTTTACTCCAAGTAGACCCAACTTAAATTAATGGCCCTAATTCAGTCATGTTCATTAATTTCAGTAGGTCTACTCTGAGCAAGACTTAGTTGAATACCTCCCAATAATTGCAAATGAGAAGTTGGGAGGAATTCAACATTGCTTGGATGGAACTGATTGTTCCATTGATTGGATGGAACATTGTTGCTTGCCAGACAGAACAATATCCTCTCTCCTCTCTATCCTATGCACTATTTTGGGAGTTCTCCTGCCCCTACCAAGCTGTTGGGGGGCATGTGTGGGGAGGAGAGGAGAGGAGAGAATGTCTCATTGTGCTAGTGGCTCCCACTAGCATATCTATTTAGTTTGATCTGGCCCAATGTGCTTTGACCGTAGCTGAGCTTCATCTCTGACTTACATTTAGTTCTTAAGATTACATTGCTATTGACAGAGTTCAGCACAAGTAAAACCAACTCTTGAATTCCTAAGTTGTCCTTCAACTTGCAACTGATGTGTTGTGTCTCATGCATAGTCCTTCTTCATGCAGTCTGCAATGTGTAGGTGTCCAGGGGTGGGGATCACCAGATGTAATTGTGTACCCAGTCTCAAGAGTGAGTCTTGGCATTCAGTTCCACAGCCGGCTTCTGTATGCAAAAATTGATGGAGCTGGGAACTGCCGCTTATATCCCTGCTAATTTTTTTTTGAAAAAATCCAAAGCATTTATATCCCACTGTTGGACTTAAAAGGTCTTCTTCTGCTGCTGAAATTGGCCTTGAATGGAATAGGCTGTGGTGTTTGCTTGGCTGGGAAAGGTGTGAGTGCCCACATCCATTTCTCCAGTTTGCAAATGTACCCACAGGCTGAAAAACATTGGTGACTCCCGACTTTGGTGAACTTTACTGAGCTGAATGGCTCAGCATGCATATCGTCCCGACTTTTTATTGTAGCTGCCTTCTCTTTCTAAGATCTCCAGCTCCTGCTCTTCATACGACCTTAATTCCCTCTTCACTTATATGGTTCCTTCTTTGAAACAACCACCTGTAGCTGCAGTGGCCCTTTCATTTCAACAGCACATGCACACTTTCCAACCAAGGTGCCTGGCAATGGGAAAAGGAAACAAAGGAGCGGTAGGACTGGTCTACAGGAAAACGGTAGCAACATTTATTGAAATGCCTTTAACAATACGTCCTCGGTGCATCTTCCTTCAAAAAGCAGTGCAGGCTATTCAGCTCTTCTTGAAAAAGTTGCATGGGTTGACTTTGGCATGCATAAATAAAATGGCCCACGAATTCTCCAGTTCTCCCTTAAACAAAACCACAAATTAAAATAACACACAGTTTATATTAACATGTATTAGTCTAATTATTGTTCCTATATGTGCAGGTTGGTTTCAGGTTAAGATATAGATATTGCAAGGGCAAGTATGGTTGGCAACAACCCATGACCCTCCAATATTCTCCATGGGGACTTTGTCCCCTGCTTTGAGTAAGACTGTAATAACTTCACTAACAGGTTTTGACACATTGCAGCCAGGTAAAAACACTCCGGGAGGGTGTGAAGCTGGGCAGGTGTGCGTCTAGAGAGGGAGGGTGGCCTTTAGAGGGACCCCTGAGGGCCAGATAGGCCACAGGGATTGGAAGGCTATAGGGAGTTGCCACCCTATTTTACAGCTTGCTTTCCCACCTCCCTCATATTTTAAATTTCAGTTTTAATAATCAATAGGGGGAATCACTGGATTCCCTTTATTCACAACATTCCAGCTATAATCTTTGGAAACTGGACTTAAAAAGTGAAAGGGGGGGCATATCCTGGGTTCAAACACCTCCCACATGCACATCAAACTTTTTAATATTATCTTTGTCTCTGCACCTGAGGGAGGGAGAGGAGGTCCATGCAACTCTTTCAGAGTGTGCTAGATGAAACGGAATATACTCATCATTACACCGCTCACTAAAATTAATAGGCTACATGACTTTGACTCAGATGTGGAGGCATTTCTGATAAATAAAGTTATACTGATGCTTCTTTGGTGTTGCAGCAGTTCAAAGCGGCTAGGAAGCTTTGGTTACATTGAACCTCCTTGTAGTTCTTTGAACTTGTACCTCAATGAGGGGGAAAGATGAGAAAAGGGTTTTCCTGAAATTCTAAGCACATCAAAGGCTTAAGAAACTAAACACGTTGGACAGATGCTTTTGTCGATCTGGCGAATATCTCCTCTCCCCATCTTCCGCAGCACAATCGTTCCCGTTTCCTACCAATAAGAAGGGGGGGAGTGCTAGCATAACACCAGGATAATAATACAGGGCCTCAGTCAATATCCACCGTGGCATCTGCCAGTTCAAGTGATGATGCCCCACAGAAACCTGCTGAAACAATGGTGAGAAGAGGAGGTTGTGGCTGAACTTTACCTCCGTGTGACAGTGCTGGCCCTCTGCTCCGCAGCTTCAGCATCTTGCGCTCTCCTTTCCTGTCTCTCTAGCCCTGGAGCAAAACAACATGATCAGAGAGGCATATGGAATGTGTTTTAAGCTTCTGGCCAAAGCTGGAGGGTGGGCGGGCTGGGGGGGGGAGAGGAATTTGTTATTTCTGGGAAACGAGGCTTTGGCTCACCTCATTTCAAGGAACAGGTGCACCAGTTGATCTGTGTCTGGTAAACCTTGGCCATTTCCTTAGACTACAGAAACATGGATACTTCTGCTTTTCTTTTGTTTTTCACATGGCAACTTATCTGATGAGCAATGTATAAAGTGGTCCTCAACCCCATCCCAACAAAACTTACTGCTTGTGATTTGGCAGTTTCTGTATGCAGGCATTGAGCCCAATGCAGGATTTAACATGGGCGGAGAGAGAGCTTATATATAGCACTGCTTTGTTTGTTTCTCATGCTAAACCCTGCGTTGTCACTGCAAGGACCTTTTGACAAAACTCTGACCAAACAGGCATTCTCCAATGGATTGTGTGGGTGCATCCAATGATCTCTTAGGAGAAATGAACTTGGAACAGCACGATGACATCACACTATTGGCACTCTTCCAAGTTAAGAGGATGCATAGCTTGTATGTTTTGGTGTGCAACAGGACACCAGCCAAAGAAGTATATCTAGTTTCTGATGCTTGTGAGTTGTCTTGGTGAAACTATTTGGGAGCTAACATGAATGACTGCATAGTTAAACCTTTTGATAGCCATGATGAAATGTGTTTTGATTTTAATCGTAGCATCCAAGATTAAGTTTGGGGCTTTTTCACTTAGAGAAATGGTGAGCAAGGGAAGTAATAGTGCCACTGTATTCTGCTCTGGTCAGACCTTACCTGGAGTACTGTGTCCAGTTCTGGGCACCACAGTTCAAGAAGGACACTGACAAACTGGAACGTGTCCAGAGGAGGGCAACCAAAATGGTCAAAGGCCTGGAAACGATGCCTTATGAGGAACGGCTAAGGGAGCTGGGCATGTTTAGCCTGGAGAAGAGGAGGTTAAGGGGTGATATGATAGTCATGTTCAAATATATAAAAGGATGTCACATAGAGGAGGGAGAAAGGTTGTTTTCTGCTGCTCCAGAGAAGCGGACATGGAGCAATGGATCCAAACTACAAGAAAGAAGATTCCACCTAAGCATTAGGAAGAACTTCCTGACAGTAAGAGCTGTTCAACAGTGGAATTTGCTGCCAAGGAGTGTGGTGGAGTCTCCTTCTTTGGAGGTCTTTAAGCAGAGGCTTGACAACCATATGTCAGGAGTGCTCTGATGGTGTTTCCTGCTTGGCAGGCGGTTGGACTCGATGGCCCTTGTGGTCTCTTCCAACTCTATGATTCTATGATTCTAAATGGGAAACATGGAATGGGTGTGTAAACCTTTGCAGGGTGTGGTGAAAAGTGTGTAGAAAGAAGTTTCTCTCTTTCGGGATACTAGAATTAGCCCATCCCTAACCCTGAGTGCTAGAAGAACAAGGGGACTTGTTTCTCCACACAGTGCATAGTTAAACCGCCATCTTGGATGTCTCTGTTCCTGGTACCAGCATATATCCCACTCAGGAAACGGGCTCCCACAATATCAAGGACTGTTAAAATCTGGCCTGAAGGTGCTATTCACCAGCTGCAGGACTGTTTTGAGAGAACCAATTGGGATATTTTCGATCGTTCAGACCTGGAGGAGCACACGGCGGCAGTTCTGTGCTATATCAATCACTGCACAGACACTGTCACAGTAAATAAATCCATCCGGTTTTACCCCAATCAGAAACCCTGGATGAATAGAGAGGTCCAGTGCCTGTTGCGGGAAAGGAACAGGGCTTTCAGGTCGGGCGAGGTGCAGCTTTACAGTGTGGCAAGAGCAAACTTGAAGAGGGGTATTCGACGGGCAAAACTGGATTATAGGCAGAGGATTGAGGATAATTTAAGGAGCAACAACACAAGACAGATGTGGCAGGGGATTCAGCATATTACCAACTACAAACCTAACCTTGGTGCTGTCGACGGTGACCCTTTGCTGGCGGAGGAGCTTAACCTCTTCTTTGCTCGCTTCGAGAAGGAGCCACCTGAGACGCCGGTATTACAGCCACCAGCCCATAGGGGCCCCTCATTCACTGTAGAGGAGCACGAGGTGAGACAGGTATTGAGGATGGTGAATCCGAGGAAGGCTGCTGGACCTGATGGCATCACTGGAAAGGTGTTGAAGGGCTGTGCGGATCAGCTGGCGAGGGTCTTTACTAAGATCTTCAACAAGTCCTTACACCAGTCTATTGTCCCACCCTGCCTGAAGTCGTCAACTATTGTTCCTCTGCCTAAAAAACCCACAATCAGTAGTTTGAATGACTACAGACCAGTTGCACTGACTCCAATCATCATGAAGTGTTTTGAGAAACTGGTGCGCCGTCACATTATTTCCTGTCTTCCATCAACTTTTGACAACTACCAGTTTGCATACAGGGCAAATAGATCCACAGAAGACGCTATCACCACCACTCTCCATGCTGCTCTGTCCCATCTGGAGCAGCCGGGGAGTTATGTGAGGCTGCTGTTTGTGGATTTTAGCTCTGCTTTTAACACTATCCTCCCCCATAGACTGGTGTCCAAGCTAGAGGCGATTGGACTCTCCAACTCCACCTGTCTCTGGGTTTTGGATTTTTTGTCAGAACGTTCTCAGAGGGTTAGAGTAGGGTCACATATGTCCAAAGCCCTTAGCCTTAACACCGGCTCACCACAGGGTTGTGTGTTGAGTCCCCTGCTCTATACTCTCTATACGTATGACTGTACAGCCATCTATTCCAGCAACAAAATCATCAAGTTTGCTGATGACACTACGGTGGTGGGGCTCATTTCAGGAGGGGATGAGTCCGCCTATCGGGACGAGGTGGAGCGGCTCTGTGTTTGGTGTGGAGAGAACAATCTGGCTCTTAATACGGCTAAGACCAAGGAATTGGTGGTGGATTACAGGGAAAAAAAGGCGGACATTCAGCCCTTGTATATCAACGGGGAACGGGTGGAGAGGGTGGCGGAATTCAGGTTTTTGGGAGTAGAGAGCATTCTCACATACTGTATTTGTGCTTGGTTCTCCAGTTGTACAGCTAGGGAGAAGAAGGTGCTCCAGAAGGTCATAACCACAGCCCAAAGGATTATTGGTCATCCTCTCCCATCTTTGGAAGAACTGTACGGTTCCCGTTGTCTTAGGAAAGCAAACAACATCCTGCAGGATTCATCTCACCCGGGATACAGTCTGTTTGCACTACTGCCTTCTGGCAGGAGATATAGAAACATCAAGTCAAGGACAAATAGACTGAAAAATAGTTTCTATCCAAGAGCTGTGGCCTTTTTGAATGCTGTAACTCGATAGTGTGACCTGGGAGTTTGATGGGTGTGGGTGTGGGTGTGGCTGGAATGTGGTTTGTTTGGTTGTTGTTGTTGTTTTGCTTTTGTTGTTTTTTAAGGGATGGCATCCAATTTCGTTGCACTTGTGCAATGTTGCACTTGTGTAATGACAATAAAGAATCTATCTATCTATCTATCTATCTATCTATCATCTATCTATCTATCTATCTATCTATGTGGCGAATGCCATCAATTTAGATGGCTTTAAAAAAGGACCAGACAAACTCACAGAGGGTAAAGCTATCGCTGGTCATCAGCCATTATATTTATGTACATAAGTACTTAAATACTTAACTATGGAATTGTAGAGTTTTCAGGACAACCCCCCCCCCCTCAAGACAGCTAACAAAAGAAAAAGATTTTCAGATATTCATAGTAGGATAAATATGCTTCGAATTAATAGCAGAAACATTGTGTTTCCAAATGATTCCCATTACATTTCACTTGCAATGGTCCAGACCCCTCAGTTACGTATCTTCCTTTCCCACATCCACTTATAATGCATGATTCTGTGTCCGAACCCTTATTATACCTTCCCCTCTTGGCTCCAGCCCCCACCTCAGATGGACCTGTGCCTCTGTCTGTGGATTTATTTTTTGTTATAACGCTGGGAAGATTTTGGAATTTGAACATCGTGGTTAGACCGTCAGGCATGGTTTAGACCATCTTGGCTTCATCTCCAAAGCCCTTCACATCCGCGTGACAGGCAGAAATTGAGCAGGTCATGGAACTGGATCCAAGCGCAGTGGAAGAAGGGCTGCTTCTTATTCTCCCTCTGGCAGCTTCAGTAATGGCAGCTGGTAGCTAGCAGAACGGGGAGCTTTCTGATGGAACTGTCTTCAGGCATGATGATAAAGGTGCTTCTTGCTCTGATGCTCCCAGGAATGGCTATGTGCTACATTCAGGATCAAAGGCATCGTGCCTCTGAATACCATGGGCTTCCAATGAGAACCTCATTGATTTATGTGAGGAGCGAGACGCTGGACCAAATACAGTGGTGCCTCGGGTTAAGAACTTAATTCATTCTGGAGGTCCATTCTTAACCTGAAACTCTTCTTAACATGAGCTACCACTTTAGCTAATGGGGCCTCCTGCTGCCACCACACCGCTGCCACGCGCTTTCTGTTCTCATCCTGAAGCAAAGTTCTTAACCCAAGGTACTATTTCTGGGTTAGTGGAGACTGTAACCTGAAGCGTCTGTAACCTGAAGTGTCTGTAACCTGAGGTACCACTGTAGGTCTTTAGTTTCATCTAGCAGGGTTTTAATCATGTGTTTTTAAGTTTGATCCCATGGGAAAATCGGTTTGTTTGTTTTTCTCATTTGCTTGTGTAAATGCATTTAAACACTTTATATGTGGTGCTGAGCATTTACCAGAAATGGAATTTTCTGAAAGTCTCATGTCAGGCTTCCACATATATATTTTCTAATTTCTGACTGCAGTCCTAAGCAAACTTACCACCCCCCAACCCCTGATGGTGCTACTTTTTTGGAACAATTCTCACATTTTATGTTCATTATTACACATACAATATTATATGCATATATTTAACTCCGGGGCTGGATCTAGACACATCAAATAAACGTTTCAGTTTAAAGCGTAAATGTAAACAGGGAAAACAGGCAGAGAAAAAGAGGGCTCCATGTCACCATCTGGTGGCACAATGTTATATCGCATATGCAACGCATATAAATTGCTTTTTCTTAACCAGTCTAGCTGAGTCCCAGGTTTCCTAAGTAACTAATACATAAGCAGAAACATAAAACAGTGTGTGTAAGTGCGTGTAACTCTGTTTTATTAGCATGACCTGGCTTTAAAAAAAGAACGAATGAACATCCTCCCATTTTTTATTGCACTTCCAGTTGCCTCATAACATAGAATCACATTATAAATATGTGAGTTGCATTCTACAGTATGAATGGGAACCAGTTGTGGTGATCGTATTTGCAAGATATACCAGTACAGTGCTGACTTGCAGGCTGGAGAGTCGTCAGTGTGGATCCGACCTTGATTTAAAGAACAGAACTGTATGGCACATCCCTATTCAACAGTAGAAATCCTTGCTTTTATTCACCAAGAGGTTCTACTGAAATTGACCATTTGCACTGAAAGTATCTGTCTGAGGCATGTCTGTGGGAACAATGAGGAGACTGAAAAATTACTTTCTTTTGGAATTGCTCATCTGTAGAATATAATACTGTCTTCTCCCTGTTGCCAAACTTCCACACACGGGCAGTTCATAAATAACTTTTAAAAGTACCATCCAAAATACCTCTTATTTTCTGCAAGCAGGGCCTCAATTGCCCTCTTCCAGAGGAGAGAAGCCAGGAGGACCATGAGGTTCTTTTTATGTGGAAACAAATATAAAATGCATATGTACTGGGGGATGAACACAGTGCTGTCAAATCCAGGCAGTTAAAAACTCAAGAGTCTCTCCCTTTTGAATCGTAAACTTTCCAAGACCAGGGTACGCAAGGGCATCCAGTCTCTGAAAAGAACTGCTGCTTGACGGCTACTTTAAAATGTCACCATTGTGCTGGCTGTATGAAGAGCACTGGGTTTAGAATAAAACAAAGGGTGGTATTCAACTAGGTTTTACTCATTGAAATTAATGGACCTAGCTAAGGTCCCATCTGCACCGTACATTTAAAGCCGTAGGTATCAGACTGCTCTAAGCAGTTGTGATTTCCCACAAAGGATCCTATCCCCCTCACAGAGTGGCAATGCCCAGACTTCCCTGGGAAGAAGGGTTGATTATTAAACCACTCTGGGAAGCCTCTCCTTCTGGCCCTTCGGGGCTCTCGCCAGGCCACACTCCTTTAATGGTGCCTTTGTTGACTCATTCCTTGCACTCTGATCACTCTTCTTGCTTGTCTCAATGGGGAGGACAGAAAGCGGTGTGTGAGTGCATGTCAAAACTGGCCTACTGTACAAAGCTTCATGTGCACACTACCCCTAAGTGCACAGGGCCCTTTCATGCTGTTGTCAAATGGATGGCCAGAAGCAGCCACGGCCAACACAGGCATCACTGGCAGGATCCATGCATCCCTCTCACACATATTTTCAACCTGTGCAAACCCCCCTCGAGGAATGTGAAAAGAAGATTTCAAAATATCTTTTCTCGCAGTTCACAAACCTTGGCTTAGCAGGAAGGAGTGAGCATGGCAGAGCGCAGATCACAGGTGCTGCACTCCTCACACAGTCATGCTGCTGTCACAGTACCCCAAGCTATTCCATGGTTTTGGCTTAGCATTATGTCAGAAGAACCCAGGCTCGTGGTTTTTCTCCCACAGACAAACCAGGAGTGGTAAACCAGCAGCAAACCTTGGCTACAGCTTGTGGGGTTTTTCTGGAGCAAGATAAACCATGAGCCTGGGTTCAGATGGGACACAAAGCCAACTCATGACTCAGCCACAGGTGGTACAGCAGCAGGAGGAGGACCAAAGAGATATTAGTCACAATCACAATCCTATGCTCCAGAAACCTGCATGTTCCTTGTTAAGACTAAGCCAAGCTTTGGCTTAGCCTAATATGTGAACCAGGTCAAGTATAATTTTATCAACTTTTGTAATTCTATAAACCTAAGTCATTTTTTCTTCCATTTCTTTTTTTTCCCCACCACCACAGATTGGTTACGCCACTCCACTTTCACTGATTTTTTATGACTGCAATCTTTTTTTTTCTTTTTTAATGCCCTTCTGTTCAAGAACTACTCATAACTGCACCCCCCATGAGCATTTCATTCTCATGCCCCTGCCCCCACACTTTTGGGATTTCCTTATCTTGCTTTAACAAAAAGAAAGAAATGAAGAATGTCAGCTTTGCTTTACTCTCCTATAATAAAAGTTCACAGCCTTTAATCATTACCAGCAATATTAGTGGCACACCAGTGTTTACATCCTAAATATGCTTCTAATTTTCCCAGTCAAAGGCAAGTTGTTGGTGATATCTTAATATTTTGTTCGTTTTAGGCAGTTAATGCCAAACTTCAAGGTTATGATCTTGAACTGAATATTTCCCAGATGTGTGGTAAAGTGAAAGGTGGCACACCTAACAGAACCTGACTTCCTATCTATGTTAGTCTAACTTAGGTGAATTTTAAGTCAGGCTTAATTAAAGAATGAGCCCCGACAAGCTTTCACCTTTGCAATGGCTTGAGATGAAAGGTTCAAGATTGTGTGCATGGTAACATAATCCACATGTAGGAACCAGCTGTCACAGTCTGCATAGTTTATAGCGCCCCCTTAACCAGTCTCTTGTCCAAGCTAAGATGTCTTGGGAGAGCTAAACTATGCACATATATTATTGGATTTAGGGCCTTTCCTTCCTCTCACTAAAGTGGCTTGCAAAGACCCTATTAACGTCTGTGATCTGTGTGATTCTGGAATATGCTCTTCAATAAATGTCCAAATGATCCAGTCCTAAGCAAGCTTACCTAGAAGTAAATTCCACTGAACTCAGAGGGCCAGCCAGAACCCAGTCAATTCTGAACAATAGCTATTGCTGGGAAAAGTAACTAAAAATTTAAGGTATATAGTAGAGGACAAACAAAAGGCTTGTTTTCAACTGGATGGCAAAGATTTGTGAATGAGGACAATTTCGCTTGCAGTAAACAAGTTTCCTGTGCATGTATTATTTATTCAATTTATATCCTGCTCTTGCTTCTGAAGGAGCCCAGGGCAGCAAATACATCAGTGCAACAATTTCAAATATTTTCTCAACTGATGTTTCCAGGGTTGCCAGGAACTGTAGTTTTTAAGCTATCAATAGCCTGAGTAAACAGAAATGTTTTGATTTTCCTCCTGAAAGTCAGTAATGTGGGAGACAGAAACATTTCACCATAAAGAAAATTCCACGAATAGGGAGCCATCACTGAAAAGGACCTGTCACAGGTCAGTGCCAACCAGGCACCCCCCCCATTAATATATATTTAAAATCGCTTTTTAACCACCTTTCAACAGAATGGCAGAAACACTATGAAACCACACATACAGAAATGTTTTTAAAGTTTGAAATTAGAAGTCTGGTTCATTGTGTGCAGTTGGACTTTATCAGTTCTGTTCCAACAACTTCTGTAGAGCCTCCTAGCATACAGCAGGCTAAAAACCTAAATAAGTAAACAAAACTTGAGTTTGGAACTGAAAATGTCCCCGTGGCATTAGCCAGGGACTTTCAGCAGAAAACATATTGTTCACCCTAAATTTGCTGGAGAGCCAAATACGTTCTGTACAAATCATATTCTCCAAATCATAGTGTTGACATAATAGGGATCTTGCGCTGAAATGGATTTAAAGTGACTTGGGGTGAAACCACTCACTTCTAGATCCAAGAAGATAATGTTTACTCTGAAGTATTCAGTGGAGATACTTTGACTCAGAGATTCCAGTATGGCAGTGTCCCATCATAGTTGATAATGAACAGAAGAAGAAATCTTCTGGATCAGGCTCAAAGCCCATCTGGTCCAGCATCCTGTTCTCTCCATAGCCAACCAGATGCCTCTGGGAAACCCTCAAGGCAGGACCCAAACACAAGAGCAGTCTCTTCTCCTGCAGTTTTCAGCAACTGGTATTCAGAAGCATTACTGCTTCTGACTGCTGAAAGAAAAGCAGACTTGGGGGAGAGCTACATTTGGTAAAGGGATGCGGGTGGCACTGTGGGTTAAACCACAGAGCCTAGGACTTGCTGATCAGAAGGCCGACGGTTCGAATCCCCGTGACAGGGTGAGCTCCCATTGCTCGGTCCCTGCTCCTGCCAACCTAGCAGTTCGAAAGCATGTCAAAGTGTAAGTAGATAAATAGGGACCACTCCGGCGGGAAGGTAAATGGCGTTTCCGTGCGCTGCTCTGGTTCGCCAGAAGCGGCTTTGTCATGCCAGCCACATGACCCGGAAGCTCCCTTGACAAATAAAGCGAGATGAGCGCCGCAACCCCAGAATTGGTCATGACTGGACCTAATGGTCAGGGGTCCCTTTACCTTTACCTTTTACATTTGGTAAAGCACATTGGATTACACTTTTTCACTGAGGCTAAGCTAAATTAAGTTCATGCTTAGGTTCTATGATACTCAAAGTAAGCGTGGATAGAACTGGGCTTTGTTTTCCATGTAAATGCTTGAAATCTGTGTGAAATGGTTCTGTATTAGGAAGAGGGTCTTCACATTATTTCTGAAAGGAGGAAGTAGAATTATTGTGGCTAGCCAAGACATGGGGCAACAGGCTTGGGCAATCAGACCATGAGGTCCACTGCACAGAACGCAATGACTGCCTATCATCTGAGGCTATTGGAAAGCAAGCTGGTAAAGCGATACAGAAGTAGACTGGCGCAGAATGAGATCTGGAGGGGGCACAAAACAATTGTGCTCTTCAGACAGGCCTTCCTGATTTCCCAGCAAGACTTGAAACTTTGCCGTCCTGCTTTCGGTTCTGGTTTTTTTGTTTTGTTTTGTTTTAATGAGGTGTTGAAAGAATGTTTAGGGAAATGGTACTTATTGTTATTACATCAGAGTGAATGTTAAAGCATTTGCTCCGGGGAGACAAGCCACATGATCCAGACAAGCGGTTGGGTATAAAAGATGAAAATACTGAGAAAGACATATGTCAGGTGCATGCAGTATAGTGCGCAATTGTTTACATATGTGTCCGAGAGTCAGCGGTCTTGGGTTGTTTTTATTACAATTGCATAGGGAGCATGGAAAGGCACCTTGTTAACCAAAGCGTAGCAACGAGCAGTTTTTTTGAACCACAGCAAGTTGCCATTGGGGTGCAGAGATCTCATCAAAAGTGAAGAGGAAGTCAATAAAAACTACAGCCAAGTCCACTATGTCTCCATGACCCATAGAAATTCATTACGCTCTTATTCTGATTGAGATAAAGGATATTTACTTTATTGGAAGGCGTGTCCTGTCCGAATAAAGGAAGCTGCCTTATACTAAGTCACAGCATTGGCGCATCTAACTCAGTGTTGTCTGCAGTGACAGGCAGAGACTTTCCAGGATTTCAGAAATGGTTCTCTTGCAGGCCTACCTGGAGATTCTGGGACATTCGGCCAGCAAAGCAGAAGCTCTGCCACTATCATGGACCTTGCTGAGGAGGGCTGCAGTGAGGAGGAATGGTGGGAGCCTCCCCCTACTCCTGATCAGGATCCTGAATCTTCCCAGGAGCAGGAGGACAGTATAGATTTGGAACAGCGGTTTGCAGAGGGACATAGTTCAGAAGGCAGAAGCTGGGAAATACTGGATGGGGAACAGCTAGGAGAAGCACTGGGAGAGAGAGGGTTAACACTGTCTCTGGAAAGCGTTCATCCACTCAGCCCAAGGTCAAAGAGCAGCTAAGGTGGCAGCACAGAAAGCAAAGTGGCTACGAGGTCAGGTTACAAGACGCGGTAGTGACGTGGGTGACTAGGGAGGAAGCGGGTGGAACCCTTAATTGGGAGCACCTTCATTCCTATGAATAGATTCTTTGTTCTCTCGCTGTGATCATTAAAGTTTCTAACTGGTAAGAAGGCTCCTTTCCCTTTGTTCTGCTTATCTACTGCCAAAGCGGGGAGGAAGCTGATTCCCTGAAGCCTGACAGCCATTGAGCTGCAGCCCTTCCCCCAAAACATAAGACCCTAGGAAGCTATCTGCCTTACACTGAGTCAGGCTGTTGCTCCATCTTGCTTCGTATTATCTACACTAACTGACAGTGGTTCGCCAAGGTTTCCAGCTCTAGCTGGAGATCCTAGGAATTGAATATGGGGCCTTCTGTGTGCAAAGCAGGTGCTGTACCACTGAGCTACAGTCCTTCTCATACAGCCGCACTTCCTAGCAGTTTCAAGAAGATATCGGCAGTGCAACTAGGGGATGAAAACCCATCTCATCAAAAATGGAGTGTTTCAGTTCAGTCATTTCTAAATGGTTTCATTTCTGATCACCTTTTTTTGGATGACCAGTCAGTCAAGCAGATGAATTTGTACAGAGAGAGGCAAAAGAGAGTAGTGGGCTGACTTCATTTTGCGAAAGTGACAGCAAATTGGGCAATAGTGAGTTATCCAGGCCTTGTAAATGCTAGAACACAACCTAATTTAAGGAGAGATCTAATTTAAGGAGAGAGGAGAGATCTGCGCCTTGTGTGGGTCAAGGGAAAGAAGACAGCAAAGACGGCTGTCTTACAGTAATAGGCAAAGGATACACTAAAAGTGATTCAGAGGACTGGAATGATTTTGCATCATTAACTTTTAAGTGGGGCACAGCCGGAGGATTAATAATGCAAGTTCCAATAACCCAAAGGCCTCAGTTTTTAGCATTGCCTTGAGCTCCTGAAATATTTAACTGGTAGGTGACCATCTGGTAAGATAACATAGTTTTGACTAAGTATGTAGCGATCTAAGAGAACTGATAAGAAGCCCTCCCTGAAGTAGCTCTGCTACAGGGAACCTGCACCCTCTCAAACCTGTGCCTGTCTTTTGACTTCTTAACACAACAGCTGCTTTATCAGTGGTGCTTGTCACCCAGTTGCTCCGAAGGGAAGGGAGGGGAAGGGGGTTTCTGGTTAGACTCCTAATTGGATTACCATTAAGTTGGGCTAGCCCACCGACCAAATGGTTCATAGAAAGGGCTTCAGGAATTTTACAGCTAGTGATGCAAATAAAATATACATTGGGGTTAGGCATGTTTATGTTTGCAATCCTTAGGGGTTTTAAGTGAGCTGATAAAAAGGGAGGAGAACAATTGAAAGTTGGAACCATTTGTGAATGTTGCTCCATAAGAAAAATTCAAAAATCCGTAAGTGGATTGCGGGGGACATGTCTCTAGATGTAAATCACTTTCCATCTTGTTTAACTCTCAGACTCAGAGCTGCCGATAAGGAACAAAGCACGGATGATGCCCAACTTGTGGTATGAGTGCAGCATGCGTGATACGTGACAGGAGTGTGTGTCACATCTGAGTAAGAACCACACACCTGGGAACTGGCTGTCCCATTCTGTGCTGATTCCTAGCTCAGAAGACTTGGAGCACACCTAGGCAGTTTGGGGTTGCATACATGCAGTTCATCATCATCATCATTTTATTTGTATGCCGCCTTTCCACAGTTAAAACAATGCTCAAGGCGGCTTACAATATGAAAAAATTCACATGGTTACAAACATAGCAAAGTAGTCATAAAGATAAATAAAACACATCAAAAACTACATAAGCAAACTGAACAATTTCCACATAAAAATAAAGATATGAAAAATTAATTTCAATAACAGCAAAAACTCCCGACAAAACTTCCCTCCAAATACCCCAGTCCTTGCTGGGTGGCAGCAGCAGAAGCAGCAGTTCTTATGAAGCCTGTCAGGTCCCGCCCTGGGCCAGGTAGAGAGAGGCAGGAACGGGGCCCTCGGTCTCCCAGCAGGTCAGACTAGATGGCGCATTCTTGTGCTTTTGACTAGCATTATGGGACACTTCCCAGCATACACCAAAAAAGGGCTAGCTACTGCTAAACCAAGGAAAGTAGTTCTGTGAAGGAGTTGGGGACCTTCAAGAGAGAATTCTCAGCATCCTCACCAGACTATAATTCCTAGGCTTATTGCACTGTGGGGAGGCTATGACAATATATACCAGTTGTAGTGCAGATGTGCCCTTGTGTTACTCATGACCCATGAATTCATGAGGTGGCAAAGCTACTGGCTGCCTAATTTAACATGGTCTGATCTTACTTGCCCTAAGAAGAAAGCAAGTAAGAAGTACCAAACATGGCATGGAGAATTAGTTGAAAAGTAAACCAAGGCAGATTTGTCAATTTGTTTCAGCTGGAAGCAGTGTTCATTCTTCTTCATCTGACAGTCATTCCAGCATGGAATGACTAACGCTACTGGACCGAGTCACTTAAGAAATATTCACTTGCTTACTCAAATGGGCCCACCCATGAGAGTGACTGCGAAGAGTATGCAGCAACACTATTGAGAAAAGGGTGCATCTAATTTTGGGCCCAGAATACGCTCTTGCTACTTTCCCGCTGTGAAGGCGAACAAAACAAATATATCCGACAAGTATCTTTGGTTCTGTTTCTTATTTGCTTTTGAAGCTCTCTCTTGCTTCATACCCAAAAGCTAACGATGCATTTAAAAACTACAAAGCAAGCCACTTGCAAGGGAGAGAGTAATACTTAACACATATATTGAATACTAGCTTAACCTCAGCTACCAAAAGCCAACAAACAGAAGAACACAGTGCTTTCAGAATATCCTCACATGCAAAGTCTGAAGTCCCTAGAGCAGGGATGGGCGGCCTCTAACCTCTAGTCCTCCAGGTGTTCCTAGACTGCAGCTCCCATCATCCCTGATCATTGGCTTCGCTGGCTATGGCTGATGGGATTTGGAGTCTAACAACATCTGGAGGGCTACTATCCCTGATCTAGCAAAGCATTAAGGATAGCTGTGAATAAATTTCTCCACACTCTTGCAATCCTCACTGGGCAAACCGCTGGGGGTAACTATGACTCTTTAGAAGTCAAAAGTCACTTATTGCCATAACTACTGGGTGACCCTGTGCATGATCCTGGTGAAAACGAGTGTATCTTTTGCTACATGCCAGACAAACACTGTGTTTTCTTTCCGATATTAAACTAAACAAGCACCCTGATCAATCATCCTCCCTTCTGTGGGTAAGTTCTAAACTTTCTTTAATGAAGTTGTTGGCATCCATCTGTCTCAAGAGACAATGGAGTGTTCCTTCAGGGGTGAAGTCGAACTCCTGCATTAGCAGTGCCAAAGTGACCTCCCTGGGGCACAAAGGACAATTCTTGGTTCATTTTAGGACAAGATTCCAAGCTCATTTCATAATCTGATGATATTCAATTGATGCTGCGAAGCAGAAAGCCTGTTCCATAATATCTAATGCACTCCCAATTTTGCAAATATCTGAAATGGGAACTGAACTAAAAATGAAACCAGTTATTTGCAAGTATTTGAATTATGAATGCATAACCATTTTCCCGTGGGCTCTGTAACATTTTCAAGTATTGGTTTAAATGAGGAAGTGGGATCACCTATGAAAACAAACTGTTAATAATGTGAGTTGCATCTACTGAAAAGTTGAAAAATGGTTCATGCTTTCAGAAATATTCCAAGAGAACATTTATTCTACCCACAGTTGATAGTTGTTGGTTTTTTTTCTTTTTATCGGGGGGGGGATGACACCACACAAAACTGGATTTATTTATGTGAACTTTGTTCCCTTTCTTGTCATGTATAAATGTAGGATCTGCTGAATAGCATCCTCCAAGCACTCATGATTTTGGAAGGGCATCCTGTCCTATAAGTAAGGAGAAAAATAGCAAATGTGTTTTAATTACTCCTGCCTGTCAGACAAAATTATTAAAATGCAGTGTGACACTTTGTTTTATAGAGATCAGGATTCATCAATGTGGTACTTTCCAGAAGTTGAAGCCCCAGCCAGCATAGCCAATCACATAATCAGTCTTGGGTTAAGAAGCTGGATGCTAAGCAGGACTGGAGAGGTCCTGGAACTGTGGTTCTTTTTGAATGCCACTAAGAATAGGATGTACTAGGAGAAAGGACCTAGGTGGACCAGGGGGTTGGACCTACCATGGACCTGCAAAGCTCTTGGAATCCCCCACTCCTAGTTGAGGGGCTTTTGCCAAAGGACTCCCAGAGGCCTGGTGCCACCCATGAACAAATTGTTCCTGGATCTGGGAACTGATCTTCCTTGAATGCTATAATATGTAGATTTCCTGAAAATTCAGTCGATAGACCAGTAATACTAGCCTATGTAGTAATTTGCTGTTTTAGCAAATTGCTGTTTCATCACCAACCTTTGACTCTTTCCACAGTTGCCTGCGATTTTCTCCGAATGCATTCAGTTTGCTTGTCAATATTTTTTGAAAAAATGTGAGCTCAAAGAAGTTAGGAAACAATGCGCACAACCACATAGGGCTCTTGCTAATGATTCCCCTTTGTGGGGCAAGATGACCAGCCATTCTTTCTCTCCCTTGTCATTTTGTGTAATGAGTACTTGCTTTAACTATAAAAGGGCAGTTGATTTTAAGGTAAGTATATTTGGCTCCTCTGGGGAACATGCTTCAGACTTCAGGGACCTATAAAGCGAGCACATGTAATGTCCACAGGGCATATCTCATGTTGATATTTGGAATGTTTCTAATTATAATGAGTTGGGAATGATTCGGGCACTGAGAACCATGCTTTTACAGTGGATGTGGTCAAGTGGGATTTACCATAATTGTTGCAGTTTACAGAGTTCCGACTGCAAAAGAAAACCCTCAGTGTGCTATCTGTCTTAAAACAATTATAGAGACCACAAGTGTGTGTTCCCAAAATTCCACAGGGAGCAAACATGAATTGAGCAACTACTGACGAGAATTGGTAACATTGTTTTATTGCTTTTTTGCTTGTTGTCGATGTCGACTTCTGTTTTACACATCTAGCAGAGGTAAATGCTTTTTATCATTAAAACCGCTGTTCCCAGCTTTTATTATCTGAACCTTCCTGGGGACCTCAGAGCCTTAGAGACTGTGAGCCTTCACAATCACTAAAATCAATCAGAAACACCAGCTTAATGCAACCACACTTGCACAGGTCAAATGGCAAGAGCCTGAGTAGATGTGTCCGTGCCCCCTCCTTCTCCCTTGGCTGCAGTATCACAGATGTAGAAAAACTAAGAAGGTGGTGCACCCAGTTAGCAGGGATCCAAAAGAACAGAATCAGTGATGATCAGGAGTAGAGTTCCCCTCTGATGTGCACAAAGTATTTTGGGATTCCCTTTTCTTTTTTCTTTTTTTTAAATAAATCCTGTTTTGTACCCATGCTAGTCTGTAACCTTTGTGGTTATAAGACTTCCTTGCATTGGAGGTTCATTGGAATCATTTACTGTGGTACCTCGGGTTAAGAACTTAATTCGTTCTGGAGGACCGTTCTTAACCTGAAACTGTTCTTAACCTGAGGTACCACTTTAGGTAATGAGCCGTGCCGCCGGAGCAAGATTTCTGTTCTCATCCTGAAGCAAAGTTCTTAACCCGAGGTACTATTTCTGGGTTAGCGGAGTCTGTAACCTGAAGTGCCTGTAACCTGAAGAGTCTGTAACCCAAGGTACCACTGTATTCATTTACCACATTTGTATCTCAGCTTTCATCCAAGGAGCTTAGGACATTCAACAAGGAATAAGCCCGTTGTATGCATGCAACTACCATGAGAGCCACTGTGGAGTAGCAGGTAGAGTGTTGGCCAAGGATATGGCAGATCAGGGTTCATATCCCTACTCAACCATGAAGTTCACTAGGTGATCTTGAGCCAGTCAGTCAGCCAAATTTACCTCACAGGGTTGTTGTGGGGAGAAAATAGGGAGGAAGGGAACAATGTACAGCACATTGCGCTCCTTGGAGGAAAGGTAGAGTAGAAATAATAAATAAACCTGTGGTGACTCAAGCCCCCTTGAGTCCCAGACTGGGGAGTAAAGGTGGGGTGTACTGTAAATAAATTGTTGACATCCAGCTGTCTCAAGAAACAATGGAGTGTGCCTCTGTGGGTAAAGTTAGCAGCACTGAAGTGACCTCCCTGGGGTGCAAGCCCGGGCAGTGTGCATGGATGTCCTGGGCTGCCTAGATGACAAGACACCCTCCCCCCTTTCTCAGCCTCACTGATGTGGTCCAAGGGAAAACAGAGAAATAGGTTTGGCACCAGCTTGGCTGCTGGAAGGAGGCCTACAAGGCAACATCCAACCTTCTTAGAGAGTCCACTCTAGATTTGTGTATGGTTTGCTCCTTAGCTTTTTCTTCTTCTCAAGATATCCCGCAAGGCAGCAGAGCGTTAGGATCAGAGTTTTCCTTCTCCTAGATGGGCTCCCTTCCTAGGCTGATGAGCCCCACCTGCCTCTCACTTTCTACAGCGCATGCAGAAACTGCCTTCTTGACCATTGAACCAACTATTAGCCTCATCTGCTCGATCCACCAGAGCCTGCGGGGGAAGTTGCTAAGTCACTGAGGATTTGAGAACAATTGACTACTCTTGTCTCATTTAGCCAGCCAGTCGAAGCCATTTCCCAGGATGTGGCCACTGTTGCATGCTGGTAGTTTCTAGGAGCCACAGGTGAGAACTGAGTGCAGCGTAGGACCAAAGGTGGGCAAACTACCTCAGAAGGAGTATGACGTGTCCCCTGCCAGAGCTACCACCCCTCCCCTAACACCCCGTACACCCCAATAAATAATGATAATAACGATGATGATATGTTAAGGGGAGAGTGGAAAGGTTAAATTCAGGGCAGGGGTACGCATACAAGGTCCCAGTCTGGCGGTGGGTTGTTTATCAGATCTTCACCAACTAGGGACCTTTCTGCACTTACCATATACAGTTGCTCTTGAACCCAGAGAATGAATTTGTAGCTGATGGTCTGTTCCTTTGGTCACATGTCACTGTTATTACAGAGTGAGTAAATGGCTTTCATTTCCATACGAGATGCGAGTTGTTCCTAAACTGAGAAAAGTGAATAGGCTGTAGTCGCACCCCTTATTTACTCTCGTATTCCTTCAGCCAGCAAATGTCAGAGAATGAGAACGTGCAAGAGGGCATTTGTGGTGTGTGTGTGTGTGTGTGTGAATGATGCCTAGCATTCTCAAATTCTAATCTTGTAGATTAGAAGGGAAACTCTGTGTACACCTCAGCTATGGTGAACTAGCTTATTGTAATGACATTTTGTCTGCAGCTAATGACTGATGTCATGGGGAAGCACTTCGACTTACTGTCTCTTATCTACCAAATCTCTCCTCTGAACTGAGCTCACAGCTTGCACTGGTCAAAGGGAAGCGGTGTCTTCCATGATACGCCCACCAGCCCCTTCACTCAGAAGCTGGGATGATGCTTGCACACATGCCACGTGAATTAAAATATTAAGCAGACCTTACAGATCTTTCTCAAAAGCTGTATATATTTTTACAGAAAAAGAAAAAGTGGAGGTGGGGGTAGTATGTCATTCCTGAATATTAGCTGAATAATGGGGCCATCGTGCAGCAGCATGCCAGAAAATCTTGAGAATCTTTTTTAAAGCCCAGCAGCTATACCACTACAAATGATAAGTGCAGAAAAGTCCTTTCACAAAGGTGTTGGGGTTTTTTAAAAGGCAAGTCCAATGGAATGCTCTAAGAAACCTCCCTGCAAGCAAGAATTCTGGACAGAGATCTAGTGACTAAGATTCATGGCTGAAAGGGGGTTTGAACCCAAGTGCCCCTGGATTTGTACTCTGCACTGTTACTTTCGCTTGGCTTGAATATTTTCCAGAAGTGAAACTTTTCAAATATTTTGTTGTTTGGGTTAAGCAAGCACAGTGTTGTTTTGAACATCTATGCATGGGATTCAACTCAGTTGCTGCGTGAGCAAAACGAGGTCCATTCACACAACGACACTTCCCACTCCCTGAACGGCAGAACTGAACAGGTTTAGGGGGTCCACATGGTGCATGCAAGGAGGCAGTCTTGTTGCACACAGAGACCTTGTTCCCTGTGTGCATACCGCACTTTGTGCTACATTGAATTCCAGCCAGTATTTTTAATATTTTACATTGGGTCCTATTATTCCCATTGAGAGCTAGTTTATAAATTACACAGAATGAGATGGGAGATCCTATGGTAGGAGAAGGTTTGGTATACCACTACATCACACACTTTTAAATTATGTCCCTAATTCTTCTGCTTCAACAACAAAATTATCCATATGTAACCAGCTAACAAACCAGACTGACAGGTTTAGCATAGCGCTCTGCCCAATCTGCTAGTTTATTGTGTGCAGGAAGTGTGTTTTTATGTAGGGAAACATGAAAAAATAAGACAGACAGACAGACACACATGCAACCTGAAACGGTAGATCCCAGAATTTCATCACCTCTGGCAAGTACTTTATTCTGCATAATATGTAGAACAGCTGAGGTCTGGATCTACCGAGAGGCAAGAAGGAGAAATGCCTTGTACATCTGATATTTTGTGCTATTTTCAGAAAGCTATTTGGGACCAAACTATATGTGACATTAATTGTGTGGTTTTCTCTTGAGTGCAAGCTTTTTCTTTCATAAAATGGCAATCTGGGTCAGGGCCATGACTTAGGAGGTAAGTTCACCCCTGCATCTGATATTTTCATTGGCTGGGTCGGGGGGAGGCAAAGGTATTGAGGCTACAGGGGAGGCAAAGGGTTAATGCCCCCTATCACCCACATCAGGGTTCTGATCTGGATTAGGTCATCCCCACCCTGCCAATTTGTGAAAGAAAAATTGAAGGACAAATGTCATCTGTAGCTTGGACCTAGGAGCTTTTATTGTGGGTTTGGGGAAACTTTTGACCCTCCAGATGTTGCTGTACTACAACTCCCATAATCCCTACCCATTGGCTGTGATTGCTGAGGCTGATGGACATTGTACTTCAGCATCATCTGGAAGCCCTGAAGTTCCTCACACCTGCTTTGCAGCATTATCACTAAGAGAAATAAAGTTTTAAGTGGATATCGTTACTTCAGGCATCAATATCTTCAGCCCTAGTAAAGAAATTGTAAACTGACAACTTAAAAAAAATCAATAGGAACTTTGTGGGAAATTGTGAAACTATTTAAGATCTGTCTTCCAAACCCATAGCTTATACAACATTACTGCAGTCTAATGATGTGTTTTTATGTTCCATTTTTACAGAATAGTGTCCTCACATGCTTTCTGTTATAGTTTGTACTTTTGTAGACATGCTTCTTCAATCCAGCCCTCCAGGTTTGGAAACTGACAAGATAAGGCCCAGATCCTGACTTTCCTTTAACATGCAGGCAAATGACTCAAACACTCAGACATGTCAGGCATGTAGTTGTTTGCTGCTTTTCATGATTTATATCCTGTCTTTCATTCTAATGCCTTTTTACGGTGGCTTGCAACAAGTTGCAATAGTACAAAAAACAGCAGCCAATATTTGCACATACATACACAGGGCAGCAGCGCGTACAGCTCTGGCTGATGAATACAGCTTTCCTTTCTTTGGTTTGCAGTCCCAGGGCAACGGTTGCTTGGAATCTTTCTTTCTTTCTTGAGTCGTATCTGCATTATGCTAGATGGACTGATGATTCCTTTGCGGATCCAACTAGTCCGGCATCCTAAGTTTTATAATCTCTTGAAAGAATACTGATGTTCTGTTTAAGGTATGGTCTGCCTTAGTGAAGAATTACAAATTCTCCGGGAAGAGTTCTTGAGTGATTTGACAAACTGCTGCAGATTCTAGAGGCTTTAGGGTTTCATGTATGTTGTGGTATTGTGAAACTGAACAGAAAATATCAACGATTGTCAGGTTGAGCCATATAGATGTCATTCATGTAAGCCCAGAAATTCTCGTCAAGGTTCTAAGAACCAGTGAAGACTGTAAGAGTAAGAGTGAACACTCTTCAGGAGAGTAAGTTAAGAGTTTTGAAGAATGACTCCTAAGTTAGAAAGTGTTTGCCACTTTCTGTAAGCCTTTGTTATGCCTGTTGGTTAAAGGTCTGACATTACATAAGGAAAATGGAATCACACTTTTGTTCACTCTACTTTTATCTCCACCACCTTCACAACACCCTTTTCCTGTTACCCCCAAGAATTTTGACCGAGCTAATGCAACCTACGGGGTTATAGGGAGGGATTTGAGTCCAGCTCTCCCATGCTGATACCTAACCTTTGAATTTTACCACTCTTTGAGAGTTGGCCTCAGAAGCCACAATGCCCACAATCCTGATCCATCTCACTTTTTGCCAATTAAGCTACAAATGCAGTGTAGCCTAACAGTACATAGTGTGCACCTTGCAGGTCTAGACCACAAACCAACACAGTTGATGCAATGAAACCCCAAGGTCAGGGCTTGTGTTTGGAGTAGAACAGGGTGGAGATAACTTGGAGTGTTAAGGTAAGCAGGAGGGGAGAGTTGAAGGGAGTGTGGAGGGATTTTGTCAATGGACAGTTGGAAAAGGAAGACAGGGGCAGGTACAGGGGACTAGCCAGGTGCAGATGGGTTTAGAGCAGGAATGGGATGGGAAACTTGTGGTCCTCTGGATGTTGTAGGATTTCAGCTCCCATTAGCCCCAGTCAATTTGGTCAATGATTTGGGATGATTGGGAGTTGTAGTCCAACAACATCCGCTGACCTTCAGGTTCTCCATTCCTGGTTTGGTAGATTGCTGGTCCTGATTGCATCCACCCCAGATTTCAGTTTACTGCGGATTTGTTTTCATAGTTCATTACAACTCTGCCTTTTTTTACTCTGGGGAATTGTGAACCCAGTCCATAAAGGGTTTGCAGTGTTGCTGATGCAGCTAGACTGTGACAGCATCATAGGTGGTTTGATTTAAACAAGCAGAGTGGAACACATTCACATTTCATTCCTGTGGCATACAGTGTAAATGTGATAACTTCACTTCTGATGAGCTTCTTCTAGGTTACCTAAAACTATAAGGCTATAAAGGATAAATGTGAGGATGTGACCAAGTGTTTCTAGAAAAGTGTTGCATTATGATATATTGTATTAAAATGCACTGCACAAGCCAAGCGGCTGTATCAAAGCAAAAGACATGGCTGGATCATTCCAGTCCTCAACACTCGCCAGTTTCAGATTTAAACAATCTGCTTTCCCACTCTACGGCACCCAGAAGTTTCACAAACATTTGAAAAATGATACTTTATTAGTCGATCCAACTGCAGTTTGTTTTAATGTGTTGCAATCCTTACAACTATAATATGATAAAAATATATAATTCAATTTTGAAACCGTTTGAGCATAAACTAATAAAATTCCTTGAAAATGCTAATGCTGTGAGGAATTAATCCAACCTGGCATTGCAACAGAAGCCACAACAAACAAACATGTCCTTATGAAATAATAGCTTGTGTTCTTCCCCATTTCTGTCTAACAAGTGAAGGACCAAAAGCATATCAATCACGACAGGGAAAAGATGCCAGCTAAAGCGACAGTGGGAAACAACTAGGCCGGCCCTGCCATTTGCCAACGGCGTATTGCAGCAGAGTGCACATAATCAGCCTGACCGTTTTCTCCTTCCTATTTAACAAAACTAGATTAAAATGGACAGAATTTTTTTGCCCCGTTCTTTTTGAGACTGCCATGCCATCTGTGAGTCAGATACCAGACGGCACCAGTCTGTCTGTATGGCGTTTAACATGTGATGGGCTCCATACCCCATGACCATTGAACCACATAACTGTAGTGTTTCCAACAAACAGTGGCTCTGGAGTCCATTTTTGGAGCTAGTCCTTTCTGAAGATTGAGTTCCATTTGATTCTAACTGGAGAAGTCGGCACTGGTCGTATTTATTTTCATTCTCACATTCACACTCTGCCCTTCCTCCACCCTTAACAAAAGACTTTACTATATAGGAAAGTTGGCTTTGAAGTTGATTCAAGGGCACAATCTGATTTAGGAAGGGTCTCATATATGACATGCCACTGTACTTGTCCTAATTCACACATAGTGTCTAGGGCAGCACAAAGGTCTCTTGAAATCTGTACCAATGCATCTCTTTTAGAAAATGTTACCAGCATTTAGAGATTTTGATTATATCAAGTGGTATAAACATTTTATAAATAAATGAATATGCAAGTTTTCAGACAGCTACTAAGACCAAAGAAGTATGTAGATTAGTGTTGATATATTTTGTGTTTGCGTGTATATGGCTAATAAAGCTAATCTGCTTTTTAAAGTGTGTATTTGGAAGTGCTGGACATGTACGCACAGCCCATCCCTGTGAAACTTTGCCCATAGTTGTTGGAGGCGGGTGAGGGAAGCTAAACATATTTTATTATGAACAGACTGGAGTGGTTTTTCTGTTATCTGACTGAGCGAGACAATGTGTGGCATCAGAGTTAGCCTAACTATACTCCAGAATGTCAGACACGCTTGCCAAGAGTGGATGTATCAGCTTTATATGGCTGGGAGATTTAGTTTTATCTTAATGTCCTAAAAGGAATAAAGTGCTTACCACTGTTTCTGTGTTTTGGGATGACTCTGCCGCTCTATTGCCATATGCTATAGATTTAATTTAATGCTGTGGTTCCTATGTCTCTTTTGATAAATTTCGGTGAAAATCTACACTAAGAAGGGTTGAGCTATTTCAATATTTATGGAGTTTCAAATAGAGGAATAGGAAAGGAAACACGGTAATTGAAACAACATTTGTGTATATTCTTGCCGTGAAAGTTTCTGAAGCGGGTTTGTCAGTCGCTCTGGATATTAACAGGATTTGAGTGAGGTTTGAAAAGATCCATTTTAATTCTAGCTCTTTATCATAGTTATCCAAAACATCCGCCTTTTCCCCCTCCCACCTCTCTCTCCCTGCTTTAATGATGAGATTCCAAATCTTAGACCTGAACCATTCTCATTTTCCTTTTCCTTTTCTCCTTGGATTGTAGGCATATTGGAGATAACATCAGTGGAAATTGGAGTTGTAGCAGTTAAATCCATTAGCAGCAACTATTATCTAGCCATGAACAAGAATGGAAAAGTCTATGGTTCGGTAAGTATGTTTCTCTGCCTTTATTTATTTAATCTGTTGTATACTGTTCCTACGCTGGTCCTATTGTACTGAGTAGGACTGTTTTTGGAATTGGGCTGAAAGACAGTCTGCTAACTTGTTTTCAGAAGCAGTTGGTTTTTTGCATATATATATGTAATATATATATATACCGGAGTAATATATCATCTCTGAACAAGTTTTGGCATAGATTATGGCATTTGATTTGAGGCCATGTTTACTGAAGTTTTAGACCACTGTTCTTCAACCTTTGGTCTCCAGGTATTGTTGGACTACAACTCCCATCATCCTAAACCAATGGCCAGGAGAGTTGGGAGTTGTAGTCCCAAAACATCTGGGGACCCAAGGTTTGAAGAATATTGCTTTAAAAAAATATAAATATCTAATCTTGATCCTCTTATCATCTCACCTCAATCTTCTTTCCAAACCTTTTGCAGCCCTATTAAATTTCCCCAGTCTATTAATGCTCTGTATAGTTCAGAAAGCAACCCTTTTGCTCTATTTTTAGCCACCATTAAAATAGTTTCAAACATAGTGGTTTGAGAGCTCCTCCCCTTTTCTAGAAGCATTAGCTCTATCATTTCCTGATGATCTACAACTCAGACCAAGAAGATGTTATGAATAGATATTTGTGGCTGTCTGGCCAAGCCCCATAATTTGTTGGAATCCCCAGCTGGTTTCTTCCACTTCTCTCATGCCCAACTGTTTTAACCATATTGCCTCTTTAATGTAATAAACATTGCTAGGTTGTACCAGATGCTAAATGATACAGGCCCGTAGCTCAGTAGTAGAGCCAACTGCTTTGTATGAAGAAGATCCCAGATTCAATCTCAATGTAAGACCAGGAGATTCCCCCTACCTGACACCATAGAGAGCCACTGCCAGTCAATGTAGACATTACTGAGCTACATGGACCAATGGCTTAAGGCAGCTTCCAATATTCCATATTCACTCTGCCTGACTCCTGAACTATAGGAAGCTTGCTTTATCACTTCACACCATACATTCTAAAGCAATTTGACACTGCTTTAAACTGTCATGGCTTACCCAAAAGACTTCTGGAAGCTGTAGTTTGTTAAGGGTGCTGAGAGTTGTTAGGAGAATGCTGCTCCCCTCCCAGAGCTACAATTCTGAGAGTGGCTTACATGTCAATCCAGGGAACTCTCAAAACTACAGAAGTCTTTGCTGATGGCAGGGATTGGAACGGGGCCCTTTGGCATCCAAAACATAGGCCCTTCCACTGAGCTATGGCTCTTTCCCTAACTATGAAGCCACCTCCTACCAGGGTAAACTATTTTCCTTCTCTGCAGTGGCGCCCTCCCTGTGGAATGCCGCCCCCCATCAGATCTCAAGGAGATAAATATAGCTTTTAGAAGACATCTGAAGGCAGCCCTGTATCAGGAAGTTTTATTATGTTTTTATGCATGTCGGAAGCTGCCCGTGGTGGCTGGGGCAACCCAGTTGTATGAGCGGGGTATAAATGATTTATTATTATTATTATTATTATTATTATTATTATTATTATTATTATATCCCTTTAACTGGTGATGCCAGGGATAGAACCTGGAAACTTCTACCTGCCAATCATGTGTTCTACCACTGAGCTGTTGTCCGTCCTTTCAAGGTAAAACTACCTCTTCACTCTTGAGTGGGCAATGCTCCACTCATGACTCAAACAAGTAGCTAGAGAATTCTCTCATCAGCTCGTTTCGCCTAAGAAGCTGAGTGTTAATTATTTCAAGAAATGCTTATATTTGCTTCCTGGATTAAATAGCCCCTGAAATATTATGCTATTTAAACTTCATTGCTGCCTATGAAAATAAACACCTGCCATTCAGTAGCTACACAGTTTGAAAGCCATGTTATGAAATCTCGAATAAAACTGAAGCCCAGCTGCATCATTTTTTAAAAGAAATAATCAAAAGCTTTTAAGTAACTCTCAGGTGTGTGTTCAGTTTTCTTTTCACCATTTTTGCTAAACAAACTTGCTGTGATATGTCTCTCACAACTGTGTTGTAACATCACGTAATGTGAAAGCAGGACTGCAGCAGTGGGATTTGAGAAGTGGGATTTGAAATCAGCTCACCCCGTTTGCAAAAAAAGGGACAATGCCTGCCGTTTGCAATTTCTAAAAATATTTCTATTTTTAAAATAATTTATATTGTTGCCCAACAAATCAGTCGTGCCTTTTCGGCTTCTTAAAAATGATTTAATTGATTGATTAAATCAAGCTGCAGTTCTCCAAGCTAGACATTGATCCATAACATATTTATGCCCACCCGTTGACTTCCTACGTCACAGCACAATCCTGACAGTGTCTCCTCAGAAGTAAATCTTACTCAGTTCATGGAGGCTTACTCCCAGGTAAATGTGATTAGGATTGCAGTCTCAACTCCAAACATCTAAAATTCACAAAATATTTATTGTTAATTAAAAAAAAATTAAGGTGTTGGAGATTGATCTTTCCTCCTCCCATAAGTCAAAGAAGGAATGCCTGCCTGCAAAACAGGTATTTAAAAATTGCATATTTTTCCAGAGGCCGTCGTATAGTCAGAACAATGGAACCCACATGCTTATGATCCAGATTTGGCTGTCTGGAATTGAGATCAAAATACCAGAGGGTCGAGAATGAAAGTTCCCTATTGGCTCTGATATGCAGAACGTTTTGTACCTTAGCACCAAACCCATGATTAACAGGTTATTTTATAACCTTTCCAGAATGTTCTAGTTAGAACTTTTATTCCCAACAAGACCTCCTATGCCTGGATTCACACTGGCATAGATGTTTGGCTTTTATAAGCAGATGGATATGAAAAATAGCCTCAATAAATTTTTCCTAGGGAAAGCTCTCAAAGATTTCCAGCCTAGTTTTTTCAATAAGATATGAGGCATGTGCAGAACATGTGTAGAGCAAAGGCAAAATCAGTTCATAGACTTGATGCTCAACAGAACCTCCATGGAGCAGGGAGAGAGAATATTCATTTCACACATATACAGCCATACTTTGAAATTTGCATTTCTCTGAATTTTGCAATGCAGTTCTCTTGGCAAGTAGTGTCTATGAAAATATATATTCACTAGGGTAAAGCTTGCATAAAAGCACACATATTAGTGCAAATAGCATGCAAAAATGCATTCTATAAGAGGAAAATAATTTTCAAAAATGTGTATTAGGCAAAAAAATGCAAACAAATGTGTGCATATTAGGAGAAATTCACACTATAACACTGATAAACTGGTACGATAGCTTTTTTAAAAAAAATCCACAAACTGATGTGGAAATGTGAAGAAATTAAGAGTGGGGGAAATGAAAAACAAAGAGAAACCAAAATTCTCTAATTTGCCAATCCCTATCCTCTTGTTTGAGTCACATACAGTGGTACCTCGGTTTACGAACAGTCCTGTTTACGAACTATTCGGTTTACAAACTCTGCAAAACTGGAAGTAGTGTTCCAGTTTGTGAACTTTACCTCGGTCTACGAACAGAATCCGAATAGTGGAAGGGCACCAGCAGTGGGAGGGAAAGCACACCTCAGTTTAAGAACAGATTTGGTTAAAGAACGGACTTCAGGAATGGATTAAGTGCGTAAATCAAGGTACCACTGTATGTACCACTGTTTAGGCCCTAAAAGCCCTAAACGGCCTTGGTCCAGTATACCTGAAGGAGCGTCTCCACCCCCATTGTTCAGCCCAGAAACTGAGGTCCAGCGCTGAGGCCCTTCTGGCAGTTCCCTCACTGTGAGAAGCAAAGTAACAGGGAATCAGGCAGAGGAGGGTCTTATCTGTAGTGGTGCCCACCCTGTGGAACACCCTCCCATAAACAACTACCAGACTTTTAGGAGACATCTGAAGGCAGCCCTGTTTAGGGAAGCTTTTAATATCTGAAGGACTGCTGTATTTTAATATTTTGTTGGAAGCCACTCAGAGTGGCTGGGGAAACCCAGCCAGATGGGTGGGCTATATCATTGTTGTTGTTGTTGTTGTTGTTGTTGTTGTTGTTGTTGTTATGTTAGCTTCCTTGGAAAGCAGGAGGAAGGCATTTTAAATGAATTAGATTAAATTTACTTTCCTACACTTCTTTCTTTTTTTAAAAGAAGAAAGAAAAACCCACCACACAGGAAACTACCTCATACTGACTGCCTTATACAGAGTCAGATCACTGGTCCATATTCAGATCATTTGCTCAGTATTGTCTGGTGTGACTGACAGTGGCCTTCGAGGATTACAGACAGGAGGCTCCCTCAGCCCTACCTGGTAATGCTGGGGATTGGACCTGGGACCTGCAAGCTAAGCCAGTGCTACACCCCAGAGCTAGAGCTCCTCTCCTTTAAGAACAGCAGTGCAGCTGAGAATGTGTGAGACAAGCTAGACACCAAGTGTGGTGTGGCTTGTGCAAATTGGCTGTACTGATAGATGCCAGAATGTGCCCAATGCAGACGTGGCCTGAATCTTCTCTACTATCCTGAGTTTATGCTCATCATGCTGTCTTTGATGGGTGGATACTGCTTCACCGTTATCAGATCCCATGCCACACTCCTCTAATACTTGACATGGGGGAGAAATCAACTGGGTAGGTGGCTGGGTGAATGGTGCAATTGCTTCCCACATGAGCCAAGCTGCACTCTGAAGTTTTTCCCTTCTAGGCATGAATGCTGCAGTGTGAGGCACAACCCTGTGAAAGAAGTCATGCAAAAATCAGCCCCCCCCCCAAGTAAATGCAAATTCATATCCACATTATTATTGTTATTATTATTATTATTATTATTATTATTATTATTATTATTTATACCCCGCCCGCCCCAGCCAAGGCCGGGCTCAGGGCAGCTAACAAGCAATAATAAAAACAAGTTGAATGAATTCAACTTAAAAACAAAATTAAAATACAACATTAAAATATTGAAACATTAAAATATTAAAATGCAGCCTCATCACAGGAGGAGAAAGGAAAAGGAAAAAGAAAGAGGGGGAGGGAATCAAATTGGCTCCAAGCCAAAGGCCAGGCAGAACAACTCTGTCTTACAGGCCCTGCGGAAAGAAATCAGATCCTGCAGGGCCCTGGTCTCATGAGGCAGAGCGTTCCATCAGGCTGGAGCCAGTGTTGAGAAAGCCCTGGCTCTGGTTGAGGCTAATCTAACTTCCTTAGGGCCCAGGACCACTAGGGTGTTGCTATTTAAGGACCCTGAGGTTCTCCATGGGGCATACCGGGAGAGGCGGTCCCGTAGGTACGAGGGTCCTAGGCTGTGAAGGGCTTTATAGGTCAAAACCAGCACCTTAAATCTGACCCTGTACTCCACCGGGAGCTAGTGTAGCTGGAAAGCATGCATTTAAAGCACTGTTATCTGACATTAACAGTTATGGAGAATCCTGGGAATTGCAGTTTGTCAAGAGTGCTGGGAACTGCAGCTCTTTGACGTCCTCACCCTACACTAGGCTTCCTCAACCTCGGCCCTCCAGATGTTTTGAGACTACAATTCCCATCATCCCTGACCACTAGCTAGGGATCATGGAAGCTGTAGGCCAAAACCAAATGAAGGGCCAAGGTTGAGGAAGCCTGCCCTACACAATCTACAGTTTACACCTTTCTCTATGACTGTTAAAGTGGTATAATAGGGCTTTGAATGTACAGTGAAGATGTGCCCAAAGTTTACCAGTTCTTTCTTTCTTTCATCACTTTGCATTCTAACCTTCACTCTGTCCATATGTTTCTTTTTTTTTCATGTGAAACAGAGGGAGTTTAACAATGACTGCAAACTAAAGGAGAGAATAGAAGAAAACGGATACAATACGTACGCGTCGCTCTTTTGGAGAAACAACGGGAGGCAAATGTTTGTGGCCTTGAATGGAAAGGGAGCCACGAGGAAAGGACAGAGAACCAGGAGGAAAAACACAACCGCTCATTTTCTCCCCATGGTCGTCGAGCAACAGATGAAGGGCCTGTTCTATTGATAGCAGTTGAACCAAAGATCATTTGTCAGGAATACTTGGTAATCCTCTTGAAGAGGAAAGGCAGAAACAGTGCAGACGTCTGCTTGATTGAAAAGAGGGGGGAAGCCTTTGAAGGTTTTGTGCTCTCTGCTGGCACGTGAAGTACTGCTAATTAGTTCTGTGTCATATCTTATAATCAAGACACAAGCTGAATCAAATGGGATGGGAGCTCTTTCCAGTGTGAACAAAATTATTATTATTAATAATATTATTTTTTATCTCCGCGATAGAACTTAAAGGACATGAGACAATGTATGGAATGATGTTGGGGGAAAGTTATTTATGGAATACTAACTCATATCAAAGACCTTCATTGCTCATTCAAGCCTAATGATCCCATGAACAGTTAGGCACGCAAGCATTTACTGGAAATTCATGGATCCTCATATGCAGCGATAAAGAAGATTCTGGAATGGTCTTGTGAAAGAAATGAATAGGATTAAGAAATATAAGCACATTAGAGTAAAACTGTTCTAACAAAATAAATAGTATGGTTCCCCCGCCTTGTATGCTTATGCCATGCTTTTGTACTTCTCCCTAAGTTATTTATTTAATAGGATGTTAAATATCTTTCTTCTCTCTTTTTTGTTTGTTCGTTTGAAGGATTTTCTCAGTTGCTTCCTGTTGCGTTGTTGTTCTTTTTCCTTCTATGTGTTTCATACAAGATTGACCAAGTCAGATGTCAAAAAGCTCACACAAGTGTCCAAGAGCAGAGAATAGATAAGGCTAGGGCTGTGGTTTTTGTTTGATCTTGTTTGTTTGTTTGTTTGTTTGTTTGTTTGTTTGTTTTTCCTCTTGAAACTGGGTTTCTTTTTTCTTTTTTTAATTTTGCACTTAAAATCAATAGGATCAGATATGCATGGGAACTGCAACGTGACCTGTGTGTTTGTTGTGTGTGTGTGTGTGTGGTTTTTGTCAGCATCACTGATAGTCTTTCCCTGCCACAGGAACAAAAGTTCTCATCCTGCATCATCTGAAGAGTCTTGCTGCTGTTTTGAAATGGGCTGAGTTGAACTGGTACCCAGATGTACATTTCTCTCCAACATATTTCAGTTAAATGCCTGGTCCCAAAGATGCTGAAATTTAATCAGAGCTCTTCGGCAGGTTTTGTGGAACAGACCGTAAATGCATCCAACTGCATCTTATATTGGTGGGATTATATGTTTTCAGACTAAAGCTGAATTAAGTCTATGGAGTTGCTAACATCTGACAGAACAAATTTGCCTTCTCCTTCTCCCCCTGAAAAAAAGTAAGACAGAAAAGAGTCAAACCTTTTGACTGCAGTCAAACAATTTCAGAAGAGCCGGGATGTATGTGGTGTTGAAAAATTGCAGCCTCAATCTGAATAATCTTCCCTTTTTAACATAGGGTAGCTTCAGATGTTACATAAGACCTGAGGGAGGAGATGTAGGAGTGAATGGCTGTGGTCCTCTGGAGAGATGCAGGTGCTTCATATCTCTATCTGTGGGAAAGATACTAACATTCCAACAAGGAGTGGGCCCATGCTGCTCCTATGTAACATTTGGAAGCTGGCCTACAGCTTTTCATCATCATACTGGCTTTGGATACAACATGCATACCACTGGTGTGAAATAGCAAAAGTTAGTGGTAGCCCCTATTACAATCATTTGGAAACAACAGGGAATATGTTCTTAACTGAAGAGATGGGGTTGGGTTGGATGTTAATTTGCTATCTGATGAGAGCATTGTGCATCAACTCTTGTGCTCTCATTCCCTTGCTTTTGAAAACCTGAGGAACAATGGCTGAGTGCAAAATGGCGGAACATGTAAGTGGGGTGGTCAACTTTTTGTGCAGAACGGGCAGCAGGGGGCCCTACAAACACCAGGGACTGATAAGCAAGACCGAGCAGTTGTCTCGTGCTTCTCTCATGTCAACACTGTGATAGTTTGGAGATTTAGCTGTACCTCTGAGATAGGAGCGGGCGAGAGCATTCTTTCAGCTTTATGCCATTTTAATTTTATCCCTTTCTTTGTTTCACTGAAAAGAACCAATGACATATAAGGCACCCCAAGCCAGCTTTGCTTTGCTCACCATGCACATGGCAATGTGTCGAGAGCCGGTGACAGGCCCTTGTGTCTCTGTCTGACTGGGACCTAACATGGAAGAACTGCATAGTCCTTTCTCAAACCAACTCGGACAAATAGGGATATCTGGAACCCCCTCCCCACGAAGTACCTCTGAATCACTGATAGCTTATACAAAGAGCAGACCATGTGATAAAACTATTCCTGGACTTTGCCATTTCAGTCCGTTAGGGAGGGCATCAACATATACTGTATATACTCAGTGTAGAGAAATGAAGGTACCAGGGAGATAGCAGATTCCTTTCTAGCATTCTTCCTGGTGGTATATTGTTTTTTGTTTAAATGTGTAGGGACTTTTCCATGGGAGAATATTCAAAGAGTGGTCTGAGCCTGGAAACAGTTTGACCATGTGATCTGCTGTTTGTGTAGACTAGACGTGAGACTGGAGGTCTTCAAGCTGTTGGGGATGCTTCAGCTCTGGATTGGGCAACATGGCGTACAAGGTCCCCTCCAACTCTATGATTTTAACTCTAGAGCCCAGGATTTCCTGCATTTAGCAGGGAATGGGCTGTGTGGCCTACAAGTTCCCTTCCAACTCTATGATTCTGAATAAAGCTGTTTGCCCTCTTGCGGTAGACGTTTCATAACCCCTCACTGGCAAGGTGGATACTGCCATTCTTGCCCACTTTAACACTGACTAGAATAACCACACTAAAGTGAACAGATCTACTCTGAAGTAAGTGACTTGAGGATTGCAGCCACTATTATTCATATGTGTATATAACTTCCGAGAGCCAGTCTAAAAGCAACATCTTAAATGTTCTTCATTTATCGCAATATATACAATGGCTCTGAAATGCATTATTGGGCACATTTTTAAAATGAAGTGCTCATATTTTCACAGCTTACACTGAGCAAATGCGATCTTCAGTTAAACATAATTATCAACTTCGTTCAGTCTGAAAAAAAACACCTATATGTTTTTTTGTTTTACTTTTTTTTTCCTTTAACGTTAGAAAGCTGTGGATAGTTCATCAATATAACCATAAAGAGATTCATTTTGTTAGAGCAAGTTAAGTAGAATACTGTACATCAAGCCAACATGTACCACTCTCTTCACATTGTATTCCACTAAATAAATGAATAAATGCGTATGTCTTCTTTGCAGTGTCTGTAGCGGGAAACAGAAGTAGTTTTGTTAATACTTTGATTTTGTTCAAAATACTTTAAGGGACTATGTCGATGCCGTGACTTTGATATTTCTCGTCACGAAAGAAGTCAGTTTGGTTTCTCATTTTGTTTGGAAATAGAATTTTGATACAGAGATTTGTTAATTGTGTCCCTTTTTTAAAAAACAAACTAATGTATAACCTCTGCAAAGGCTGATGATATTGCAATCTGTTATTATCTATTAGCTACTTACCCGAGTCCCTGTTAAACCAGCATGAGGGGAAAATCTATATGCACAATCCATTATAGTGTGGAAGGGATTGGTATAGGGAAAACACAGCCTGGCTGCTGTTCGCTCCATTTTTGGCAGATGTGCAATGCGTCACCTGAGCCATGTGATATGGGCCATGGAAGGAGAGTGCATCAAACTATCCTCATTCGGCTTTCCCTTGCACCTGGTTGCGAGTTACTCAGAGTCATTTGGCCAAAGGGGCCAGGACATTCAACTGAGCCCAAAGCCAGTTCTTTCCTATTTGGACCATAGATGTGTGCTAGGATGGAATGTGCCTACAGCTTTCTCCTCGAAGTATGAAATGTTCAAGCTGTATTTCCTGAAGTCTCCCTTTAAAAAAGTGCTTCCCTTATACATGGGATACACTAGGAAGTTCTTCTACACAAGGCGCACCCTCCCTCCAGTGAAACACATGGCAATCCCAGTCTGATGTGGCCTGAGCCGACGAGGCAGCCTTAGGACGTGTGGCTAACATGGTGTGCTCCATATCTTGCTGCACTACAGCTCACATCGCCACTGGGCCTTGCTGATGGAAGCTGAGGTCCACCAACTTATAGAGAGCACCACACTGACTACCCTGGGGCTAATGCATACTCTTAATTTCGTTTGTGGATGGGAAAAAATATATGTAAAGCTACAGGCAGTGGGTGTTTTGAGATGCTGGAGGTAAATCTGGTAACTTCAGACTGAATAACGAAATGCTCGTTGTCATATCAGGAGAGCACTTCCCTTGCGTTACATTTGCTTTTGTTTTGTTTTCAAAGTGATAATTGCATCTGACAAGGCACCGTGGACCACCCACAACAAAAATTAAATGTTTGTTTGGCAAATAAAGGATTGAATGACCACTCTTCTGAACAGCATCTAGGGTACAAACAAGGTTCTCATGTCACAGAACCATTAACGTTGCTTTGGGGTCTGGGGGGGGGGAGGGGTGTGTGTAAACATTCATAATTATAGCATTTCGGAAAGTTTTTTTTTTAAAAAAAAAAAGCTTCTTGCAAAAAGAAAAAAAGATATATTGCTGCTTGCAGAAGCTTGGAAGCAATAGTCCCCATCCCATCATGCCGAAAGACAAGAGTATGGATATGTGTTGTCTTTGGGGTGGGAGTAGCTGAATTTTTCTTTTATAGCCTTATAGAAATTTGTTTGTTCTACCCCTCCCACCTCAAAATCCCGCTGATGTTTCACCTGAGGAGCAAACATCCATATTTGATTTTTAAATTGCTTTCAGTGAACTCGGGAGACAATCCTGGGGTGTGCTGAAAGTAAAACTCACTCCCTGATAAATTCTGCTATTCTTATTGAAATTCCTCTGGGGTTTACTTTGAAATCCTCCAGGTAGCATTTCACTTGAGGAAGACCCACCAAATTCTCTTCGCATTTTGATTTAAGCAAAATTTTGGGAATACCTCTTTAAGTGGAAGCTTTTAACCACTTTGCTGGTTCCTGGAGAGTTTCTTTCTTCCCCCCCCCCCCGCCCCCAAAGCTGCCAAAAGCCTTTGTTCAGCTGACGTGCTTTGGTGCCCTCTGTTGCAGGACTGTGCTGCAGTTGGGTTTCCCAGAGTAATACCGTTCCACCAGAACACCGGCATGATCCTCAAGGAACTTAATTGTGCACAAATCTAATTGAAATGAATCAGTAGGATTCTCATTCATTGCAAAGAAGCTTGTGCCAGGGAAGTTCCCAGGTAGACGTGCCCTAAGTATTTTTCTGTCTCCGTCATAAATATGAGACAAGATAAAAAGAAGGTTATTGTATGGTGTTTTTTTATTAAAAAAAAAAGATTGAACATGTATAGTATATTTAAATAATAAAAAATAATAAAATTCTGGGAATAGAGAATGTTTTTGTATGTGTGTGTTTTTGTTTTACTAATTTGAAACAACATGAACTGTAACCGATGAATGCAAAGGAAGAAAAGAGCATTGTGCCATGAAGGGTGGGGTTTGCGAGCCTCCATACAAACACTGGGTAAGGGAGAAATCAAATAAAAAATATACTCATTTAATACAGGTTGGAACAGTCACCTTGACTGACTCCATTACACTAAAATAATAATAATTACTAATAATAATAATAAGCTGAATTTCATGGAAGAAAAAGTGCCATAGTCCATGGCCACTGATGGGTACAGAGAATTTTGATAAAAATTGAAACGGGACTAGAAATTACCAAGGAATAAAATCGGTGTTTGCTGTTGCTGCTTTCAGCCCATAAATGATAGGTGATAATTGATTACATTTCTCCCCCTTTTGCATTGTGTTTTCTTTCCATTAAAATTAATGGGGTGGTAATAACGTAATTATTAATGGGGTGGTAATAACGTAAGGAACGCTATTAGCACTGTGGGTTAAACCACAGAGCCTAGGTCAGCGGTTCGAATCCCCACGACGGGGAGAGCTCCCGTTGCTCGGTCCCTGCTCCTGCCAATCTAGCAGTTCGAAAGCATGCAGTGCAAGTAGATAAATAGGTACCGCTCTGGTGGGAAGGTAAATGGTGTTTCCGTGCGCTGTTCTGGTTCGCCAGAAGCGGCTTAGTCATGCTGGCCACATGACCTGGAAGCTGTACGCCGGCTCCCACAGCCAATAAAGCAAGATGAGCGCCGCAACTCCAGAGTTGGTCATGACTGGAGCTAATGGTCAGGGGTCCCTTTACCTTTTTAATAACGTAATGATGTAATTTCACCACAGTGGATGGTGGTTGCAAAACATCACTTATCATGGAAGATGAACAGCAGCAGGAGTCCTCCAATGGTCCTTTTTATTATGTAATCAGTATGATTTTTGTTCATGGTGGTATATTGGGGTATATTGTTAGTGCCTGCAAAAGTTCTGGGGTGGACCTTTGGCTTCATTCCCATCTACCACATGTCCCACAACTACCCGTTGAATTCCTGTAACTATTTATACCACTAATGTTCCTGGCATGGTTGGGGTGTCCACTTTCACTGTACTATAGCACAAGAGTGCCCCTCCAGGTAACACTCGTAATACAATCCCAAATGTGCAAGAACCATCAACTTCAAGGGTTTATTTGTATACCAAAGCCGCCCCGCCCCCCATTGGTCAACAGCATATTAATGCAAGAGAAATACAGTGGTGCCTCAGGTTAAGAACTTAATTCGTTCTGGAGGTCCGTTCTTAACCTGAAACTGTTCTTAACCTGAGGTACCACTTTAGCCAATGGGGCCTTGTGCAGCTGCCGCACGATTTCTGCTCTCATCCTGAAGCAAAGTTCTTAACCCAAGGTACTATTTCTGGGTTAGTGGAGTCTGTAACCTGAAGCGTCTGTAACCCGAGGTACCACTATATGCAATAAAAGCACAACCAATCATTCAAAACAATAGCAAAGTCCCAAACTACCCATCAATCATACTGAATATACCTTAGGAATGCCACGTAACCCTCTGGCAAGAAACAGAGACACCACCCAACAAGTCGGCAGGTACAAACTGCCCTTCTGTTCCACCAACAGGTTCTCTCCTTGTGGCAGAAACTCCTCCTCTCTCCCACCACAACCTACCAGCCAGGAAACAACATGCTGTAATAACCAGAGCCTGGAGGTAAAAAAGAGGGAGGAAATCCTACAAGCCAGGGGGTGGGAGGAACAATATCCACACCAGCAAACTCTCGTCCTGGAGCGTGAAACAACTTATTTCTCTCTCTGCTAAAGTGTCCCCGCCAGTCCCACTGGTCTGAAGCAGGATCAAAGTCAGCTCTGCTTTGCCAGGATTTGCATCAGCGCTGCACCAAAGCAAAGAAAGAGCATCCTTCCATGGTTGTTTCGGATGTGGGAAAGGCAACAGATAGAAGCCCATTTTGTACATTACTGGAGTGATGTTGTGAACTGGCAGGATGAAAAGGAGAAGGAAGAGGAGGAAGAGGATAGCGAAGGGTATAGCCGGGACTGGGATACAGTGGGGCAAGCAAGGGATGGGGAAGGAAGTACTCACAGGTGATGGAGGATGGCAAGGGGATGGGGGTTGGTGCACAAGAACCAGAGCAACAGGACCCATCACCAGAGCCAGAGGGGTCGCTGTTTCCACAAACACAACAGCAGGCTCTGAGGGAGCATTGGGAGGGATGTTCAAGGAGGCTGAGGCAGGTAAGTACCCACAGCCCAGCTCCCTAGCTGGCCAGCTCTGGAAGGAGGTGTGTGATTCCTCAGCTGGAGTAGGCTCACAACTGGTGAGGGACACATGTCTCATCAAGTCCAGATGCTGCAATCAGCATGCAAAGAGAAACAGCACTGAGATACTGTGTCTACTCAACTGCCCACGTTGCTAGATCTTGGCTTGGATGCTACTGGACCTCTATGGGAGTGTGCTTTGTGTTTGACTCTGGACCGTATCCTGACTGCTAGACTTCAGACTTGGCTCCTTGGGTTAACCCTGTACTGTGTCTCTTGACCTTTGGACTTTGGACTTGGCATACTGACTTGCTGCCAAGTAGACCAGGGGTTCAGAACAAGCAGAGAGGGGTGTTCTTCTAGGTGGCCTTGTCCCATACTGCTGCGGCAACAACAACTTTTTTACTGTTTATAGAATTTATATCTTCCTGAAGGAGCCCAGAGTGCCAAACGCATAGGCACCCTATAAATCACCTTATGTACCCATGCATGCACATAAAGGCTGATCTTAGCCCAAAGGTGCTCTCTTTTGTGGTAAAGGATCTCCAGTTATAGGGCAAGCTAGTTGGAATCCATTTTAGACCATTGGGAGAGAGAATCTTGTTCTAAGGATATAGATTCTATTGGACATGCACCTCCCCTATTTAACTTTTAATGTTATAAATTCTAGTTGATTTAGCAAAATCAAATGCAAAATTGTATGCTGATATATGGATTGTATACTTATATATGAATATATAAATGGTATACTTTATGTGGAGTCTATATGTATTTTATTTTTGATGTCTTTTGATATTCTACTTTCTTCTATGTACAAGTTGATGTTACTCACGAGGAAACGGGGCAGCCTTTTTCATAGGTTACTCCTCCTTTGCAAACCTATTTCCAAGAGTATCTTCTCTTTGAGTTCATTCAGATGCCAGTATCTAGCTCATACCTTTATTATTGCACTGGAAATGGACTCTTGTTGAATCTCCTAACTTTGAATCCCACAGGTAGTAAAGGAGCCCATTGTTACATGTGAAAATGTCGTGCAATGGGGTTGGATGCTACAACATATTAATGCAACCAGATGTTAGCAGGGGGAGAGGAACTGATGCAGTGGAAGGTAGGCTGTTAAATCATTTGCTCAGCTGTCTCCCCACTGAGAGGAGGACTTTGGCATGCCTACGGAGTATGACTCATATCTGACAGCTCCTTTTAAAGACTCAAGGCAAATACAATCGCTAACACACAAACCAATTTATTATTTCTGAACGGTGCCAATTTTCTGTGATTTTTGTCATCCATTTCTTTCAGCTCTTCTTGCTGATTTGGCTTTTTTCCCCCTTCCTCCCAGGCTCTTAGGACTCCTTTGGCATCCTTTGCCTTGAGATCAGCATATTTGTTTGAAAATAAAAATACAGAGTCTTTGCCATTACAGTCTCTCAGTTCTCTTTGCTGGCTTCCCTGTCAGTTCCAGAATGAATCTCATCACCCTTTCTTGTTTTACTTTACCCCACTTTCCACAGCCTTCAGTCTTGCAAAGAAAAAGGTACTTGCCATCTTTTAGACAAAGCTTTTTAATCTGCAAAGTGCATTACAATCTTTATTGTAATTGGTTGCTCTTGTTGTGGGTGCGTTAAAATATTTTTATTAAACTCTTAACATAAAAATGGTTACATAACATTTGCAGTGAGCGTGTCACTTCATACAGAGTTGGCTTTGTTAAGGACGAGACCTCTCCAAAAGATTGTATGGAGTGGAACCTAAGTCCTGCTGATGGTTGATAAAATCAACAAATGGCTGCCATATAGCCAGAGCTGTAGCTAGGTGATCTTGCACCCCTGGCAGAACCACCCAGATTGCGCCCCCCAGCCACAGACAAATTAGCTCTTCTTTCTGCCTCTCCTCAAATCCTGCCCCCTGCTCTTCCACCCATTCAATCCACCCTCTTTTTAAAACCCTTTCTTATGATGCAATAATCAATATTTATATTTATGGACATATTTTCAGCCAATTTTGCTCCCCTCCATCGCTTGTGCCCCTGGTGGGGGCCTACCTCACCACCCCCTAGCTACGGCCCTGCATATAGCATGGGACCAGTCCTTGTTTTGGTGGTGCCCCTTCCAAGCCAGGCATAGTGAGTTAGTTTTTCTATCAGGGCTGCCTGCCAGACTCTATTTAGCTACTTGCCATATGGGAGGCCTGCTGCATCCTTTCAATGTGATGCTCGTTCCGATCTGGCTGCCACCAATAGCACAGAGAGGAGCGTTTTAATATGGGTGGGTATATTGTCTATTTCAGTGATTGACAGGAGGGCTGTGACTGGGATGAGCAGTGTGCTGTGTCCAGAGATGGATAACTGGGTGGCAAATATATCCCTCTAGAGGCTGGTCATCTTTGTACAGGTCCACCACATGATAGTGCCAATTTCAGGCATCCTCTCCAGTAGAGGGACGATAAGTGATGTGTTAATTCTATGGAGGCAAAGGGCTTTCCAGTGCCATTGGAGCGGTATTGGTTGATTTTTTGCTATTGGTTCTTAGGGTATGGTGTGAGCACATGTAGTTCTTCCTGTTTGACTATTACTATGAAACTGACAGGATGACTACAAATAAAACTCTATCTACATTCTAATCTAGTCATTACATACATATACAAATATTGACTTCCTTCCTTTGTTCTAAGACCTCAGAAATTTTACTCTTTTTAAATTGTTGTGTCTAATGTAAAGGTAAAGGTAAAGGTACCCCTGCCCGTACGGGCCAGTCTTGCCAGACTCTGGGGTTGTGCGCCCATCTCACTCAAGAGGCCAGGGGCCAGCGCTGTCCGAAGACACTTCCGGGTCACGTGGCCAGCGTGACATCGTTGCTCTGGCGAGCCGTTTACCTTCCCGCTAGAAAGCGGTCCCTATTTATCTACTTGCACCCGAGGGTGCTTTCGAACTGCTAGGTTGGCAGGCGCTGGGACCGAGCAACGGGAGCGCACCCCGCCGCGGGGATTCGAACCGCCGACCTTTCGATCGGCAAGCCCTAGGCGCTGAGGCTTTTACCCACAGCGCCACCCACGTCCCTTCGTGTCTAATGTAGATTACCTCTATCTTTATACTTTTTACATCATTTTTCTTTTTCTTTAACCCTGCGTGTGTGTGTGTGGTTTTGTTTTCTTTCTTTTCTTTTCTTTTCTTTTTTTCCTTTTTCCTTTTTTGTGTTTTGTTTTTCTTGCTTGTTTGTATAGCTTTATTTTGGATTCAATGTTTGTAATTTTTGTTGTAATTTTGCATTGAAATAAAAAGAAAGAAAGAAACTGACAGGATGGTTTGCACCCATTTTCAGGAGTATTGCACATACAGCGAACAAAACAGTATGTCCTTTATACATTAGATCAGCAACTTCATTCCATCCCTATACCATGGGGAAAAAATCTGTGCACTTTCGAAAAACTTAATGAGGTGCTCCAAGGGCTTCCCTGAATGCAGGAAAATATGGGTTTCCATATTTACCTCTGGGGATAGCAATATATTTTCCATCTTCTTCTCTGGCGATAATCTTATGCCAAGTAAGATTATCTTTCATAAACACGGTTTTGAGTCCGTAGGTGGCTGTGGAGCCAATTTTGGATCCCCACATCCTTCCACAGTGGGGACATTGGTTTCTGGGTGGGAGTTGATCACGGTGTGGATTTGCCAAGTGTGCCTTCCTCTTAGCATGTTTCTTTGCGTCCTGAGTTCGAGTGTTTTCAAAGCCCATGACACCTTTGGTATAGGCTGTTCTCCAATTGGAGCACTCGCAGGCAAGTGTTTCCCACTTGTTGGTGTTTATACTACTTTCCCCCCATACAGTGTACATATTTTCCATAAAGTGTACCTGGCAGTCCTCTGTACGTATATCCTGGCAGCCCTCTGGACAGTTGGAATCTAATTACCATTACATTACATTGCAACTCTGTTGTGATACACCACTGCTTCCAGGAGCTTATTATACATGCAAATTGAGGGCAAACCAGTATTCCAGAGGTATTTGTGGCATTATCAGAGAGGTACCATTTGTGAAGTTATCTGCATTTCTGTTTTGCTTCTTGATCTATACAAGTATTGGGGACATAGCTGGCCATCAGCTGGATATCAGCAGGTGTTTCAAATTCTCATTTAGCCTTCAGTGCCTGTTAAAACTGCTAGTTATTTTCAGTGGTTGTGGCTGTTATGTGATGTAATGTGCATTTACCTGTCCACAGGGAACAAGTCTGAGACCACCAGGCATGTGCTCCTATGTAAAAACACTACACAGCCATTACTGGTAATAGTTTTCCATCATTAACAACCTGAGGTCAAATGCAAGGCAACAACTTAGAAAGGAAGTGCACCATATCCTATTACAAATCCCCTGAGCTATCCAGTCTCCCAGAATTAAGTGTACAAGTGTGCTTAGAGTGTTGAACAGACTAGGAAACATAAGCAGCTAAAGCCTTAGCAACTTAAAAGATATGGAAGCCAACCCAACTCTGTTTGGGGGCAGTTTTGTGTTTGTTTCTTTGTTTTGCTGACTAAGTGGTGAAATGTATGTCTGGTGCAATTTGAGAGCAACAAGACCAACCATGTTATGGTAGGTAAAGTATGCAAGGCAGCTATGTCTAGCCCACCAGTGCTTTTTGTCCAGATCTCTCTTGATTATTGCTGACAATCATGAGATGACTTGTCCATGGGATGGTTGATCAAGGAACAAGAAGCCTAGAAGTGAGAGAGGTCATAGAGAGGACTCCATTTTTCCTGAATTGGGGTGGTCCATGTAGTGCCACCCAGATGTTATTGGACATGAAACATGAACATTGGAAGTGTGTCCAAGAAACAAGTCAAGGAAGAATGGGAAAAATCAAGGAAGAATGGGAGTGCTTTGCAATGTTTGGGACCTCCCTCCATAGAATCATGGAGTTGGAAGGTCCCTCAAAGATTATCATGTCCAACCCTCTATCTATGCAGTCTGCCTGCCTACAAGGTGACTATCCAGCCTCTGCTTTATAAACAAACAAACAAACAAACAAACCTCCAATGAAGGAGAGTTTATCACATTCCAAGGCAGTCTGTTCCACTGTCATACAACGTTTGGGTTCTTTCTACTTTTCCTTCAAAATCCACTTTCCTGTCATTTGAACCTGGTGTTATGGCTTCTGCCCTCTGGAGCAGCCTTCCCCAAGCCTGGTGCCTTCCAGATATTTTGAAACACTGCTGACCATTGGCCATGCTAAGCTGATGGGTGTTATAGTCTGAAAACATCTGGATGGCACTACGCTGAGAGAGCCTGTTCTGGGGCAACAGAAGATCCATCTGCTCCTAAGTGCATATGGCAGCATTAACTGGGGTCCTTTTTGAAATCGGCTATCGTATCACCTCTTCTCCATCCCGATGGGCTATCAAGATGAACCCTTATATTCTGTGTTTGGGAAGGATTCCATTTGCCCCAAAGGTGGGGGGGGGAAGCATGCTGTTTACACAGGAGACAAAACCTCATTCTGAGATTTTATTCTAGAGAATCTTTGGAGGAATCCAAAGTCTGATCAAGTTACAACTCGCAACTAATAAAACTTTAACAAGGCATTCTCAAAAGACAAAAGTGGGGACAAATTAGGGACAGCAATTTACTAGGAACTTTGACCAAAAAAAAAGTCCTGGCGTAAATAGTGACTAGTAAATAGTAAAAAGCTAGGGACACAGGTGGCGCTGTGGGTTAAACCACAGAGCCTAGGACTTGCCGATCAGAAGGTCGGCGGTTCGAATCCCTGTGGCTGGGTGAGCTCCCGTTGCTCGGTCCCTGCTCCTGCCAACCTAGCAGTTCGAAAGCACATCAAAGTGCAAGTAGATAAATAGGTACCGCTCCGGCGGGAAGGTAAACAGCGTTTCTATGCGCTGCTCTGGTTCTCCAGAAGTGGCTTAGTCATGCTGGCCACATGACCCAGAAGCTGTACGCCGGCTCCCTCGGCCAATAAAGCGAGGTGAGCGCCGCAACTCCAGAGTCACGACTGGACCTCATGGTCAGGGGTCCCTTTACCTTTAAATAGTGACAATTGGAGCTTACAGACCATCACAAGTAGTAAGTTGTTTCCTTCCTCCCCCTCCTCAAACTCCTGGCTGAGACTCAGTACTGGGTGGAGGTAGGAGGTGTTTAAGAGTTAACTTCCTCGTTGCTTAAATATCCCATGCCATACCTTTTTCAGGTTCAGCAAAGTTTCAGAATGGACCCAAACTGCATTTTATCCCAACGGCTTCTCCTGTCTGCAGCATGCAGCCACTTTTTGGTTTTAATTATTGATGTTGTCTTTGTTTGTTTGAGGCCTTCCCAGTTTCTCTGTGTTGTTAACATTTCTCCAGTAACATTGCTGTGCCTCATGTAAATACAAAGAATTTTCTTAAGTCGAGCCAGATCGCCTTTAATACTTCACCGTATAACTAGTGCAGCCCTAATTAAATAGAGGACAGATGGCAGTCCTCATATAATACACAGAAATCTTGTGAGGTTTGCTCTTTTTTTATTGAGCATGAAATACATAACAGATTTCTTGCCACCTAGGTAGAATTGAACGAGATACAACTTCCCTCTTCCCTTTCACGTTTGTAGAGTCTTTTGGAAACACGCTGAGCAAAAATAAATTTCAAAAATTGTGCTTTCAAGGCTTTTGGAGCAAACACTTGAAAAGCCCAAGTTCTTTGAGAGCAGTGACCAAAGAAATAGAAAAATCAAGGTATTAGGTGGGGCAAAGGTTGTAATACAGAGCATCAACAGAATTGTCCTCTCCCCCACCCCGTCTCTTCCAAGATCTAGTTGTTTGAACATGCTCAGTAGGTAGCATTTGGAGAAGCAACTGACTACATTGAGAAGATTCCCGAAATCCAGGCTGGCCCCAAAAGAGAGAAGCAGCTGTTCGGGTGTTGGGAATTTTGCTAATTTATATGCCCGCTGTTGGAGGTATTTGCAGGTACAGTGGTACCTTGGGTTACATACACTTCAGGTTACATACGCTTCAGGTTACAGACTCCGCTAACCCAGAAATAGTGTTTCAGTTTAAGAACTTTGCTTCAGGATGAGAACAGAAATTGTGCTCCGGCAGCGTGACAGCAGCAGGAGGCCCCATTAGCCAAAGTGGTGCTTCAGGTTAAGAACAGTTTCAGGTTAAGAACGGACCTCCAGAACAAATTAACCCAAGGTACCCCTGTATGTCCTGAGATCAAAGCGTCAACAAGAGGTCCTTTTTAAGACAACAAAAGGAAGTTAATTGTTTTAGGAGTGGTTAAGGGTATTCTCTGATGGAATTAATATGGTGCCTTAATAGTGAAGCCAATATGGTGGTGAAATGTTTCTTTTTTGCTAGTAAGTGTTGTCAGATTCCTCAACGAATCAATATTTTATTAACATTCCAGCAATCTAGGCTGGCACAGGAAGAGAGAAGCTGTTCTAGAGCGGTTGGGGAGGCCTGCTTTTAAGTAGAGGGCCACATTCACACCATACATTTAAAGTGCTATGGTCACCATTTTAAACAGCCATGGCTTTGCCCAAAGAATTATGGGAACTGCAGTATGTTAAAGGTGCTCAGAGATATTAGGAGGCCGCTATTACCCTCACAGAGCTACAGTTCTCAGAGTTCCCTGTGAAGAGTAACTGATGACTAAACTACTCAAACTGAATCACTGGCATCTCCAGGTAGGAATAGGAGAGATTACCTGTCTAAAGCCTAGACAGTGTAGACAAAGCTGAACCAGAAGGACCAATGGTCTGTCAGTATAAGGCAGCTTCTTATGCTGCTTTCCATGGCTGTGACATCATGGATCTTTCGCTGAACAACTCATTCATGGTGTAGCAACAGTGATGGGATAAGCAAGGGAATACTGTCAATCATATGCTATGTCTCAAAAGTTTTAAGATGTGTAACATAGGTGTCCCTTCAGGGTGAGCTTTCAATATGTATTTCACTCTTCTTCTTCTTCTTCTTCTTCTTCTTCTTCTTCTTCTTCTTCTTCTTCTTCTTCTTCTTCTTCTTCTCCTGCTCTGCTGGATCAACAAGGGCACCAGATTTTTATATACCCATGGTTGCAAACTCCACAAATGATTTAAATTCTGACTAAACAATTGATGTCTTTTGTCCCAGGATGATAGGTCAGTCTGACATGTTTCTCAGAAGCTTCCCCATGAAACTAACTGTAGAGAAATCTTCAGCATGTGATTTTTGGAATAACAGTAGCTTTCCCTGATGTCATCTCTTTCCCTGATGACACATCTCAGAGGCAAGACTTGCAAACTACAATGCATTTAAGACTATGAAGAAGAGCCATACTGGGTCAAGGGGGGGGGTGTCCATCTAATCCAGCATTCTGTTTTCTACAGAGGCCAGGAGATGCTTCTAGAAGGTCCGCCAATATTCCTCCTTTCTCATTTGCCCCAGCGTTTGGTATTCAAGGGTATATATAGCCTCTTGAGATGCGAGCTCCATGGCTCAAATCCATTCATGGCTCTGTCCTCCATGAATTTGCATAATCCCTCTTCAAAGGCTTCTAAGAGGCAAATGACAAGATGGTAGAAGCCAACCAGGTTGGCAGTTGAGTCTTATTTCAACACTGGCAATGGGACAGCATCCTGCACCAAAGGGTGGCAGGATAGCTTAGGTGGGGAGCACAGGGGAAGCCAAATGACACACACAGGAAACAGACTTGAAGCCAGTACTGGAGGTGGTATAAAGCCATTGTGGTTAGTAGCTATTGATGGCCATTGATGTGTCTAATGCTCTTTTAAAGATATCCAGCGAAGTCCTGGCATAATATGGTTGAATTGCCTACTCCAATCTAACCACTATTAAATCTATTCAGGACCAACCAAAGGTCCCAGGCCATTTTCTAAGGCAACCTCACACACAAAGCATTGCAACAATCCAAACAAGCAGCTCCCTATTGCTCTAGCAATTAAGTATGATCCCATGAACCAAAAGTTATATTGTTAGGGGCTGGAAATAACTGCCTTAGATGTCTTCAGTAATGACCTTTTTCTGATAATTACCCACAAATATTACATGAGCTGAAGTAGGGGGAGGCTGTAACGTCCATAAAAGTTATGAGCAGCTGGTTAACACAATTCAGAACCAGGAGAGCTTGTAAATTATTGTTCTTTTTTTCCCCCCTCAGTGCCTTAGGAAAAGGATAACTTAAATGCAGCTGTTCTCACATTTTATACAGAAGTGTTGCTTGATATGCAGGAGCTCCCAGGAAATCACTTTCATCTAATAAAGATGGCGGGTGATAAATTCAGATCAAGGGGCGCAAATAATTCCATCCTCCTGGAATTTCCATGTATCGAACACTATTGTCACTTGTGTTTTTGTGTAGCAAAATGTAAATGCCCAGCTCTACTAACCAACCTCAGCAGGATGTCACAAAACAGCAGAGTCATCAGAGGTGCAGGGAGGACTTAATGGTCATAAATGGGGAGGGGCTATTTAAATGGTTCATGTGCATTACCGAACTTTAAAATATGGTGAGCCAACCCTGATGTATTTTTTTGGGGGGTGTCCTATTGTTCATTCTGCTAGGTGAGGCCCTGGACTTCTGCACACACACACCCCAAGTCCTGCCCTGCTGGCACCACTAACGATCATTAGCATATTTTCGACCCTACTATGCGGAATCCAAACTGGATATGACGTGCAGGATACATAAAGTGTCTTTCAAAATTATTTTGAAATTCCATTCAGCTATGGTCAGCAGAGAGGAGGTGAGCAATCCCATACATGTCATTCATATCACACCTGAGACCCTTAAACTGTAGATAAAGAGGTCTGAGCTGGAGACCTCATCAGTTCAAAGTATGGGCTCTCCCACTGATCAACGGTACCTCCCTATGTTCTAGCACTCTGCCTTCTTCTCATATCGGAGGCAATAATCAAATCCACCATTTTCCAATGTTTTACACATGAACAAAGTGACAGTATGGTGTATTTGTAATACCTCAAGCTTCCCACCAAGAACCACTGCCTAATCTCTCTCCCATCCACAGTGCTAAATGCTCCCCTCTACCGCCTGCATTCATTTACCCTGCAATAACCTGTCCCGTGTTGGCTTTTGAAGCAGGTGTGCTAGTAAAGAAACTACAACACTCTCCATTTCTTTAATGTTTAATACAATGTTTAATCTTACAGTGGCAGTGATAGTACTTCCAGAATAGTGGTAGCCCAAATGCCTGTTTTATTTATTTCTTCTCACACTATCTGGATAAGTAGCTATGATGGGGTTTGGAGAGACATAGCCCATGAACACAATATAATTAGCGAACAAAGAAAAAAATGGTGCGGCCACAGCCTAGATACAAATTGTCTCATAATTTGTTGGTTGAACCCTTTCAAGCAGGCCTCATTAGCTGCCGTATGAGTGCGAAATTGCACTTAGACATCACTGAACAATGATGATTTGCCTTAAAAATGTGCTACCCATTACTTGGCCGGATAAATGCACTGAAAAATTCAGAAAAGTGCAAATTTGAAGGATAGTTGTGTTTGGAATAGCATATTGTTTTTTTAAAAAAAAAGTCTGAATTAAGTAGGTTCATCTTTAGATCTGAACTGAATCAAATTTCTCCCCCACCCCTAATTGTTGGGCTGTAGAGTGTATCAGTTTTTAGATTATGAAGGGTGATCTTCATATCTAGATTTTGATTTGCATGGGTCCTGGGGAGGGGCAAAATGGGTTGGTATGCTCCCAAACACAGAAGAAACTGAAACCCCCTCCGTGTAGACACTATTTTTTTAAAATAAATAATTTTTATTAATTTACAACAAAAACAAAAACACACAATAATTTCACATCCAATTTTTCACAAAGTATTTCTTTTCTGGACTTCCTTCAGCTTTTCCATAAATCATTCGTAGCCATTATTTATTTTACGCATTTCTTAGGTATGTATTGTAATTATTTGAGCCTTTCTTTTTCTATTCCCTTTTAACAATACTTCTCACATTTCACAGTACTTCTTTAACCCTCTGTGTAGACACTAACTCTGGCAGCTCGGCCATCAATTTCTGAACAGCCACAGATGAGGCTTCCCCACTACAAATCCGCTCTCTTCCTTTGTTCTGCCTTTGTCTGAGTAATTATGAGAAAGTCGGTGGCTGAACAGCAGTTTGTTGTTGGGTCGTCTCATCCCCCCCCCCCCAGCCTCCTCCATGAGTGGGGGATCAAGTTCTCTGTTTTGCTTCCCAGTAGTTCCCTGCACCTGTGCTGTGCCGGATGGATCACATCTGTACTTTGAGCAAAACCCTTTGTAGTTACACGTATTGGTACATGTTTTATGGGAACCGAACAGGGCAGGGGCAGCCCCAAGAAGTTATAATATATTAGCAACGGTTGCTTCTTCCTCTTTGTTAACTCAGTGAAGTCATTGCATTTCCACTGCTCCGTGATGCCTTAGTTGTTTTCTTAATTAAACAAAAGATTTCAAAAGGAGGCCTTGTTTTACTTGTAGGAATTGAAGCTGCATGGGAAACTCTAGAACGGCTGTGTATTTAATTTAGAGAATGGTCCAAAGCGTGTTTACTCAGATGTAAGCCCCACATAGTTCAGTGGAACTTTCTCTCTTGTAACTGTGCTCGGGATTTCAGGCTTAATTCCAATTAGGAAAACAATAATAGGAGCCCCCCCCCCTCACTCACTCTCTGTATACTGGTGCATATGGCATGTATCAACACTTATGAAATGCCTTGTGTCTGTTGAAAGGTCACCATCAATGACATCATTTCTTGGATGCTTCTGTATCTCATTGTTCCCATAGACTCAGAACCAGCGCGCACACGTTGCATAATGTTAGAGGCTCTTGGGACATGGCTTTCTAGCACTTTGTAAGCCACACTTACCTCTATTTTCTAGGAGCAGTTGCCTCTCTACATGGCGCCATCAGGCCTAGCCCTCAATGAGGTGCTAAACATATGTCTCTTCTGTACCATATTAGACTGTGGGTGGGGATTCATAGGACTGAATTGCCTTCCTTGCAAAACTATAGCATGTAGAAAGCTTGGACTAGTGCAATGTGCTCTACATGGGGCTACTTTCGAAGGTGACTCAGAAACTACAACTAATCCAGAATGCAGCAGCTACACTGGTGACTGGGAACAGCGATTGGGACCATATAATACTGGTCCTGAAAGACTTACGGTAAATGGGCTCCCAGTATGTTTCTGAGCACAAGTCAGATTTTGGTCTGACCTTTAAAGCTCTAAATGGCCTTGGCCCTGTATACCTGAAGGAGCATCTCCACCCCCATTGTTCAGCCCAGACACTGAGGTCCAGCTCCGAGGCCTTCTGGCGATTCCCTCACTGCGAGAAGCGAGGTTACAGGGAACCAAGCAGAGGGCCTTCTCAGCAGTGGCTCCCTCCTTGTGGAACGCCCTTCCATTAGATGTCAAGGAGATAAGTAACTATACAACATTTAGAAGACATCTGAAGGCAGCTCTATATAGGAAAGTTTTAAATGTTTGATGTGTTGTTTTTATATTTGTTGGAAGCCATCCAGAGTGGCTAGGGCAACCCAGTCAGATGGGCAGGATACAAATAATAAAACTTATCATTGTTATTATTTTCTTATCATTATTATTATTGCAGAAATATTTGGTTTGGCCTGTCCATCACATGGCATAACAGCCCCCAGATATTTGCCCACAGGGTGTTATGGGGTTCATACAGAAAAAGGCTTCCCCCCCCCAGTGGTATGAGAAAACCTATGTTCAAATCAGGTCGTAGTAAGATCCCTGTAGGGGGAAATCAGCTTTATTAAAACCACACTGCAGGTGGCAAGGAAAATGGTGTCTTAGTCAGGTAAGATTTGAACCAGATACTGCAAGGCTCCTAGTTTTCAGCCCTAGGCAGCTCTTACACCTCACCATGTTACTATCATGAACATTCAAGCACGGAGAATATTTTAGCATCCATTGGATCTAGCTCAGTCATAGAAACCTCTTCTAACTGGAAAGGACAACCTCAGAGTATTCGGTTTGCTCCACTCCCAAGCCGGGATTATTATCATTAAGTCAATTATTTTTCCAATAATTGACATATTTTGCATAATCTGTCATAATGTTTGTACTGCTAAGCCTCTGCTGCTTTGAACTCAGCTATGTTTGTTGAGGGGGAAATGGCTCCCAAGAGTTTTCCATCCTTAAGTGAACCCTAACCTGGTCTGCGAAAACAAACTCAGTGTGGCCAGAAGGGGTGGGAAATGTAACACAGAACTAAGGAAGCTGGTTTATACGCAGTCAGGTCATTGGTCCATCTAGCACAGTGCTATCTACACTGACTGGCAACAGTTCTCCAGCACAAGTTCTCTTTCAGCCCTACCTTAAGATACCAGATGTTGGACCTGGGACTTTCTGCATGCAAAGCAGATGTGATATGGCCCTTGCCCAACTTAAGGAGTGACAAATAGGTGTGTATTGCACTACATCAAAATAAATGAGCTAATAGGTGCCATGGTTTGAGTTCATAAATCTCAATATTGAATGTAGAAAACCTTGACCAGTTTACCCAAGATGCATAGCCACTGAGGCCACCTGAGCCTCCAGCAACAAGATGGATTCACGAGTACCCCCCAAAATCTGAACCTGTTCCTTCAGAGGCAGGGCAACCCCATCCAGAACAGGCAACTAACCAACCTTCCAGATATGGGGTTCACCAACCGACAGTTACTCCAGGGTTACAGCTCAGGTTCTTGGCCTTTATCCACTCCACCATTGCACAGTCCACATTATGCACAGGCTCTCCTGACTTAGATGTTATGGAGATCTAGTATGTTTCAAGTGCTTGTGTCACCCTCGTCCAACAAATCCACTTTTTAAAAAGCCCAGATATTTTGAGGTTTTGAAAGTGACAGGGTTTTAAATCAGCACTGAAAAATGTGGGATGGATGACTAATGAGAAGATGTGTAAACAGCCCACGAGCAAATTAGCACAAATGTTAATTCCTGTGTAACCTCCCTGAAAACAAATTGGAACAAATGCTCCAAACCAGACATTGTCTAACCTCTGTGTAAGCTTTGCGCAAGCAAATCAGGATGCATGTTCAGTAAACAGGTCATCTGGAACAGTCCAGCAAAAATAAAGACTCAAATTAATGGAGGTCTTTATAATGAAATATCATGGAAAGCACCAGAGTACAAGATTCTGCATAACATTCCAAATCCTAGCCATAAAAGCCACTGAGCAAACTGCCTCTGTTCTCCTCCAGCCTTCCCTTGCCTTTATGTATCAGAACAAAATCAACTCTAATTCTAAGTATTTAATATAGACTATATTTTCAGCAGTGTCCAATACTGTCTTTGGGCTGGCTGTTTTGTTTAGGGAGACTGTTTGCAGCTGCAAGAGATTGTAAACTATCATAGCAAAATGTTTTCTTTTTCTGGTTGAGAATTAAGCCTGCTGTGGGGAGAATTCATGCCTAAGTCAAATTGTATGCAGTCGTGTGTGTGTGTGTGTGTGTGTGTGTGTGGCAACCATAAATGCCCATTTGCTTGCTAGAATTTGTCTTCATAAAGAAATGGGTCATTATGATGACTGCCCTTAACAAGTTATTTTTACGTAGAATTTTCATCCTTCACCCACCCCAAAATCTTACTTTCAATCTTTGTGTTTCGTTTCAATTACTCCAAGACCTTATTGTGGTTTCCTGAGCAAAATTACATCCTGAAGTCTAGGGTTTACTATAGACGGAGGATCATAAAAAGTAAAAAGCCAACAACAGGGGACAATATGTTTTATATGTGCATTTAACTACCCCAAACTGGAAAATATTGGCAAGTGGCACTTAATTATGGCACCCTTGGTTTTCAACCACATTTTCAAGAAGACAAATTGAGCCATGGCTTATTTCTTGAGGTTCTTTTAAGGCATTGCTTCTCAGGTCAGCTTTGTTCAAAGCTGATCAGTCCTGGTTGCTTCAAGATGGAAGGAGCTTAATTTGCAAACAGGACACTATCACAAATGGGCAACAGTGTTTTTGGTTTTTTTAACTTATCTAATTTCTGCTGGAAAGGGTAGATCTTAATTAAATTTGGAGCAAAGGAGATATCCAGTGCTGGATTTACGTAAAAGCTAAACAAGCTATAGCTTGGGCCCCACTCTCTTGGGGGCCCCCCAAAAAATTAAAGGAAAAAACAACTGGATGTACATTTCCAAAATATAAGATAAAAAACAAATAAAATAAAACCTACATATAGCAACAGTGTCTTGTGTTGTGTAGGCTCCTATGATGTAAGTAATGGGTCCCGCCTGCTAGCCTGCTCCCTAAAATATCCCTGGTTTGCTCGATTCTATATATAAGGTGCCTACATTCTGCATGGACTTTGGACATGCCTGGTCTACTCTGACTGGCAGCAAGTACCCAAGCTTTCAGACACGAATATTTCCAATTCCTTCCTGGAAATGCTGAGGACTGAACCTGGATCTTCTGCATGCAAAACATGCCGCTTACAGTATACTCTCCTTGCCATTTACAGTAGAGATGGGGAGGGAAACTTGCACTCCTCCCCAGATGTTGTTGGACTACAACTGCCATTATCCCTGATGCTTGGCCAGGTTGGCTGGGACTGATCAAAGTTGGAACCCTAAAACATCTGGAGTGTTACAAGTTCTCCATCCCAGCAGTAACGGCTGATGTGTTCTGGGCAACGTCTTACTAGGGCTGGGACCAGGGTCATGCTAGTTCTGGAATCAGGGAACAAGCTACCTCCCTCCTCCCCAAGATCCCAAGTTCTCCTATCAGGTTTGTATTTTGCGATCACTAATAGAATTATCTGTCTTTGTTTATCTTCTCCGTTTATGTTAAATCCTTTTCAATTATTAATTGGATTGAAAAGTAGTTTCATGTGAGACACATTACAAAAGAGAAAGGGGGAAAAAGAACTATAATTCCAGACAGATGTAATTCCAGTTTATTTACCATGTTGATTTTGGGCTTGTGAGTTTTAAACAACACCATAGTTGGAGAATTTCCTGCTGGACAGCAGAACATCTAGATCTGAAAACAAAAACAGGGCTGGGAAGGAGCCATGGAAGTGTGGAAGTGAAACGGCAGGGATGTTGACAAGACGGCGTTTCATCTAGTGGCAGAATGGCTTGAGTGAAACATCGCTCAGCATACTGCAGAATTATTGTTTTTTTTCATACACTATCCAGAACCAGGAGTGGTTTATTTTATTAGCCTTCGGGATAATTGCTTGGATAACCCTCCGGGGGGGAGATGCCAGTAGTGGGCATGAATGATCACTCTTAAGTGCACCTCACAGCTCCCCCCACCCTCAGCTGATCCATACTAATATTATTGTCTCCTCTCAGCTCATTGAATCATTGATCTGATTATCAGAGATGCGGCAATTTGCTTCCCAGTGTGGTGTAGTGGTTAAGAGCGGTGGACTCGTAATCTGGTGAACCGGGTTTGCGTCTCCGCTCCTCCACGTGCAGCTACTGGGTGACCTTGGGCTAGTCACGCTTCTCTGAAGTCTCTCAGCCCCACTCACCTCACAGAGTGTTTGTCGTGGGGGAGGAAGGGAAAGGAGAATGTTAGCCGCTTTGAGACTCCTTCAGGTAGTGATAAAGCGGGATATCAAATCCAAACTCCTCCTCCTCCTCTTCTTCTTCTTCTTCTTCTTCTTCTTCTTCTTCTTCTTCTTCTTCTTCTTCCCCCAGTCAGGGTGCTAGGTCGAATAGAGGCGTTTAATCCCCTGCTCACCCCAGCACTGTGTCTTTATTTTCTTTTTGCCATCCCTGTCTAAATTGCTGGAGTCTTGAAGGATGAGCAGAAACATTTGCTTGAGGGGGGAATATCAGCCTTTCCGTGGGCCAGATCAGTATTGCAAACTGACGTCGATATGTAGAGAACTGAACTTATTAAGAATGAAAGAAAAGAGAAAGAAACTGAAATAATTGACACGATTCATCCATCCCGCCTGATGTTACCAACTGCCCCTATTGCCTCCAATTTGAGGGGGGCGACATTTAGGCCCTCCCCCAACTGTGTTGTCAATTGCAGCCAGCTTATTTTGTCACATAGAACTCCATAAGAGGCAACTAACAACCAAGGTCACACCTACCTGCAGAGACCTGCCGAGGTTCTACTGTGTGCAGGCAAATCCTATAAACATTTATACAAAAATAAGTCCCATTGAATTCAATGAGGCTTACTTCCATGGTTGTGTAACCCTTCACCACAATCCTATGCATTTCTACTCAGAAGTAAACCCTACTGAGTTCATCCAGGTAACTGCATGTAGGACTACAGCCTTAGTCAAGGTGACAAAGGGACTATTGGGAACGGACAGTGACGCAGATACATTAATTTATTTATCTGTAAAATACAGTGTTGAAATATTGATATTATTCTGGCACCATATATAACAAACTGACACACTTAACAGCATTTGTGGATAATAATATTATTCCATTCAGCATTTAGACTTGGGGGGGGGGGATAAGATGAAACATTAGGCATAATAATAATAATAATTACCAGACACTTTTCAGATCCTTACAACAAAGTTTCAGTGAATGTTATTCAGTTGACAGTGATCTGGGTTTGCCCCCTAAGGTTAAAAATAGTTCAAAATTTGCAGTGTTGAAAGACCACAATTCCTGACATTTTTAGCTAGTTTATTTTCTCAATACAATGCAATCTCTTACAATAACTCTGCTTTATTTTGAGCAGCTATATAAATGGAACTGGGGAAAATAGCCCAGATTCATAGCCAATATAAACTGCCACTTCAATCCACAAGCCAGCTGAGTTCAGATAGTTGGCTTTAAGGTGATTAATGGAGCAATACTGTGAGAGGTTATGATCACAGGAGGTGGAGTAGGGCCTGGTAAGTATGATTTAGAGGACAGGGAAGGAGCCATTCCATCCAACTGCAGAAGAAGGAGAGATGGGAAGAAGGGAAATCCATCTGCTATGTTGAGAGATTATCTGTTTTTGGTTCCTCCACTCCCTAGTGCGGCAGGAGCTCACGAGAGTCCCCGTGGTCACACCCATAAGTAGAAACCCAGCATGCAAACTACTGTGTTGGCCCATCTCACATCAAAGAGCAGCAAGTACATACCACAACATCTATTTTACTGGGGTCAGCATGAGTGAAAAACTCTTTTCATAGTTTCCTGGAAGTAAGCATCATTGAACTGAGTGGGACTTAGCTCCGACAGCCCTGGTTTAAATTTTAACGTACTTTGAGCTTCAACAAAAATATATTTAGCCAGCTGCAATGCAAGCAAACTTGCAAAGAAGTGCCACCATTTAACCTGTTAGCAGTAGCCTTTTCAGCTGAAGAGCAAGGCTAGGAATGCTAGAAATCAGAGCTTTGTGAGCTTCATTCATGTGACTGGTGGCAGTGGGTCTGCAGAGTAGCATGTGTGTGATGGTGGATAATAATAATAATAATAATAATAATAATAATAATAATAATAATAATAATAATTGTACCCTGCCCATCTGGCTGGGTTTCCCCAGCCACTTTGGGTGGCTTCCACAAAGACCAAAAATACACTGATATGTCATACATTAAAAACTTCCCTGAACAGGGCTGCCTTAAGATGTCTTCTGAATGTCAGGTAGTTGTTTATCTCTTTGACATCTGATGGGAGGGCGTTCCACAGGGCAGGTGCCACTACCGAGAAGGCCCTCTGCCTGGTTCCCTGTAGCTTTGCTTCTCGCAATGAGGGAACCGCCAGAAGGCCCTCGGCGCTGGACCTCAGCGTCCGGGCAGAACAATGGGAGTGGAGACGCTCCTTCAGATATACTGGGCCGAGGCCGGTTAGGGCTTTAAAGGTCAGCACCAACACTTTGAACTGTGCTCGGAAACATACTGGGAGCCAATGTAGGTCTTTCAAGACCGGTGTTATGTGGTCTCGGCGGCCGCCCCCAGTCACCAGTCTAGCTGCCGCATTCTGGATTAGTTGTAGTTTCCGGGTCACCTTCAAAGGTAGCCCCACGTGGAGCGCATTGCAGTAGTCCAAGCGGGAGATAACTAGAGCATGGATGAAGCATGGCGGTATAATTTTAATGTACCAGGTTGTTTGACCATTAGTCACTCCTTCTAAGAGCAAACTCAGGTGGCGAATTCTGATGGAACTGGAGGCAAACAGCCCAATGAGCACAAGGCATACTAAATAGCCATAGAATGTTGAGTATCAGTTGGGGTGGGTGGGGATGGATGGAATAGCAAACTAGAACAGCACTCCTGCTGGAGGGAGGATGCACTGCAACTTTTTTGTTCCAGGTCCCATTGTTGGGACTAAACTGAAATTATCTGCTCAGCTGTGTCTATTGTATTGGGAAACCTTGCCCCCCCCCTTGTATTTTCAACACTTCATATGCATTTACATAACCTACATTATTTTTCTACCTTACCTTTTTCTCAAGGAGTCCAATGCGATGGTTACCTCTACCCTTGTTTAATCCCCACAGCAACCCTGTGAGACAGGTCAGTCTGAGAGGCAGCAACTGGCCCAAGGTGACAGGATTTGAACCCTGGTCTCCAAGGTCCTAGTCCAACATTCTAACCACTACACAACACTGTATTGCTTCTCTGATCAATAGCATGTGATATTGGATTTCAGCACAATTACATGACTGCCTATACAGTGGTACCTTGGTTTATGAACAGTCCTGTTTACAAACTACTCGGTTTACGAACTCCGCAAAACCGGAAGTAGTGCTCTGGTTTGTGAACTTTACCTCAGTCTATGAATGGAAGCTGAAGGGTGGAAGGGCACTGGCGGCGGGAGGCCTCATTAGGGAAAGCGAGCCTCGGTTTAAGGATTTGGCTTAAGAACGGACCTCTGGAACGGATTAAGTTCATAAACCAAGGTACCACTGTACTCAGTGTCTAGACTAGAGCAATACATCCTAAAGCGGTTGTACAATTATTCCCTCAGGCCAAGTGGCCTAAGATCTGTTTGTGTATGCACGTGTTCTAACAATGAATCGCAGTCTCCAAATATTCACTGACCCCATTAAACAATCAGAATATGCTGAGTAAGGAATCTAACTATAATTTGTGGTTGAGACGAATCTTCCATTACTTGGCTCTGTGGGTTTTTAAAAGAATTTTAAAGGCATTCATATTTTCCAGCTTTTTCTAGAGAGACTAATACTTTCTCAGCAGAATCAAACTTTTCAATAAAGAGGGGAAATTGAAAGCAATTAACAAGAGCTGTATATATCCAAGAAATAATAGCTCTTCCTATGTGGGCCTTTCATTAGAACAGAGCGTGGAATTGTACCTTCTGAGTCATGGACATAACGGCTATGTATTTTATTATATTAAAATGTATTGATAATACAAATTACATTCCTTTCTTAAGTGATGCCCTTACATTGGGAAGAATAACACAGTCCTTAGAACATTCCTGTACTACAGACATGTATCATTTTGATACCAGCTTGACTGTCATGGCTTTTTTTTCCCCTAACCACATCAATTTACCACTTTCTGACAGCAATTCAACTCTGCTGGTTTCTGGTTTAAAACAATGGTTTAATCCAATAGACAAAAATGGGAGTAGCAACAAAAAAATGCAGCATGAATTGCTCTGCCCCAATGTTTCATTCAGTCAGTCAGGCCTCTTTCAGGGGAAAGTGGGGAGCAGAAATTACCTGGAGACCCTGAGCCAAGGGTGTTCACCCAAAAACTTGAAGCATGGGTAAAATGTTTGCATGCTTCAGATTTATAAGATCCAGCACTGTTCTGATTCAGTTCACATAGCAGTTGTTACCTGTTGGCAGATCTTTTAAGTGTAAAAAAAATGTATTGCTATTGTGGTCCCAAAAATCTGTCTCCTCTTCATGTCTCTTTTTTACGTGTGTGTGTACGTACAATACACCAGTTGAGCAAGGGGGAGCAGGCAGGATACACTAGTCTGTTAAAAAAACAAAAATATCCCTTCCCTCAATTGCAAACAGCATCCACCTGGTCTCACCCCTGTTGCTTCACCCAAGGCTGTGTCTTCTAGCCAGCTGTAAGTCTCAGATCTCTGTGTCTTTTTGGTCAAATTGCATCTCCAAAACCAATCTTTTTATTTTTAATTCTTTGCGCGGATACACATACAAACCTTCAGAACATTTATCATTCTCCACCCTACCCGGGCTGGGAAGTGTGCCCTTGTTGGGAGTAACCTCCAACTTTAATGGGCCATCTAAATAACCATCTTCCAGATGCCCAGGGAAGAAAGTTCCACTGATCATCAGCAAGAAATCAAGTGCAAAAACGGGTCACTTCATGGCAGTTCCCCACAAATATGCTCAGCTATGGTAGATGTTTATTTCTCAAAAGTACCAGTCTACAAGCTCCATGTTATGAAAAAGGGTGTCTGCAAGATTTCAGTGTGAGCAAACAAAGCATTGTTTGAGTTATGGAAGTGTGGAGGGACATCTGCAAGTAGTAACTTCCTCTACCCCCACACCCCTATCAATTTTGTTTGCTTTCTTACACTCCTATAATTTAAAAATAGACACACACACATTCGACGAAATGGGTTCCTCTTCTCAAACTTTTATGAAAATAAATATGCTGTCAGGCTAAATGCTTCTGTTCATAACATCAGCCTCTTGACTGCATCTTTACAAGTGCGTCACCCAATTCACTCCCTGCGAGTTGACAGTTGTTGCAGCAATTCCATACTGGCTAGTCCAGATCCAAAAATAAGGAACACATTTTATTCTTGATGCATAGGTAACCCAGATTTGGGCCTTGGGTCAGATTTGTCAAAGGAACGCATTTGAGGGAGGATTCAGCTTAAGGGAAAGCATGTCAAGGAAGATCTAACTTTAAAGGTCCACACTAAATATATCTAGATCTGGTGAAACAGGAAGAAATGCTTTCATACCATCCCACCGAAAAGGATCTCTCTCTACTCCATCATAGAAAAGCCACCTTTTTACAACATGTTCCAAAATACGTTAAAGCGTGATTTTATTGTTGGTGTATATGCAGGGTAACCTCTCCACAAACAAGTCACTTTTTGTGGATTTTTTTTTCCCCACAGAAAGCTTAGACTGCAGTCATTATGGGATTGGCTTCCATTTTGGTTTCAGTCATGCTACCAGAGAGCGTGGTTCTGATACTCAAATGATTTATTCCAAAGTAACCCAACAGGCTTCAGTATAACTATACATTATGTACAGTATAACTGCACATTAGCATCTTGAGACCATGCAACAAAATCCTTACTCGGGAATAAATTCTCCTGATTTCTATGGGACTTTGAATCCAGTGTGTTCATGACTAGCCAGAGACACTGAGTACCTAGGATTCACTAAAGTTTAGTTGAAACTTCATTTCATAAAACATTTCCTTTAGAATATTTGGGACTGTGGAATTCATTCCTATATGTTTTTCAGTTACATGGCATTCTATGCAGACTGGAGTCAAGGACAATTTTTGATGGTGATGATGAATATAGTGTCATTATTATATGTGGTGCTTTGCAGACAGGAGGATCTTACAATCTGCTGCACAGTGAAGGCAACAGAGAGAAGAAAAGAGAAAGATGAAAATAAACAGAATAATATACATCTTCAATTCTGTTATGCATCTTCTCTCTTTCAGACAGCTTTTGAAAACTTTTTTTGTTTAAGACAGGCCTTTGTAATATGAATTTTCTTTTTTTTAAAAAAAATCCAATCGGTTTTGTTGATGTTTCAAATGATGTTTTTATGGGCATCTTTATTGACTTTATTTTTGGTTGGAAAACAGTATTGCAAAATTCAGAAAAGTGTGAACTTTGAAAGGTAGCTCATTTTCAGTTCCTTGTTTCTGCCCCACCCTTACTCCAGCATCCATCCAGCTGAAACCATCATAGTTTTGTAAAGTTTCAGCGAACTGTGCTAAATATTTGCCTTCACCATGCAGACTTTTCACAAACATTAGGACTTCTCAGTGGTCACTGAATAGCGCCTGCCTCTAGATGGAATAATGGTTACCTTACTTTGTTTACCCTCTACAATGTTTCCATCATTCCTGTGGGCAAAGTTAGATGTCTTTTTTTGGCATTTTTCAAATTGGTTCCCCATTTTCTGTCTGTGGTTCACTGTTTTCTGGGAGATAGGAAGCACAGTAATAGAGGCAAATCCTTAATTAGAGATTATAACTAATGATGTTTTTTGGTGCAAAAAAAACCTCCAATCTCCCACAAAGGCTGGAGAGGAACCATAGATGTGATGAGTTTCGGCTTTCATGTATGCTAATAGTTTCTTATTAAATTAAACCTTAAATACCAGATATTTGTGTCTTGGAAACTTGAAAATAATTTCTGGCTTTAATGTTAGATTTTTCTGGGCAAGCTGATGACCCGTTAAAGCCATTTACTGATACAAAGTTTTTAATTTAACCCAGTCTGTGGCATTAAATGATTGAGTGTGTTTTAAACCCAGAAAGAACCAACCAGCAATTTGACAAAAGTCATGGCCAATCACTCAAACAGTTGAACAGGGCAAGAGCACCAATTAACCCCATCGATACCATGCGACTGAGCAACATTTTAACCTCAGGGAGACATCTTGAAACTATCAAAGTACAGAGCACTTCATTTCTCATCCAGACTTCTTCTCATGAAGCAATAATATCTGCAGAGCTCATGGCCTATTCTACACTGGGCTCCTAAGTCCCTTTCAAAGTTGGTTTAGCAAAGCTGAAGTGTAACTGCGTAAAAGCTACACAACTCCAGTATAAATAACAATTATGGCTGCCCATCCACTACCAATTCATGTTCAATGTCCTTGTATTAATTTACAAAGTTGGTTGTGTGTCAATTGGATGTGTGTTATGGGAGGAATCATTAGGAAAGGAATTGAAAATAAAACTCCTGATGGGGTCTGAACTGGTGGTGACTGAGCAGGAATGAGACCTTGGGGTCGAAGTGGATAACTTGATTAGCATGTCGACTCAGTGCGTGACAGGTATGAAAAAGGTGAACTTCATGAGAGGAATCATTAGGAAAGGAATTGAAAATAAAACTGCTGATACCATAATGTTGTCATACAAATTTATGATGTGCCCGCACTTTGAATACTGTATACTGTTCTGTTCTTTTCTGGTCTGGTCAGCTCACCTCAAAAAGGATATTGTGGATCTGGCAAAGCTTCAAAAAGGACAACCAAAATGACCCAGAGGATGGAGCAGCTGCCCTCTGAGGAAAGGTGACAACTGGGGGGTTTTAGGGTAGAGAAAAGGCAAGAGGGCACATGATGTGAGGTGGATGAAAGCATGCACAGCGTGGAGAAAATGGACGGAGAGAACTTTCTCCCTCAGACATTCAATGAAGCTGAATGTTGGAAGATTCAGGTTGGACAAAAAGAAGTACAGTGGTACCTCGGGTTACAGACGCTTCAGGTTACAGACGCTTCAGGTTACAGACTCCGCTTACCCGCTTAACCCAGAAATCTTGGGTTAAGAACTTTGCTTCAAGATGAGAACAGATATTGCGCGGTGGCGACGGCAGCAGTGGCAGCAGGAGGCCCCATTAGCTAAAGTGGTATCTCAGGTTAAGAACAGTTTCAGGTTAAGAACGGACCTCCGGAACGAATTAAATTCTTAACCCGAGGTACCACTGTACTTCCACGCATAGCGCAAAGCTAAGCTGTAGAATGCACTCCCATAAGAGACAGTCATGGTCACCAACGTGGATGACTTTAAATGAGGATTAGACAAAAATTCATGGGAGGATAAGGCTGTCAGTGGCTATTAACCCTGACAGTTATGCTCTACCTCCACTGTTGAAAGCAGTGTGCTTCTGAATACCAGTTGTTGGGGACTTCAGGAGAGGAGGGTGCTCAGGTTCTGCTTGTGAGCTTCCCACAGGTATCTGATTGGCCACTGGGAGAACAGGCTGCTGAATCAGACGGTTCCTGTAGTCTAATATGGTCCACGATGCCCTGTGAACATGGTACCAGCTGCATTGATAGATCAGTCCTTTCGACAGCACAGATCACCTGTTTGGTTGTATGGGAGAGTCTAAATCTTTCCTCATTCTACAACATATGATGGACAGCTAGAGATGGGGAAGAAAATTGATTCAACTCTCATTTAAATATGAAGTTACCTAACATACAAGTGTGCATTGTATTTGGGGAAATTGCCTTGCAAAAATGTTTCTGTTATGCAAAATTACATACAAAAATGTGTATATTAAGAAGAATTTGTACTATAATGCCGGTGAATTTTTCAAGAGGATTTTTATATTTTAAAAATCACAGACTGATGTGGAAATGTGAAGTGAAATTAAGAGTGGGAAAATGAGAAACTGAGAGAAGCCAAAATTTAGATGGGTCCCTTAACTTTATTTATATATATATATGTTTTCTATTTTCAAAGAGAAAGTATTAAATACTCTGGGAACCTTTTGCAAGAGTTTAAGGTAACTCAGCTTAGAAATGGCACTTTTTTATTTTAAGAAAGATGGTACCTTTTCAACGTACACCCTCTTTTAACTTTTTTTCCCCCATCAGTGAGCTGAACTCACAGGGAGCTAATTGCTCTCATTTATTATTGGAAACTTAATACAGTAAATCTTTTGCTGCATACTTATGTAAACATATAAGCATAAATACACTTTTGGAGTTCCCTATGCTATCATAGATACATTAACCCAAGTCCATTTAGAGAGTGTCATGACAAAATCCTAGGGGCATTTTTTCCATAGATTAAAGAGAAAATAGAAGCAAGATGAGAGAGAAAAGTAAGCAAAACAAAGCCATTAAGTAAATCAGAGTTAGAAGAGGGGGATCCATGTGTAACCAATTTAGCAATGTCAACACATCTGGCAGGCAGGGTCTTTTCTCATGTATTCACATGATAAATATTTTTTATATGTAAACTGTACATTATCAAGTATGAGTCAATTATGTTGAACTAACAGTTGGGGTAATTATATATTATCAGGCAATACAGAACAGCCCTGTTATCTGAACACCTTGCAAGATGGGGATTTTGTCTATAATGTGCAATGTCTGGGAGACGCTAAATAAAATGGTTAGTTAAGACTTATTGGTGGCTTATCTCTAAACAGCAAATTAGTAGGCAGTTGAATGTCTTCATGCTTCTTGCCTAGACTGTGCCAATTTCACTGGCTCCCAGTCCATCTTTTCTGAGCTCAACTCAAAGGGCAGACTTTGATCTTTTAACCAGTTTACAATGTAGGAACCGGGTACTCAAAGGACTCCTTGTCTCCATGCCTAACCTTCTGCAGGTGCCTCTGCCATCGGAAGGTGAAGTTGGCCGACTGTGGAACACTCTCCCCAGACAGGTTTGCCTGGCACTGGGGATGGGCGAGAAATTTCATTCAGGTTTATTATTATTATTATTATTATTATTATTATTATTATTATTATTATATTGTGAACCTGTCCAATTCATGTCTCCAGAAACAATACGCAAACTGAAATGCAGTTACCCTTTGAAATTCATACTTTTCTGAATTTTGCAATGTGGTCCTCTAACCAAACGTCACATACAAAAGTGTATGTGCTAGTGGAATGTGTATTCAAAAATGCATTTATTAGTGAAAAGAACATGCAAAAAGTCATTGTATTAGAGATTATTGTTTGCAAGAATGTATATATTGGGTAACATTGAATGTGAATGTATAGATGTGGGAGGGAAATGTGCTAAAATCCTGATAAATATATGTGAGATTTCTGTGTGTGAGAGAGAGAACTTTTGTGAGAACTTTGATTTTTAAAGAATTGCAAACTGATATGGAAATGTGGAGAACTGAATAAAAGATTTGATAAATGAGATAATGAAACTGAACAATGTGGCCATCCCTACCCAGAAACAACTTTTATTGCCCTTTTGGGGTCATGCAAATACATTTGGATTCTGCTGACCGTTTTGTGCTGCCTTTATAAATGTGTGGCTTTTATTTGGTGATTTATTTTTGCATGTGCACTTTTGTTTTCATTTTTCATTTTTTGGTTGTTTTGAACAAAAATATGTCCAACATTTAAAACACACATATATATACATACATATATACATGCCAAAATTACCTCAACAACAAAACACAAATATCACAAATCAACTATGAGTTGTGTCCAGGGCTGTCCCCCCCACACCCCAAATCTTATCCTGAGAACGGGGGGAACCTCACACTTATCTGCTTCCCCTGTTCCACTGAGAGATTCCTTCTATCGGCAGACATACAGCATTGGGTGCCCCCTACACGTCAATATAAATTGCATAGCCTCACAATTACATTGCGCATTGTATGTTAAAATATACTTTGAAATATTATGGGATGTCTAAACTCTCATAAGGCCCAGCCAACATGGGCAATGGTCAGTGGTGATGAGAGGGCCACAGGTTAACCACCCTGGTTGCATATGCATTTACATGTTCAGAACATAGGAAGATTTTAAGTATGTGTTATGTGACCTACTTTCTTTTGTCTGTTCTGAATCTACTGCCAAACCAGTCAGCTGCACTGAGTGACCCTGAGTCCTGAGAGGGAGAAAAATGTCCTCCTCTACCCACGTTCTCCACACCCTGTGTGATTTTATACAGCATATAATTTTTTACCCGATTGACGCCTCTGTTTTAGCTGTAGGTGGAATTTGGTGGGACCTCTTGGTGTGCAACCATCACCCGCAATTCCTGCTAAATGTTGCTGGTTTTACTGGAGCTCTGCTTAAATTTCTCAGATGTTTTAGTCAAGGAGAAGCCTTCCAAATTCTCTGGATCTTTTCTGCTTTTGCCTCTAGGTTGTCACTCATTTTGTGGGAGGGGGAAAGGAGGTGTAGGCGCAAATTAAAGTGGATTAAACTGCTCTGTTGCCTTCATGTAAAGGTGCCACTTTAAAAATGAAATTGACTTATTGCAGTTATGTAAAATGAACGAATGATTAATGGGAAGACTTAAAATCGCTTGTCAAGCAAGCTGGGATGAATTCAGGATAAATACTCATGGTCATGACATTTCCCCACAAACCAGGATGAATGCTCAAAAAAGACCCGATATGATCTAACTTCAACGTTAGCTTTGTGCAGGTCATATGGAGGGGTGGCTTCTGTTATCCTGAGCACATTGTGGCCCATCACATAAAAATATAATGAAATGACAATTCCCTCCCTCAGAATCTTAAAAAAAAAATTAAAAAATTATGAATGTAGTGGGTGGAGATATGTGGTCATTCAAAATTAAGACTATTTAAGCCTCATTTATTTCAATGAGGGTTTTATAATAAGAAACAGATACATGAAAAAATGAGGAAATCAAGTACGTTCTTAACCAGTGACAAATATATTATTTCATTAACATGCTTACAGACCAGTTCTGAATGTTTAGTTGGGATGTATCATGAGCTATGCTGGTGTAATATCAAACAATATGGCATTACACTGACCTTAGAAGGATGTTATACTAGCATTAAAAGTGGAAATACATTCACACAGATGTTCTGGATTGGGGTGTCCAAGGCTGTATAGATATTTTTTTTTAGATAGATTGATATATATTGTTATCTATCATCTTTCTATCGATCTATCATCTGTCTGTCTATCTATCTATCTATCATCTATCTATGGCATCTTCAATTAATGTCCACAACACTTACTCTTTGTGAGAGATTTAATATTGATTTAACTTATCTAGAATGTTACATCCTATCTTTTAACTGTTCCTTCCTGTGATTTTTTTCCCCTCTCTCTTCCAAATTTGATTGATGGTTAAGTGTGTGCAAGAGAGAGTGTTTTCAACTTGGCTTGGAAGTTTAAAAGGGAGTTTTCCTGTGAGGCCCAAATGGGAACCAGTGATAATCCTTTTAAGAAACACCAAAGGGGAAGAAAGAAAAGATGAAAGGGGCAGGAAGAGGTAGTGACAATTTATGGTGCAGGATCATCCTTTTTTCTTTCTTTTCCTGCTTGAGAGCTACAGCTATAAATATTCACCTCTTTTTCATTACTTACTTTATTTGTTGGTGAGATGCATGCATAAGACAGAGACAGAAAGGAAGGGGGAGATTTATCTATCTATAAATAAAATTAATCATCCTAACTGTACTAGCTGCATCAGATGAGGTGGGTCCATAGTATGGTGAAACTGGAATAAAGCACCGAAAGAACAGGTTCTAACACACTCAAATGGCACAGGTACTTGGAATTTGTGGCATATATTCTGAATGGAAAGAGGAAGTATGTGAGATCAGCAGTGAGGTTGTCAGGCTTACACTTCTGCCTAATTCTGACACACATTGCTGCTGCCGCGTGAGTGTTGCCTATGGTGTGTGGGGTTCCCCACATTGAATCAGATTGGTTCAGGGACGTTTCAAAGTGGTGAGGATTTTCTTTTCGCAACTGTATTCTGCAACGTGTCACTGATTAGTGGTGGGTTTATGCTGGGCCAGACACATATCACTCTGTTTTATTAGTTGTTCTGTGACACTTCCCCCAGTGTAATAATAATAATAATAATAATTTATTTGTACCCCGCCCATCTGGCTGGGTTTCCCCAGCCACTCTGGGCAGCTTCCAACAAAGATTAAAAATACATCAAAATGTCACACATTAAAATTATATGGTATTATTGCCATCTCGAGGGGCACCCTTATGCCGCAACACTGCAAAAGCAGAACGAAAAGAACAACAGCCCTGGAACATTTGTGCTGTGAAATTTTATGGGATTTCATCTGGAAGGTATGAGACACGCACAACCTGGAAATAAAGCTGTCTGTCCACCCAAAACGTTTTGCGTGCACAAACAGTATTGAAAGCAAGATTGCATTTAACTCCCCTGATACAGTGATACCTCAGGTTACATACACTTCAGGTTACATACGCTTCAGGTTACAGACTCCGCTAACCCAGAAATATTACCTTGGGTTAAGAACTTTGCTTCAGGATGAGAACAGAAATCGTGCTGCAGCAGAAGGCCCCATTAGCTAAAGTGGTGCTTCAGGTTAAGAACAATTTGAGGTTAAGAACAGACCTCCGGAACGAATTAAGTACTTAACCCAAGGTACCACTGTACTGTCATGAGCACCAAATAATTCACCATAGAAAGGACACTTTGAAGGGGCCATCAAATTCTCTCACATACACACCCATCAAAAACATCCAGCCCAATGCCTTCATTACCATTGCAATAGCTATTTGGAAGCCTACAAGCCTCATAGGCCATTAAACCTTGATGGAAAGGAGAGGAATGGCAGCCCTCACATCTTTTCTCTTGGGCACACAGCCACTTCTCCCACCACTGTTGGCCAGAAAAGTAACAGGAAGAGAAAATTTGAGAGGGTTGGCATGGCAGACAAAGGGATCATTTTCTAAGACTCTGATTGGCTTGAAAAACAATCTTGAGTTCTTCTCGTTTTGGAGAAAGAACTTGATAATCTCCAGGTCAATCTGAGGCAAAGAGGAAAAAGCTCTCACACATCCAAATATAATTTATCAGCGGGCAAACTGCCTCCTATTGCAAATTTAGATTTTTATACTACATTGTGCTTGCAATTAAGTCCCTTGTGGAGGGTTCACCATTACAAGAATAGAATTCACCCCTCTTTCTCTTGGTTTATGGATGCCTCCTCAATTAATGTCCCTTTGAGAGTCTCCCTGTACCCCAATAAGGCCTGGAAACATGCCAACCCCTGAAATAATGGAAACGTGTTTTGCACTCCTATGTCCTCTTGATTACCAGTACAGAAATGCATTTTGTTTTGCAGGGAGACAGATTGTCTTTTTGCCTTTTTTTAAGAGAGGAAGGGATATCTTGCTTTGAACTTGTCCCATCTTCAGATTTGAAATTGGCTGTGGCAATAAACAATTTTGAACAGATTTTGATTTTTCCTTGTTCCTGGGTGAGGTTTATACTTCATCATTTTATTTTTCCAACCTTTTTTCCTTCATCTGGAATCCACTGGTCCTACTCAAAGGACCTTGACAGTCATCTCTCAGCTCGCCCCTGAACCCACAGAAACTGGTTCCTTTGAATCCCTGCTTGGGTAGGTGGCAACATAGTCTCTCTTTCCTCTTTCCTTAACATTTAGGAATAATAATAATAATAATAATAATAATAATAATAATAATAATAATAATACCCCGCCCACCTGGCTGGGTTTCCCCAGCCACTCTGGGCGGCTCCCAACAAAGGACTAAAAAGAGAATTGTTATGTACTGAAGTTCTCATCCTGGGCCAGCAGGGGGATACTGTAGATAGTTCAGGTCCACATATGCAAATAAGGGATTGAAAGTGACATTCAGTGATTGGATAGTTACAGAAAATGGTTACTGTTGCATTCTAGTGCAGCTCTATATAAGCAGGCTGGCTGAACCCTTCAGTTCTGTTCTGTTCTGTGAATAAACAAGAGCTGTTTGAAGAATCGCTGTGTCGTCTGATATGTTCACCCACAACTTAACAAGAATAAAACTTCAGACATTAAAAAGTTCCCTAAACAGGGCTACCTACTATGTAGCTGGAGCATAGCAAAGGTTTTTAACTAGTTCAGAAGTGGGGTGTTTTGGAGGACCAATAAAAGTACAGTTGCATAATAGTTAAAAATGTTAGTTTTGCATGCCATAATCATTGTTTGCAAACTAAGTTGCATGGTGTTCCTCTGAGGAAACTGTTAAGCTGCATATTCAAATTCTATCTTTTCCCATGTAATCCCTAGTTGCATAGATTGTTCCTTATTTTTCCATTCCCCAAGATTCATCCATGTACAATGTGGTATTGATTTCTCTTTTATATTATTCTTATAGCTTTTGTAAACTGAAATGCATTTGCTGTTCTTCTGCTGGTGTATTTAAAATCAATCTTTTCAACAGAAGCTGTTTGGTTACAACCCTGTTTCCCACTGGGGTAAATTAAGGACCCCTGTTTCATGAGCCCATATAACCTTATGGAAACCACTGCATGTATGTACCCCAACCCCGTGAAGATTTGGTAGGCTCTTTTACCTTTAAGGAAGATAGAATAATGAAGATAAAATAATGAAAAATGGATACCGCAATAAATATTTTTCAGATGATTTTTTTCCTCCCCCTGGGAATGTACAGACTTCAAAGGATTCCGAGGTTTGGCTGTGATAACCATCCAAGCTTTTAGGTGTTTGTCAAGCTTTATCCAACCCCTTTAAAACATTTTAGAGTCTCTAGTACTAGGCCAGAAACACAGTAAAAACAGTCTGCCTTGCAGGATTTTGGCGTTCTAGCTGCCCATATCTGCCAGAACCAGGGAAAGCAAAGGCACGCAAACACTAACTTTGTTATTGCTTTTTAACTTAAGCTTCTTCCCCCACCTGAACAAAACATTTCAGCTCTGGTTCCATGTACGTTTCAGTCAAAAGCCTGCATGGCTTTTAATTCTATCACAATTTATTATCTCATCCCTCGTTTTCAAAATCCTACATACTTTTACTCATCTTCTGAGTAGAAACAGATGTCAAGAGCCTTGCAAATCAGCTTCAGAAAAGAGAATGAATTGGTGATTGGATATGGACTCAGATCTGCTTCGCACAGACGGCATTTGAGATAGCAGCTGTGTGGAGAAGGCTCTGTGGGAACTGGGGGTGCTACTGTTCTTTTCACTGTTTTAGCATTTGCTGTCACCTTAGATCGGCCAATGCCGCACTCTCTGTATCGCTGCAAAACATTTCTGTCAGTGCTTTGCAATAGCATGGAGGGAAACTGCATGCCAACTGCAGGCAGCCAGCACATATGGCTAGACGCCTCATGCTAGAAGTTCATTGTGTGGAGAACCTCCTACGCCAACCTTCATCCGGCTTGGGGTCCTCCAGATATTTGGACTACAGCTCCCATTAGATAATACAGTGAATGAGTATTTGGAACAGGGCCTTTTCAGTTGTGGCATCTGTGATGTAGAATGGCCTCCCAGGAGAGGTACATCTGATTCTATCATTGCCTGTTTTTAAGTGAATATTGTTTCACTTAAATGGGCCTGTTTAGAATATTGGTTTTATCATTTACTCACAGCCAGAGCTGCTCAGGAATTCTCAGGGACCAAAAATTTGAAGTCAGTGGCTAAGATCAATTAAGTTTTGAAAGCTTTGGTCCACCATGCTTATTCAAAATGGCATCTTATTTTATCCAAACGTAGATACAAAATACATAAATACCAGCTCCTTGATCTCAGGAACCATCAAGATAAATGAGGCTATGCTGTCTTAAGAGGTAGCCAAGTTCATACTTGGGTAAAGCTTTCCTTGGGGCTGATGAGCAGGTTATATTTTGTTATGACTGTGTTGACTTATGACATTTATTTACATATTTTCTTATTTCATAAGATTTATACATGGCTTGATTGTTTAAAAAAACAACATTGAAGCAGTTTACAAAAAAAAAAACCCCAGTGAAACTGTGTAAATTCACAACCATAATTTAAAACATACAAAAGTTAATATACCAAAACAGATTAAAATTACCTCAGCTTCACAAGCATCTGAGTAGGCTATTTTTATTTATTTCATAAAAAATTATGCATGTGCCCTTTGCATTTGGACTGCTGATTTTATCTTTCTGCTTTCTAAATTGTACAGCGCTTTGTGTATTTCTGATTAAAAAAAACTATTTTATAAATGTTAATGATGGATGATTATTATTATTATTATTCCCACTGAACCATGGAGCAGTGTCTGTAATTGCTCTGTTGCTGAAAAACTCAATTCTTTATTTGGCAAATTACTGTACTTCCCCTCCACTTCCTATCCTGCAATTAACCTGCAAGTTGGTTCAAGGGGCAATTGCGGAGCTTGAAGTCAAGGAATTCAGAAACCAGCAATGTGATTTAGGATCTGCAGAGATGCTCAGAGTGGGGGAAGGTAATCTTACTTGAATAAGGGATGGGTAAATGTACCAATTTTGGTTTCTCTCAGTTTTGATTTTTCCAATCTTAAATTCAGTTTCTCTACATTTCCACATTAGTCCTCATGAAAATTCACCTACATTTAATGCCAGTTTCTCCTAATATACACAATTCTTCCTAATATATGCATTGTATATGTTTTCATTCATATATGTATTTAATATGCAAACATTACATAGCATGTGCATTTTTGTACACATTACTTGCCTGGAGGACTACATTGCTGTTTCAGAAAGTGCAAATTAGGTGAATGAGAATGGAATCAAAGTTCTCCCTCATCCCTAATCTGAATGCAGCCTTGCTCCTTCATCAGGTAGCTTTTACAGGAGTATTCCAGTTCAAGACTTGACTATTCAAAAGACACAGTAGCCCAATAACCCAAAACACCACATTCTTGCACCGTTTATGAAATGTCTTCTTCCTAGGCATAACTGTGGCTCATAGGTACCTGCCTTATACTGAGCTAGAGAAAGGACTGCACCAACAGTCATTTAAAAAGAGGGGGGGAAATGTGGAAAACACATGTGTGGGATTAAAAATATCAAGCCTGAACAATATATGAAGAAATAAGTATTGAAATGCCATAATCCCAATGTGTTTTGAGTATTGTTCTTCTTATTAGCATCAGCATCAACTATGCCCCTGCTAAAATAAGGGGTGAGACAAGCTTTCCCCTGAAAGACATATAAGAAAATGATTCCAGTCCCTAGGAAGCTGCTTTATACAAAGTCATATCATTTCCCCCCTCTAGGTCAGTATTTTCAACACCATTTGGCATCAGGTCTCCAGTGTTTTGGATAGGGACTCGTTCCCAGCCCTACTAGGAGATACTAAGAAGTGAGCCCATAGCCTTTTGCATAGCCATGTACCACTGAGTGATGGCCCTTCCCTTAAGTGTTAGCCTCAGTCTCATACCCTCCATCATTTCATGTATGAAAGCACGGAGATGGTTGTAACTGTTGGGATACTGCCAGGGAGATAAAGCCCATCATGGCCCCATGTCGTCTCCGGACGTCCATCGATCTCCCGTAGACACGCAGTATCAGCAATTAGCGACACGAGTTCCAGAAAATAGCCTTCCACATTCCAGAACTGATGCACGCTCTATCAGCAGATAATGCACACCGAAAGATGCACAGCAGGAGAGCATATTTACAAGTTTATTCAGCGTTGGTCAGAACAAAGAAAAAACATGACTGCCTGCTTCAGTCTGCTCAGGCTCAGAGAAACGAAAGCAATAGCAAACATAAACATCATGTGAACAGGAAATACGCAGACTCTGTGACTCACATAGCCTGCTCCCTTTTAAGGTGGAACGGAAATATCCTAACAGTAACTCCCCACTTATGATACCAAGGATTACTTCCTGAGCCTTCTTTTCTGTTTACAAGTTGCTGAAGGCTCTATTGAGTCTTCTAAATGCCATTATCTCTTTAGAGCAGATGTAGCCCTCTAGATGTTGAAGGACCAACTCCTACCAGCCTGTCAACATGGCTAAGGGCCATGGATGATGGGAATTGTAATCCAACAAAGTCTGGAGGGCTAGAGATTAGCCACCCCTGGTTCGCGGTATGGAAGCTTGATCCCAGCTGATCTAAAACCCAAGCAGTTTAAAAAAGTGAAAAAAATAGGAGGCAGGTTACCTTTGGATCAATGTTCAGTATTAAAACCAAGAGAAACCAAATGGATCTAGTGCACATGTAAATAATTATTTTAAAATGATGCTAGGCAAGTGTTTCTGGAGAGGGTGTTCCACAATGATGGTGGAACAACAGAAAAGGTCCTCTGTCCAGTAGCTACCCACCTAACCTCTGAACATGGGGACATTTGTATCAAATGTTGCCTGTACTATTTTGCAATGGACACTTTCATAAGGTTGGTTGTGAGCCAGGAACATTGTTACTACTGAGCTACAAAACAAAAAGGCATCAAGCCTCTAAGCCATGTAGAAGTCATCCCCATTGACCCGCTAAATCCTTCCTATGTGAGGAAGAAGATGTAGAAACATCAAAGTGAAGGAAGACACTCAGTTATTCCCTTCTTTCATATTGCTTCACATGTGCCATGGATTCGTGCTCTGGCATTGAAAACAGGTGGTGCAGCTAAGCCTCATAAGCCCCATCTCGAGTTAAGTATTGCTAGTGTAAAACAGTGAGTGCAATGTTGGGGATGGGCACATGCCTTCTAGGCAGAAGATCCCAGATTCAAGTCCCTCGTACTGCCACTAAAAAAATCAAAAGTCTAAAAAAGATCCCCACTTGTGATTTGGGAGAACAGCTGTTGGTCAGAATGAGTCCCTGGACTGGAAGGGGAAATGGTCCCATTCAGCATTAAGCAGCTTCATATGTATGTCCCTTCTGTGATTTTTTTTTCCTTTTTCTTTTTGTTGAATGGATAGTTTACATCTGAATCTTCTCCCCCACACTTCTCCCCACAGTTGCCAAAGGGCACAGATACACATTCTTGGTTATAATGAGTAAATCTAATTTGGCCTTTAAAATGCGCACTAGGACTGTTCCATAATTGGTCTTTCACCCAGTGATTGAATTGTGTGACAGCAACCGGCTGAATGAATGAAAAACACAGAACTACAGTGTGTGGTAGAGGCTGGCTTCAGAAGCGGGAGAGATTTGCCTGTGACCATTTTGGCAAGCGCGCAGCTGGAAAGACAAATGTTGTCATAACCTCCACCCGCTGGAATCTGGTTGTCGGTTTAGTTAACATATCCCCTGGCTATTTGAACTGGTCACTTAAGAAGTCAACAGCAAGTCAAGCTGTCGTGCATTCTTTTTTTCTTTCTTTTTTAGTTGCTCCCCCCCCCCTCTGCAGCAACAGCTGGCTTTCCTACATTTCTGTTTATGAATTAAACTGAAATCCTTTTTGAACATATATTCTGTAGAGGAATCAACCAGAGAAGACCAGCAAGTACATAAACGCCTGCTTCAGAAGAGCCAGAAATGGCTTAGATCAGAAATTTTCTTTCTTCTCAAAGCCCTGTCCCTATCTGGTTTTCTCCAAGGAATCCTTGTATTATTTGGAAATGGGGTTTTTGAGCTTGTTTTAGAGCTGGTGGCCAGTCCTGTTTTCACCTGCATAAATTGAGAATGTTCTCTGGGGGGCACCCAACACTTCATATATGTTGCATAGGAATTTCAGTAGGGTGGCAACTTTGCATAGCAAAAACGAAGAAGACATACCCCCCCCCAAATCCAAAGATGCACATAAAATATATACATGCTAATTTAGAAATTATATCTGCAATTTAACTAGAAAGGCAGCACATCTTGCCATAGAGGAGAAGACAGTGACAAGGTGACCTGTTCAGTCTGCTGTCCAGGAGATCATTCTTGACCAGCAATGTTAAGGCCCCTGCATCCCCTTATTATGGTTCCTTTTCTATCTTGGAAGTGTCCTCTGGAAAGTAGGGCACATGGCTACACTGGTGGTGTGTAAGCTGTCTTTCAGGGAAGCTTATCTTACCTCTCTGTAAGGCTGGAAGGCTACAAGTAAGTCTCCATGTAAGACTGGCAGCAGCTGTCCAGAGTTTCAGGCAGGGGTCTCCTGTTGAAAAGGTTTGGGAGAGAGATCCTTACTCTCTCATAGCAGATTTAAGCACAAGGGTGACTACTCCAAACACATTAAAACTTGGTTAGATTTACATCTGCCCTCATCCACCTTTAAACAAATGTTCCCACCAAAAACACTTAGGCTAGAATAAACCACAGACACCTAGCTTTGAAAATAAGTGAATGTTTTGCTCACAGAGTTTCCAGAAATTGCATCAAAGCAGTTTCCATCTGTTGGCAGTAAAAGAAAGGAAAAGAAAAAGGTTCTAACTGACTTAAAAAGAAAAGTATTTGGTTTCCTAACAAAAAGGATCGCACAATCTTTGGATTAGCAAAGATTCAGGCTGTAAAATCTCATTTTAGAGATTCAGTTCACTTGCAGGGAGCCATAGCCACATGGCTCCTTCTTCACGTGTTTCAGGAAGGACAAAGAGAAGCAGGGAGCGGAGGCTTTTGAGAGCCTGCTAACTTGAGCTGAGGCTCAGGTTAACTCTTTCATGCATGCAAGTGTGAGTCAGTAACTGTATATGGCAACATCTCTCCTATCCCTATCCCTGTGTTCTTCTGCATACAAAGCAGATGCTCTACCACTGAGCAAGAAGTTGAACCCAAAGTATATTGGTCCCTTTGAGGTAGAGGAACAGATCAACCCAGTAGCTTTCTGTCTACATCTGCTGCCCTCCATTGTGCTAATATAGACATCACAACTCAAACAAGTGCTAACACTGTCAATCTAAGTTGATTCCTCCCCACTCCCCGTCTTAGTCTCAAACTTGAGAACTCACAGGAATGTCTCTTGTTGAACTTGGGCACTTTACAAATTGTATAATTGTTGCCTCAGGACAGATCAGGTCTTAGGAAGTATATGTTGGCTTTGGATAGAACTAGCATGTGTGTGTGTGTGTGTGTGTGTGTGTGTGTGTGTGTTTAAAAAGAACTTGGATGATTTGACTGTGACAGTGCTTAACCATCTTGCAACATTTAGAACTAATAAATGTTTCATGTTATCCAGGTATTTGCTCTAGGACTCTGGAAAGGTGAAGAGGACTTTTGCCAATCACCACAATTGCTAGCTTTTACTGGTCTTTTGCAAACCAGATCAGAAAATTCTAAATTTAGATCTATTGTTCTCCTATTATATACATAGCCTGTGGTTTATAAGCATAGTTGGATAGGCTATAGTAAAAGAGAATTGTCTTGCGAGTTTTTATCCAAGTCTGCCAGGTTTCATTACCAAGCAAGCAGAGGTCCCTGAGTCAACATTTTGTTCTTCTTTTTAATTTTTTTAAAATAATCCCATTGGGCACCTTCTAAACCAAAAGAAGTCAGAAGATAGATCTCCCCACCTACCAGCAAATCTCTGATGGATTTCCAGAAGATTCACAATATATTACTCCCAATTCTTCTATCACTAGCATTAACAATAAAGCCTCTCCCTCCACACCCTTTCACTGCTGGTGAAATTAAAAAAACAAATATTGGGGGGAAGGAACGAGGAGTGGATTTTTGTCTGAAAGGACTGCAAGCTCACTTCTACTGAAAGTGAATTCTTTCTTTGAGCATGTATTCAGATGTGTTTAATTTTAAGTGTGGGAAAGATGGAGGGCACAAGGAGAGGGGGATGACAGAGGACGAGATGGTTGGACAGTGTTCTCGACGCTACCAGCATGAGTCTGACCAAACTGCAGGAGGCAGTGGAAGACAGAAGTGCCTGGCGCGCTCTGGTCCATGGGGTCACGAAGAGTCAGACACGACTAAACGACTAAACAACAACAAATTTTAAGTGTATTGCCTTCAAAGCCAGCCCAAGACATTTTCCAGCCTGGGGCATAGGGGCAAACTGGTGCACACATGCACTCATTCCACGTACAGTAGTGAATCCTACTGCAGTAGTAGCAGTGGGGCACTGCATTGCCCCTGAGGGGCAATGTTGACTGAACTAAAATGTTTCAATACGCATTATGTTGACTTGTTGAGTTTAATTAATTGTCAGATGAAGTTGTTAAACTCATTTTAAATAATATTATTTTTTCCAAAAAAAAAAGTGTCGTGACCCCCCCAAAAAAATATATATTTTAAAAACACATATTTTTGCCATTTTGTCACACACACCCCTCAGTGATGACACCCAGGGCGACCCGCACCCACCACACACCCCTTCCTACGCTACTGGTTATGAACTGTTCAGCATGGAACAGGGTACTCCAGAAGGTGTTTAGAGGTTTCTGTGCAGAGGCTGGTACTCCAGAAGGTGTTTAGAGGTTTCTATGCAGAGGCTGGGTGGCTTCCTATTGGAAATGTAACAGCAGGTTTCCTGCATCAGCTGGGGTTGGAGTAGATGAGTTTTGAGATCCCTTCCAACTCAATGTCTAAGTAGTCTGGACTTAGAGTGCACTGCAATCAATGGAAGGTGTTGTAAATAAAACATCTGCCCTTTTTCCCTTATGGGGTATCCAAGAGCCCATATAGAGTCCTTACATTGGTCCCTATTGATAGGAGAAAATAACAGAGACCAACCAGAGAATATTGAGAAGCAAAGCAGCTAGTAAGCCTGATCTTTATTGATCTGTTGCAACAGGGTGCTCCCCTCACATGCTGGAAAGGAGGAGGAACCCAGAACCAAGGTGTGCCTGCCCTTATATAGACATTTTTAATTCCCTGCCCTGGAGCTCAAGACCACCCCTCCATACATCATACATACATCACAAAAGGGGTGTAACCCAAGACCACCCGCCACATAACTACATCACAAAAAAGGTGGTCTAAAACGGAAATTTGAATGTTTTTCCTGTCTGCAAGGTTATCTGATTGCCTTTCCTGATAGTCTGTCGCCCATTAAAATGCTGATTACTCAATTCCTGAGACAATGGGAAGGCTCCCTGATCCCCTCCCTCCTTGTAAAGAAAACATTTGGTTCAGTTTGGGAATCAAAAATGGTTTCAGGTCGGTCTTCCTGTGCTGATCTAAGTACGTGCTTGGTTGGTACATTTAATATATAACTAAAACCTTAGAGGTCTTAGATCACAAAGGTTTGTCCAAAGTATGGATAACCTTCATAGAATAATATGATGCTTTAAAGCTTCCCATAAGCAACTGGTTGGCCACTGAGAACAGGATGCTGGGTTAGCTGAGCCATTGGCCTGATCCAGCAGTCTCAGCTTATGTTCTTAGATGCTGCAGTGAGAATGAAAAGAAAGGGTATGCTAAATGATGACTGTACCATGCGCGCAATCCCATTTCACAATTTGGGACAATTAGAACTGGGGGGGAGGGGGGGTTGCAGATGCTCAATTCATAAATATACTGAACATTCCGGTCCAGGAAATTATGAACTTCTATGACATCACAGTGACTAACTGCTCCAGGCTTGCAATTTCCTACTTTCTGTATGCCCAGAAAAGTGACTCACGGTGCATTCTTAGATATGTCTACTCAAATACAAGCCCCACTGAGTTCAGTGAGACTTACCGGCAGGTGGATGTATGGGGCTGGGTAGGTCTTATTCTGAGAATGAAGTGTGCCTTCGAGTTTAATTCAGAAGAAAACAGGACTTGGAGCTATCAGTTCAGGAAGCATCTTGATGGATAAATAAATAAACATGTATATTTATATAATAGCTCTCCACTCATCTACACAAGATCTGAGGCTCCGAAGATTCTATTAGTCAGTCGCCCTTTGGCTCATACTATGTGTAAGCTCCTTTCCAGTAACTAAGTTGCCTGAGCCATTGGGCTTGTCTTGCTCAATAAATGGAACACACAAAGAGAGGCGGTTATAGGTATGGATTCTACAATTTTGTTCATGACAGCATCCACCTTGCCTTCTGTATCTACTTTCCAATAATGTGTGGTTTTCATTTGGCCCGGGGGGGGGGGGGTTAGCTCAAACACTATAATCAAAGCATGTACAGTGGTACCTGGGGTTAAGTACGTAATTCGTTCCGGAGGTCCGTACTTAACCTGAAACTGTTCTTAACCTGAAGCACCACTTTAGCTAATGGGGCCTCCTGCTGCCGCTGCACTGCCAGAGCATGATTTCTGTTCTTATCCTGAAGCAAAGTTCTTAACCTGAAGCACTATTTCTGGGTTAGCGGAGTCTGTAACCTGAAGTGTATGTAACCTGAGGTACCACTGTATAGGAAAGTTGATCTGGCAGAAAGCAAGACAGAATATTGTAAGATATTATGCAAGCTCTAGCAGTTCTAGGATTATATCAGATGCAACATGTTTCGTCTACAGCAAGGTTGGCCAATCTGAGAACCAGCCTAGCCTCTAAACAGTAGTCTAGGGACTAGAAGTGTGTGTGTGTGTGTGTGTGTGTGTGTGTACACAATATTTATGCTGCTTTTCAAACAAAATGTCCTCCTAAAGTGACTGATCACCAAGAAATTATAAAGAAAAAATATAGTAGAACAACATCAAAATCTAATAACTGAAGGCACACGTAATTAGAAATTATAACAAATCTTAAAAATGGAGCAGCAGTTAAAATCAAAGTGATATAAAACAACATACCAGCCAGTTTCTTTTGCAAGATAAACCTGGCACCATTGAGCAATAAGGAATTTCACACATATGCTAAGCAGAGTATTATTCAAATCAGAATTCTCCAAGTAATTTTAAAATTGTTCTTAAAAGCAGGATCTGAGCACAAAAGCACTCTGCCTTCTTTTGATTCCCAACAACCGACACAGAGGCACTGCCTCCAACGGGGGAATTAGAACATAAACAGTGCCTTATTCTCTATGAATTTGTCTAATTCATTTTTACAGCCATCTAACATGCCTCTGGACAGCCTGTAGACTGGATGTGGACCTGTTGTTGCTCAACCAGCAACTGGCATTTAACAGCCTGCAGCCTCTGAATCTGGAGATTCCATATAGCCATCACGGTGAATAGACCTTTGAGACACCAATACTTCATGAATTTGTCAGATCTCCTTTAAAGCCATGTAAGCTAGCAGCTATCACCACATCCTGGGGCAGCAAATTCCATAAATTGATGATGTGTTGTGTGAAGAAGTACTTTCTTTCTTCTGCCTGAGCCCTGACAAAACTTTATCGCCACCTTGAATGAAGCCTTGTATATGTGTTTTTTAGAGGCACTCTGTAAATCAGCCTTCACCAACTGGACACCTCCATCTGTTTTGGACTACAACTCTCATCAGGCTGGAGCTGATGGGAATTGTGGTTCAGAACATCTGGAGGGCACTAGGTTTGCAAAGGTGAGCAATAAACAGGGACCCACTTCACTGAGGTATTCAGCCATGCAAGTCTTCCCGACAAAGTGTCCAGCAGCAGATTCCAGCAGAGAGAGAGAGAGAGAGAGAGGCTAACTGTGGATGTTGCCTTGCACTCTCAGCCCATCCTTAGAGAGAACTAGAAACCGGAATTCTCAAGGATTTTGGAACACAAACAAGACTGGATTAATAAGCATGTCATCTTCTGAAAGTTTCTTGTGGGCAAAATAGCTATCATTTTCTGGAAGACAGCCTAACTTTACTCTAATAAAAAATGACTCCAATTGAATGAGAAAGAACTGGAGGCTGGGAATTATGAAAACAAACAATTGACCACATTTCAATTTTGTGGTGCAGGAAGCGATGAAGAGACGCAAAGCTAGAAGAAAACCCTGCCAAGTCTTCTGGGGAATCTGTTGATGCTTTTAAACAAAAACAAAAAAAACAGGGCATGCATCAGTTCCATTTGTTTTCTGGTGCCATTACCAAACAATAGACTCCATTTATATGAATTGTGTACATTTATACAGTCAAGCACCTTGGGGGAAAGTATTAAGCAAAAATCTTCTAACAACATTGTGTGCTCCATCTTGGGATTCTTGATGGACGTATCTTCTTACAAAGACAAATTGCCTCATAGCAGCTACATTTTCTGCAATCAGTGAAATTCCAGTACACTTACTGCATATCGGTAGTTGTTTTTCTTACCTGTCCCCAAACTGGGTAATTATTAGCTCTTTTCAAACTGGGGCCATATTTTGAATAAACGTTGAAGACTATTCAACAATCATTTTTTCCACTGACTATCCTTCACAAGCTAAGACCCAACAAATGGACTTATCTTCAGTGAGAACAGCAGGGGCTTTGGAATAATGCTCCCTTCATCTACCTCAACTGCTCATTCCCATTTGCTCACATATAAGAGTAACCAACTGTGCTCAGGGCACCTAGCAAATGATGAGCAGTTGTTTATATCATTGCATTTATGTATTTATTCTGTTTATATCATGCCCTTCTACCCAAAGGAAGCCAGTGCAGCAAGCACATCAATATTATTATTATTTTAAAAGAATTTTTAAAACAGTTAAAAATATTATCTTCTAGGTTGCCAGGAACAATATCTTGCAACCACCAAATGCCTGGGTAATGCTTTTAAAAGAATGCTTTTAAATTCCCCCCCGAAAATCTCCAGTGGGAGATACACTGCAGTTGTCACATCAATGATTCAAACAAGTGGTGCACCCCAATGGCTTACTACAACCACAGTACAGTGGTACCTCGGGTTACATACACTTCAGGTTACATACGCTTCAGGTTACAGACTCTGCTAACCCAGAAATAGTACCTCGGGTTTAGAACTTTGCTTCAGGATGAGAACAAAAATTGTGCTCCGGCGGCGCGGCGGCAGCAGAAGGCCCCATTAGCTAAAGTGGTGCTTCAGGTTAAGAACAGTTTCAGATTAAGAATTGACCTCCGGAACAAATTAAGTACTTAACCCGAGGTACCACTGTATTGCTGAAAGACTGAGGGGTGTGTATTTCAACAGGAGAAGGTTAAGGGAGTGGGTGACTGTCTTAATAGTCCCAGGGAAGTTGCTACTTAACCTTCCTTTTTAGAAAGAAGATTGGCTAATTGCCATCAATAGCTGGTCTTCTGAATGGCTGGAAACTGTTTCTCCCTCTACTCCAGCCAAGGTTGGGCTGACCTAGATGTCTCTGTGTGAGGAGAAACAAATTTGGAATTGGAGATAGAAGATGTGATAGATACAGATAATTGAGCTTTTAGGCTGCCTATTTGGAGACCTGATAAAGAAGCCCTAGACTTCCACCCACTGCTGTTTAAGGTGTGCAGGCCACACCTGTGTTCAACCTATATACTATATTACAAAACACCAGAAAGCCTCCAAAGACTTTCTTCTGAGAGAAATCAAAGCTGCGTAACCACAGCACTCCCTAACTCCTCACCTCTCAGGGAAGTGGGTGAGCATGACAGGATAATTTTGCTTGATCTTCCTCCAAAGACATCAGGCTAAGAGGCAGTGATGTCTTTGGATCAATGACTATGCTGAGGGCCTGACTGGGCTTCTGGGCGACCAGTTGTTAATCCTTACAAGAAATAAAGAAAATAAAGGTTCTGTCTAGATAAGCTAATTTAAGGCATTTCCACTTCAATAAAAGAAATTAATTCTAACCTTGAAAGAAGAATAGATTCATCCAATCTTATAGTGCAATGACTTCATGGACTATTTTAATATTTTTTAGCTCATGTATAAGGCCTCAAGCTCTTAGCAAAACTAAGCTGTGGAATTATTTAATATTTTCTTCTTACTTATTTCCTCTCCCTTTTTTTTGTAAAACACATTACAGATGGAACTCACCATATAATTAAAATAAAATGGAGTAATAAAATTGTCCAGTCACCAAACTGGTGGGGGTGGGTGAAAAAAATTGCTATGATTCAAGAGTGTGAACAGTCACTGCAATCTGTTGATTACAAACAAGCCTGAAATAGTGTGTATTCTGGATCAACTCTGGAGCAGCTAATCAACTTATCAATATTTGTCACTGAAGAAGACCATATGGTCAAAATACACTTGGCAACTCAGAAGTGTTGATTATCCATATCAGGTTGTTTAGTTATTCTCTACTGTTTTTCAGTCCACGCTGTATATATATGCAAATATGTAATTTTTACAAAACCACATGATATATAAACATAAAACAAGAACATCTATATATCACACAGATAATACAGAATTGTGCATTTGAAACAACTATCACACATGTTGATTTAAATTCTTTACCCAGTACTTAGCCTTATTCCTATACTAAAAGCAGGTTCCCATACTATTGATTATTCTACCTTTACAATGCTTCTACTGTACATTAATATAGAGTCCACACCATTTCCTGATACTCTGAACTCTCTACTGACATATTAAGCTACTAGATTCTTTCCTTGTTATTTCATATCATTGTAAGTTTTATAATGTACTTTTGTTCCCGGATTTTTTTTCTATTCAAGACTATTTTACTGGGTATAATTGTTATTTCTATGCTTGGGTATACAAAATTCTAGATATTCTTAGAATGTATAGCCCCCAGAACCGCTGTGATGTTGCTATACTCACTTAAATTTAACAGGCAAACAACAACAACAGGGTGCCTAGGGATTTATACATGAAGTGTCTTATTTATTACGTTCTTTACCAATTTCCAAAAAAATTGCACTACAGTCATAACTTGGAGGTAGAACAGAATACATTCCGGAAGTCTCTTCGACTTCCAAAACATTTGGAAACCTCCTGCAGCCAATCAGAAGCCGTGGAAGCCCTGTCGGACGTTCTGGTTCCAAAAGAATGTTCACAAACTGAAACAATCACTTCCGGGTTTGCGGCGTTCGGGAGCCAAAACCCCTGAGTTCCAGGACATTCAACAACTAAGGTATGACTGTATATAAGACTCTTAATCTCATGGGGTTGGACTAGATGACCTTGGGACCACTTCCCAATTTACAATTCTATGTTTCTATGATCACACATCCACCACAAATTGGGGGGGGGGAGACCCTCATTCCTCTTCAGTTATCGTCTTCCACCAATGGCCCTCCTCCACACATCCAGTTGTTTTAGCTTTCCAGATAGTCTAGAACCATTGTATGGCCATCTAATAAGCATTATCCCTATAGTTGGGAACTATGGAAAGGTTGTGCGTATGCTAAAGAGAAGGAAGGGATGTTTGCTGGGGAGAATGTGTGTCTCTCCATTCATGATGAACAACAATGCATTGAGCAAGACTTGCCGTTCTTTTGACTGCCATACATGGTCTCCGTGCTGAGTGGTCAGGAATTGTTTTGGTTCCCCACTGAAAAACCCCACCCCACCCACATCTGGGCTTGGGGCTCCATAGGGTGTGGGCTTTGGGGAATGGAGGTAGCTTGAGATTCCCCTTGTAGAAAGAAAGCAGCTTCTTCTGGAAGCCCTTTGCCGAGTAGGTCACAGCAAGCCTTTTTCCTGGCCGTTTCGTATGAAATAAATAAAATCCTGAACGTCATTTGTACTCAGAAATCAAAAGGTCTGAGTACCAGGCTCGCCATGAGCGCTAGCAGGAGGGGCGAGGGAACCCTGAAAAATCCAGAGAGAGAAAAACTGTGTGTGACATCTAGTCGCGTGTGTTTTGAATTACTGTGCATTAATCAAATGTTTTGTGAACCATTTTAAGTAAGTGGAAGAGACTAGTGGAATGAAACAATATAATCCAGTACAGTGAAAACATGCATGCCCTAAGGCAGAAAAACTTGTAGTTTTCTTTGCTATAACATAGTCAAAAGAGGAGGGGGGTTGTTGATTTTTACGTGATTGACTAAGGGGCATTTGAGAAGGCAACGAGTCAGGCACAAAAACGTTACGATAACGGACAGCTTCTTTCAATATTGGAAAAGATATCATCAGTATGGCATAAATGAAAATTGCTCTATGACTATGGACACGGGAATATACCAAATGATAGCGATTCTAATGAAGTGAGATACATTTCTTGCTTGATTTTTGTATGCGTCCCACCATAGGTTGTTGGCCTCTATTATGCTGACTGGGGCAGATGTGAGCAGGAGTTCAACAACATCTGGAGGGCCACAGGTTCCATGTCCCTGGTAAACAAAAATGAAATGTGAGAGAGATATAAATTATGTTTGTTTTGTTTTTCATGTATTTTCATGTACTTCTTTCAAGCAAAGTCATTTCTTGAGGCTAATGGTTAGCCAGTGTTTCTAACAGCTTTTGAGATCTGCAAGAGTAGCTACAGAAAACCCCTTGCCATTTTTGAGGTGATGGCGGGTGGAGAAACATTTGTAAACATAGAAAAGTATGCCTGCAACAATCCTGTGATTTGTCAACATCGTGACAATCCCAATAAATTGGATTTTACTGCAGCATAATAGAAATGGCTAAGAAATTTAATGTTTTCACATTTTGATAAAAACGGGCCTGATCCACACCTCCTGGACAAAAGTGCAGACCAGAACTTCCTTATCCACAAGTTTTCATGCTTCACAAAAAAGGTGCAATTTTCAGCTCAAAAATATCAGCATAGAACTCAAAATGTAGAAAGAAAATACAATGTAAAATGCCTATTAATATGTGTATTTAAACATTCCTTTTCATGTGTTTTTTTTAAACACAAAAATGCGTAGATTGATGTTGAAATGGGACAGAATGCATTTATGGATGAACACATCCATTTTGTCCCATTTCTGCATTTGATGTGAAGGGTTTTTGTGTTATTAAAAAGATTACTTATGGGGTGGTCTGAGCATGGGTTGTCTTTTTATTATTTTTCTTTCCTTAAGCAAACAATCAAAATACCAAAATCATACAATTTATAACATATGTACAAAACATATTGTACTACCGACAGAAGCAAACTAAGATATGATTAAGTAAGCAAAATTCTATTTTGGATCCTTACAGCAGCAAAAAGGGGAAATATAGCAAAGGTTTCTCTTCTTATTTTGTTTGTTCCAGCCAATAAGTGAACCAAACACCATTCAAAAGTCCTTCCTTGATATTTTACTAGGAGTAAGCAATCTAGGCTTGCCATACATTAGGAAAATTCTTGACGTGTCCTGGTTTTCAGGTGTAAAAATGGCGTCAGGGTGGAATTTTGCCAGATTGGCAAAATGTCAGAGGAAACCTGGGTGCATGGCAACACGATGGGGGTGGGAAACAGCTCCAAAAGCTTAAAATCACTATTTTGTGGGGAGGTTTCTCCAAAAAATCTCAACACTTTTGTGGTCTTCCTTAAAAAAAGCACATTTGCGGGTGTCATGAATTTCACTTTTTTGAAATATGGCAACCCTAATCTGTTTCACTCCCCACTATAAAAGTTGCATAAAAAAAGAACATGTATTAATGTTTCTTTTGCTCCATCTCTGCAGGGTTATCACTTCTGGGGCACCTAGAAAGTAGACAGTGGCACCTGCGTCTGGTAAAAATGCATCCTGGAAATGATGCCCAGACTACGCACTTCATCAGTGACTGCAAAGGTGTCCCTCTGCTTACATCCACATGTGGGTGTTGCTAACACGTGGGCATCAGTGAACAACAAGCGAGAGCAGTGAGCAAGCAGAAAAGAGGTTCTGAAGAAAAAAGCTGTGTGTCACATGGCCTGCTCTGCACCTCCTAAGCTATCCTACTGCCCCCAGGCGCAGTGAAGGATGCTGTGCCGACAGCAGCATTGCTGAAGTGAAAGTCAGCTGCTTGTCCAGTCACCTTCTGTATGTGGGATGGGATGGTGGTGGGTGGGTGGGGTGCCATCTTGACCTTTGCACCAGGCAGCAAAATGTCTTGGGCTACCTCTTCTTACCCCTGAAAGTCAGAGCACAGAAACTCTAAAGGACAAACCGTCTGACACAGTGAACAAATGCTGTGAGGATGCATCAGGTCCTTTCCAGCTTCCTGATGGAGCCTTAAAGCAATAAGGAGAAGCTTGTGGCTGTGTTAATGTATTTGCTCTCCATGAAAATATGTAGCACTTTCCCTCTTTCCCTTGAGCCATCTCACACTTCGGGCTCATCTGTCTTAAAGGCAGCATTATCTGTGATCTACCACAGCCCCATCTTTCTCAGCTGTGTATATTTTTAGGACTACATGGAAGTAAGCCATTTCTACGTGCAGGCTTTGTGTGTGTTGATTATTATCCTGCTAAGTTAGCCTGGCGTATTCCCCCCCTGCCCCCGTCAAACAGGAACACGCTGTTCATGCACACACTCTCCTTCCTTGCTTGTGTTTGTCTTGTAAAGTCCAATTTTCTCTAACTGCATCTTGCCACGCACTGTAAACCACATTTGTGTCCCATTTAAACTTTGAAACCACAATAGATGCAGAGGAACAAGAGGAACCACACACCCTGCCTTTCTTGACAACACTCCCACACATGAATAATTAGAAGCACATTAAAATACTACACACACATCGAAAGAACGAGACAGCTGCTCTGCCTCGTGCTCCCTGTCTCAACCTCTTCCACTTTCAATTCTACCCAAAATCGCCTGGAACAGTAAACAGGGTAGGGGAAACTTAATACAAACAATCTGTGACACAACAGGAATAAATATCCTAATAAAGATTTCCTGACAAGTGTACGCAGTCCGGAGGGTTCGGGAAGGCTTTGTTTTAATTAGCCAATGTTCACCGCGCACTTGCCTTAGGAGTGCGTACCTCACTTTCTCTCCGTATTTCAAACAGACAAATAGTGGGACCCTGCATTAGTGACAAGGCAGGTGAGAAGAGTCGATAGAAGGAAGAGGTCTCTGTCGACTGCTTTCAACCCTCCGAGCTAGGATTGTTGGCCTTTCAGTGGGAATGCTGCATAGTGTTTCCATATGCCCCAAATTGGCTTGGATAATACAAAAATGAAGCGTCTTGTCCAAGGTCCAGAACAACCGCCTTACTGGATGGATATGTGCCTGATGAAACAGGGAGTGGCTGTGGAGAAAAGATGCATTTTATGGACAAGTCTCAAAACAGCAGTGCTGTATCATTTCAATGGATTGAGGGCAAATCAGAAAAAGACTGTTCTTTTCTGGCAGGAATTGCAAAGTGATAGTAAATAGTGGCATTCCAGGTTGGTCTAACACAGGGGTAGGCAACCTAAAGCCCATGGGCCGGATGCGGCCCAATCGCCTTCTTAATCCGGCCACTGACAGTCCGGGAATCAGCGTGTTTTTACATGAGTAGAATGTGTGCTTTTAATAAAAATTCATCTCTGGGTTATTTGTGGGGCATAGGAATTCGTTCATTCCCCCCCCCCCAAAAAAAAAAAAATATAGTTCGGCCCACCACATGGTCTGAGGGATGGTGGAATCCCTGAACAAATCCTAAACTATATCCAGTGGCAGACTTTGGGCTCTCAACTTTCAACAGCACCCGGTGCAGTGCTAAAATTTGGCACCCCCTGCCTCTTGCGCTCTGTTCAACAACATTGTTGTGGCACCCCCTGCAGTACAGTGCCCAGTGCAGTCCAACCGGTTGTGCTATGCTAAAACAGTCTCTGCTCTATCTGTTGGAAGTGCAACAGCAGGGGTCATTCAGTTAGTACCTTAAGGGTTAATTCCGTTGACAGCCAACCAAGAGTTAGTGGTGGAGGTATTATCTGGCAACCTGGCAAAACGGCATGAGTATTACTGACATAACTGTGGTTGGCGGTGTTTTCATGCATTGTCGAATATTTCCCTGCTATGAACTAGGCCAACCTGCTTACCAAATAGTTACATGAACACTGTGGTACTTTACCTTGGTAAAAGCTGTGTTAACTGATGATAAATGAACTTCTTCCTGCTCCAGCTGTTTAAGCCAGGCAGGTTATTTTCCAGAGGAGATGCTGATCCAGTTTATGAAAACAGCACGTTCTATTTGTTATTTACTCAACATGCTGAGTGCTAGGTCCTTTTCTAACTGTTCTCCAGGCCTTCACTCCAGGAAAACTTTGCTGCTGTTATTGGCATCCACCTGTCTCAAGAAAGAACGGAGTGCACCTCTGGGTATGAAGTCATATTGCTGCATTTTCTGCTCCAAAGTGACAACCATGGGGTGCAAGCCAGGGCAGTGTGTAGGGAGGTCCTGGGCTGCCCAGACGACGAGACACCACTCTCAGCCTCAGGGATGTAGTCCAAAGGAAAGCAGAGCAATACATTTAGCACCAACGTGTCTGCCGGAGTTGCCAGAAAGAGGCATACGATGCACCATCCAACCATCTTAGGGACCCTGCTCCAGCTTTGTGTAGGATTTACTCCGTAGCTTTTTCGTCTCCCAAAGATATCCCACAAGGCAATGGAGGTTTAGGATCAGAGTTTTCCTTCTCCTAGATGGCTACCTTCCCAGGGTGACAAGCCACATCTATTGCTTTGAAGTCTGCAAGAACTGCAGCCTCTCTAGGAATGTCAGCTAAGAGCCCGTCTCTGAAACTAATTGCAAAAGGGGCTCAGGGAGAGCAGTATAAATGGGAAGGGAACAGGAAACTCTGATGTAAGAGAAAAACACTCAAAGTAGAAATGCGAATGTTTGTGAGCAATTTTTGAGAACTCATCCCTAATGTTCTGTTTTGCTTCCAAGTGAAAACTGGCCTTTACGAAGTAAATATGCAGGTTACAGAAAGAGTAAAATTGCACCCCTTAGGGTTATTTTGGCCCTTCACAAAAGCATGTTTTCTCCAGATTCTTAAAGAATTGTCTTGAGGGGTTAGATTCTCCGAGAAGCAAAACTATAAAAGAAGCACCTTTGCTCCTTGATTAGACTAAAGGGTTTTGCCAGAATCCAACTTTCACACAACAGAATGACTTTTAATACACCTTTATACGTATTGTATGTTTGAATAGGTACCCAAGGGGGGGGGAGAGAGAGAATCCAGAAGGAAACTCATTTGGTTTAAAAAGGCTCAATTAGTCACCAGGTTCAAGTGCCTTGACAGCAAGATGCAAGTTAATTAGCCGGGGCTGCTGTGTTTTCATCTGCTTGTGAAACAACCCATCACATCTGAGAGAAACTACCTCCCCACACCACACGCCTTCCCATGTAAACACCTTCGGTTGTGAGCCTGAATGTGGTTATTAACCATCCATAAAACAAATCAGCCTAATTAAACAATGTGACATGGTAGCCCTGAGCAATTCAAATAGCTCCTTCTTCAGGAGTAAAAAGGAGCTGGTAAGTAGGTTAAGGAAATGGAATGTTCTGACCAGGGGAGTATATTTCGAGAAACCAGATTCTATGCGAGGACCAGATCTGAAGACATTTTGAATCATGCTCTTCAATATTAAAAGCAAAAGTATCCCAAGAAGTATAGAAAGGAGGGCATATTGTAAACAGAATACAGCCATGTTCATCCGAGTGGCTGTGGACAAATCAAAGTGGTCTGATAATCAGACGTAAATACCACTTAAATAAGGAAAGCAGACACACTTCTATTAATTGGATTTAAATATACACAATAAGAAGAAGAAATTGTGTGTTAACCACCCTGTTAAGGGCTCAATCCAGCCAAATTAAAACATTTTGTAGCACAATTCTATGAATATTTGCTCAGAGGTAAGTCTTTGCTTTCCCCCCATTTAATTATGAATATATCCAGAAATGGATCCTTAAAGCTTTCTGAGGACTTACCCCAACCCAAATGAAATCAGAAGCGGTATGATAACCAGATATTTACTTGCATTTACGACCAATTCATATCCAGCAATGTGTGTACACAAACACATGCACCAGTATGTTTTTCATGTATGTAGTTATTCTGGAGTCAGTTTAAGTCATTCTGAATATGTTTTACCGGAAAATAGCACAGAATATATGAATCAGTAAAAATTAAATATGAAGCAAAATCGAATAAACTTATGACAGTAAGTGTTCAGTCTCCTGTAATTTTACACATAGGTTTAAGCTTAGGCTGTCATTCACATTTGTCTGGTGCCAATGAATGCCAGACTGGAAGAAACTGCCGAGATTTTTGTTTAAAAGTGTGATCTCACATGAAATGCCATTTCGATGTTTGCTTAACTGCCATGTTAAGAAGAAACAGTACCCATTCTGAGCTGGCCTTTCTCTGGTCATGACATCCACACCTGATATTCTCAGGTAGCTGGCAGCCCCAGCACTGTCACCTGCTTTGGGTTCTCCTTTCATTTTAATTTTTCCAGTCTGGCACTCGAAGCAGCATTGGGTGGCGAGGTCAAGTTCTCATTTATATTTCCCACAATTGCACACCAAGGCCCACTGTTGCTGACGCCGTCAGGGTCTACCAATTGGTATGGCACCAGAAAGCCTGCTTGGAGCTGGCCCTATGTCATAACCGTCAGTTCAAAGGAGCCGAAGTCCAACTCACAGAATTCTGGGAAAGCAAAAGGAGTGCCCCCCTCCCTGATTATTGGCCGAAGGGGAAGAGTCAAACTGCTTGTTTTAAAGAAAGCCAGGCTAGAAAACCGCTCAGGTTTGTGGAAAGTCCTAAGAAGATGAGCTCTCCTTTTTCCGACATCGGTCAGCCAAATTATTCCTGGAAGCCCATATCCAGAGCCTGAAGGAAATAGCCAAAAGGCTGGTCCAAAGAAACCATTCCCATCCTACCTCACAGATCTGCGAATCAACTTGCTGTTGTCTCCATTTGGAACGAGGGCCAAACAGCCTTTTATTTCACATTGCAGCTTTGAAGCACACGTTCTCATCGTAGACAAAACTGTGATGTCTCTATGGCAAACAGAAAATGATCAAATGGGAAAATCAGGTTCTCACAGTGACTTTTGTTTTTATCGTTACAAAATCGGCGAAAACAAAGCAGGTAGGAAAAAGCAATTGGCACAGCAATACTTAAGCTCAAACAATGAATAGGGAGCTGTGTACAACAGCCACACTATTTCCACCTCCACCTTTCCATTGTAGAGCAGGAAGATCTGAAAGCTTTGACTGCATACTACTTAAAGCACATATAAGAGCCGGTGTGGTATAGTGGTTAGAGTATCATACTAGGATCTGGGAGGCCAGGGTTCAAATCCCTACTCAGCTCTTTGGAGAAAAAGGTGAGGTATAAATGCAATAAATGCAATAAATAAATAAATTAAAGCACACCCACACACCCAAAGAATCCTGGGAACTGTAGTTTAACACTGCTGGGAATTATAGCTCCATGAGGAGTAGACTACAGTTCCCATCATTCTTTTTGGGAAGGCTTCAAGTGTATGCAGTCCTTGTTCAGCTGAATGTTCAATCCTCACCACTATCAGAAATCTAGATCATGCAGAATTCAGCTGAAGATGCTTACAATTACAGAAGCAAGGTTGGTGCAGTGCAAATGTGCTGGCAGGAACCACTGGATTAGGTCCACTGGCGTGTTTGCATCATGCTGACTTCACTGCCACTACGTCCCTCCCCCATCTTCGGCAGTTCAGTTGGATGGAGGCTAGGAGAGCAGTGTAGCCCCACCACAATGTTCGCTGCTGTCCATGCCCTTTGTCTGTGCATAGGGCTTAAGAACACCTGAAGAGGATTTGTGTTTTTGGAATGCCAGGCAGGTAGTGGCTCACCTATATAATAAACACAGTGTCTGGGATGTGAGCTGGATCTGCTGTTTCCCAGAGAGCATGAACTTTGGAAGGATAATAAAGGATCCTGGTATACAATGCAGGCTATCATGGATTGTTTGATGAAAACGTGAACTTTCACCCTCACATGTATTGCTCACCATGAAGGCTCTACTTTATTTCCCCCAACAGTAGGATATAAGTGTTTGAAGTAAAAAAATAACAGTCTTGGGGTTCATAAATTTGAGATGGGGTAATGGGTCATAAAGCTGAGCTGTACATTTGGCCAAGGGCTGCAAAAGCTATTTTGAAAGATTTACTGTACAGTTGCATATTTACTGTCTACTGCTATATTTTTCTCCTCAGGAATCACGGAAGGATAATCATAGAGCTGGCAGGGTCCAGTGGATTATCTAATCCAATCCTTGCCTGGTTCCAAGATATGATATCCTAATCCTAAAAAGAGTCCTATTAATTTCCCTCATGAAACATTTGAGGGAAGAAATTCTGGAACCTTCCACTGGAGCTTTTTTTTTCTTTCCTCCCCCTACTGGTGAAGTAGTATTTGAGGCGAAAGCATACTTACTTGACAGACTAAGGGTGAAATCCAAACTCCCACTACCCTGGAGTGGAGGGGATTTGGACTAGGTAGATGTGTCCCAATCCAACCTCTGCCCACAGGACATTAACAGTGTCACCCCGCTGGCACGGATTCCACCTGCTAAATGTGCAAGTGAGCAGCTGGATGTTCTGCTGGTGGGATCCCCTCAGGCAGCTGCCGAGAGACAGCCCCCACAAAAGCAGTCAATTCCCCAAAGCCTGTTAGAACAAGGAAGTATTCACCTGCTACTGGAAGAAGGGGGCCAGTCTAAATTTTCTAGGGAGGGAGTTCCAAAGTCTGGAAGCAGCCACTGAGAAGGTTGTGGGATGTGAAACACAAGAGCAGTCAAGTACAACATTCCTAGAGTGAACATGTTTACACATGGGGAGGAATGTTTGTCCAGCCAGCAGGTAAACTTCCTGTTTCCTTTTGGGCTGGGACAGACTTCCTCTGCATGTGACTAGAGGTGGGTGTGGCCTCACCTGTGCAGGTAACGACAAAAGCACAGGACAGGGCAGCCATCTCTCTCTTTTTGACTACATGCATCAAAGAAGCAACATCTGCTTAGCCAAAGATGCTCTCTTGGCTTCCAGCCAAGAGAGAACAAGGGACTGTCTCCTTATGAGATAGTTTCCAAGTGTATGTTACTTTTCTAAGATAAGTCTGCCTTCTGCGATCCAATTGTGAACAGAATGTGAGTAAACTCTTTTTATACTTTTATAGAAGACTGTGTCGTGTCTTATCTTTTATGAGGGAATATGGAGAAAATACCAGAACAGTTATTATAGAGGCTTTAGTGAGCCTGAGCAAACGCATCCGCTGTGAGTTTAAAAAGGGGAATGTTACTCTGCTAAATTGTGAACTTGTTAACACAAGTTGGAAAGGCTATAATCAAACAATATATCCTCTCCTGCATCCCTGAACATTACCACAAAGGTCATGTACCACGTCCCCACCAAGCGTCCCTGGGAGGGTGGTAGGACTGAGAGAGGAGCCCTCCCCTGAAGATCTCAAAACCCAGGCAGGTTTTTACGGTCTTTCAGATAGCCTGGACGTAAGCCGTGGAGGGCATTATAGGGGATAACCAGCACTTTGAATTGTGCCCTGAAACAGACCAGTAGCCAGTGGGGTTGTTCTAGCAAGGGAGCCATGTTTTTTTATAAACAGCCCCGATCAACAATCTCTTCCTCGGCTCATCCTCCACCCATTTTAAAATTCTCTGTGCTGTGCCATGAAGGGGAGATGAAGGCATCGTGGATCAGGCTTGTTGTACTAAATCAAATTTCCCCAGAGGTTGCTATAATTTGTAAATAGCTAACATGAAGTCAAGTTCTGCCAGAAAACATTTGCATTCTTGGGAAGTCCAAATAGCAAAACAGCAACTTGTAAAACCTTTTCTCGGGACTTGATGATCTGAGGGGAGAATGTACTTTCATGCTAATAGATAAGATAGTAGAAAATGAGCATTTATCATTATTTCCATGCAAATATATTAGCCAGTGGGTTTTTTAAAAAAGCACATTTGTGGCTAGCTGGAATGAAACTAGAAAGCCTTGCTACACATACCAAGAAACACACATAATCTTTGACTAAGGGGGAAGTATTTTAGATGGTGCCCAGTTTGTGGTCAATTTCTGGTTTATAACAGAATTCAAAGACATTGAATATACTTATGAAGTAGTTTCTTGCCATCCCCGCTCCGGAAAAAAAATGCTTAATTAAAATCCAGACACACTCATACTGAGAGAGACAGGTTTTTTGTGTGTACTGTTCACACCTGCAGACTCTGTGACCCTGTACATCTAGCGTAGTCATCTAGTCATCCACTGTGGCCACCTGAGTACATGACAAAACCTTTTCCTACCCTCAATTTTTTGCAGTTGCAGTCAGACAATTAAAAAGACCAACAAGACGCTTATCAATCTCATCTTTGGCTCTCCTATATCCTCTCCTAGTGCCGAAATCCATTCCTACATCTATGTCCCTCCACATCTCTCCATTCAGGAAAGCAAAAAGCACAATCACAGTTCAAAGTCACATTCCAGCAAGACAAAGGTCCGGAGTAAGGGATATGAGAGGGTGTAGAATGGGAAGAGTACCAAGGACAGCATTTTGAATCCTGGGGCGGGGGTCACATTCAGCTCATGGTCCTGAGGTTCCCCACCCCTGCCATAGGGATCTAATTGGTGATTGTGGAAAACAGGGTTGCTGGACTAGATGATCCGATAGAGCAGGGTTCTTCTTATGTTCACAGTTGCTTCCCTATGGCCTGATCCAGTTTTCAAGTTACAGGCTCCTGGTTACTTTTGAAAGAATCAGAAGGAAGATAATTCACCTTGACTCCTGTCAGTTTATATGGCAAATATTTATAAATCTGAGACATTGCATTGAAAATAAAGAATGAGGCGATCAGTGGTTTCTTACAAAGAAATTTTATTAATTTTGTCAAACATTGCAAACATACCCATGCCGAATTATTTCAGTTATAAGCTCGTGCGAAGCAAAGCGCAGTTCAGAAGCAAGAAAAGTAACATAATAAGTGCTCTGCTCCCATGCAGTCAGTGATGGAGAATGCAACATTCGATGGACTTCAGTAATGAAAGTGCAATGGGCATGTGGGACAAATGAGAACATGGCGGGTAGATAAGCAGGTATCACATTGCAAGCTGCTCAACATCCGCTATTGCTGCTGCCCACACAGTGACCTTGTGTTTCTACTCTCTGTTAAAACACATGGTAGGTGCAATTGCGAAGGCTGTATGCTCCAGCAACTTGGGTGGTGCTGTTCCACATATGCTTTTAGGGCATTTCTTGGGTAACAGCATTTAAACACACACACACACACACACACACAGTTTTATAAAAGGGTAACAGCCAAGATTGAAATTGTTCAACATGCGGCATTCATCCATACATTCATACTGGAAGGAGAAAGAAAATTTGCCAAGAAAGAGGAAATGGGCACGCAGCTCGTTTATAGCAAACTGCAACTTTCCCCTCTTAATGAAAAACAAGCCTGCAAAAGTCTCTGTGTGTCCCATTCTTCTGCCAATGAACAATACACTCTTTTTTTCTCTTCTTTTGTGGGATTTACCTCAGGTCACTGTGAAGAAAAACTGCAGGCCTGCTCCAATTTTCAGCCGAGTAAATGGAACCATTCCCTCTGACTTTAATCCATTTTGGATAGATTTCTTGTATAACTGACTTTGTCGTAGCAAAGAGAAGCACCATCCCCAATTTCAGATTACTCTTTCTTCCTTTGCCTGTAAGACCTTCCAAGTTGAGAATTGTTTTTTTTCCATTCTCTCTCTCTCTCTCTCTCTCTACACACACACACACACCATAACAACAACAAAAACCCCAAAACTCCTGCAGAATGTTTCTTTGAATTGTGATAAAAGGAGAAAAGAAATGAAAAGTTTGAGAGGCATTCTAGAGACTCATCACACAGCTGACATTTAAGAAAAATAAATACAGCCAGCAGCTGTTGTGAGTTGAACAAATCATATAACAGCCATTACCTGAAAATAATTTAACAAAAAATATTCCCGTTTCAATGAACTGAGTGGAGCACATTTGTTAAAAATGTCTTGCTTATCTTATTAGAATTTTGTATTGCTTATCTGGGGAAAATTCAATAAATGGCCATCTAAATTAATATAACAGTTTATTTACAAAAAAAATTGCAGGCAGTAAGTGAATGGCTGTACAGCTTGAAGCCCCACAACAGAAATAGAAAATATCAAGATGCTTAGTGGTTGTAAGTTGCACAGGCTACTCAAACCCATCAGCTTAAGCACCTAGGGGATAGATCAGCTGTAAATGACTGCAGTTTGGACTAACACAGAGATTCAAAGAAAGTGAAATTGAGGGAATAAGAGAGGCAGAGATGGAAATGAGAAGTGAAACCCCAATAATTACCTGTGTTAAGGAAGGGAAGGCAAATAGAAATGTTTTCCTTGGTCTCACCATGACCTGCAGATCCATGGTCATAGCTGGGTCCAGGTTGCTGGGTGATGGATCTAAAATAGTGTCCTGGTATGGAGGGGTTACCAGCCTTAGGTAGGGCATCCATGAGCAAAAGTCTGGTTCCACCCTGTGCTCCTTGGAACTCCCTCAACGGCTGAAAAATAGAAAAGACTTTCCTACTGGACTGGACAGAAGGAAGACTAAATGTTGTTTAATTCAAGTTCTGCATCGTTACAGACATATCAGGACAAGTCTCCCCCCACATAGTGGCAGGGAGATAGTGGCCAATCGGAATTCACACTCATGGGGGCAGGTGGAGGACATGGAAATTTAGACTTCATCCAGTTACTAGGGGGATGAGCTTGGTGGAGGCTGCCTTCGGTATTACCTCCAGTCAATTACATTTTGTAAATTGTTTGGAGGTTTCATTACAATCAAGCTATATATAGATTTTGTTGAACAAATAAATAAAGTGCTAAATGAGTGTGTCTGCTTTCATCAGATACGGTGGAAGTTCCAGATGCCTCAAGTTTGCACTTTCATGATCCATTATGCATAGTGTTCGGGAGAGCTACTATGGGATGTATATTGGGTGGGAACCACTGGGGTTTCCCTGGTAGTGGTGGGTACTTACCTCGGGCTACTGCTGTGTCCTCTGATTCCTTGCAATGATGTTGCGTTCTTTGCTCAGAGCAATGCTACCACTCAAAATATTTATAGCCCGTCATTCATCAACAAGGGATCCCAGGGCAGCAGTACAGTTTTTTAAATGCCAGGATTAAATACAGCGAGAACAACCAGTACAGCTAAGAACAACAACAGATAATCAGGTATCAGAACAAAGATGCTGTTTGATTTAGCAGGGTTCTTCTTATGTTTCTGGAGGACTCTAATGGCAAATCAAAACCTGTCACTTTCATCATAGTCTCAAGATTCATATTTCAGAAAGTTCTAACACACAGGAAGATAAATGTGGTTGCTTTACTTGTGAGGCCAAATTGAAACCAGCACTTTGGGGTGGCTTTCCCTTGGTGTTCCTGTTGGAATATTCTACAAAGAACTTGAGAATTGGTCTTGAGCAGGTTGCTAGGCAACAGAAAATTCTACCCAGCAACAGGTGCCTTTATTAAGGGCATGTGATCAACAAGGGTCAGAGTACAGTGTCAGTGTGTACATGAGCATGAGTCAGTATTGGGCCTCTGGTTGAATGGTTGGAAGAAGAAAAGATTGCGCTATGGTATTTGTATTTGGCCAGTGGAACTTTTTGTAAATAATAAAGAAGCTCAATTAAAAGGAAATTCTGCTGCAAGTCAATTAAAAGAAGAAAACCCAAGAGTAGATGCTGCACACACATCAACAGTTCCAATACACCCTAGATGAGGAATCAAAATGAACCCTGTGGTACAGTCTCCTGGCCTTTTAGCTGTTTCAAGGGTATGGGGAAAGACACTGGTTCAGTGATAGAGCAGACAGAAGGTCCCACATTCAACCCCCAAGCAATTACAGGGTCTGAAATCCTGGACAGCCATTGCCAGTCCGTGTAGACAGTACTGAGCTACATGGAGCAATGGTCTGACTCTGTGTAAAGCTCTTATTTTATTTTTATCCATTCCCAATCAGTCCAGCTTCCATTCCACTCTCTAAGCTGTATTTCTATAGCACGCCAGTTTTTGGTTTGGTTTTAGTTAGGAAGGAGGAGGAAGGAAAACAAGGGGTGGTGTGATAGAAGTTCATCAAACTTACCAGCTTTCATTAAAGCCAGGCATGATGTGGAGAAATACAGAAACATTTTAAATAACTAAGTTTGCATTTGCCTCTCACTGCATTAGGAACTGGGATCATCCAATGAAGCTGAGGGGTGGGAGGTTTAAAACAGACAAAATGTTGTGTCCTTATTTACACAGCTCATCACTCACCTCTGAAATTTGCTGCTATAAGATGTGGTGATGGCCACAAACTTAGAGGTGTTTTTTTAAAGGAATTAGACAAATTTATAGAGGGTAAAGCTCTCCATAGCAATTAGTCTTGATGATGGATGTATGCCACCTCTAGGATCGGACCCATTACTGGGAAAGATCAGCAGGAGAGGACTATTCTGCTTGTAGGCTTCCCAAGCCATCGCACTGGCCACTCTAGAAAACAGGGTGCTGGACTGGACAGGACTTTGGTCAAAGCTTCTATTCTTAGGTCATCGTTTTGCATCTCTATGGGTTTTGCAGATGGCCACATACATTATGCAGATCCAGATTCTGAAACAAAAATTCAATTAAACATCTGTTAGGAATTTCCTAATCCTATTGGATACAAATTTGGGACTGGGGAAGAGGTCGGTGGCTGCTTTCTCTTGAATTCTGCTCTATGTAGCCTTGAAAATGAAAAAAAAAGCAGTGAGTTAAAACACACCCAATTTTGGCTTCATGTGCTGTTTCGCTGAGCTGAAACAACAAAGAGCAACTGTAAAATAGTCTGATGTGTACCAATAGAGTAAGCACTATTGCTTCAGAATGTTACTTAGCTGGCTAGATTAACACACACACAGAGAGAGAGAGAGAGAGAGAGAGAGAGAGAGAGAGAGATAGAGATAGAGAGAGAGAGAGAGAGAGAGAGAGAGAGAGAGAGAGAGAGAGAGAGAAAGTATGCCAAAAGTTGCTGCTATTCACAGTTCAACTCAATCCAACATGCTCTCTTCCAACATAGAATCATAGAATTGCAGAGTTGATGGAATATGCAGAGATGGCGAAATTTACAGCAAGATCAAAAGAGAAGGACAGCAAAGACTTTACAAAAGATTGGAATGTATTTATATTATATATACAAAAATATTGTAAAGAACTAGACTCACTAGCAGGTTTTGAGTAAACCCTTACAATTAACAAAATAGAATGTGGTAGATGTTGAAAAATGATGTGGAAATAAGTAAGTAGAATATAGGATTTAAATGGTTTGATATAAAAGATTTTGGAAGACTATAGAGTTTTTAGGTGAAGAAGAATGATATTAAGATTAGATTAGAATATGCAGAATGAGAAAATATTAGCAAGAACCGGAAGGGGGAAGTTGAGGGAAGTCTATGGGTGGGGGGGAAGGTGATGTATGCTTACTTTCTTATGTGATTTATGTTTGTGGATTATTCAATTTAATTTTAAAAATCTTTTTTTAAAAAAAAAGAATTGCAGAGTTGGAAGGGACCACGAGGATCATTAATAATAATAATAATAATAATAATAATAATAATAATAATAATAATAAAAAAAAATTTTATTTATACTCCGCCCTCCCCAGCCACCACCGGGCTCAGGGCGGCTAACACCAGATATAAAACAATTGATTGAAATACAACTTAAAAACAAGATTATAATACAACATTAAAATGCAGCCTCAATTCAGCAGAAACTCAAAAACTTTTGGGGGGAAGAAAATGCCAGGTCTTCACCAAGGCTAACTATCCAGACTGGTTCTATGTGGGCCAGAAAAAAGCCAGGGAAGTCCCCAAGTAGGAGTTCCATCACAGAAGGAAAAAAGAAAAAAAGAAAGAGGGGTTCTAGTCCAACCCCCCACAATGCAGGAATATTTTGCCCAAGATGGGGCTCAAACCCACAACCTGAGATGAAGAGTCTCGTGCTCTACAGACTGAGCTATCCTTCAAGATAGTCTGTTCTCCCTCCCTTCCTCCCACCCAGTGTTCCTTCCTTCCCTCTCAGCCAGCAGTCCATGCCCTCTCATTCTGCTCAGTCCTCATCGGGCTGTTTCTTGTGTCCCTCCCTTTTGAGGTTTTCCCCCCTGTGAATATTTCTTTGTCCTTCTGCAAGCATCAGGGCTACCCCAAGTCCACTGGCGCCTCCTTCTTGGGCTGTTGGGTGGTTTTATTTATGCCAAATAGGCACTCACAGCTGAACATTGGGAATAGAGTGGACAAGTGGGAACAGCAACACATTTCAGTGTGGATTGTTCCTTTTCAGGGTTACATCCAGCCATGCCTACTTCAGTGTTACTCCATTGCTTTCCCCCTTCCCGAATTTTCTGCATTTCCACTCCATTTTTTAAGGGGTTGCCCCCTGCCCCAGGCTAATTTTACAGAGGCGTGTTGTTTTGTAGTTCTATAAATGTTTGGGTTCTCAAAGCTACTGATACCTTGCTTTTGTTTGTGGGTGGCACTGTTTTGTGATTTGGCCACTACATAACAATCAGCACTCAGAGAACACGTTCACAATTCCTGTATTCGTGTATGTGCACACACATATACATACACATATAGATGCATTGCCATAGGCACAAAATTCAGTGGATTTGTTGCGTTCGTATGCCTTGAAAATGGATAGTCCATAAATTGGTTCAACATGAAGCATTTTCCAATTTGCAATGGCCCTTTTCATTCCCATACTGGGTGGTCCCAACCAGCATCTCATGATGCAGAGGCAGGCAAATGTGTTTGTAAAAGAAAGACCCAGGAAGGAAGGCATTTTTCACTATAACCTTGTACATGATTTGTAATCAATGACATTTTCCTTCCAGCAAGAGCGGCAGATCCAAATTCTGAAACGGCTTTAACTGGTTAAGGGGGGGGAAACAAAGAGTTCTTAATTTTTGAAGGAGAACCCTTCGAGGCGAGACTCTGTGCTCTTGCTAAGGAAAGCCAGCCTTTTTTCTGTGGTTCTGTGTTTGAAATGAAGCTGAAAACTGCACTTCATAGCTGATACCGAGGTGATACTCTGCACTATTTGCTATCTATCTTCTGTGGCCATAGGTTTGCTTCACGCAAGATTATTCATCATTTAGGAGCATAGGAAACAGCCTTATACTGAAGCCAAACCATTGGTCCATCTAGCTCATTATCTACTATGATGGACAGTGACTCTCTGGGAATTCAGGCACAGGGGGTGTCTCTCCTCCACTCCCTGGAGATGAAGAAGGAGGAGGAGGAGGAGGAGGAGGAGGAGGAGGAGGAGGAGAAGAAGAAGAAGAAGAAGAAGAAGAAGAAGAAGAAGAAGAAGAAGAAGAAGAAGAAGAAGAATAATAATTATTATTTATGATTTATATTCCACCCATCTGGCTGGGCTTTCCCAGCCACTCCGGGCGGCTTCCAGAAAAATATTAAAATACTGTAATACATCAAACATTAAAAACTTCCCTAAACAGGGCTGCTTTCAGATGTCTTCTAAAAGTCTGGTAGTTGTTGTTCTCTTTGACATCTGATGGGAGGGCCTTCCACAGGGAGGGTGCCACAACCCAGAAGGCCCTCTGCCTGGTTCCCTGTAACTTGGCTTCTCGCAGTGAGGGAACCACCAGAAGGCCCTCGGTGCTGGACCTCGGGTAGAACAATGGGGGTGGAGATGCTCCTTCAGGTATACTGGACTGAGGCCGTTTAAGGCTTTAAAGGTCAGCACCAACACTCTGAATTGTGCTCGGAAACGCCGGGAATTGAACCTGGTACCTTCTGCATGCAAAAGAGATGCACTGTCACTGAACTACGACTCATCCCATGATACTTAAGTTTGGCTGAAAAAGCAAAGAATGTCTTGGAGGTGGGAACAGGCCATTGTTACAGACATCATATCACAGGCAGAACTTCCATATCTGCCCTCTTTGGGGGTCCAGGCTCACATCACTGTACAGTAATTCACTTGATGCAATGCAGCAAGACAACATGCATTCACTCTGCTCCCTGCATTGACCCCAGCCCAGTGCTATCAGACCCTCCAAGTGTCCCTATTTTCCAGGGACAGCTCCAAATTTACAGAAGCCACCCCAGTTTTTGATTTGATCCTGGAATGTCCCGCTTTTCCTGAGGACGTCCCTATTTTCATTGGAGAAATGTTGTAGGGTATGTGGCCCCCAAGCCAAGGAGATAAAGAACTATACAACCTTTAGAAGACATCTGAAGGCAGCCCTGCATAGGGAAGTTTTTAAATGTTTATTGATTTATTATGTTTTTATATATGTTTGAAGCCACCCAGAGTGGCTGGGGCAACCCAATAAGTTGGACAAGGTATAAAAAATAAAATTATTATTATGGAATTGGACGTCCTTGTTTTCATTGGAGAAATGTTGGCGGCTATGTTCATTGAGGTCATGTCTGCAGTGCAGTAGCCTGCTAAGCACATTTAAGCTGGAATTCTGAACTTTCATGGTTCCAGATCACAGGGACATCGTCTGTATCTTCAGAAACTACCTACCCACAGCCATGAACCCAATGCAAGGAGAGCATTGGGGAGAGGCATCTGCAGGGCAAAAGTCATGCACAGAGCAACTATGCACATCCCCGCACACTCCAGCCTCATCTCTCTGAAATCCTCGCTGTTTCTACTGTGCAAGACAAGCAGCAGTATAACTAAAAGTGCGTGGCTGGTGGGCTGGATCAGCCTGCGGTAGGCTGCAGGAGAACTTCACTGCCGGTCTACATTTTGACGGAGCATAAGGCAATCCATTGTTAGCGGTTGGCAAATGAAGTATCAAATGCAGGCAGGACTATACATTTTAGAGCCCTTGTTTCATGCACCATGGGCGGTATACGTATCGAATGCCGTAAAAGCCCGAGGGCCTGTAGCAATTGATCCAGAGTTCTGTCTTTGCCCAGTTTTCCATTTCCATTTTCCGCTCACATTTTCCTTCATTCCAGCTTTTATTGCTAGTAAATCTTCAGGAGCAGGGGTCAATATGCACATCAGCATTTCAGATGCTTATTTTCTCTGTGTGTGTGCATGTCTGTGTAATCCTGTGTTTCGTTTTGCCGTGTTTCCTTCTCCAGCCATCTGGTTTCATCTTTTGCTTTATAGTTTCACTGTATTCTCTAATTTCCCCATTTATTGTATTCTTTCCATTAACAGTGGCTAGCTTGCAGACTGTGGCTGCTTCAAGATACTAACTGGCCAGTTCTTTCTCGCTCTTCTCATTCATAGCCAACTCCCTTACAGCTTACTCTTTAGAAGGCAGGAAACATTGAAAAATGTCATTCTGTGATCAAACATAATAGGGAATTAAACATATCTAGCAGCTGGATGAGAGAATCTGAACTTGTTATGCAAAAAGAGTAATGCAAAGTGACATGGGTGGCAGAATCGAAACTGTTCATTAGGACACATGATGGTTAGGAGTGTGCAAGAAAAGCAGAGAAATAATCAGAACTTTGGAATGAATGTTAGGGTCTCTCCAAACATCATTTTCCTAGGTGATCACCTAAGATATTTTAAGGGAACATATAAAAATGTAAAATTCAAATTTTGCAAGCAAGTGTGTCAAACACATGCATGCATAAGGGAGATAAGGTCCCGCCCACCATCCATTTAAACAGGGCTGTTTTTTAGCTGGAACTTGCTGGAACTCAGTTCTAGCACCTCTCAAGGTGGGAACCATTGCCATTATAAGAGAAGAAAAGAGGCATTTATGAGAGCTCCAGCACCTCTTTTTCAAAATAGCACTTCATTTAAAGCATTCTTATACCATGGCTCTCCCCCCCCACACACACACAAAAACCCCTTGCAGGGCTATAGTTCCCAGCACCCTTAATAAACTACAGTTCCCAGGATTCTTTGGGGAAAACCATGTCTGTTAAAATGGTACAATACTGCTTTGAAAGTATGTTGTGGATGTGACCTAAGAGAGGCTACGACTTCCTGGCAAGTGTGCACTTCTGCACAGTGTTGGCCCAGGACATTGTGCTGCCTGAGGCAAAGGACAAGATGGAGCAGCTCCTCATTCCACATACAGCAGCTTACTGGACCAGCAGTTGAATCTAACTTTAACATCACAGGATAGCATATTCCACTGAACTTGGGGCAGCTGGCTTGCTTTAGGGTGTGCCAGACAAACCATGCTGCACACACAGCTCTGTTTGCTCCATGCCCCTCAGCATCATCTGCCACCTGAGGCAGCCACCTTACTCTACCTAATGGTAGGGCCAGCCCTAATTCCATGGCAAAACCAGGTTCATCCTATGCAGTGAGTGAACTGGCCCTTAGACTGTGGTGCATTAGTTATTTAAATGACTATTTATGAACTGTTTTTGCAGTTCTGTTAGGATGGCTATAGTATTTAACTTCTTAATATTAGGCTATCCTGACCACCATCATCCTATGTACATACAACTGAATAAAACTTCTAGGGTTCCTACTCTGCACTACCAGCCAGTCCTTGGCTTTACTCCTGACTTGTTGCTGTTTTGTTCCGGCTTCATCTTAACTTCAGCTACTTGGCTCTGGGAAGTTAAATTCTGACTGTGAATTTCTTGGCTTCTTCCTGCCAAAAACCATGAGCCGACAGAGTTCCAGCTGAAAAGGCAAAGCCATGTGGGCACAGACAAGAACTCTTCTTTTCAAAGACAGCAGTGGGGAAAGTAATTGAACCCCAGGATCTAGCCTCTTCGACCACCGCCCGTCTATTTTTTTGCACTTCACTTCCCATAACTGAAACCCATCGGTTCATCTGCTTCTTCCAGTTAACACCCACTCCATTCCAACATCTCACATGATTCCCTGTATATATGGTGCAATACAAAAAAAAATAATTGAAATCCTACTGTGTTGGAGAGGCATACGCAATTAAAAGGCTTAGCTCATGATCTCTAGTGATGTAAGATGTGTAAACGGAAATTGGTTTTTTTGGGGGGGGGGAGGTCTTCTTCCTAAAATGTATAAATGTCAAGCACATGAACTTTTGACACACACACACACCCTGCAAAAGGCCATTGTAAATCACAGGAGCAAAACTTCCAGTAAATGCCTGCAATTAGCCTAGTTTCCACTGTTTGCCTAACGCAATCTGACGTCTAAGCATTCCATCCCTTGGTTACTGGATGTGACCTTTCTTTTTCATGCTATTTGTGTCGGGAAAGGGAAAGTAATTGTGTATATGTCTACATATCTTCAGATTTAAAATATCTTGAGGTGATCCATCATCAATACCTACCTAACCTGAGGCTATGGCTGGCTTAGTTCAATACCCAGCCGTGGGAGGGCTTAGCCAGGCAGACTGGAAGGAATTAGCCAATTACTAAGTTGCATATTTTGCCGTAAACCTGGAAGCATGGATTCTAAATGTATTCCAAAACTATTCCCTGACAGCTTTTCTAAAAATGACCAGCATCCAAGGCTACTCTTAATCAAGCTGAATCTCGCCCTCCCTTTCTTTTGCTGAAAGCGAGTCTTTAGGATTAAATTTATTAACACACTACAGAAGTTTAATTTCTTAACATAAATTGGAATGATCAAAATTGCTTGTTACTGCAAGAAGTAAGATGCTAACACCTGTGTTGCTGTGTTCATCTCTATAGTAAAACTGTCTTTACTAGATTTTTAGATTTTTTTTAAAAAAAAAACAGCAATCTGGATTCACTTGAAATATGTCACAAACCACTTCTATGATAATCAACACTAATTAGGACTAACTCAGAGACACATTTTTTCACTGCCCATGGAAGGAAGGTCCACCCAAAATGACCAAAAACATGCCTACTGTGGGTTTCAAAAAGTTTTTGAAATGAGCCAATGCTACATTATAACCCATAAGTAGGCAGACTAAGGCCTGGGGGCCGGAGCCGGCCCAATCGCCTTCTCAATCTGGCCCATGGACAGTCCAGGAATCAGTGTGTTTTTACATGAGTAGAATGTGTCCTTTTATTTAAAATGCATCTCAGTGTTATTTGTGGGGCCTGCCTGGTGTTTTTACATGAGTAGAATGTGTGCTTTTATTTAAAATGCATCTCTGGGTTATTTGTGGGGCATAGGAATTTGATCATTTTTTTTCTTCAAAATACAGTCCGGCCCCTCACAAGTTCTGCGGGACAGTGGACCGGCCCCCAGCCGAAAAAGTTTGCTGACCCCTGTAACCATATGCCTCATTATGAGTCGGACACTGACCAATGCTTTAAAATCTAGTTCCAAACAGTTTCAGAGACTTCTCACAGTATCCTTCTTGGTCATGACATGCTGTCTGGTTACAGTAATGTCTCTTTGGCCATTTTGGGAGTGACCATAATTGTTGGCTGGAATGGTTTCAGCACCTACATGACCTTGCAGGTCTACAAAGGAGCAATGAGGTGGGCTCCCAAACGGAGGCTCATCACTGCACAGAAAAGAGCTCAGGACCCTAGACCAAGTAATATTCAGTATCCATGTCACAAAGTTAGGTACGACCCCCTGTTAACAGGACAGCCCAGGGCAAATCCTAGACAAGACTGTATTTCTTTATTTTTCTAATAGAGAAATCTATGAATGCAGTTTCATTAGGTCACTAGACGCCAATGAATAAGAGATGATAGGCATTACTGAGTTAAAATCTCAGATCACTGACCTTGCAAACCCCAAAGGCCAAACTTGCAAAGCAGGAAGCATAGGCACAAATCCCATTTCTTGAGAAGGGGTTTGACTACATACCTCTTGCCCACTGTTAGGAGAATTTATTCTCAGAATCTTAAACATTTCTATCCCCTTCCAAGAGACCAAAAGGAAGAAGAAGAAGCCTATCTCCTCTGCAGCAGCACAAAATCTTGGTACGTCAGCTTTACTGTGTTTACAAGTGAATACAACCGTCCCTCCCCTTTTAAAATTTCCAGAGTCAGAGCCTATGTGTTTTTAGAGCAGAATCGAGACTGTGCATGAAGTTTTATTGCTGTGCCTCTTTGAGATTGTGCAGAGAGTAGTGTGTAAAAGGAGTTCCAAGAACCATCCTGTTAAATGGGAGGCCGAATAAATGATGAATGCAATATTTCAGCAATATTTCAACTGCCCAAGCATCAGCTTGACATCATTTCCTGATTAGAAAATTTGAACTGATGTGGAGCTGAACTGAATTGAACGTAAGTTTGGAAAAATGAGAAACTGAAATTGGCCCATTTGCTCATTCCGTGCCTCCAGTAGCAATGACCAATGCCACTTTAAAGCCTCCAAGATTGAAAAATGTGAAGTAAAATGATGTAGCAGAATGTTATAGGAACTTACTTGGCTTACTTGTGCCCATCTCTTTTACCTGTCTTATTCTACTGAGCAACTCTAGAACAGATTTCAAGCCATTGCTGAATGATCAATGGCTGTGACTTATGACTATCTTTCTCTGTTCTTTTTCCTTAGTTGTAAACAACTCCATTTCTTCCCTGTCTTTTCTTCTTGGTCCTTTTGCTTTCAAGTGCAACTATTTGGCCAAGTTTGCAGCAAATTACATGCGCAACTACAGTTTTGCTCATGGCAGCTGCATATAAATAGTTCTTCTCCTCACTGGCGAAAAACAATGACAGGACTGGTATGCCGCAAGCTATAATTTGCTACTTTCTGGAAATCGTGGGACACTTGTTAATTACAAGATGATGCTCAGGCGGGCAAACACTTCGGCCAAATTTAATCCCAGCGTAGTTCAGTTTGGTTGTATTATTATTGGCGAAAACTCTGATAGAAGGTGTAGATGAGTGCAGAATTATAAGAGAAGGCCGAGTACTCACTCTTTGTATATATGTTGCAGGAAGAACCATCAACCTGGTGACTTTTGAAGCAAAGGTCCATGCAATATAAATGCTATAGGAAGGACGGGAGGTTGTGGACTCTCCTTCCTTGGAGGTTTTTAAGCAGAGGTTGGATGGCCATCTGTCATGGATGCTTCAGCTAAGATTCCTGCATTGTGGGAGGTTGGCCTAGATGACACTTGGAGTCCCTTCCAACTCTACAGTGCTGTGATTCTATGACTGGACCAAAGGCATTATGCTATCTCAAGAGGCTGCAAAGCAATACCTGAGATGCACACCCCAAGATCACTTGCAACTTTGGGGTCATACTGGAGTATAAATGCATGTCCTTCTGGTAATTTCTTCAACTTGGGGCATTAGCACTTCCCTTGATGGGCACTGGCATTCAGGGGGTTGGATTCAAAGGTGTGTTTTAAGCATTTTCACTCACTGAAGAGCTGTGTTACTCCTCATGCTACAACTTATCTACACTTACCTTTTGTCCCATACTTTCCAGCTGCAGGTCCACATTTAACAGCTCAACCAGAGCAAACGTCCAGTTGGGTTTTCTGCAGATTGCCATTTGTGCTGATTAAGCTGTAAAAGTATGGGTTTACACGACGAAAGCACTGAAGCAAAAAAAGCCAGGCAGGGGTGCTCGGATACAGAGCTTTAAAAAGTGGGTCATGCCTGGGGGAAGCAGAGGAAAGGTAAGGGTGGATAAGCCCAAAGTAAAACTAACTCCTAACGTAGTCTTCTACTTGTGGAAGCAGAAGCACAAAAACTGTTCTGTGGATCCAGCCCAGAGTCTTGGCCTTCAAGGAGCTGTGTGGATTGACATGGACAATGGGCAGAAGTAGCCTCCAATATCCTTTTCCTCTAGAGGCCTTTCTACTAAGGTCCAGAATTTCTGGCTGAAAACAGAACATTTGAATTGAATGCATTCAAGACTTTGGGCACAATCCACCAGGAAGTATTTCTCCATCGACCCAAAGAACATTTCTGTGCTCTTGAACTGCTTCTATCCATTTTTTCAATGGAGTTTGTCAAATGGTACTTTTCCGTCATGGATTGTGACCTTTATAGTTTTGTGTACATAGGCGTTCAGCAGTTCAGCTGCTGCTCTCTGGCCCTGCTTTTGGGCTTCCCAGAAGAGACACCTGGTTAACCACTGTGAGAGCAGAATGCTGGACCAGATGATCCTTTGGCCTGATCCAGAACGGCCCATCTTACATTCCTTTCATGCCCTGTAAATTTCCATTAAAAAGTGAAGGATTCATGTAGAATGCATCCTCCATCTAAGTATGAAAGGATCTGTACTAGGCCATTACCCTCACCTCTTAGAAAACATTAGCTGTACCAGAAACAACCTGATCACCACCAGCTCTTCACTCTGAAAAGGAGCTACTTCATCTTGTCATGGATTAGCACGCAGAGGCTTGGGCTTTTTCCTGCGACCGCAGGGGGAAATGAGGGGCAGGCAAGCATCTCTAGCTTTCCCTGAATGTTGGACCACCCAGTTGGAGGAAGGGTTTGGGATTCCAGACATTCAGAAAGGGGGCGTTGCCAAGGTTGAGCCAAAAGCAGCTGTCGAGTCAGAGCCAGGAGATGCATCCAGGGTTGAAGCCAACGGGGGCCAAGCCAGGGAACAAGGCATATGCAGGAAAGACAGCCATTGTCTTTGCAAAACCCCAGTCTAAACAGCAACCCTTTATAGCCCTTTCTGCTGGAGGTGAAAACAAGGTTCTTAATTTGCGCCAATGGATGAGAGGGTGGTGACCGAACAAGATCCAAGAGGTTGGAATCTGTTTGGAAATATTTATTTGAAATACATCAGCAGAAGGTCAGGGAATGCATTTCAGCTTAGGGGAGATTTGAGAATACGACCAAAGAGAAATCAACAGCACGTTATGCATGTGCAAATCTTGGGGAAGGAGGAAATAAGGAATGATCTCTGCAAATAATGATTATGTGAAAAAAAACAAAATTGAATATGAATATGCAACTCTATTCAGAAGAACTATGTGCAGCTTAACTTTTACAGTTATTATGGGATGCAAAACTAATAACGTTTTAACTATTATGCAACTCTACTTTTGTTGCCTCCTAAAACTTCCACCAGTACAAACTAGCTAAAAGCTGTGCTATATTCCAGCCTTATAGTAAGTTATCGTAAATATTAAGAAAAGGGTAAAGAAATAATATGATTGCTACCAATCTGAGCAGGAATTTTTAAAATAAAAGTTTCTGTGGATTCAGCAAGGAGCTGAGGGATGAACATTTGCATGAGATCCAGAGGCATCACAATGAAGGGGAGAAAGGTTGGAGAAATAAAATGCTGAAGCGTAAACCTCACCTGGGAACAAGCAAAAATCAAAATCTGTTCAAAGTTGTTTATTGATCAAAGCCTCAGTCCCAAAGGACTGGCTTAAAGAAGAATGGCTATGAAAGCAGCCCCAAAACTGAAGAAGGGACATGTTCTAAGCAAACAAACAAAAATCTTCTATTAAAGAGAAAGCAAATGAATCTAAATGGCTCAGAACAAGCAAATATCCATTAGAAAAACATGAAGCTAAGTGCAGGGGGGGGGGAGAGATCAGTTCTAACATTGAGTTCAATCTCTTTTTTTAATCCCAGTGACATCCCAAATTTTCTTAATTTTCTTGTTCTCTCACTAAAAATTCAGTTTTGTATGGTAAATGACAGCTTTCGGGACAAACACTCCAGAAACAGTTTTCCTTTTTTATTTTTTAGGGTTTGACATGATCCCAAGTCTTATTGGGGTAAAGGGAGACTCATGAAGGTCACCTGCTCTGCTAGTGTCATGGAGTAACACATCTTGAACATTCTTCACACAAGTGCATTGTCTTAGCTGGGCTAAAACCTTGTCAACATTTCCAATTCTCACATATATCTGCTCTCAAAACAGGCATTCAGGCCTCCTTCAGTCATGAGCCAGAGTTTCTTGGCTTCTAAGGTGAAAACCTTCACCATGCATGCATATTTGCCCTCAGGAAATGAGGTCAGTAGCAAAATGCAGCCAGCAGTCTGGCTTGGTGGGCAGAATAACTCCACTGCCTGGGTAGAGGTGCTCCATACAATAGCCCTGATGAATCACCATTGAGGGCAACTATGCCCAGGGTTATGAGGTCCTAGCCATGGGTACTCCTGACAAATGGCTTCCATGTGGTCACTCAATATACTCAAGTGAAATACTGTAAGCCTGGGAGTCTTGATAAACTGAAGGTTCACGTACAAATGTTTTAAATAAAAAGAAGAAACACATGAACTGGCTCTTTGATTTACTGCAAATCAAGCTGCATTTGTGTTTTATGTCCTTTCTGGTTAAGTACTGACTTTTCAAGGAACTGATCACCCATGTCTTAGGAACATAGGAAGCTGCCTTATATTGAGTCAGACCATTAGTCCCTGTAGCTCACTGTTGTCCACACTGACTGGTAAAAAGGCTATTGAGGATTTTAGGCAAGGGTTTCTCCCAGCTCCACCTGGATATGCTGAGAATTGGACCTTGGACTTTCTGTATCAAAGGCTGATGCTCTACAACAGAGATATGGCTTTCATGACCAAAGCTGGCATTTGGCATCCAAATTTCACTTGGCACGCCACCATTCTTATTATCCTATATGTGCTATCCACACAAAGTCACTGAAGTGGGTTTTAAAAAAAACCCCACTTTGCATTACTAGGTGTCCAGTCATATATCTAAAGCTATACATTTCTGTGAAATAGGAGCGATTCCCTGGGAAGCCGGCAAAAGTCAGAGTAGTTGCTTGCCATGAGCTAAATTGGGATTGAGCCGTCTATGTCTGACTCTGGACCCCATGACATTAATTTGTTCCACTGGCTTGATTCTGCAAAGGCTGATGAGTTCCCCATGTTGTACAAAGTAGTTTACCATCTTCCAAAGTGTTAAAATTGTTTATAGAACACATCTGCTGCCCTGTATCATGTAATCACTGAGCATTGTGTTTATAAACCGCTACACATAGAACAGGTTATAAAACTTCTCAAAACTCAGAAGAGCATGAAATTTATAATAAAAAGCCATCTTTTTCTCCACATGTTAGGTGCCCTTTCCCTCCCCCACTGCCGGTGCCTATATATAATTACGTCAAAGTCCATCACCTACCAGTGGCGAAAATTTCCCCAAACTCTTAGTTCTCCAAAGCCATGAAAATCCCAAATGCAACTTGGCAAAGGAAGTAAGAGGCCTGGGTGGGGTGTTGGTTCTTAAACAATCAGGCCCATGAGAGAGACACATGTTATCGTTAAGATCCATGTGGCACATCTCCTGAGGAAGTTCCTTTGAAATTAGCGGACGTTGACTCAAGAACATCTCAGCATGGCTCATGACAATAGCTGGAAAGGTACGTGTGGGTGGGAAGGTTTTGGCTCGCAAAGCCAAGCATTTGATTTAATCCACTCGGCGCTCTCCAAGCCCATCATAAGACAGCTAGCCCTCACACACTGCAGAGCATCCTTTCCAACTGCTACCTCCTATTGGCACCCCCTTCCATGACCTCTCTGCGGTCTGTTCACCACCTGTTCCCCTCTGCGCCAAGCACTCTGTGGAAATAACATCTTTCCATGTCCTTGGAATGAGAGGCATCCTCTGGCACGCAGTCTGGCCATCATTCTAAAAGTCCTTTAGGAGAGCACTGTTTACGGCATTCTTATTATTCCCTGACATTGGTACAAAACAGTTTAGACACATTTAGGCTCCACGTGATCCTCCTGACTCTTGTGTATCCCGTGAAAAGTCAACCACATCATGAGATTAGCCAACCAGAATCTTTCTTCTCAAATTTGGGGAGCCGGGGTGTGGTTTTTTTCTCCTCTATGACTAATCCATCCTTTGCCTATCTACTCTGATGAATCACACCGATGCCTCATTCTGTGGCTACTAGGGTAATTAACACCCCACATTTGGGTGCACTGGACAATCTGGAATGTAGCCAGCACAAGCTTCTGCTGCTATAGAGAATCCTTGTACACTCCTTTTTTTATCCTTCGCTAAAGCTGCAATCCTGCACCCACTTACCTGGAAGTAACTCAAGAAGGACACTGACAAACTGGAACGTGTCCAGAGGAGGGCAACCAAAATGGTCAAAGGCCTAGAAACGATGCCTTATGAGGAACGGCTAAGGGAGCTGGGCATGATTAGCCTGGAGAAGAGGAGGTTAAGGGGTGATATAATAGCCATGTTCAAATATATAAAAGGATGTCACATAGAGGAGGGAGAAAGGTTGTTTTCTGCTGCTCCAGAGAAGCGGACACGGAGCAATGGATCCAAACTACAAGAAAGAAGATTCCACCTAAACATTAGGAAGAACTTCCTGACAGTAAGAACCGTTCGACAGTGGAATTTGCTGCCAAGTAGTGTGGTGGAGTCTCCTTCTTTGGAGGTCTTTAAGCAGAGGCTTGACAACCATATATGTCAGGAGTGCTCTGATGGTGTTTCCTGCTTGGCAGGGGGTTGGACTCGATGGCCCTAGTGGTCTCTTCCAACTCTATGATTCTATGATTCTAACTCCACTGAACCCAGTGTTCTGCGTTGAGATGCCTAGGATCGCTTGGTCAATCACAAAGCAATGCATACGCTTTCCAAAATAAGATGCCGTCTCAGGTTTGCTAAGTCTTGGCAAAGGGTGCAGAACACATTGCCCCTGCACACTCAGTGCTGGACAAACATCTGGGCGCTCAGGCCTACATACTTAGGGGTTTTCATCAGTGGTGGATGATAAGCAATGGACTTCTCCCAGATGACTCAGCAGGATGAGAGGTCACTGTGTATCTTTTTGGAACTAGGAATTCTACCCACCAGAGATAATAATCCTGGAAGATCATTTAATGGTGCTTAATAAATTATTGTTTACATGGGCCACAATCCCATACCAAATTAGGTGCATATGGGCCAAACTACACATTAAGTTAAGTGCATAGTTTGGCCTTGAACTTTTTTTTTTCAGATAGCAGCTGGAAGAGCAGCAGTGAAGGTGGGCTTTAAACTTCCCTCCCATGCCACATTCCCAAGAAAGAATATCCCTCCCTTCCAAAGCTGCCATGTATGCTGAGAAAAAAGCTGCCATTGACACCCCTTTTCCAATACTCCTCTATGCAGCCCTGCCCCTTTCTTGATGTAAGTTCAGAAATAGGGGGAGGGAGTTGGTTTCGGTTCACTTTTCAATGCAAACTCACCTAAATTGCATCTCTCAAACCAATATGTGAATCAAAAAAGCACCAGGGTTTTGGGTTTTAATTCTCTATAGCTTTGAGTGGGTGGGGTATTTTAATTTATATATATATATTTTTAAAAAATAGAATAATCTTTTAGCATTTTATCGATGCTTTTGTACTGATTTTAATGTATCGGTTTGTTCGTTTATATATTGCAAGCTGCTTTGAGCTACTTTGGTGAAAAAGCAACCAATAAATTTAACTTATTGTAATAATACTCTGACTGTTGTATCCAATGAAATTGTCCTGTTCACACAAGGACCTCCCACTTTCACAATGGAACTTCCTCTTCCTCTCCTCTCCTCATGCACCCTCCATCTCCACCCCGCCCCCAAAAAAAACTTGTTCCAGAGAGTTAGGAATACCCCCAGAGCATCAACCAGAGGAGAAAGCAGAGTTCTGTAGTGTGAGCAGATGTCCTTGCACTCATGGGATGACTTGGTTGAATATAACACGGAATTTTGTGAAGCAGTCCGCCAACCCAAAAAAAATGCATATTAAAAATGTTCATATTAAGGGTAGGTGTGCACAAAAAAGTTTTTATTGTCAAAAGCAGCATGCAGAGATACATTATATTGGGAAAATGACTTGCCAAAATGTGTCTATTGGGACTGTCTCAAGGCAATTTTTTTAAAAAAATGTAGAATAAACACCAACAATTGGAAAACACTGGCCTGCAAGTGCTCCACTTGGAGAACAGCCTTTACCAAAGGTGTCATGGGCTTTAAAGACACTCGAACTCGGGACACAAGAGAGAAACATGCTGAGAGGAAGGCACGCTTGGCAAATCCACACTGTAATCAACTCCCACCCGGAAACCCACTGTGGAAGGATGTGTAGATGCAGAATTAGCCTCCACAGTAACGGACTCACTGTTAAAACCGTGTTTATGGAAGACAATCTTACTCGGCTGCAAGTGATCGCCAAAGGAGAAGAAGAAGATTAGGAGAAAGGTGCATTCAAGTGTATACAGAGTTTTCGGAAGATTTTCACAAACTAATTTTTGTGAATTCAGAATTGGGGCAAACTGAAGCCAAGACTGAGGGGGAAAGAGAGAAACTGATAGAAACTAAAATTGATAGATTCTTCCATCCCTACTTTGGCTGTAGTCCCATACACATTTAAAGGGGGAAACGTCCCAGTTGAGCTCAGTGGGACTGACGTCTGAGTAGATATGTATGGGATTGTGCTTTTAGGAAAGTTCAGGTTTCTTATTCTTGATTTATATAACACATTTTCTTTGGTCAATATTGCACCAGATACTGGGATAGAGAAGAAAGACAATGGCGGTGGTCCACAAGGAGTGTAGTCTAGTGGGAATCTCTCTCCATTTTTCTTTGAGGATATGACTCCTGTGGTGTATTAAAAACAACTTTTGAAACTCAATTGAATTTCAAAAGTCGTTTGCCACATGGTGTTGGAGGCTGTTGCTGCTGTTTGAGAAACTCAAGTTCAAGTTCCCTTGGGTCCATAGAACTGGTTTCACAGCTCTTTGGATCCTGGCCAATGTGGATGAATTAAAACTAGGGCTGATCCACTATGGCAATGCTTAAATCTTTCACAATGGACTGACCCAATTTTACATTCATGAGCGGCTGCCAGGCAATTATTCTGTCTTCCAGACTGAATTACACTTGGGATCCATAAACAGAATGTCAAAGATCTGCGTCCCAAAGGCTGCAAGAAGAAAGAAAAATATTTACCCCTGTCATTTACCTTTGCTTTCCTTCCGCATTCCTTATAGGAACAGTATATTTCGCAAGGCCTGTTGCAGACTTGATATTTGGTATATTTGATTGTTAAAAAGAAAATAATAACCCTCTGTGTTGACCATAGCAAAGGCTTATCTTATGGATTTCCAGGTTGAAATCAATCATAATTGAAAACATACTGATGGATATACTTATTTTTATGGGTTCAGGGGTCATATACTCATATGTAGGGGGGGGGAGTAAAGGACCCCTGCACTGTTTAAGTCCAGTCAAAGGTGACTATGGGGTTGCGGCACTCATCTCACTTTCAGGCTGCGTCTTTGTCCACAGACAGCTTTCTGGGTCATGTGGCCAGCATGACTAAACTGCTTCTGATGCAAAGGAACACTGTGATGGAAGCCAGAGAGCACAGAAACACTGTTTACCTTCTCACCGCAGCGGTACCTATTTATCTACTTGCACTGGCGTGCTTTCGAACTATTAGGTTGGCAGGAGCTGGGACAAAGCAATGGGAGCTCACTCCATTGCAAGGATTTGAACCGTCAACCTTCTGATTGGCAAGCCCAAGAGGCTCAGTGTTTTAGACCACAGCACCACCCAGGTCCCACATAGTACAGAACCTGAAACATTTGTACTCAGCTTCAGGAATCCAGCCGATGCAAGAGAACAGCAACACTTATTCCAGCTACAATGTTGCCTAGAACAGCCTCCCCCAACCTGGTGTCTTCCAGGTGTTTAGGGCCACAGCTCCCATCATCTCTGACCATTTAGCCACACTGATTAGAACTGATGAAAGCTGTGGTCCAAAACATCTGGAAAGAACCAGGTCGTGGAAGGCCGGTATTATGTGATATCAACAAATTACCAGAAAACAATGAAACAAAATCGTTTTGTGAAAATATTCTATGGCACACTCATTCTGAGACAATTAAAATTTCATCTACTCAGTCACTGGGAGTTGAAAAAGACAATACAATAAAAATGGTTTTGTTGCTATCTTGCTTGTTATACGACGCAGCTACCTGGGGCACCTCTGTATTGGATATAAATCCAAAATAAGTTCTTACATGAAGTCCTCAGGGTCCCACATTTTTCACATCTTAAATCCAGTTCTCCACATATCCTCCACGATTTGCAATTTATTTGTTTGCTTGCTTAAAAAATTCCTCATGAAAATTAATCTGCATTTTAGTGAGAATGTCTTCTAATAGACACAGTTAAGGATGTCATTTTGCCTAGCATGTGCATTTTTTGCAAACCAGTTTTCTCTAATATATGTTACTTTCACTAATACATGCCTTTTTGTGCACAATTTACCTTAGTATATGCATTTGCTAGTCTGGTAGAACTGCATTGCCCAGTTTAGAGAAGTGTGAATTTGGAAGGGTGCCTGTGTGTTGTTCTGCATATTGTTTCCGAAAATATGAATTTGGAAAGTTCACATTTAAGGAGCCAGTGCCATGGTGTCAACATTGCCTGCTTGTTGCCTGCCTAGCCTGGCTTGGCCTGACTGTCTGGCAAAGGGGAAAAGGACACACATGGCTTTTTCGCCACACTTTTGCAGCATCTCTGCTGAACGAATGTATGAACTGGAGCACAGAGACATATCTGCCTCTGAGAACATTTTTAGCTCTCAGGGCTCAAAAGGAAGTTTGAGTCAGAGGCTATGAATCACAGCCCATTAAAAAGCCTCCCTTGGCTAACTGGGCACATCACTCTCTGTCCCACTAGCTAAGACACTCCATTTCTACGGAACAAATTACATCAGTATCTGGGCTGCTGGCATGGATTTTTAAGAATTGGGTTATGTTGGCTTTTACCAGCCTTGCCCCCTCTCGGCCCCTGCTCTGCTTCACTGAGATAATGATGGATCAGTGTATTCCCAGTCCGTGTCAATTCCACATGTGCTCATTCATAACTTTGTTCCAGACCTTTCCACATGAGTCTGCAATTTAAAAGAAAAACCATTTTTTAAATACATATGTAATTTTTTAAATCAGAAAACATGCATTAAGATAGATATTCTTTTTCAACATGCATGTTGCAAAATGCATTTTTATCTTACCAAATCCAATTTTACAGTGTTTTAGTGGTGGTTGCTGCTGAGAACAAAATTTGGACAAGTGTAAGACCTGCAGGATCAGGGCCTGCCCAACCTGATCAGAGGTGCGGTTCAGTCAGGTCATGCCAGAATTCCCAGGTGCTGAATTGCTCAGTGACCAGCTATCATGATCCAGAACATAGGAAGCCCAGAGGTCTTTCCTAGGCACTTCTGAAGACTCAGAGAAGCAGTAACACAAACCCATCTGGACAGGTGCAAAGCAGTTGTTCAAAGAATCCATCCACCATGCAAGAAGCAGAATCCAGAGGCAAGCCAAAGTCAAAACCAGGAGGTCAGTCTGCAGAAGCACTAAACAACATTGTTGGCTGATTCTACCTAAGAGTTGCAAAGAAGGGATCGTTATTCGGGCATCAAATTACTACGTGGTCAGAAATGGATTCTGGCAGAATTTCCCCTCTGTGCAACTCTTAGAGCAGTGGAGGACCACATTCTCTCTTTGCCACTCCTTTTGGGGACACATTCAACAGTGGCCATGACCACACAAACAACCCTCTTTGCCAAAGCAACAGTTAGCAATAAACAAAGCATCTGAACAGGGAACAGAGGAGGCACAAAGTGCTTTGCTACTGTGAGACTTCTTGGAAGACCTATGCAACTAATGCCACTTCTTCTTTTAAGACATGCTTCCTCCTTCTTTGGAGCATGCAGCAATCTTTACTGAGGTGCTTAGAGAGTTGGGGATAAAGATTCTTAAGCACTCTGGAAGTGCTTCAGCAAAGATTCTCATTGTGCTCCTTAGCAGAGGAAGCTGTGACCTCTATTCAGTATGCTTGGGGGTTTCCCCCCACCCCCACTCCAGTGACAATGCAACCACTGATAGACTGGGTTGGGGCTGGCAGGACAATCAGGAAGGCTTGGTACATCAGTTCATGCCCATTGTCTGCCAGTTGCCCAAATCTGTTTTAGAGACACAGGACCTCTCTGAGATCAACCTGGCAACCCAATGCAGAGATTTGTTGATATAAGAAATAAAGAAAGCAAAGAACATAAAATGACAATCTTGCAATGGCCTGGCATATTATTTGTAACTGGTGTCACTCTTTAACTCCGATGCTGAGCTGAAGCCAACTGCGAAATGCTTGGATTTGCAGGCCCAGCCCTACCATTAAACAGAGTGAAGCTGCTTTGACAGACAGCTGATCTGAGGTGGCATGAAAGGGCAGCAAATTGCTCGTTATTCTTGGTTCAAGTTAAAAATATAAATATAAAGGAGAATTCCTAGATGCCAAGATCCAAGTTTGGGGCAAGTACACTTTGGTGAGAGATGAAAAATCACAAAATAGGCAGCAAAGTAAAGTGTGGAAATATAGGATGTTAGACCTTTAAAATATGCCCTTGTGAGTTCCTTAACTTCCCTCTTCCCCTATCATAGAAAAAGACCACATGCTTGATGAGTGAAAAATGGTTTATTTACAAATTCTCCAAAGGTCAGTTTCATGTACTTTTCCATACATCATTCAGAAAAAGTTGCACAGGCAGTTCCTAAATTTTTGGTACAGGAACTCAAGGATGGCTGATGAGAACCATGTGGTTTGAGCTGGAGCAACCAGCTCAGAACTTCTTCACATGCTGAGCTTCTCAGGTAGACTGAGATGCAACAATAAGCTTGATTCCCTTCCTCTCAAGGTGAGGGGGAGGGACCTACGCTAAGCCTGGCAGGGCAGCTTACTCTATGATCTTAACCCCTTCATGTGTTAATTAGATGTAAGCAAGCTGGTTATATGAGACTGGTTATCCCACAGTTGTTTTAATTTATTATTGTTGCATTTTTACTCTCAGGGGAAAGGACTTGTGGGGGGGAGGGGTTGTCTCAGGTGCCAAAATAATTTAGACATTTGTTGCTCTACCTCAAGCAGAAAAATGTTTGGGGCTGATCTGTTTGGCCTCCTGCTTACAGGGAGCACCAAAAACAAAGGACTCTGGTTTCAGCCTTGCTGGCATTGACACTGCCCTAGAGAGAGGAGACAAGCGCTGAACAACAGCACAAATAGCTACTACACTTTCCAAGCTGAGATAATTCAGATCAATCAGTTTGACGAGCCCATAGAATCAAGCCATGAATCTCACACTGTTAGATCAAAGCCTTGAGCTGACAACTCCTTTTGGTAGCAGGATCAAGCTGCTTGGGACATGACGAATCAGCCTGCCTTAAAGCAAAACAAACAAGCAAAGGAACTATTCTTTCACGGCTTCTATTGGCCACATGTCCTTATTAATTTCAGCGTAATGATATTTGCATGCCACAGCATCTGGGCACAGAAGACATTATAAACAAGAGAAACAATAAATGTATGAAACTGGCCCCAAAAAAGAGACAATTATAAACAGCCCCCTCCCTATATTACCTCAGCACATCATAGGAAAAAATCCCAGTGCTGCATAATCCAACAAATATTTCACTCCAATGACATGCCTTGCATCATGCGCCAAAAGGTCGGTCAGCCTGCATTCTAGTGAGCTACCAATAGAATCTGGGTGGTCTTTGCAAGAACACAGGCCAGAGTCCTGGGCGTTCTGGTCCCCTGTGTTGCCTTCTGGAGAGATTGCCCGTGTAACCCATGAACTAAATCCCATGGTCCAAGTTCTGCCAGAGGTGCCTTTGCAGGCAGGCAGACCCTTGGCTATGCACAGTTCCAGATTCAGGGACTGAGAAACCAGTGAGGCACAAAAAGGGAGCTGCTTGTGTTTACGACGTGCATCTCACAAAGCAGACTCTGCTGCCTACAAAAGTTCATGCCACGGGAAGTTGTGGAAGAAGAGAAAAGGGGTGTGGTTTTCTGAAAAACTTGATGGCAAGCTTATCCACACGGATTTTTGTCTAATTCCCATCTCACATCATAACCACAATGAGAAATGAGGTGTCCCACCCCCACCGCAATTCCAGTCCACTGAAAATAATGTGCACATCATTAAGCACATTATTATACATATAATATCTCAGAGATATTCACACAACTTGAAGGCATGCAGGAAAGCATTCCTAGTAAATTAGTAATAGGGATGATTTGGGTTCCTAGATGTTAATGTCAGATTCTGAAACCACTTCCAGGTTTCATTTCCAAGATAACAGAAGGCAAGAAGGCTCTCATTCTAACTCAGAATGGCTACATTTCCCTCCCAAAACTCCTGTTCCAGGACCCACACCTAATCAAAAGAAAGTGAATAATATTGGAACCATAAATGTCAGATGTTAAAGTATTTGGATCCATATTATAGAAAAGGATTCTGGTGAAAATTCCTTTCTTCCTGCAGGGCAGCAGCTACTCTGGGAGCAAGCAGACAATTGACCGCCCTATAAATGAAAATAGCAGGTTGGAAATAATTCAAAGATCTCACCATCATCTCCCTTCTTTCCCAAAAGCAGCGGTAAGCTGGCTGAAACCCAAATATTTTCCCACTTTTAATTGTCCACTTTTAACTGCCCATGGGATCCTCATCTCTGCTTTAAATAAAAATGTTTTTAAGCATATGCTCATAGAAGCAGGTCAAATGCAAACAGGGACAACCTGCAATAGACAGGCACCCTAGATGAGCACCTAAGAACGCAAGAAGAGTCTGCTGAACCAGGCTAGTCGCCCATCTTCTCCAGCATCCTGTTCTCACAGTGACCAACCAGATGCCCATGGAAAGCCCACAAGCAGGGGCAGAGCACAAGAGCCCTCTCCCCTCCTGTGGAGGTAGAACATATCCCTCAGGGTTAGTAGCCATTGACAAGCCTTACTGTTATGTACCGAGTTGAATAGGATCCAGAATGCAGCAGTCTGATTGGTCCGCAGGAGCCACCCAATCCAACTCCAGGTGGAAGTGAATCCGCAACCTGATTGGCCTACAGGAATTAGCCAATCCCGTGGGGCCCAGTGCGTAAATAATGTATATAAAGCAGACTTTTCAGGGAAACTGGCATTCCTCACTACTATGAGCTGAATAAAGAGCATGAAATCCACACTCAACTCCGAGTATATTTCACTTACCCTGCATGAATTTGTCTAATCCTCTTTCAAAGCCTTCCACGCTGGTTGCCATCACTGTCTCTTGTGCAAGTAAATCCCACAGTTTAATTATGTAGTGCATGGAGAAGCACTTTTTTGCATGTGTTTCAACATTCAGCTTAATTGGATGTCTCTTGAGTTCTAGTGTTACAAGAGAGGGAGAAAAAGTTATCTCTGTTCAATTTCTCCACACCTTGCATAATTGTACATACAGAGGTACATCGGTCTACGAACTTAATCCGTTCCATAAATCCATTCTTAAACTGAAACCGTTCTTAAACCAAGGTGTGCTTTCCCTAATGAGGCCTCCCACTGCCGATGCCCTTCCACTGTTCGGCTTCCGTTCTTAGACCGAGGTAAAGTTCGCTAACAGGAACAATACTTCCAGTTTTGCGGAGTTCGTAACCCGAATAGTTTGTTAACAGGGCTGTTCTTAAACTGAGGTACCACTGTACTTCTATCACGTGGCCTCTGACTTGTCTTTTCTTTGAACTAAAAAGCCCCAGATGTTGTCATAAGGGAGTTGCTCCAGCCCCTTGATCACCTTGGTTGCCCTATTCCAAACCTTTTCCAACTCTACAACATCCTTTTTTGTGGTGAAGAAACTCTGTAGCTGCTTTCCCCGCCCCCCTCTCCTATCAGTCACTTCACTTCTTCATTCTGGCCAATCTACACTGCCCCAGGTAGCGACCATTTTAGGTGAGTCCAATAGGCGCGCAACTGTGACCATGTGCATCACACTGAAAATGTCACAAAAACATCACCAAAAGACGTGAAATGGGGCAGGGGAGGGTATTTGCAGGCTTTTTCAATGGCGTTTCAAATATACATGATTTCACTAAAATGCGCAATGCCTTGGAACATAACTATTGCATAAATGGGAGTTGCCTGTTCAACAGTTCCCAACAGCCTCAGATGTGTCCATTGACCACGCTGGCCCTGATAGTAGATGTACATTTCTCCTGGCTTTCAGAAAGGGGGCATAGTGCATTCCTTTGAGCTTATAGCGTCTCAGAATACATGCGTAAATTGTTTCCCTCTCATCACTATGTTCCTGAGCATAGAAAACTGACACCAGAGATTTCTTAACCTTCTCAGTGTCATCCCATGATGCTTTCTGAATCCTGTGTTGGTTGAGTCTCATCACAGGACTGTACCACATCAAACAGAGCATGTGCGAACCAGCTCTCGGGATCTAATATTTTGCTTGTTAAATTTTGTTTACATTGTGGTCAACCGAGCTTTGGTCTCTGAGTGGATATTGGCTGGTTGTGAATATTCTGACATATGTGTTCAAATAAGCGCTCAAAACAAGAGTGCTCAAAAGCCAACTCAGTGGTCTGAAATCCATTGAAAATGTCATCGCGCTTGCTGCATTATATTAAACTGCTTGGGTAAAACAGCTATTATGACCACTAACTACGTTACTTGTCCTAATCCACACACTAAAATGTGTTGGGAAGCACTGTTGCTTTAAAAGATTCATGATGCCTTACATACATGCCTTAACTGGGAGTCATAGCTCAGTGGTAGAGCACATGTTTTGAACTATCAGTCCCCTGGGACCTTATATCTTCAAGGCTGTGATGGAACTCTGCCTATGACTCTGGAAGGCTACTGACAGATACAGTGAAGTCTAAACTCAGGTAGATGCCTCAGCGATCTCACTCAGCTTTGTATATTCATATACATTTGGCAAATCTGCCTGCACCCTCCAGATGTTTTCTACTACAACACTCATCAGCCCCAGCCAGGATGGTCAATGGGATGATGGGAGTTTTAGCCCATAGCAATGTAGTCCTCATGTACATTGCAGAAATGAATGGCAGTTGTAGTCCTTTAGAATGCACCACGTTGGCTACCCCTATGTAGGGCATTATGGGACAGGCTTTTGGGAACTGCCTCATGTGATGATCATAGAGTCCAGATCAGTTCATATGTGAAGAAGCAGTCCTTGAGATACTGCGGTCCTGAGCCATTTAAGGCTTTATGGGTCAAAACTAGCACTGTGAATTGGGCCCTGAAACTAAGTGGCAGCCGCTGCAATCAGGCCAGGATCAAAGTAATATGCTCCAACCCTTTTGCCCCAGTGATCAGCCTGGCCACCAAATTCTGCACCAGCTGCAGTTTCTGAAATGGCTTCACAGGCAGCCCTGCCTATAACACATTGCAATAATCTATCGTATACAGTATATAAACAGTAGTACCATCGGCGAATATGATGCCTTACATAGTCATTCAGGCAAAACTCAGCAGGTCTCTTCTCCCAGGAGCTCACCGTCTTAAGAAAAGACAATGGGGGGGGGGACTAGGCAGGCAATGAGAAGCACAGAGCAGGGAGAAATGAATGTGGGCAAATGCAGCTTTGTGAACTCAAAACCTGGTAATGTGGAAAACAGCCCTCATTGAAGTCTTCTAAAAACACCTGGCTTGTGGCATTGCATGCAATAATATCGAAGGCTTAGATATCCAGAACCAGTTCACATTTTCTAGCGTGTTTCTGCATAAGCATTTCAGCACTCTCCAATCACTCTCGCTACAACATAAAACTAACCCCAGAAAGATGTAGCATGAAGGCAAGAGGAATACAAACCAAAGAATGCTAAGACCAAATAATGCTCTTTTCCTCGTGCCAGAATGTTGGTGATAAACTGATGGATGTTGTTGTTAGCCTCCGCTGTCTGTACTTTTCATGGGAAAATCCATACTTTGTTCATGCTGCGAGACGACCTTCAATATGGAAATCATTAGGCCAATTGAATTTGGAATTTAGAAATTGGAAGGAGAAGCAATAAATTGAATAGGCTATTTGACAATGAGATTAATACTTGAAACCCCCAAACAGTTTTGATTTGCTTCCCTGTCTAACGCTCATATAACAAATGAAAACAGGACTTGGAACATCTCATATCTGTGACATCCTTTTGTTTTTATTCCTTCAGTCTAGGGTGGTTTTTTTTTCCAGACTTCTGGGGAGGGCAGAGGTGGACTGGATTCCACGTCCAAACAGTTAACAAACGTTAACCTTCTCTGTAAAAGACTGGTTTTAAATGTCTTCAACTGGTCAGGTGTTAGTAGAAACATTCCCCTTTTGTATATATCATTGTATACAGTTTGCTCAGAACATGAGCATGGTTGTTGTTTTTTTTAAACACTAGAGGATGGAAGTAGGGGAAGGAATGTTTAAATTTCCTCTGCATGTCTGCTCTGATCCCATTAATTATCAGCCCACATACCCTCAGCTGATGCTATCAGGTGTGGCTTGGCCCTAAGACTAGATCCACTCCACCCATTTAAATAGCATTCAAAGACCATGGCTTCCCCCAAAGAACCCTGGGAACTATAGTTTACACCTCACAGAGCTACAATTCCCAGGAATCCTGAACAAACAATAGTCCCCAGGATTCTTTAGAAGAGGCTGTGTGTTTTGAATGCACATTGGATTTGCTTTCAACGGATGGTGTGGGTCTGCCCTGGGAGGCGGTGGCAATACGCTGGTCCATCTGTGGCTGTTAGTGCTAAATGGACCTGCCATATTCAAAGGCAGTATACCTCTGAAAGTAGATGCAGTAGATAAACAATACAAAGAGGCTTTGGCCTCTCTGAGCTGTTTTTGCCTTCCAAGAGTCATCTGGCTGGCCCCTGGTTGGGAACACGGTGCTCAATTAGATGGATCCTTGCTTCTCTCCAGCAAAGCAATTATTATATTTTCATCCTTTCATGTGCTTTAAGAAATGCCTTGACTGGCGTGTTGCATCATACAAAACATAAGCTTTAGATGGGTGTGTGCGTCTACGAGAGAATTCTGCATTCAACCCCAAAAAAGTTACAGTGTTGTTGTTGTTGTTGTTGTTGTTGTTGGGCTTTGGGTTTTGTTTTCTTTTAACAAAAGAAACACTTCTGCAGAGAGAAGTTTTTAACCAAGCAGTAAAGGAACTGGGGTCTGTTTGTCGTTACCGAGCTGTTGTGCTTTCTGTTTAGTAGGTCAACAAACTGTCGGCCGATTAATTTGTGTCTGGGCCTATCACGCAAAGCCTGTTGTTTCACAGACGGTTTCAATCAGCACAGCCAAACCAGTAAAACAGGACATCCTGGTCAGAATTACTTTCTCAACCTCGTCTTGAACTGTTGCTTTTCCAATCAGTCTTGGCAGGTTTCATTAGAAGCCCGTAACCAGAGCGTGCGTGTTCAACCAGACACAACTCTTTCTCAGACTAGGAAATGGCTTACCTTCTGGCACAGTGTTTGATGAAAATCCCCCCCAGTATGGAACTCGGAAAGGGACTCCAGTCATTTGCAGCCTAATCCATCCTTCCTGCCCACCTGCCTGTTGGGGTCTCTGAGTGTTTCCCAGGGGGGTCTTGGTGGTCTAGAACAGCAGAGGGCAAAAGGCAGATCTATTAGGTAGGTCTCTGGGTGATCTGAAGCAGAACCAATTGAAAGCTGCGGTGCAGAGGGTAACCCAGAGTGTGTGCATGAGCTCAGTTGGGTGCTGGGTTATCCAACAGGCAGACTAAGCATGTGCTTAAGGCACCACCCCAAAAAAGGAGACTGTTTTTGGAATTAATTTTACATTTGATATTTTGAAAAAAGCACCAAAGCAGACATTGTGGAAATGATCAGAATTTTGGTAGACTTACATGTTCTTTCTCCATTTTTTTGTTCTCCTTCTATTACTCACCCCCACCAAACTAGGGGGCATCCTACTAACATGCTTTGTTGCGTCAGCTCTGATCAACTTATCCAGAATTTTGATTCCAGCATACATGTACATTTTGTATCATATATGCATGTGTGTGTTGTTAAATATAATTGGTTTAATTTACACTGAAATGGGAATAGGTTAATATTTATTGGTGGAAGGTTTAACATGGGGAGATTTCCTTGAAGCTAACAAACAGCAAGAAGGGCTTTCTCTGAGCTGTCACTAGTTGATAATTAATTGTTGTTCTCTAGCAACTAGCTAGCATGTGAGTGTTTTAACCTTAGATCAGGTGACAAAGGTATTTGGTTGCAAATTGCCATTTTGAAAGGAGCTGCCGTTCTCTCTCAAACTCTGTGGAGTGAGGATGAAAATGAAGCTTTCCAGGAAAACAGCTCGAGGCAAAATGGATGCTGAAGGAGAGAGACCTTTGCTTATAGGCCTGTTTGTATTATTTCATATTTTCTAAGATGCTGATCCTGTGCTGGACAGCACAAGCTATTGTATGGATATCTTTGTTTTCTGTTTTAAAGAAAGTCCTACAAGTAAAATTGTGAACAATAACTTATGGATCTGGACAATGCATTATTCCAAAAGGAACAGTCTTTTGCGCATTCAGTCGCTTCAAACTGCGCAATATTAATATCTGCAATATGTGTATGTAATGGTTTAGCATCGTTTTTTTTATTTTAAATTACTTGTGGGGAACACCATAATCTTCTCAGCACCAAGGTCTTGGTTGTGGCTGGTTCAGGTACTCAAAACAGTCTGGTTCAGGTACTCAGAACAAATGCCTGTGTAGCGCACCTGGATCTGGTTGGTGGCTCTTAAAGCTCCAGCACAAACAAGTCACGTGGCAGCTGGTCTCCATAGGGGCTGGTGGGGCAGAAGACAGGGAAACCAGCAGGAAGTGGAGCCAGAGTCAATGACAAGCAGAGCCTATCCACCCCACCCCACCCCCAGCTGAGTTCTTCAAGGGCCACACTGAGGCAAAGGAAGAGGAAGCTGACAGGCAATGTCACTCCTTGAACTGGGTGTTAAATAAGGAGGCAGACAGGTGGGAGCTGGTTGAGGGCAGCCTGAAGTTGGTAAGGCAGTGACCCCCTTTGCACTTCTCTTGTAGATCCTGCAAGCCTAAAGCCTGTCTACCTCTGCTCTGGACTGAGGCCCAACAAAGGACAACCCAAGTCATTTGCTCCCTGAGCCAGAGCAGTGCATGCCACACACATCCCCGCCAAAGTGTGTGGTAGCCAGGGCCAGTCAAGCTTTTTTGGCACCTAAGGCAGAAAATTTCACAAGTGCCTCCCCTCCTTCCTAGCAGTGAAAGTCAAAGTAATTAAACGATAAAGTGATGCCTGACACTCCAACTCATCTGCCCGAGGCTGCAGGCCTAGATTAAGGATCTTGCCAGGGATCTGTGTAAAAACCCAGTTAGTTAGCTAATTATATTACCAGCACTTGCATGGAACCTGAATTCAACAAACCAAGTTGTTTCATTAAGACAAAGCACTTGTAGGATTTAGAGATAAATATTTTTTGAGTTCTGTGTGGGCTCATATACCAGTCTGCTCTATGCAAGCTGCAGGGAGAGCAACACTGTCTTTAACTGGAAGTAGCTCCCATCAAACTCAATGGGGCTTACTTCTGAATGGACATATACAGGAAAACTGATACTGCATTTTTGATGGCTCCTTCTGTATTACAGTGGTACCTCAGGTTACAAACACCTCGGATTACAAACTCTGCTAACCCGGAAGTAGTACCTCGGGTTAAGAACTTTGCCACAGGATGAGAACAGAAATTGGGCGGTGGTGGTGCAGCAGCAGCAGCAGCGAGAGGCCCCATTAGCTAAAGTGGTACCTCAGGTTAAGAACAGTTTCAGGTTAAGAACGGACCTCTGGAACAAATTAAGTTCGTAACCAGAGGTACCACTGTAGTCTGATTCAGAACCAAACAGAGAGGGATTGTGTAATACAAGCATTGGCAGCAAGGTAAACAGCAAGCTAGATTACATAAGCATAAGAAGTGACCATACATCTAAATGTTGGATCTTTTATTTCTCTGAATTTTCTCTGAGAAGGACTGGTACAGTGGTACCTTGGGTTACATACGCTTCAGGTTACATACGCTTCAGGTTACAGACTCCGCTAACCCAGAAATAGTGCTTCAGGTTAAGAACTTTGCTTCAGGAAGAGAACAGAAATCATGCTCCAGCAGCGCAACAGCAGCTGGAGGCCCCATTAGCTAAACTGGTGCTTCAGGTTAAGAACAGTTTCAGGTTAAGAACGGACCTCCGGAACGAATTAAGTACTTAACCTGAGGTACCACTGTATTCCCATGTGGGAACAGTCAATATCTATTTTGTCTATTTCGTCTGCTCTGTTACGTTTTGTTTCTACAGTACTTCCATTTTTGCTTCACAGAGTTGGAGTAAGAGTTTGTCTGTTATATAAATTTGTGTGGCCTATAGCGGGCCAGGGAGGCAGGCTGAGGATCTAAACTGGGATGCTGATTTCAGTCATACCTCATTGGACTATGTTGTGTGTGTACACAGTGAAAAGCTGCTGTTTGAGAAACATGTGCCCTTTGGGCAGATGGAACCAGTTGTACATTTCTTTGGATCCTGGGCTTTATTTCTTTTTTTCCTTTTTTCCTTTCTCTTTTTTGAGTGACCTCCTTTGGCCTATCCTTCATTGCAGTAAGCACTGCCAGATGCCAATTACCTCTGTACTCCTATTGTTCATTTCACCTTTTTCTTATTTTTCCCTTACACTTCCCATTTCATAATTGAATTTGTAGCTTCACCCATTGTTGCCATTTGGTGTGACAACTGACCTCCATCCCTTTCGCTTACTGCCTGCACTTCCCTGATAAAAGGACGGTAAGCTTTAGTTGCTCTTGTTGTTTTAATTGTTTGTTATTATTTTGTTGTAGTGGAACATGGTGAAGATTAGCAAGCCAGAAATCTGACAGACGGCATCTTAGCAAAGCCTTAGTAATCTCATCCAAGTGCGGCAGAAGTTTTAAACAACGATGATCATTGTAATAAAACGAAAGGCCAGTAAAGCTTATTTTCTGAAAATGTCTTACAAAGGCATTTTACACAGACAGTCGAGTTCAGCATGTTAAATTGCTGGTATTAGCGTACCTTCTCACATTTCTATGATAAAACAAAAGTCGCCATTTTGTTCTGTTAGCTGAGAATGTTTTCTCTCCCACTTTCACGATACTCAGAGTTAACAACTCCCATGCATAAGTCCTGGGACTAGGTTTGGTGAATCCAACTCTTTTTTAAAGGAAAAGTTTCTATTATGGGCTACCTGCCCCTGGTAGTTCATTATTCCTCCTCCCCCTTTTTTTTTTTGCCTTTGGGCAATGCATCATTTTTCAGTGTGTATAGCTAGAATAATAAATATTATGGTGATTTATTAAACTTTTTGCTCCCCTTTTCTTTCTTTCTTTTACAAAAGTAACTCAAAGCCACTTAACAACAATAAATAAACAGCACCCACATTAAAAGCAGCATAAAACAAGACAGAGAAAAATCTAGAGCTCATTTATGTCTCTAAAAGGCAGGACTGAAAACATCCCACCCACTGAGGGAGGCCACAGATAATAAACCCTGGCAAAGGAGAGATGTGTTTGCCTGGTGCCTAAAAATAAGTAATGATGGTTCCAGGTGAGCCTCCCCAGGGAGAGAACTCCACAAGCAGGGAGACAATGCCAAAAACACCCATTATTATGTTGCCACCTCTTAGGTGTCCCGTGGTGGGGAAACATGGAGAAAGGCTTCAGACTGCAATGTCTGGGCCTGTTCATACAGCAAGCATGCCGGGGGGGAGGTGTGAGAAGGGCCTTCCCCAAAGCTTTCAAAACCCAGATTCCTTATCTCCTTTCAGCAACAGAGCTCACTGTCTAACCTCACTCAGCCTAACTTAGCTAGCAAAGCTCTTGAAAAAATAAAATACATTGATAAGGTAAAGGGACCCCTGACCATTAGGTCCAGTCGTGACCGACTCTGGGGTTGCGACGCTCATCTCACTTTATTGGCCAAGGGAGCCGGCGTACAGCTTCCGGGTCATGTGGCCAGCATGACTAAGCCGCTTCTGGAGAACCAGAGCAGCGCACGGAAATGCCGTTTACCTTCCCGCCGGAGCGGTGCCTATTTATCTACTTGCACTTTGACGTGCTTTTGAACTGCTAGGTTGGCAGGAGCAGGGACCGAGCAACGGGAGCTCACCCCGTCGTGGGGATGAACTGCCGACCTTCTGATCAGCAAGTCCTAGGCTCTGTGGTTTAACCCACAGCGCCACCCACATCCCTAAAATACATTGGTACCTCAGGTGAAGTACTTAATTCATTCCGGAGGTCCGTTCTTAACCTGAAACTGTTCTTAACCTGAAGCACCACTTTAGCTAATGGGGCCTCCCACTGCCGCCGCACCACCGGAGCATGATTTCTGTTCTCATCCTGAAGCAAAGTTCTTAACCCAAGGTACTATTTCTAGGTTAGCGGAGTCTGTAACCTGAAGCGTATGTAACCTGAGGTACCACTGTAAAGGGACCCATAAGATCTAAATATAGGGAAGCGTTAACCACGCTGCTCTGGTAGCTATTGAGTCAATTCTGGATTCCTGATAGATCAGGCAGAAATCTCAGAGTCAGTCAAGTGGTTTATATAATCTTAATAATTTCTTGCATCTATATTGAGACACAGATGTGGCTTAATATCATTGCAACGCTGGGAGGGGGGAATAAGTGGAGGAGCCCTCTGATTAACCTCCTGTCAGAATTGATATATGGAAGGGTGCTATTATTTTAGTTAGCTTGAACAATAAGATGACCTCCTGTATCCAGCCTAATCTTGCTTTGAAATTAATTAGCTTATCAAGTTTCTTGGTTTCAGAAGAATGAAGATTGCCTAAATCTAGCTGGCTTCCTTAATTAGTTTAATGCACATAAACAAAGAATGATGTGTGTGACCAAGTGCTCATATTTATTATCTAATTATAAATAGGAACAGAGCTTCAGAGTTTGGACTCCTTCAGCCTAAGACGTATTGGCACCCAAAAGAATCGGCCTCTGTGTTTGTTTGTTCTGGTTAAGGAATTATTTGGTGCTCGCTTCAAATAATTATAGCAGCCAACTCTTCCCTTGGCCAGGAAAGGGAGCGTAGGGAGACGGGCCAATTATTCTTCTACTCCATCAACAGGGTAGAGCAAACCTAGAGTAAAGAAGGAGTAGGGAGAACATGAGTAACCAAGTAGACACGCCAAGTTGTAACAAAAGAGTAGTTCTTCTTTTGCCCAAAGAGCCTATATATTCAAAGCCCCAAACATTTGGTCTATGTGGAGAGCACCCTTTCTCTCATGACTGGAATAAGCAACAGCTCTTATAATACAACATACCGACAATGCATGAACACAGGTGAGTCAGAAAGTGAGATCCTTGCAGATGCATTCTGTGGGTTGTGTGAACTGTACAATATATAAGAACATAAGAAGAGCCTGCTAACCTATCTAGTTCTGTATTGTGTTCTCTCAGTAGCCAATCAGATGTCTTTATACACTCTGCCCACAAGTTGATTCGCGGCTTTTCATAAGGTTGCCAGTTATGCAGAACATAAAGTCTATGAGGTTTTATCTCTCTGCTCTTCCACCTTACAGCTCCTATATAGCACCACACAATAAAACTTATCTTATTTACCACTGTTAATTCATTCATCCATGTATTTATATATTAGATTTATATTCTGCCCTTCCTCCCAAAGGAGTCCAGGGCAGCCAACTCACAAACAATTAAAAACATATATATATGTTATTTTTAAAAACTCAAATCTTTAAAGCAATTCCAATACAGATGAAGACTGGGAAAGATCCCTACTTAAAGGGCTTTTTTGAAGAAATGGTGCCTGTCTAATATTTAATGGGAATAGGTGCCACAACACTAAAATTTGTGGAGCACAGCAATCAGTTGGGTATATAATCCATCCATCTTGATGGATTCTCAAGCACCTCACTGGTTTTGGCCTGAGGTACAGATTTGCTCAAGGGTGAAAACATGCAGTGGTCTGCAGAAGGACAAGCAAAGCAGCAAACTGGCCTTGAGTACAACATGGGGAAGGAACCACTGCTCAGTCATAAAGCCAGAGGTTCCCAGGTTCAGTCCTTGGCATCTTCTACATGAAGTTTTTCCAGGTTTCACTCTTGTTCTCAGGGATTCCCCCCACCCTTGGTTTTCATTTGCTGTGTTGTTTTTGTTTGATCATTGCTTGGAGAAACATTCACATCCTAAAAGAGACCTATATGGGAAAAAGAGAGGCCAACCAAGCCAGATCTAGACTGACCAACTGTGTTCTGGGTCCTAACAAACCACGAGAGCCAAGAGAGACAGGTTTTTAAGAATTGCTCGTAGAATTCATGATGAAGTATTTTACATTGCGCAAGCTCTTCCAAATACAAAACGCATTCTCTCTCTCTCTCTCTCTCTCTCTCTCTCTCTGTGTGTGTGTGTTTGTGTGTTTCAAGTGATCTTTTACAAAGTGGAAAATAGTCATCCCATCTAAATTTTAGCCCCCAAAAATTGGGGAGGGAGGGAATACACTGAGCCAGACCCAGAGCTTTGATGAATGCACAAGTGATGTCATATTGAGTCCCAGGACAATTAAAAGTGAGAATAGAAGAGTTGATCGGCCACAGAGATTTGGGGAAGAAGGAGAATTTATGATTATGAGCTGTTTACTCCAACAAGATGCTTGATGCCAACAGCATTCATTTTTCTCTCATAACTATTGCTAGAAGCACACAACTCTATTTATTCCAACAACTCTGTTTATGCAGAATCGTGGCTGTAGCATTTGTATTATTTTCCATTGACTATGAAATATAAAAATAGCCTCGTATTAGCCCTCTATCCTCCACCAAGCAATGGCAAGATACAATCAGGCTCTTAATAGTGGGGATATGGAAGAAGTCCACCATCAAAGAAAGGATCTGAGGTCTGGTTCATAGATGATAACCCTAAAACATCTCTAGTTGTTAAGGAGCTGTGGCTTGTTTGGACAGAAGCAAGACTATGGCTTAGAATCAATTCCAGGCTCCAGTCCTGCTTAGCCATTGCATGGATGTGTTGTCCCCTGTTCCAAACACCAGAAGCAAAAAAGCACCCCAAAGCTTGGATGCTACATATTTTCTGTAGTATGTGTGCTAGATCGGAATGATCTTATATTTAGGGCTTGATATGTTCCACACACAGGGATGGATGAATCTGTCAATTTCAGGTTGTCTCCATTTCTTATTTTTCCACAATTCCACAACAGTTTGCATTACAGTGGTACCTCGGGTTAAGTACTTAATTCGTTCTTAACCTGAAACTGTTCTTAACCTGAAGCACCACTTTAGCTAATGGGGCCTCCTGCTGCCGCCGCGCCGCCGGAGCACGATTTCTGTTCTCATCCTGAAGCAAAGTTCTTAACCCAAGGTAATATTTCTGGGTGAGTGGAGTCTGTAACCTGAAGCGTATGTAACCTGAAGCGTATGTAACCCAAGGTACCACTGTATTTTTTTTAAAAAAAATCCCTTTGGAAATTTATCAACATTTTAGTGCATGTTTCTCATAATATACACGTTTGTTTGCAGTCTTGTCTCCATATACAATTTTTTGCAAATCAGAATATAATATGTACACTTTCCCCTAATGCATGTGTTTTTATACCCATTGCTTGACTAGAGAACTGCATTGCAAAATTCAGAGAAGTGTGAATTTCAGAGGATGGGTGACTTTGAGTTCACATATTTTTCAGGAAGTGAATTAGGTCAGTAGGTTCTCCTTTAAGTGTGACCTAAGCTGATCAGTGCCACGAAGGGCTTAAGCCAGGGGTAACGAACATGTCTCATCAACCAACATGAGTCAGAGATGGTAAGAGGTTTAGTCTACAACATTTGGAAGCCACCGTGTTGGCTACCACTGGCTTAAGGGCTCACACTGCTGGAAAGTGTAGTCATCATCATCATTATCATCATCATCAAACCTTTATTGGCATCACATAGAAACATTCAGAATACATTCAGAATAAATAGGCCAGTGCGATCTCATCGCCATTTCAACAGTACAGTCATTTGCAAAAGGGAAGAAGAGGTGAGCAATCTATTTCATCTCTGTGGGTCTCCAGCAAGGGCAGGATCCAGTAGCGTACTTTGGCGACAAAAAAGCAGAGGAACTTAGCTACTGTCTTGGTGATCTCCTGGTCTTTCCCCTGTAATAAGAAGCGTATAACCTTTGTCTCTGGTTTCCATGTTGGAATACATAGATGGTTTAAAAATTGTTGGTGGAGTTCATCATACATTTTACATTTAAGGGCCATGTGAGCTGGAGTTTCCACCAGGTGGGCATCACATGGGCAGGGAAAGTGTAGTGCCAAACAACTGCAGACCTGTTGGCAGACCAAGTCTGCATTAAAAGATGTCACAAAGGCTGGCAACATTAACCCTGCCATGTAGAAATCCCTAGCAGATGACCACAGTGCCTGGAGACAGTCAGGTTGTGTATCCATAGCTATGACCAGAGGAGGAATGACCGCTGGAAGGAATGCAGAAAGAAAAAATGTGCATCTGTATCAGCAAAATCATACACCTTCATCTACCCCAGCTGCAATAAAACATGTCTCTCCCATATTGATCTGTACAGCCGCAGAAGGTGCTGTAACTCTCCAATGGTGCACTCTTCGTGTGTGTGTGTGTGTGTGTGTCCTGCCTGTCACCAGAAGCTTCCAATGCATCTAGCAATGAAAATGCCAGTGGAACAGTAAAACAATAAAACGTTTTTATTAAAATCAAAAGCAACAGTAGAAACTGCAAAACAATGCTGACAGCAATAAAACACAAAACCCCTTAAAAGTTTCGGAGAATAATTTTTCTCTCTCTTTTCTGAGCGAAGCACTTTGTCCTACCACACAATGTGACAATGGCCACCAACTGAGACAGTTTGAAAAGGGGATTGCCAAAATTCATGGAGAAGTCTCCTATGCTGCCTTCAGGATGAGAAGCCATCTGCCACTAAATGCCAGCTTCTGGGTTGCAGCACTGGAAGCCAGAGGCCCATCTAATTCAGTATCCTGTTCTCACAGTGGCCAAGCAGATAATAATAATAATAATAATAATAATAATAATAATAATAATAATAATAATTTATTTATACCCCACCCTTCCCAGTTCAAAAACCAGGCTCAGGGCAGCTAACAACAAATTTAAAACACTTAATTATAAAAGCAGCATAAAATACAGTATAAAACATGAATAACAATAAAATTCAAAAATCAATTTAGGGGAAATAAACATTAGATAATCCCCAGGGCTAGCTAGCTGAATTGGTCCTACTTGGGCCAGCGAGGAGGCCAGGGGAGAATTAGCTGTGGGGTCTCAGAGCGGGTAATCTTCATAAAAGGGGAGGGGGAGGGAAGGGAAGGGAAATAAAAGATCAGGCTGAATTCAAATTAAAGGCCAGGCGGAATAGCTCTGTCTTACAGGCCCAACGGAAGGAGGTTAAATCCTGAAGGGCCCTAGTCTCATGGGACAGAGTATTTCACCAGGTCAGAGCCATCACTGAAAAGGCCCTGGCCCTGGTGGACGATAGTCTGACTTCCTTAGGGCCCAGGACCTCTAAACTATGGTTGTTCATGGACCTTAAGGTCCTCAGCGGGGCATACCAGGAGAGGCGTTCCCGTAGATATGAGGGCCCTAAGCCACAAAGGACTTTAAAGGTCAAGATCAGCACTTTGAACCTGACCCTATGCTCCATAGATGCCTGTGGGAAGGCCACATGCAGGGATCTGAGTGCAACACTACTCTCTTCTCCTGCAGTTTCCAGCAACTGGCATTCAGAATCATACTGCCTCCAGCTGTAGAGGTAGAAACAAATCCATGAGGGTCCACAGCCAATGATAGCCCTCTCCTCCGTAAATTAGTCCAATCCTCTTTTAAAGCCTTCCAGTTTGGTGGCCCTCACTGCCTCCCGTGGGAAGGAGGGTTCCAAAGTTCCAAACTATGTGTTGTGTGAATAAGTACTTGCTTTCGTCTATCCTGAATTTTCAGCTTTATTGGATGTTCCTAAGTTCCACCATATTACCGCCCCTGGCACAGGGCATTTGTTCCATGCCCCTGGTTATTTTAGTTGTCCTTTTATGACCTTCTTCCAAAAACCTCCTTTCCTAATGATCCCTAGCATGGAATTTGTCATATAAAAAAGCAACTAAAAAGGGGGGGAATGGATGTGTGGGGTGCCCCACGTGCAAACATGGAGCCCACCATTGTGGCGGGGCTGGCTTTTATACCCGCACCCACACCACTGTATTGGTGCAATGCCATCCACTTGCAAGGTCATGGGGGTTTCCCTTTGAAAGACAAGTGAAGCAAACCCTCTCCTGACCTACCAGTGAAAAAGATGAAATGGTCCTGTGGGCATCACACCCCTTGATAAAGAGGTGGGCAGTATCATCCCTGTACAAACTGGGCAGGGAGGGAGATGCCTAATAGCATTACAGTGGTACCTTGGGTTAAGTACTTAATTCGTTCCGGAGGTCCGTTCTTAACCTGAAACTGTTCTTAACCTGAAGCACCACTTTAGCTAATGGGGCCTCCTGCTGCCGTCGCACCACCGGAGCACGATTTCTGTTCTCATCCTGAAGCAAAGTTCTTAACCTGAAGCACTATTTCTGGGTTAGCGGAGTCTGTAACCTGAAGCGTATGTAACCTGAGTTACCACTGTATAAACTATGGCCACGCTGACAGGCATCGATCATCTCTTAACCTCTCAGTTAACCTTGCACTGGGCTCTATTGGTTTTATTGGAGGAAAAGTTTCCACATAGTGATGCGAGTTCTGCAGATAATTTCGAATTGGAAAATGATTTGCATCCGTTAGTTTTCAGTTAAGTATGCTCATTTTACTGGCATGTAGTAAACAAAGCTCAAAACACTGACACTGCCAAGCTTGCCTAATATTTTATTTGAAGCTGGCATCCGCTCATCATTCCTAATAAATTTATGCAATGGGTTTATTTTTTCCTATGGAAAAACAGAGCAGTAGAAAATTTTCTGCCTTCACCTCACTGTTTCCACACCCATCTCTCCACCAACTTTTCAGACCAGACCGTCAACAGACCTGGAACCTGTGCATTAATGCCATTCTTTTTGTATTCAGTGGCTCAGCTCCAAACATAAAACCTTAACCCAGGCAATTTTCACCTGAGTGAACGAACAGAATGTGTAGGGTGAGACCTGTGGAAGCCAAATGCCAAAACACAAAAAGGCGGCCACCCCCCAGGGCACTCTGCTTTCCTACCCACTGAATGCTGGACCACTTGGAAAAATTCCAGCTGAGTGCCTGCAGCTAAAACAATTCATTCTCTTCTGGACCCAGAAGACAATGCAATGCCCACAGATGAGAATCCTGGTTGGTATCTGCAAATATCTGGGACTTAAGACAGAACGAGGACCATCTGCACTGTGTAACTGAAAGCATATTGCACAATGCAATACTATCCTAAACAGACAACCATGGTGCACACTGCTAAGTCAGCTGCGCTCGTTTCCAAATTGTAGAGTGCCATGGCCAGTTATGGATACCTGTCAACACTCATTGATCACATTAGGACTCAGATCTCCTTGAGCAATGGCAATAGCCACCCCAGTCCGGAATGAATGAAGAACCAAAACATTCAGGTTATGATCCATTGTTACCGTCCAGAACAAAAATTGGGTTACAGAAGACTTTATGCCTAAATAAAAAAAATCTGAACCCTTGGCTGCTGGGCATTGAAGTCTCTCAATGCTCCAACTGTGCATACTTCCCAACATGAACATGCCCTGTTTAAAATAAAAATAAACCATTCCACTGTAACCAGAGCTTCCTAGAAATGAATATCCACACCTGCAAGAGACTGGCCAAACTTGTCTTGGCAAAAGTGTGCTAGCATCTCACAGATCCTGAGGGGCCCCCGCCTAAAAGACCAAGAGGAGCCCACTGTCCAGTGCAGGGCCACATCACAGAGGGAATAGCATAGCCTACTAAATTGCCCCAAGAACATAAATTAACCGGCCTATGTTCTGCACACCATTGAGCCCTGAAATAAACCCCAAAAGCTGCAACCTCAGTCTGGGTGGCTAAATGGCAGTGAGGGCAGATCCCTTACCAATGACACGGTACGTGCTTTAACAATGCAACAGCATCATATGGCACCAGACTGTTCTTTGGCCTGAATTATGTCCACTAAGTGCAGCTGCAAGTCGTGTGTGTGTGTGTGTGGTGTGTGTGTGTGTGTGTGTGTGTGTGTGTGTGTGTGTGTGTGTGTAAAAAAATCCACATGCGGGAATGACCGGCACTCTTATCTGTTATATGAAGCGACAAACGAGGGCTGGGAGCTACCAGAGGGATAAAGGAAGAGGCAGCAGAATAGAGGTGATGGACTGGAAAAAGCCAATAAGCAGCGAAAAACATTGCCAAGGCAGGAATTAAGGCCAGGAGCAAGAGGTCGAGAATTCAGGATTTAAAGAGTGAAAGTTTCAGTCAAGGAGCTTAAGTGACTACAAGGAGGCTGATGGCTGTTGTTGCATAACAGTGACTAGGAACGTCTCTGATGATTTCAGCCAATCGGGGAGCAGGTCACTCTGGGCCAATCATGAGCCTTTTTGCATGGACTGCTGAGTTTCACCATCACAGAACTGGCACGCACCCTTTACCAGCTCCAACTATGTCCTGGTAGCTGTACTAAGTGTCCTGCCATGTAGCCTGATTGTCATTGCAACCAGCTGTCCTTAATCACTTGGTGCCAAGAGCACAGAATTGAAATCTATTGCCTGGGTGGATCTAATCATGTAACAGTACTAATGCATGCCTTCTTAACTCTATTGTCAGCAAGACACTGCAAATCATCTGCATGGGCAGCTGGGAGTTCTGTTGAAGGCAGTGAGGTAGGACTTTTCAGCCCAAAAACCTTTGCAAATCAAGAAATCACTCTCACGTGAATGAAGAGCCAAATTTGGATGCATCGCCTTGGCGAATTCCGCAGCTGATTCACAAGTTATTTAATTGACTCTAATGCTTTCTGCCTTCTTTTCATTTAACTTGTTTACTTCGTTGTCAGCAGAGCAAAACCAAAATATCCAGAAATTGCACCATTGTGAGTCAATCCGTTAAAAAAAACACACCAAAAAACCATGTCCTTCAGCATGTGACCCATTGACATCCAGTTACAAATTGTAAGTTTGCAAATAGTTGGAGGCCTACGTGCTTTGAGAGCGGGAAATGTGGCATTTCCCTAAGGAACACAAGGAAATTCATTTCTCTTTCTCCATCCACTTTTTTAAAAATTTAAGAATGGAAGGAGGGCATTAATTTTGGGTTGCCAAGGGAATTGCATCACGAGATGTCTATTTTCTGTCTGATTGACTTCTGTACTGTGTGTGTACAGCCTGTGGTTTGTGGATGGATAAATGATATAAATTAAAGAAAAGGAAGATGAGTAATTGAATTTAGAGTGTGAGGAGCGTTGGAGCAGCGGAGAGCTTATTTACAAAGTTAAGTAATACAAATTATACCCAAGCCTCACAATGTGTAGCTTCAAAGGTCCACAGCCCCGGCCACCAGAAATGTTAGCAACCATTGTGTCAAAGCGGTGGAGATAAAAAAATCTATATAAACAAACACACAAGTCAAATGAGGAAATAAAGAAAATCCCTGAAGCTAAATAAATCAGCCTAACATTGCGCCCTAGACAGGAGGAGTCCATGGCTGTGATCCAGACCTGTGATACACGAGCTTGCAATAGCTTATATATGCTGGAGTTTTTCAAACTATTTCCCATTCAGTGGCTTAAAAAAAGAAATTGGAAGGGTTTTTTAAAAAAATAAAATAACCAGATGGAGGGGCTTCAGCAGGTAGTGAAAGTGAAAGTAGAACTCTAAAGCAGATTTATTCCTACTGTCAACAATCCTCCTCTAGGATTAAGAATTAAGAGTTTTCTTAATTTAAGAAAATTAATGAGGGTACATATGTGCATCTGCTAATTTATATGCATAGATGCAAATTTAGAAATAGAATCGTAGAGTTAGAAGGGTCCATGCCAGTCCAAATCCCTGCAATGCAGGATTTTTTTGCCCACAGTGGGGCTCAAACCCATGACCCTGAGATTAAGAGTCTCATGTTCTACCGACTGAGCTATCCCAGCTGCTAAATAGTTTCTATGTTTTAAATAGAAGCCATTGTACTATGGAAGACTATGACCAGTGACATATTCCCGTGTTGATGGACAACTTCATGGTCTTCCCTGCTCTCCCTTATGAGGGTTCTTTATCTTCCAACTGGACTTGGACCAGACAGCCCTTGAAACAGAGAACTGCTTCAGATACAGCAACATAGGAAACCGCTTTGGACTCCAAATCCCATCAGTCCCAGCCAGCATGGGCAACGGCCAGGCAGGATGGGAATTGCAGTGCGATGACATCTGAAGAGCCACTTACTTCCCCAGATCAAAGTACCACAGGTGGGTTTGAGAACTGGTATCACTGGACTGCGGGACGCAGGTGGGACTGTGGGTTAAACCACAGAGCCTAGGACTTGCCAATCAGAAGGTTGGCAGTTCGAATCCCCGTGACGGGGTGAGCTCCTGTTGCTCGGTCCCTGCTCCTGCCAACCTAGCAGTTCGAAAGCAAGTAGATAAATAGGTACCGCTCCGGCGGGAAGGTAAACAGCATTTCCGTGCGCTGCTCTGGTTCACCAGAAGCAGCTTAGTCATGCTGGCCACATGACCCGGAAGCCGGCTCCCTCGGCCAATAAAGCGAGATGAGCGCTGCAACCCCAGAGTTGGTCACAACTGGACCTAATGGTCAGGGGTCCCTTTACCTTTACCTATCACTGGACTGCATCCCTGGATTGTGACAGTCTCTTAGAAAAGGTGACTCATGAGTTGGAGGTTGGTATGGGTGCTGCCAATAAAATGGAACAGCAGCAGTGAACAAGTAAGAGATTTGGGGGGTTCAAGTGGAGGAGCTGGCAATTATTCGCAAATTTAGGCTGGGATAAACCTTTCCCCTGGGTGTTCTCCAGTGTCGATAATCATTGCTGGCCCCAATCCAGAGCAAATGTGGGGGAGCGAGGAGCTTGTCCATCGTTCGTTATTCCTCATTGGAGCACTGCCGTTTTTTCTGTGCTTTTAAGCTGCTGCTGTTATTAATTATTTTTTGGAAGTTTTTTTTTAAATAAATGTTTTTAATTTTTAGTTGTTTGTTGTAAATTGCATTGAGGCAGAACAGCGATTCATGCATGTAAAAAAGAAGAAAAGAAAATATTCCCTTTCTGTGTGTGTGTGTGAGAGAGAGAGAGAGAGAGAGAGAGAGAGAGAGAGCGCATTTACATCACAGCATCATCAGGAAATATGGAGGCTGAAATTTGCCTGCGAGGAGCAAATGTATGCAGCCGAACAGAGCACAAAGCAAATAGCAGGGAGCAGAGGAAGAGGTTCATTAATGGGCCTCAAAGGCTGCTTTGGAGTACCCTGACGAAAAATTCAGCCCAGTAGAGCAAAGAACTAAAGAGAGCTGTTGAGTTGGTAAGCAGGCCAGTTGTCAAGCTGGCCAGCAGAGAGAGGAAAGAAGAGACTGTACACAGTGACATGTTGTGAATCGTCAACACACCAAGATGGGATAGTGCCTGCTAGCCTTTCTGCCTTCAGCACCACTCGTGAAAAAACCAACTTGCCAACCGGGTCCTTGATCACATCAGCCTCTGTCGCACAGTTTACACATTTATTTTTGCCTTTCCTCCAAGGATGTTTATAATTGAATATATAAGGCTTGTCCTACAAAAGACAAAACCCTTTCTCTAATAATACACAATGGTACACTGGTTTTGTTCAATTCACCCAGTAAGGAGTTATCAGGTTCCTTTTCTCAGTGAACTCCCATTGGCATAACATAAATGACTTTGATAACATCCCTCACCTATACAATATTTGGCAGGTGCATGTATCGACCCAATGTGATGTTATTCGCAACAAAGCACCCGATGCCAGTGAAGTTAATTCTTTATTCAAAGAAACCAAACAGCTCATCCTTAATGGTCACAGCAACCCTTCCTATTAGGTCTTGCTCCAGTGAAGGAGTTGCAAGCATTAAAGGTCCCTGCCTTCCCCTTTCCTTTCCAAGTAATCTGATGTTCCATCATCTTGTCTCTCTTTTCTCCGCCCTCTTCATTTCTCTCTGTGTTCTGGGAGTCCAGTGGGGAGGTGAGCTGGTCTCAGCAGGAGGGGAAGACTCTCTGGCTTCTTCAGCAGCCTTCCTCATCTCTGTTTCCTGGCCTCCCTCCTCTTCTGTCCCTGATTCTGACATGCCCTCTGCCACAGCCTCTTCCTGCTCCCTAAACCCCGTTGCCTCTTCAGCTTCTAAGACCTTCTCCTCAATCCGCCCCCTCTTCTCATGCGTCGTTGTCCTACCATCAATCCCCTGGTTCTGAGTCTTCTTCCCCTGCCCTGGGGGTTCCCTTGGGGGTTCCCCAGCTGGTGTCTCCCACCACTTCTCTTTATCCAACCAGTTCATGACAGCATGGAAGCAGTGAAAGTTCATCTATTAGGGCAGGGAGGACACAATCTCACTAGCCTCCGTCTACTCTCAGTGAACCCAATCTGCCTGCCTTTATACTTAACAGTGAGCTGTGGGGATGGTCCTGCCTGTCAGCTTTCTCTACTTCAGTCTCAGTGTTGCCCTTCTAAAAATCAGCAAGGAGGAGGATGGGAACAAAACTATATTTAGTTGGCTCTGTCTGTCACTGGCTGTAGCTCCACCTACTGTTGGCCTCTCTGCCTTCCATTCTGACAGTCCCAATGGGCACTGCATAGAACCAGGTCTAAAGGATGCTCTGCCCATCGATGACTGCATCCCTTGCTTTTCATGGAATCGGGGCTGCAGAGGTCTATCTTCTCGTCTGCAGCGGATTCCTCTTAGAATTTGTGAGGCTTCACATTTTTATGTCTCCCAAAGTTCATCAACAGTGTAGTAATAATAACGAAAACCAAACAAGAAACACATGTGATGCTGCATTTGAAGTTAATTAAGGCTGTGGTTTATTTCTGCATAAACCACATTTGTAACTTATTGAAAAACAACATAGTTTATTTTAAAATATGCATTACATCACAAGCAAAGTGATTGTAGTATTACCAAAGCAGAAGAATTCAGGTCTGTATTGGAACAGCCTTTGCTCATTAAAAAAGGGGGGGTGGACAAGTATGAAAATCTTATATATCTGCATTAAGTAGGAGCTGAAATACAATTAGAAAAAAACAAAGGAAGTTTATCCTCTCTAATTCACTTACGAGGGCCAAATACATTAAATATCAAAATGCAAAGTTTATTATGTAAATGCGAGGAAGATGATTCCATGAATAAACATTAACGAAAAATACAGTGCTAATGTCTCTTGCAGTGCACAGCACTCATCTCAACAATCTGGAAAAGGAGACAGGAGGTACATTGTGGGGACAATTTACAGAATGAAGAAATGCACATAGAAATCTCTTTGCCGAGAGAACATAGAACAAGTTTCCTGCCATTTGAAGCAGGAAGGAATTGTAACCCTAACTCTTTCAGAATGGGAGTAATTTTCATTACCTGTTGACTCACTGATGACTTCCTATTAACTCGTTAATAACTTCCTAGAAGTAGCCAGCATAAAGAAAAGCTTGGGCTTTGAGGAGAGGGGAGTTACAGTCCAGGCAATGTGAGACAAAATGCCCAGAGGACTTCAGACGCACAGTAGGTTTTTCCTTTCTTTCTTTTTTTTAATTAAAAATTGAAAGCAGATTTGAGTCTGCATGAGTCACTGTTCTGAGCATATCTCCTGATTAGAAAGAGACAAGCCCGGCGGCAGAGACTCATGCAGAGAGCAATGGGCAACCTCCTCTCAGGATCACCTGTCCTTTCTGTGTCTCTCCACCAGGATCACTGAAAAGGCTCTCAGAAGACTCTGATTGGAAGGAGAGCCCCTAGAACAGCGTATCATAAGAAAATGCAAGGGGAGCTCTGAGCTCACAGGAGCCTATAATTTTTTTGTTTTTCACTTTTTGCAGCACCCCGGGAGATTCCTGACAGCACACTAGAGGTTTCCAGCAACAGTGTGGGAATCCCTGGCTTAGATTAGCACATCTTAATACACATGCAGGGAGCGACAAGCGGAGCCATACACAGCAGCAGAGGTAGTGCTACTAGCGTGGTCCCACTGCTGCTTTCAAGTCACAGACTTCCTTTGTGCCTTACTTGCATGAAAACAAGATGAGAGGCAAGAAAATGGACAGTGGCAGCAATGGGACACGCTCAGATAAGGGTGGAGGGGGATGCTTTGGTTTGCATTTTTATTTCAAATCTTTTTAATTCGCCCATCCTGGAACAATACGTGAACTGAAACGTGGCTATTCTTTGAAATTTTCACTTTTCTGAATTGTGCAATGCCATTTTCCTGTCAACTACAGTTATGGGTACAAAAATGTGTCTATTAGGGGAAAGTGTGCCTAAAACCCATACATTAGTGAAACGATGCATATATTAGTGGAAATAAGCATATATATGTACATATATTGGTGGAAATATGCATATATTGGTGGAAATAGCATAGAAATGTACATTATAATAGGAGAATCTGCGTGCGAAACTGTGCATGTCTGGAGAAATTTTGTACTAAAACGCTGGTGAAGTGGAATCGTGGAAAACTGAACTTAAGATTGGAGAACCAAGAAACTGAGAGAAAGCAGACTAGGCAGACTTGCCTCTCCATACAACCACAGCATCTTCTTGCTCAGGGGCCTCCCCAAAACATGAACCATAGCCTCCCCTGCTCAAGCCATGGGATTCCATTGGCCTTGGATAGCCAATGAATAAACAACCTGAAGTTGTTATTCTCACTGTTTTGCCCCCAAGATTAGCATTAGATGGCCACCATTGCGTGGCCTCAGAAATGGCCCTAACTACCTCTCCAAATATTGTGGACACTCTGTCCGCTTTCTTAATTTGGACCTGTAAGTGTTGCGTGAAATACGTCCATTAACCTTGGCTTCCCCAGCCTGGGAATCCAAGGCGATCTTCTGTCTTTGATTAGCGAGAAGTACATCTGGAAGTTCAGTTTACACTACGCAACCTTCCCTCGGCTGCATATCTGACTCTGTCATCTGGACCGTATAGTGTTAGTGTCAACAACAGCAATAAACAATACAAATGCAGTGAACATAAACATTTCAGAAACCGTAAGTACAACCATCATTCAGAGCTTTGCCCAACAAATGACTAACATTTTCAGCATTCTAGCCCCCTGGATTACTAATTCAAAAGGAGTTCCAGAAAAGAAATGGGGTGGGAAGAAGGGCAAATATGTCCAAATTCTGAACAGTGAAATGAAAGAGAATGTATGAGGAATAAAAACAGACACAGAAGCAAATGACTTCAGGAACTGGCTGAAGGTGCAGTTTTAGGGCATTGCAGTTATTCGTGATGGCACTGTCCCTCCGCTTTTCTTCATCTTAGTTGCTGCTGCTGTTATTTAAAAGAATCCAGCTTCAGATCTCTTTGGCTCTTCATCTACCTAACGTCTGAAGTCCTGGATGACCTTGCTGCCACGCTGTCGCTCTACCCTTTGTTGTTGTTGTTTAATCGTTTAGTCGTGTCCGACTCTTCGTGAACCCATGGGCCAGAGCACGCCAGGCACTCCTGTCTTCCACTGCCTCCCGCAGTTTGGTCAAACTCATGCTGGTAGCTTCGAGAACATTGTCCAACCATCTCATCCTCTGTCGTCCTCTTCTCCTTGTGCCCTCCATATTTCCCAACATCAGGGTCTTTTCCAGGGAGTCTTCTCTTCTCATGATGTGGCCAAAGTATTGGAGTCTCATCTTCAGGATCTGTCCTTCCAGTGAGCACTCAGGGCTGATTTCCTTCAGAATGGATAGGTTTGATCTCCTTGCAGTCCATGGGACTCTCAAGAGTCTCCTCCAGCATGCTCTACCCTTATTTCTGGTCATATCTGACCATTTCTCCCAATCTACTTTCCTGAGCTGTCTCGAAATCCCTTCCTCCTTTATTTATCTCCCTTACTGCCCCTTTGGCCTGAAATATCTGACTAATATATTTCCATACCCTGCTTCCTTATTCTTTCCTCGGCTGAAACAAAGCCTAATTATCTGTGGCTGAAATGAAGCCCAATAATATGTAACCTATAAGCAACAAAGCAAAGCTCTGCTGAACTGAAACAAAAGCCTATCTAGTCCAGCATTCTCTTCTCGCAGCGGCCAAGCGGATGCCCACAGGAAGCTCCCAAGCAGGACATGAGCTCAGTAACAGCCTCCTGCTTGTGTTCAGTTGCCCAGGTTCTGCCCTTTACACCCACAAGAACATAGAAGCTAACAAGTCAGACCATTGGTCTGTCCATCTCAGTACAGTCTACGCACAGTCTGACAGTGCTCCCCAAGGTCCCAAACCTACCTGGAGATGCCAAGGATTCAACTTGGGACCTTCTGCGTGGAAAACAGATGCTCTGTCATTAAACTATGTCCCCCATTTCTTTTCCATGCCTCATCCTTTCCTCTTTCTCCTTTGTCTCCTCTCCATCCCTGTCAAGATATATATCATAGGCTCCTGGAGGCAAGGACCTCTCTTTTTGGTTCTCCCTTGATCTCTTCAGATCTCCACACAGCTGCACCATGTGGTGAGCGAATGACCTATGGGTTGATGCATCTGCCTGGCCAACTTAGTATTTTGGGGTCCTGAACTGTTCCCTGATACCCACACTGAGCACCAGATCCTGTTGGACAGAAGATTGTAAATATAATGTAGACAATTTCTTTTCCTTAACCCACACACACCAGGTGGGGGGCCAGACCACTGTGGAGACTTCCCCACCACCACCAAATATTCTACATTTTTTGCTGATGGCCATCATTTTCCTCCCCCAGTGAGCTAGAAAAATACTAGATCTGGGGCATGGTGGAGGATTCAAAATGGTAGTCAAGCTGCCAACATAGTTGACAGTTTGGCCTAGGATCGGCTTTCAGACTCATGCAACAGGCCTCTTATTGCATGTGCAAAATTAGCAAACTGAGTAGAACGTTTCCAGATAATCTTCCTGATATCCTGGTTATGTTCATGCAGAGGAACTTGGGTCACACAAACAAACATCCAAGGCATATCAAGATTTAAAATACACATCCCAAATGTTTGATCACTGCTCCTCTGACAAGGGCAAGTGTTTTGGTTCATTCCATCCTACGCATTTACTTATAATTTAAAAATCAATCTGTTTTGATCACCAAGATGCACGCTATTAAATTATATCACATGGCTCAAAAATATGAAATGTTCTCCTTTATTTCCTTGACATCATTTTACGATAGACAGGAACCATTAAACTTTTCTTTCTTCAGATCCAAACCTCTGGCTTCAACCTCCTTATGGAAGGTCAATTAAGGTTCCTTCCATCCCATGGATGTTTGCTACACAAATAGCAGGTTTGGGCTCCTTGCAACCTCAATCAGTTTTTCCTTCGTTAATGGCAGAGGAAACTTTAGCAAATGTACTACACATTTTGCTTGCATCGGGTTTTTTTGTTTGGGCGGGTGCATGTTAGGAGCAGTAACATATTGGATGAGATGGCAGCAGAGATAACCAAAGGCAACAGCGCTAGGAGATGAAGGTAAGCGAGACAGGTTAGTCCCATTTAAACGGACTTGGGTTATAAATCTGAAGGAACATTAAGAGTGTAAATATTTTGTTTACCAGAATTTTCTTTACATTCCCTGCTGAAGCTTACTACAGTAAACCTTGACTTTAGTCCAAGATGTGTTGCAAAGATTACCCCTTCTTGTTTATTCAGGACAAAATCATTAGGAAACCGCCTCAGCCACACTGACTGGAAATAGCTGTCCATTAGCATTTAAGATGACCTGAGGTTGTGTGTTGTGGGTTTCTGCCAGGAAACTGTTGTCCTATTATGGCAAGATACTTTAACAGGGATATAAAGAGCTGGCTTCTACTATGTCAGTCCATTGGCCCACCAATGCTGTCTATTCCAACCTGAGACCTTATTCTTGCCAAGCAATGTGCTCTATCACTGGGCTAGAGCCTCACTTGATGATTGGTTAAGATAGCCCATATCCAATACTCTCAGAAATATATGGTCAGCAAGCCAAGATGCCTATTGTTCCAATCCACAACTCAGCTATTCTGGGATATGTCTACTGAAGTCAACAAACGCTGATTCTCGAACACTCCTGTTTAACTTGAGCCAGAATAACAACCAGGAAACAACATACTGGAGGCAAACTAAATCTACAGCTTCATTCACCAAGCCAGTGAGTGAAGAAAATCTGTGGGGCCTAGAACTTTCTCTAGGCCAAACAAAAGTATCGTTTTGATGGAAAGAAAGATTGCCCTATCTTCATTTAGGTTTCAGAACAGACATTTGGGGATCAATATATTTTTAGGACACAGGAGGAGGAGGAGGAGGAGGAGGAGGAGGAGGAGGAGGAGGAGGAGAAGAAGAAGAAGAAGAAGAAGAAGAAGAAGAAGAAGAAGAAGAAGAAGAAGAAGAAGAAGAAGAAGAAGAAGAAGAAATTGATTTTGTTCAGTCTTCCCCGACCTGGTTCCCTTCAGCTGTTTGGGACTACAATTCCCTTCAGCCTACAGCCAGGATAGCCATTGAAATCCAAAACATCCTGAGGGAACCAGGTTGGGGGGCGGGGAAGGCCAGTTTTGGCCATTTCGGTTTCATTACAAGTTACTTTATTTGCCAAACAGCTAATACTACTTCAAACATGCAGGAGATAGAAGCAGAGAGACAGGCAGATATCTGTAAGCAGCTGACAAAACAGAAGGATAAAATTATTTTGTTAAGTATTTTGGATGTTGCCTTGGGCAGAGAGGTGACAGCCAACTAAAATTCCAGAAGAGACATGAGAGCCAACCAAGGTGAGAATTCTTAGAATGCTGAAGGATAGACAAAGTTCCCAGAAGAAATTGTGGGGACAATCATTGTGATAGCATGGAAGATCCAAGTATTATATTAACAAATTCCGAAGCCAAAGACTGCTTCTGTGAGAGTGGCCAGAGAACTTCTGTTAATAGGAGCTGCTGAGATGTTATAAATAAATACAGTACTATGAAAACAGCTATCATTAATTTTGCCTGATCTAAATCTGGGATTGAACAAAATTCAAATTAGTGCTGAGGAGAAGGTTCCACCAGCACAAGAGTTATGTCAGCACAACACAATGTTCTCCTCCTCTTGTCCCCTACATCTCTTCTGGGTTTACTCCTAAACAGCAGATTTGGAGGTGCAGGAAAAAAGGCTGGAGCAATCCTATAACGACAGTGCTAATCCTTGTGCTTGCACAACTGTTTAGTTGAATACTTTCCAAGATTCAGCTGCAAGGATCTTCTGGCAGTTCCCTCACTGTGAGAAGTTACAGGAACCAGACAGAGGGCCTTCTCAGCAGTGTCACCCACCCTGTTGGAAAACAAGCCCCATCGGGAGAGACTGGCAACTCTCCCAGGCTCCCTGGCTTGTTTACCTGTGATCTGCCCTGGCTGCAATCCCCGCAGTCCAGGAGATCTCAATAGGCGACATTTCCCAGCATGGGAAATGCACACCCCCTTCCCTCCTTGCATCCCAGCAAGGGAAAGAAGATAGTCAGAAAGCCTTTTACATCTTGTTTATTTACTGACTGTGCAACTCTACAAAAAACATGTCCGAACAGTTCAGTGTTCAGCAAGCAAGTGACTAAGACTTCCTTCACATACGCAACAGGAAGGTCTCATATTACACACAGAACAAAGCCTTTTGAAGCTGTGAAGCCATGTGCATGGAGTTGGAAAGTAGCATGAAGGAAGACCAGGGATGAAGGCAGAAAATGCCATCTGAATAATTCTGGCCCAATAGGAACACCATATTATTTATGTCACCAAAGACTAGCAACTGACATTCTGAGGCATTCTGCCTCTGATACTGAAGGAACAAATGGAGAAGATGCTCCATTAGATCCCTAATGTGCACTTTCCCAGACAATACTCAAACCAAAACACAGCTATCCTTTGAAATTTACACTTCCTCTGAATTTTGTGGTGTGGCTTTCCAACAGAAAAAAATAATAATGTGGAAAGTGCAAATATTAGTGAAAATAACATGAAAATGCACTGTTTCGGAGAAAACAGCTTACAAAAAAATATATATCAGGAAAAAATCACACTAAAATTCTGACCAATTTTTATGAGGTGTTTTCTTTTCAAATTGCAAACTGATGCAGAATGTGGCGAACTGAATTTGTGATTGGAATAATAAGTTTTTTAAAAGATCAAATTGGCAGATTCATCCACTCCTAATGCCAACATTAGTGGGCACTGATAACCTTAACCTCAATGTATTGTCCTATCACCTTTTATTCTTTGGGCTTTTCCATTAGTGTCAAAGTCCACACTCTTTGATATCAATATTCAACGGAAGAAAGTTGGTTAGCTTTCCAACGTAACACAATTTCTTGTTGTGCTGCTACCACTAAGGACGGTCAGATTGAATGGTGATGTAAAATGTCCTTATTCTGGCCATCAAAAATGTCTAACTTCATCAACAATGCCTCAAGAGTCACTTGCTGTTTTATCCCTCCACCCAGTGCTGCCCCCATAACAGCATGCCAGAATAATAATAAATAATAATGATTTTTTAATTTATCTCCCGCCCTCCCCAGCCGAAGCTGGGCTCAGGGTGGCTAACAACAATAAAATAATACAACATTCTAAAATCATACAGATGACATCAATTTTTTTAGATACAGATGACATCATTTTTTTTAGTCCCGGTAGGGAATTCCAGGGCTGGAGAGGCCCTGTAATTTAGACAAGCCTACCCAGATGTTTTGAAAGTTTGTAGGAGTTTTCATTTGTTTTAGCCTATCTATTGCAGTTCTAACTTTCTGTATGTTTTAAATAACAGCTGTATTTTTTTCCAGTGATAATTTCATTGTTTTATCTTTTCCGTAAACAGCTTTGGGTTTATGACATTTTTTGAAATAAATAAAATAAGTAGCACTTCTTGTGGCCAGCATTCACTAGACCTCTCTCATACTCATGCATTGGGAGAGCTTTTGCCACGGCAATATGCTGAGGCCTTCTAAGGCCTTTTGAAGGCTGGCTGGCCTTATTAGCCCTCTGAGGACCCTCATTTCAAGGACCATAAGCCTATTCTGGAATTGCTGCTTCCTACAGCAGTGAGGTGGTGAAGGCTGCATGGGAGCGCTGTCCTCTAAGCCTGAGTCAGAGAGGGTCACATCCTCTAACCAGTATAGTCCAGAAGAGGGGAGGAAGGTCATCACCTCATATGATGCTCCTTTTCTTCTTGAGGCTGCCTGTGACCCAGATGGAGGATCATGGCCAGAGAAGATGACACAACACCCTGAATAGCTTGGGTGCGGCTGTAACTTCACTGAGCACATAGTGGTCCCCTCATCCCCTTTTGCTTACTCACACTGCAGTTTCCCCTTTGCTTTCAGGACAAGTTTAGCATTATCAGAGTCATCACCTAGCAATTATTCATTAAAGGCCAAAATGTTCTCATAAAATACTACTAAAACATCTGCTAGTTAATTCCTGTTAAGAAACTGCATTTTCCCCCAAACCACACTCCTTGCTGTGACAGACTCAGGGGTAAAAGAAGGGAAACTGCAAGAGAATCGTCATGAAGAACGGAGCAGATTTATAAACCACTAAATGTTTTGGCTAGGCCATCATGGGGAAATGTCTTCAGATGATCATCTCAGCACTACAGATAAGGGAATGATATTTTCAAAGCTGGATTGGGAAAGGGGTTGTTTCTCATGACACATGGGACAAAAAAAGAAAATGTAGCCCGATTTAATAGCAGCAAAAGATTAACTCTTAAGGATGCTGTGTTTATTTGATTTGTTATATTATTATTATTATTATTACTATTACTACTACTACTAAAAAGGTGATTTCACTTGATCTCTGCAATGATCCCCACAATTTATAAATTACTCCATGTACGTAACTTTTTCACCATTCATAAAACTTGCCCGAAAGCCGCTCTGTGTTGTTGCATCTATAGTTAGTTGGCGGATTGTGAAAGAGGAATAGCTAGAATCAAACCCATGTTTGGTGTAGCAATAATCTCTAGGAGCTACAGGACAGTGGTGGCTGGAGCCAGAGGAAAACTGTGGATGGCGACACAGGCAAAAAAGTGGGCAGAGCAACAGATGTGACCATTCCCTTTCTACAGCATGCTATATTCCACCCATCCACATCTCTCTTTCTCTCTCTCTCTCTCTCCTAGACAAAGCACCAGAGGAAGGTGTGGGAGAGGGGGTAAGGACTGCATAGCATGGTGGAAGCAAAAGATTCAGCAGCTGGTAACAGGAACTGTCTTTATTTGCTGGCGGGACTTTCCTGCGGCTCTTTGTGGCTCGCGGGGCAAGCCTGTAGGGAACACCCAGAGAGACATTTGGTGTTGCTGGTCCCATGCTATGGAACACTCTTCCCACAGAGATCTCTTTGCAGAGATTTGGCATGCCACTGACTTTCAGGCATCTGTTGAAGACCTTTCTATGCCCAAAGACATAATTTTCCTAAGACAAGCCAGTCATTTTAGCAATTATTGCCTATTTTTATGGTATTTTATCTTCTCTATTGTATTTGCATACATTGCTGCACACCATCCCAGTATTTTATGTGAGCGGGTAGTTTATAAATATTTTTCATAAATAAATATATAAAAATAAAGGGGTATTGGAGAGACCTTAAAGGCACACAAATGTATGGTGATATGGGAGTCACACCTAGTTAAGTTATCCCAATAGTGCAAGGACTTCTGCCTGCACAGTGGGACACCCTCTCCCTGCACCCCTCACCCAAATCTGTTCCAGAGGATTGGGGGAAGACCCAGCACCAATTAGGGGGGCATAGAGGGTACACTGGGAGAGAAGAGAAGACTCAGCTATACAGGTGCAAATAAAAAGTTGCAAGTGTGTTTTAAGTGCAATATATAATGTGACACTAGATGGCGATGGTGAGCCTTATGGAAAATTCAGTGTATTTTTAAAAATAAATAATTTTCAGAACTTTTTTTATATGTGTGTAGATTCCACATGTGTGTGTGTTGTTGTTGTTGCTGCTGCTGTTGTTGCACTAACAGGATGACTTCGTTGGATGCAACCAATGAGCATTTGCCACATCCCAAGAAAGTGATTTGTTTGGCAGCATTGATTAAATTTATTTATCCATTCATTCATAAACTGAACCTTTTGCCAAAAATGAATTTTAGGGCTGTATGCACAGAAATTTAACATCTATAACAGAATGTTAAAAGAACATAAAACATGAAATACAATACAATACAATACAATACAATACAATACAATACAATACAACAGAGAGGAATGAAATTATTCAACTACCTGAACTGGAAGTAGTGTTCTGGTTAGTGAACTTTACCTCGTTCTCTGAACGGAAGCCGAAAGGTGGAAGGGCACCGGTGGCAGGAGGCCTCATTAGGGAAAGCACGCCTCAGTTTAAGAACAGCTTTGGATTAAGAACGGACTTCTGGAACAGATTAAGTTCGTAAACCGAGGTACCACTATATTTGACTTTTAGAAGACATCTGAAGGCAGCCCTGTACAGGGATATTTTTAATGTTTGATGATGTTTTTATATCTGTTGGAAGCTGCTCAGAGTGGCTGGGGCAACCCAGTCAGATGGGCATGGTACGAATAATAAAATTATTATTATTATTATTATTATCATCATCTCACCAGTCATGCAGCTGACAACTGCTTGACATCCTTCCTATTTCTCAGTCCCAGACCAACAGAGCAAGCAGCGGCTTTACTGATTCCCTGGTGGTCCATGTGGACGTCTGATGAGTCACAAATTGAGGAGGCCTGAGCTAGGAAGCTCCCCTGCTCACGAGGCCACTGACATCTTTCACCCATCGCTGTGCCTTTGATGCTGGCGTAATCTCGTTAAAATGGAAATATATTAAGGCAGTCCAAACAATTAATTGATCCAAGAAAGATTGTTTCACATTTTGTGTAAATCACAGCTCAAAATTCATTTGAGGAGCGCGGCCATATTGTAGACTAAACAGAGCTTGGCGTGGGCCGAGGGGCTAGGGGTGGGTGTTAAAAGTTGATCAGCACTACACATGGTCAGTAATCCTCCACAGAAATGTTAACTCAATTTGTCAGTATTATCTTTATGTCAACAGTAATGCTTAAATATTTACAATAGGCATAGTACTCCGAGGGGTTCGTAATGCAAGATAAATTGGAGAAATGCTAACAAAATGGATGGTACTAATAGAAGCCCTTGGCACTCAATGCACTACCTTTCTCTTTTCTTTTTCTTTTTTTGATGCAAAGGAGATTGCCTAAAGTTGGACTTTATTCTATTATCATATTTTGCTCGCTGACCCAAAGGTTGCTATTAAGATGATGCAGGATTTCAGGGGATCCTATGGGGTTATCTTCGGTAATCGCACATCAAGTCTATTTGTGGCACATGCTGAGATTGTTTGCTGCTTTCACTTTGATGAAATGTTACACAAAAGACAGGCTGCAGTCACCTCTGCACCCCCACCCCCCTGGTCAGATTCTGTCATAGTTCCTGCCGGTTCTCTTATGTCACTGCTTAGAGGTACTTTAGCAAGGTATATAGAGGTAAGCACTGCAATTAACTCCATTGCAGCAAGGGTTCTCTTTTTTTTATTATAAATAATTTTTATTATTTTCCAACACAAATATACAATTCTATCAGATTTTCACAAATTTGGTTCTTTTTAGACTTCCTTCGGCTTCTCTGACAATCATCCATATTTGCTTCTCAGTTTACGCATTCCTCTGTTTATATTGCCATTAAACTTCCCTCCCACTCCTGTTTCTTTTTAACAATATATCTCTACTTTCACAGTGCTTCTTGAAATCCCACCAGTGTTGTTTGCACATCACATGTTCTTTTCAGATATTCAACAAATTTCCCCCAGTCCTCGATGAACTTTTGGTCTTGAAGATATCTAATTTTCCCGGTTAATCTGTCCAATTCTGCATAGTCAGTCAGCTTCAGTCTCCATTCTCAAACGGTGGCTTGTGGACCAACAGTGGTCTGTGGGGTTCATTCAGATGTTCAATGGCCTGTTTGTGGGTTTCTGGTTGAAGATGGTAGACTATTGCATTAAATATTTGTATTGATTTCAATTGCATTTTAATTGCTTCTTTTATTCTTGCATTGCAAGGGGGGGCCTTCAAACTCTATACAGGGGTACCTCGGGTTACATACGCTTCAGTTTACATACGCTTCAGGTTACAGACTCCGCTAACCCAGAAATAGTACCTCGGGTTAAGAACTTTGCTTCAGGATGAGAACAGAAATCATGCTCCGTCGGCGTGGCGGCAGCAGGAAGCCCCATTAGCTAAAGTGGTGCTTCAGGTTAAGAACAGTTTCAGGTTAAGAACAGACCCCCCAGAAAGAATTAAGTACTTAACCGAGGTACCACTGTAATTCTATTATTCTTGTGCATTGCATTTTATGATGTTGCAATTTGAATTCTATGGAATGCAAATTGTAATGCAATAAAATGACCATTTTGTGTGGGGGTTCCATTCCTGCCCCCCCCCACCTGTCGATGGAGCACGCTTAAGCCCACTCTGCCCTAGTTCACCACCATTCCACCCCATTCCACCATCCTCCAGGTCCAAAAAGACCCACGTGTCGGCAGTCACATGCTAACTGGACAAGGACAAAATTGTTGCCGCCTATATAAGAAACAAAAGAAGCAATAAAAATGTGATTAAAAATCATAAAGTATCTAGCATATGCAACATATTGCTACAATGGAGGGGGGAAATCTTTAAGTAGACCACCAAGAACCTCAGCAATTTTCGAGAAGTCCACAGAGAGAAAAAAGGTTGGGAGCACTTGAGTCAAAAGTACAGTTAGTTAAGCATGTAGTAGCATGGCAAGCTGATATATAATGTAAGTGCATGCACAATATGTTCATTGCACTTATCTATATTATGCCTGATTTTGTTCCTTTGAGAAGGGCTTGACAGGAGATGACTGACTCGAATATTTTCTGTGGCTGTTCTGTTGTCCAGACCTGCCTATCCAGGGCCCAGGAACGCATTTTACCAAACAATACCCTAAAGAGTAGCACACATATATATGCCCTTATTAAGTAATATTAAAAGGTAAAGGCCCCTTCATGGATCACTGCCTTGCCGTGGCGAAGGGGCTTGAAGAACTCAGAGAAGCTATGAACTATGCCGAGCAGGGCACCCAAGATGAACAGGTCATAGTGGAGAGTTTTTACCAAACGTGATCCACCTGGAGGAGGAACCAGCAAGCCACTCCAGTATCCCTGCCAAGAAAACTCCATGGACAAAGACAACAGGCATATAACTGAGAGTTAAGTCCAGTCATTTTATATAAGACTTTCCCAGTGACTGATTAAGATTTTGTTATTATTATGAATTGCAAACACGTAAATACACCAAATATACATAAATAAAACTAAAAAGAAAAATAGATAAAAAGAACAGAACAAAGAATTAAAAATAGAAAGAGATAAATTTCAAAAAAGAAAAATATAAATATTTTCATATCAACTTCTACATAGGGAGTTCAAGCCTTTTTAAAACAGCTTCGGCTTGGCTCCCTATTTCATATCTCTTGACTTCCTGCTATAGATGAACATACTTGTAAATCAATTTTTTCCAGATAACTGTATTCAAATGGTAAATCTTGGAGAGACAATCAGACTGATTAAGATTTGGCAGCTGGGGCCACAGGAAGTGACTTCAAGGGCCAGATCCTGCACTCCCAAGCTGTGTGCTTGTAGCTGCACTGAAACTTATTACAGGATCATAGATCTTGCTATGTTTGTGAACTGGGCCCAAGACTTATCTATTTGACAGGACCTTTGTTCAGTTTAAAGGATGTCTCTCAGACACTAGAATTCCATCACGCACATGGAGCTACCTTGCACAAGGACTTCCCTGCTCACTGCAGTGGAGAGGATAGCTCCGTGTGCATAAGGGGACATGTCCAAGTAACTTCCATTGAAGTGAGTGGGGACACCCAACAGTTGTGGGGGATCACTGGGGCAACTATCAGCACCTGAATGAGGAGGCTGCCATTTTTTATTTAAAAAAATGACTACATGAGTCTAGAGTAGGGCAGAGCATAAACCCAGAGAAATACATACAGTGCATAGTCTATGTATATAGACCGTACATTGGTTTCTTCTTCTTGGATGTCCATAGGGCTATGCAACTGTTTGGCTTAGATAATATGTGTGTGTGTGTGTGTGTGTGTGTGTGTGCTTGTGTGTGTCCCTGAATGTTCTTTATGTGCTGAAAAGAACTCTAAACTTAGTTGGGTCTATTTCCTTCCTTTTTTGTTTGGGGGGAAAAATTAGATATGTTCCACTACCTTCCTTTCCCCCCCACTTTCATCTTCCAGGGAGAATGTGCTTTGTTAGTTCATTAAGGAACCCAGCTGGGATTTGAAAGTTTCTTTGAAGGAAGCACAGAAGCAATGTTTGGAAAAGGTATGAAATCCCATCTTGTCTTTGAGCTGTCACTCACGCTTTGAGTCTTTTGCCCCACATTCTATTAGTCATTCTTGCACTGGACCTGTGATATCCGATTCCTTTTTCTGCGGTTCCCATCCTTTGTCTCCCACTCTATTCTCTTTACAATAACACTATTCAGATAAGGTATGTCTTTGAATTGTCAACTACTACTTTTTCCCCTCCCCAGCCCTTGTAAGGATACCCTTAGTAGTTCGGAGCATACAAAGCCGAGGTCCTTTTTACTGAAATATTACGGATCACTTTCAAAAACGGCACAGCAGAGCATTAGCTGGGAGATTTGTGTGGGTTTCCCCACCCCCCACCCCTTCTTCTTCATAGTTTACCTTGCAAATGATGGAAACCCTTCTTTGATAAACAAAAGAATGAATAGAGCACAGCAACAGATATAGTTGTTGTATGCTCCTTGTGGATTATGGCACTGAAGAGAAAAATGTAGGAGGCTTAGGCTCAGATAAGGCACCTTTCAAATGCCTTTGGTGGCTCATTGCTCATAAATTCATTCAATGCCAGAAAGTTCAAAGATTTCTAAAGAGAAAGTATCAGAAGCAGCTTTGAACAGTGCAGAATATGAAGTGGGAAACCACATTGGAACACAGGGATAATCTGAGTTGGGGTGGTTTTCCCCTGAAGGGAAACCCACTTGCATGCAGTTCTGAACTCTGCTTGTTTTGCAAAAAAATAAAAAAAATAAAAGTGGCAGCTTGACAATGCACAAAATGAACAGCAGTGATTCAGATCTGCATGCGGAAGACTCGCTTTCAAAAGAGGACAAGGATGTAAATCATAAACTTTTCCCATTCTTTTTTTAAAGTTCTTGTCTTCTTGATTTCTGAGCTTCCCCGTTAATCTTGCCGTTTCAACAGAGTCCATCAGCTTGGTTTGCCATTCTTCTCTAGTCGGGGTTTATGATTTACTTAAGAGACCTCTGCAAGCAAGTTAAAACATTGGCAGGATTTTAACCATACTTGTAACAGAAAGTATGGATAATTTAGAAGGATAAAAAAATGGATAAATATTGATATGCAGTTGTAAATATTATCATTAGGACCCATGGAAGGGATGGGGGGAAGTCAGGAGATTCAAAGTAATCTCGATATTTGGACTTTATATTATTTAAAACCAAATAAAAATATTATATAAACAAAAGGGAACAAGGATGTACTGTCAAACCATTTTCTGCACGTGATGTAAAATAGTGACTCACACCATGGTTTAAGAAATTGCAGGACAATAAAGAGCATTGACCAGAAGAGAAAAAAGAAATTGCAGGAAATGGTATCAAAGTGAACAGCAGGTATCTGCTACTCTTATTATTTGAAAATGGTAAAAGCATAATCAGTCCCTCATTTAATATCCCATTGACCGCCTTAATACTGCTACATATCACATGCATGGACTGACATAGATTGGTGGAATTGTGGCTTTCAGCAGCTTTCCCATTCTGGACGGGTGAGGGATCTATTAGGATGGTCTGGCCTCAGAGGCTGATGGATCCAATAGATTTCCAGGTGGCTGATATGACTGGCACTCCTGTCTAAACCCTGGCCAACCTCTGGAACATCCAAATGGCTCAGGATCTGATTGCCCTTTCCGGCTGCATCGGGGCAGGTTATTTGGTCTTCTGTTCTTGTCCACATGGTGACAGAATGAAGGCAGAAGCATTGCCCTCACTCTGATTTGAATTCACACCTCATCCTGTATCAGAACCTCATGGTCAAGTATCATCATGATGAACACAAAGCAGAATGGCAAAATGCTTCCTTTTCTGTTTCGGAAGGGCATCTGTTAAGTTGAAAGGGTTGTTTAAAAGTACACATCTAATCATACCTTGCGGGCACAGGAAATCCAACATACTGCTACTTGGTCTTGCCCATTCAGTTCAATGCCCTCACTCTGATTTGGCTTCAGACATCATCATTTGGCCAAATCTCATTAGCTATATAGCATGTTCATGAAACCATCTGCCATCACGTGGAGAGAGGGGGGGAGAGAATGACAGCCTAAAGTAGCAAGTAGTCCCCTAAAAAAATCACTCAAAGGGAGGGAGCATTCATCAAAGCCCATGAATAAGATGGTGAAAGGAGGGGGCATTTCAGGTCAGGCCTAGTTGCACATGCCAGCCAGCTCCACGCTTTCAACCAAGTTAATGAATGGCCTGTTGGAAACACCATCGCACCCTAATGGCTTTGAGCTCAGCCGCAACACACCTACTTGAGAGGAAGGAGAACCAAACACCTCCATTGGAAAGCTACGCTCAGAACTGTTCACTATCTCAAAAGATGTTTCGCTTCATGCATGTGGGGAATGGAAGCCGCTGAGATCCTTCAATAATAGCAAGCCGCTAAAATCCATTAAAACTGTCCGTGCTTTTTGCCTAGCCAGGATCCCAGCAGGAAATCACTTCTTGGCTTCCCTTGTAGCCTATGGCAAAGTTCCCATTGACTTCTGTAGGGCAACGATTTCACCCACAGCAATGTTTACATGCAGATAAGGAGGCCCAGCTGAAAACCTGGCGCTCTGGACACATTTTTACTCATTTGGGATAATGGGGGATAACGAGATGGGGAAGTGAAGAATTAGTTCCCTTGGCTTGCACCGCATCATACCCCCCTGACCGCTTGCAAGATAACCGATCTCAAACCTTAGTAAACCTGAGATGCAAAAAATGGAGGAAGTTCCATTTTCTTGTCCTGGCACTTACTCCCCAGGAGGCTCCAGAAGTAGCTGTTGGCTGTGACTCAATCTTTATGTTTAGATGTGTCACATATTTGGCCGGTTATGTGATCCATCTTTGCTGCTTTGCACTCTTAAAAAGTTTTTTTTCCAGCCTCTATGGATTTTTAATATTTGTAAATGAGGTGCCAGCTGACTCCCCATAAACTTGCAACACAGCTCATTTTCTTATTTCAATAGCCAGCATGTGCAGCTTTGACGATCTCCCAAATGGATTGTGCATGAAAATAATCCAGTGTTCCCCTATAAGATGCTAGTTACTTATAAACAGAGACTTTTTGGGGGGGAGGGATCTCATTTCCATTAGTGGTGTTAGCTATAGTATATGCATTTTCTCAATATGGAATAAGAGCATAAACACTTAAGAAAAGCCTTCTGGATCAGGCCAGTGGACCACCTAGTGCAACATCTTGTTCTCACAATGGCCATCCAGATGCCTGCAAGAAGAACCTGAGAACAACAACACTTTTTCCAGCGTTCCCCAGCATACTGCCTCTAACAGTGGAGGTAGAACATAGTAATTCTGAAGCAATGGAGCATTTCACAGAGAAATTAGGCAGAAAGTAGCCTGCCAACTGGAGCTTTATCCAATTACACATGTAGACAAGGGATGGGGAACCTGTGTCCCACCACGTGTTGTTGGACTCCAGTGCCTATCAACCTGAGCCAGCGTGGTCAATAGTCAGAGAAGATGGGAAAGGTAGTCCAACAACATCTGGAGAACCACATATCTTGTAGACTTTGGGGCCTAACCACTACATGCTGGAAAAACAACCCACAGATGCCCCTTCCAGCCTGAATACAGGGCTAGATCAACATAGTGTTTAACCTGACATGAGGCAACTTAATAACCCAATGCTTTACTGGGTTCCCCCACAATGCAGCCAAGAAGTCAACTTTAAACTGCTCATGGATTCACAGATAATCTATTCACATGAACAGTGTGATGTTGTGAAGGCCTCTGGCTCTTCAGAATGGTAATGGTCTGCCTGAACAATACCTATAGCTAAAAAAAATGACAGGAATAACCCAGAATTTGTGAAAAGGGGGTTTCAATAGGCATAGGAGCTGTGAAATCACCTGACATTTTGGGCTGTTCCTTCAGGGTCAGGGGGAAGTAGGTGGGTTTCTTTTTCACAGAAGGGCTGCACTCTTGCAGGAGATCCCAACACTTGAGTTTTTACTGATTGCGTGACTTGAATAGACCATGAATTGAGGGCTGCACAATTGATTTGGGGTTTTTTAAAGGTCTCTGCTTCCTTCTTTTCAGATGACAGTACTTTCCTATGCCGGACCCAAGCTGAAAACTGCCACTCTTTTCATGTGTTGCCTCAATGTCAGATGTGTCCTCCAGATGTTGTTAGACTCCAGCACACATCATCCCTGACTCACATCATCCCACGTTGGCCATTATATGTGTAATAATATGTATAAAATTATACATATATAAAATTCAATGTATAATAATTCAAATAATACTGTACAAAATATGTGAGAATTGTTCGTATTTTTTAGCTGAACCCCAGAAGAGGGGGCTGCTTCTCATTGGGATTAGGTGAGATGGGAATTAGAAGGGAGATGTATGAATAAAGCACAGCATCAAGATTTCCAGAAAATCCCACCCCTACTTCCAAGTGTTTTACTACATCTGTACAACAACAGCCATGCTTTTGACATATGGGTGCAAAGGCCATTAGCATCACAGGAAAACTCTGCCCACAATAACCAGATTATCTTTTTCTTTCTTTTAAAAAAAGCCATACCACTTCATGAGCATGATTTGAAGTATAACTTTATTTAATCAGCTCTAATCAGAATAAGTTTCAGCCAAAGGGAAATGGAATTGGCTGCTAATAATGAACCGCATGAGTGATAGCACCAGAAAGTCAACTACAGATAGAGAGGGTACAGCTCATCCTCTGCCAGGAAATGGAGAGGAGTATATTAATCTCAGTGGTAGATTTGGGAAACTGTTTTAAGATTAGCTCCCTAGGTAAGCTATTTATGTGTCTCCTGGATGCCTTGAGGATCTAGTTGCAGATCATTCATTTGCTCAGCTTTGGTGATAACAGAAGAGAATCAGATACGGGTGGTGTTAAGAAATAGAACTATACTATTTCATCATCAGGGGGCATGGAAGACTTAAGGCCTATACTATTCCAGTCCTTGCTGTGCTCCTAACCATAGAGAGCCTAGAAATTGTAAACATAGGAAGAGTCTACGGGACCAGAACACTGACCCATCTAGTCCAGCATCCTGTTCTCACAGTGGCCAATCAGATGCCATTTCCTATGGCAGGTTTTGCAACATGCCTTTACTTATTATTTCTTTATTGCAAAACAAAAAACAAAAAAAATTACACTACCGACTTTGGGAAGGGGGAAACCATGTCAGTTAAAAGTATAAAATGACTTTTAAAGAAAATTAACTCTTAAAAAACTCACTCCTAAACCAAAAGGCATGGACATTGTAAGCTAAATGGCCTGCCAAGTTGTGCTCCATGTAAGCAGCAAATATATTTCAACTAGATGACCCTCGTGGTCCCCTCCAGTTCTATGATTCTATCTCACAATTTAACCTTACAACCATTTAAGCCAAATATTGACCCCTTAGTGGCAAGCGCTTGAGTTTTTGCAGTCAACGACAAGGCTTCTGAATGCCTAATTGCATGGGTGCCCTTTCAAAGTCTTCCCCCAAAGTGCTGACCTTGAGAAAGCAAGTATCTCAAAATACACCCCTTTGCAGAGATTGGAAACCTGTGGCCTTCCAGTTGTGGTTGAACTCCCGTTAGATCCAGCCAACGTGATCAATGGTCAGCGCTGATGGTAGTTCTAGTCTGACAACATCTGGAAGGCCACTGATTCCCCACCCATCCTAAACAGGTAGCACTATTAACCCTGCTCTTCCTCCGAGGGTCACAGCAAACATTCTGAAAAGGCATGTGGTATTGTCTTTCTGGAACTGTATTATTTCAGTGTCAGTGCAGAAATGCATGTTTGGATGCTTTGCCAACTTTAAGAAGAAAACTGACTGCCTGAACATAGCATCTGATGGAGAAGACTAGGCTAATGTCAGGTCCTCCTACAGTTCTAGGAGGAATGTTAACACATGCCTTTGAAGAGCTTATTGGATGGTCATCAAGATGAATAGTGTTTACCTGGGCAAAGAGCAATCTTGTACTTTGCCCCCATTTAAGTGGTCTTTTAATAATAAAATGTAGTAGCATGTCAGCTGAGGCTCAAAAAAATATTATCTGTGGCTGCAAACTGCTCCTGTCAAGTTTCTAAAACAGAACCATCAATCAAGTCTTAAAACGTAATGTGGATTTTTAATCAATTTTTTAAAAATCCGCAGATACAACAAAGAAACTTTAAATAGTTATGAGAAAGATATAGCCCTACCCAAGCAGTATCTCCATTCAACCACACATATATGCTTATAGCTGCCAAACCTCTGTACAATTTTATTTTATTTTATTTTTAAAAGTAGGAAATTCCTAAATAGAATTTTCAGTTCAAACGGAATCGGGCCTTGGCAAACATGGAGTACAACCAGGATTACATCGTAAACGAAATGTCCCACTCAGATTATCTGTTGTTTAGAAACAGACTTTTAAACTCTGCTATCTATGTGAAATAAAAGCATAAACATTTCAGCTATCAACTCATCAGAAGTGCTTAAGCAAGCATAAAATATATTCTTGGCACCAGGTAGTCATTGCATCCCCAATGGAGCCTCTTTTTCGTCAGCTGCACAATTATGGATTCATCTTAAGATAGAAAGGGGGGTGCATACTCACATACTTAGAATTGCCTTCTTTTCGGTGAGGCGAGGTGGCAGGTTTCTTCTAGCTGACCAGACAGCTTGCAGAAAACACAGAATACCTATAATATCAAATGCAAGTGACAATGCATGTCAATATCAACTGAATGAAGGAAGGATGTCAGCACTACAAACAAAAATGAAGCAGAAAATACAACCTTTTGTCTAATGGCCACCTTTGGCATGTGAGAAAGGATCATCAGCTGCTGTGTTGTGATGTCAAAGGGGGTCTACAGATTTTCTGTACTCCAAGGGAAGCAATCAGCAATAGAATGTTGACAATGTCACTTCCGTGAGGAAAGTGAAAGGTGAATTTGGAATGGGAGGAGGAGCTCATGCAGGTTCCAGCAGGAAAACTAGACTGTTGGAATCCATCGGTCTCAAGAGTCAGTGGAGAATCACAGCACCAGCTGCGGCTGCAGAGACTGGTAGCTCGTAACTGTTGCCTCCTGCGTTGTTTTTGCTGCAAATCATTTCCCTATGTAATTTGTGTATCTTGAATGTAGTACAAGGCTGTCTGCACAGCAGAGAGGCTGAGAGATGTGGAATTAAGTGGGGGAGAGATTCAGAAGGTGGAAGGGAACTCAACAAGGAGGAGCTGATGCCAAGTGCAAGGGTAACTGGGCCAAGAGGATAAATTGGTCAGTATATATGAGGGTAAAAGGGAAGAAGGTAACAAAGGCCTTTGGGAAAGAGGATTGAGACAAAGTGCCAAAATAGGAGCTCAGTTGGACAAGAGTGAAACTGTCTATGATTCCCAGCATGCAAAAGAACACAAAACAAGTAGGGACATGGAGCAAAATCTTGCTGGTGCTCCTTCCAGAATCAAACTACATTACATAACTCAGGCTTTGAAGATGTAATCATTTCATATAAGGTCAGATCGATAAGGATGCGGACTATAAGGATCTATAAGGGTGTCATGGTCCAATTCACGGGCGACCAAAGTCCCGGCAGGAGACGTCAGGACCGGGGGCAAGATGGCAGGGTGGGAGCAGGAACAGGGGTTCAGAAGCCAGGAAGCCAAGAGTCCGAGGGTCAAAGAGCCGGGAGTCAAGAAGCCAAGGGTCTGAGGGTCAGGAAGCAAGGAGTCGCAAAGCCAGGGGCCTGAGGATCAAGAAGCAGAGAGTCAAGAAGCTGAGGTTCAAGGATCAGGAAGCGTGTTGCTGTGGCAAAGAGCCGAAGGGAAATGCTGACCTTATATCCCTTCCCAGATCTTGCCACCAGGTGCTGTGAGTTACCAATCGGCCTCACCTGTGTGGCACACCTTGCCACTTCAGAACAAACTTAGGAAGGCCTCAGTCCTGCAAAGTCCTATTGGTCACAGGGCCTGGCTCCTACACGCACAGTTGACAAAGGATCTCTCAAATAAAAGCCAACTGAGGCAACTTAACTCAAAGCCCATGTAGTGTAATAGTAAAACTATGTAGCGCACCTCCACAGGAGGCAGGGATGGCTACCAATGTGAATGGCTTTAAAAAAGGATTGGACATATTCATGGAGAATAAGGCTATCAAAGGATAATGGCCATAATGGCTATGCTCTGCCTCCATGGAGCCATTTCCCCACAACCACCGTTGCATCTAGCAACTGGTATTCAGAAGCATCAATTCCTCTAACCATAGAGGCAGAGCATCGCCATTCATGGAGAATTGTAGCCTGTCAGGGAACTGCCATCGGCTCAGAGGCGAGGAATAGAAGGGCAGTTGTGTTACAGGGAGCCTCTGAAAATCTTGCGAAGCAGTTCCTCTTCCAGGGAGGAGGAAAGCCCCACCTCTAGTGGGGAAGAGGTGCAAGGAACGGAGGATGCTGGGTGGGAGCCTTAACACCACTCCTGGGCAAGCCGGACAGGAGGGAAACATGCCCTTGCCATCGCCCATCCTGTGCAGTAGCCTAAGGCGCAAAGAGGGAAGGAGAAGGCTGGGGGTAACGAAACTCTTATGTTGGGGGAGGTCCAAAAATAGACCACTCCCGGATTCTGCTAGCAGTTGAGCCAGACAAACTGTAAATAGTTTGCACCAAAATAAAACCTGTAAAACACGGGTTTGGAGTCCTGCCTGTTTACTCTCGAGCAACTGCAACAGCCAAGAGAGGAATCCTGTGGTGGTGGCGGAAGATCATTAAGACAAGGAGACACAGGACTGGGAGGCCAAGAGAAGAAGGTGCAGTCATAGTGGGAAGCAGAACAGACAGCAATCTCAGAAGCAACACTTGAAAGAAAAATGGAAGGAGAAGGAGAGAGCCTGCAAGAAAGAACGCTTTGGGGAAAGCAGAGTTGAATGAGAGTCCTGGGAGAAGGAAGTGAGCATGTGGAGAAGCCTCACGCATGGCATAAACAGGGCTATGTGCTGGAAAGGGATCAGACTAGTAAGGCAGGCTTGGATGGTGGACTCTGCAGGCCAGAAAGCCAAGAAAGAATAAAGGCCAAAGAGGGGGAGGGTGGAATTTTACATATTGATTTGAACTTACTGGCCAAATGTTTGGCTGCAGGTCTACAGCATAATATAATAAAACCCAAGTGCTTACCCAAATATTTATTAAATACACTTTAATCGGTCTCGTGCTGTCAAAAAATTGTGCTTTTCCTGGCTGCTTCCACCGGCTACATTAATCTTATATTGATTTTGGCCTCATTGTGTGATTGTTCACATTTTTTTGCTACATACATAGAATATATATACATACACAGAGAGAGTTGCCAGAGCTACAGCCTCTCCAAATTGGGCCTCAGAGTTCCTGCAGATCCTTCATTCCTGGAAAGTCTTAGAATATTTTTGTGGCAGCGTGTGCCACACATGACCATTTGTAGTGGAAGGACTCTCTTCAGGTCAATGTGGAATCAGCTCCGTGGTTATGGGCTTTCTGGGAAAACGTTTGACTTTGTTTTCCAAAGGTTGCCTCCTGGTCCAGATTGCTGTTCCATGCGCCCCCTGGAAGTGTAGGGCCCAGCATAGGCCATCACACAGAGCCATTTGGAAATGCAACTGTCCCATCCCCAAAAATAAATACATCCAAGAGAGGGTATTAGACGTGGAAGGAGTACATGGTGTGTTGGCCAGCCAGTGATGCCTTACCCCACCCTAGGTGCCTTCAGAAGGGAGCTGTTTCCAGAGAAAGAACTGTGAAGTGAGAGAGACTCTGTTTGCCTGCCTTCAGGGGATGGCTGGTTTCACTTGTCCTGTCCCATCTGCATCCCAAGGAACTTTCAGAAGGGAGTTGCTGCCACAGGCATTATGTGTATTTTAATGAGCTGACTGGAGTGAAAGGTGATGAGTCATGGATTGTGCAGAGAGTGTGTGTCTGAACATAGCAGTTCATTTTGAGGTTGCTGCTTGGTTAATGTTCTTAATATTGGTTTATATTGTATTGATTTATTAATCATATAATAATGCTTTAATTGCGATGTTTAGTTTTATTGGGATGTTTAGTTTATTTTTTTAGCTGTTGATTTGTTAACAGTTTTACAGATTCTAATTGTTTCACTGATGATTTGCTAATTATCCTACATGAATTATGCTATATTTGTGAAGTTTCATTATGTTTTATCATGTCATTGTTTGTAAGCTGCTTCGGGATTTATTGGAATGAAATATAATCAATCAAATCATGTTCTCAAGAAAGATTGAAGGAAACTGATCTAAATACAAAGGATGCTTGTCAAATAAGATGTCTCAATGGCCAGGTCACTGTTGCACTGGAACTGTGTGTGCAGTTACCCTGTACGGTGAACTACTGGACTATAGTCATCAGGCATCTCCATGAAGTTACCTTAAGGCCCTGCACTGGCTCTGCCAACCTTGGCAGGAAGGATATGACTCTTCCAATCTTCATTCAATGGCCCCGAGTTTTTATGTTAAGAGAGAGGGAGCAAACTTTCCTATATCTACTCTCTCCATGCCATTTATAAACTTCTATCAAGTCACCTCTTACTCACCTTTTAGCTAAACTAAAAAGTCCCAAATGCTACAACCTTTGTTTATCTTTATCTCACAGGTTAAAAAATAGCAATAGTAATTTAAGATTCCCAGCTTGATCGCTGCCACCCAGACCATGAATAGGAGGCAACAAGAAGCACAATAGTGTGTTGACACACACTCACACACACCCAAAAAAAGCCTTCTTTGCAAGCTTGAAAAGTACACCAGTGAACATTCAACTCAATCACACATATCTATTTCCAAAAGCAGTCCTTCGCAGCTTGCAGAGCCTTGCTTCTATAAAAACTCCCGAAAATCTAAAATGGTAGCTTGTTGTGAAAAGATATGCACAAACATCTCTAGGGGGGATAAAAACACAGTGTGTGCATGCGTGTGTGCACACACACACACAGGGCCAGCATTTGCAGTTAACACGAATATCCCTTCTGTGATCCAAAACAGAACTGGGCAAAATAACAAGTAGAGGTTGGAAGGGGGGGGTGTATGGAGTGGGGGGGGGGGAAATGGCCAGGCACCACTTTCCTCCCAGACAGCAAAAGAATTTGGAGTGGGTGAGATGAAAGAAGGGCTGCACATTGTTCCTTGGGCATTGCAGCTGGTGGGAGAAGTGCTTAATGAATGCTTTGGCAAAATGCCCACCTTGGCCCGAACCAGCCTGAGCTTTGGAGAGAGTGCAGCACGTTTTAGTTTCAGC